>NC_140952.1:44563777-45163777 GCF_014529385.1 Adiantum capillus-veneris | reverse complement strand
ACAAACTTGAAGTAGTTCTCTATTCCAATGTACCCATCTAGCCCTCTCTTAGAAGTTTTTTAACTTCTTTATGAAGATCTTTTTCTTGGGGCTTCACAATTCACTCAAGCACAAGTATTGAGGCTGAGTCTGCAACCACTACCATTGAGTATATGCAACTAGTAAGAGAGGTGAGTATAGAAGAGCCACTTTTAAAGATATTGCCTCTGAGACTACAAAAGCAACTCAGGATGCTAGTGATGTACCTTCCACTAGCAATACTGCAAAAGAGCAGAGAGCAGTAATTAGTTTTTGAGACGAACTAGTATGCAAAAAATAGTATTCCTAATCATGAGTGGGTTTATAATGGGCGACCTGCTCTTTATCATCAACTTTTGCAAATGTAGCCATCTCGACCATTGGTAAGAATATTTCATTGAATTCAACTCCCTTCTTCTATTGGAAAGCTTTACCAACCAATCTCGGTCTATACTTGGGTGCCAGATCATCAGATATGTACTTATTTTTGTAGACCCATTTGCAAGGTAAGGCTTGATTGCCCTTTGGCAATTCAACCAAGTCTCATGTCCCATTAACCACAATCAAATCATATCCCATTTTTCTCTATCTTCCATCTAAAGGGCTTCTTGGAAGAAAGTTGGCTCATCTCAGTCAATCAATAACAAGAAATCAACCCTTACTGAATCCGCTCAATCTCACATGAGGCTTTGCTAGAATGCCTCAACAACTGACTTCTACTTTGTGCTCGCTCATGAGCACTACTAGTGAAAGGTGCATCACTAGCTGACTGAGTTTCTTGTGAGGTGATGTCCTCAAATTTGACTCTTCTATTCTCAACCTCTGTAATAGGTTGTTCATGCATCTTTGACTCTTTGAAGATCCCATGTGAACTACGTATGAGTTTTTGAGATCCCGCCATAGATGATATCCCATCTCCCATCTACACCATATCCCATGAAAATGCATTTGTGTGAATTTGAATCTAGCTTCTTGCAAATCTCTTTTAGCATATGTGCATATGCCTCACATAAAAATAAATGATCATAGTGTGGTTTCCTTTTAGTTCATAACTCTTCGAGAATTTGATAGTTCAATGGCATACTAGGTGATCAATTGATGATGTGCACAACTGTCAATACAGCTTCTGCCAAAAATCCTTAGAGTTAGATTTTCCATGAAAAGTATTGTGTGACCCTTTCCTGAATTATACAATTCATACGTTCATCAATACCATTCTGAGCACGTGTGTATGGTGTAATGAACTACCGCCTAATTCCTCTCTTGTTGCAGTTTTTAGAGTCACTGGAGACATACTCTCCACCATTGTCAGTTCTCAAAGCCTTGAGCTTTTTACCTAATGGATTCTCTACCATTGCTAAACTTCTCAAAAATTGAGAAGACTTCATCTTTTCTCTTGAGAAGATAAACCCACACCTTTCTCGTTGAGTCATCTATAAATGTTATAAAGTAATGTGCCACCCCTAGAGTCTTATGTGGCATTAGTCCACATACATCACTGTGTACCAAATCTAGAGGTTCCCCTTGCTTCTATTTAATGGCAAAGATGTTGGCCTAGTCTTTTTACCATATATGCAATGTTCACACAAGGATAGATCATGATTGATCTAACACAGGAAAGTAACAAAAACCTGCAAGTGCTTTCATAACCTTTTGGCTCATATGGACTAGTGGGATCTGTTCTTTGAGAATGGCAAGATTTCCCTTTTGGATCATCCATGAACCATTCCCAAAAATTGTCATGTAACCCAAATCATCCAACTAACCAACAAAAATCAAGATTTTGGCTAGCTTGGGAACATGTCTGAAATTTTTAAGTTCCTCATTTTCTTTCTTGACCTTGGACACCTACCTTGAATATATGTTGGCTTGGAGGGTTGCCATATTTATTGCTATCATCATGGCTTTGAGTCGTGCCTCCAATTCTACCCTTGGGTTAGCCTCTTCCTCTTTAGCCATCCCTTCTCGATTTTGAGAAGGCATATGATGGAGTGGATTGGGATTTTTTGGAGGGCTCATTATGACGCATTGGCTGTCCAAATGCTTTGATTTTAGGGATCTCTGCCCTGTTCAGATTTGCGGCCAATGCCATTATGATTGGAGGTCATGTAGGCAGATGCTTTTCATTGACCAGATGTGTCAGACAGGGTTGTCCTTTGGCTGCTTATCTCTACCTTTCTGTGGGTGAGGTATTATCAGACTTCCTCAGAGGACAGAGTGATGCTTTCCCCTTCCCTCTCTTTGGATCCCTATCCAAAGGATGGGTTACATACTAGCTCTACATGAATCTTAGCCTCTTTTTCCTTCAATTTTGGACACTGCTTTATCAAGTGATCATTAGCTTTACAATAATGGCAATGCATCTTCTTTTTGCCGTTATCACCAAAATTCCCAAACAAATTTTTGCCAACAGAAGCATTAGGAAAATATGATTTTCCACTCGCAGAAGAACCATGAGAAGTGGCTACATTAATGTTACCACCTTTTCTTTGAGCAGCAATGAAGGCCTCTTCAATTACACGTTGTTTAGCCCTATTTTTTTCTACAAAGGGACTTTTGTAATAGCAACATGCATAATGCGTCGAACTTGACAACATTAGGATTGACAAGAGAGTTTGACAAGCCATTTGGACCGGCTTCTAGAGCACATCAAACACTACATTCTCGCGCATTGACAAACACCTTCATTTGCTACCCCAATTGAGCCACCTTGGAGATGTTTTAGCCTAAAAAGCTGCATCAAGTATACATTTTCGCTGCCCTTTGGCTACCTAGGACCTTGGTACCTGCCCTAGCCTTCTGCATTGCATCTGCCTGCAAGCTTTGCCTGGCATAGACCACTTTCTAGCTTGGACCAACTTTGGCTGCACCAACGTGTAGAATAATATTCGGCGTGCTTCATGAAAAACGCTAACAGTAATTTCTATTATTGTATGAAAGGAGAGGGGGAGAGGGGGGGGGGGGGGAGAGAGAGAGAGAGAGAGAGAGAGAGAGAGAGAGAGAGAGAGAGAGAGAGAGAGAGAGAGAGAGAGAGAGAGAGAGAGAGTAACTTAGTAAAGGGGAGAAGAGAAATCATTTGCAGAAGCAAATACAGACATCGAGAGAGAGATAGAGGCTAGAGAGAGAGAGAGAGAGAGAGAGAGAGAGAGTTGTAAAGGCCTCTGCCTCCTTCAAGGTGCAAGAATCAGAAGTGTGAAGACCAACAACAACACTCCCAGTCTTGAATCTCTATTCCAAGAGCAATGTCTATTCCTCACAAAGGTAAAGGCAATCGCCTCACGCCTATTTGGTCCATAGTTTAGTTGTGTCTAGGAGGGATTGTGCTACAAAATGTGAAAGGCCATTTAACATTGAACCTAGCAAAATTGGATCACAACGTGCAAGTAGTATTGTGGAGGTTCGTTTATGTACTCTGCATGCCGTGATCCACTTTTTAAAGTGTACAAGGTTTTTTTTTCTAGAGTGTAAAATTCTTTGATGTTTTGGTAGCTTTTACTGTGTATAAAAGCCAATCAAGTGGATCACGGTGCACTAGTAGTTTTGTGGAGTTTTGTTTATGTACTCCGCGTGCCATGATCCACTTGGTTGGATTTTGCTCTTCACAACTATAGAGCAATTTTTCATTTTATCAATCATTATGCAGGGCAAAAGTTTAGTGACCCTTCACACAAACCATCAAAGGATGCACATATGCTAATCATCTTGTGTTATTGTCTATATGATTAGTTGGAAATAATTGTGAGATACCTAGCTATTGTTTGTTGAAAACTTATATGATCATGTGGTGCTCTTCTTTTTATTTATGTTTAAGGAAACTTATATTTCTCGGTATGAAATAAATGGCAGGATTAAGATTTCATAGGAGGAAGAGGCAGAAAATAGATCCTAAGCGCATCGTTGGCCAAGAAAACATTTCGAGAAGACTTCTAGAGCTGTTAAAAACTTCAATGAAGAGGAATGTAGACTTCATAGAACCCATTGATATATCTAGTGTAGAGCTTGTCATGAGTTTAGAGGAGCCTGATACTGATTCATTTGTCAAAATGGAGTCCCCTTCTACTCCAAAATTTACTTTACTGAACTCGCTTAACACTAGAATGGTAACAGGACACTTTTATGTCCTTGGACACTTTTGTGTCCTGTTTAGTGACCATTTTGCTTGAATTATTTGAAGAGTATGAAAATGAATTTTTAGGTGCTATATATCCACAAATTTTCCTTATGAGCTGAAAAAAACTTAGCATTTTTCTTTGAGTTCGATCTCACCATTAACCTTACTCTTGCACAACATTTTTGAACCTAAACTGTGTTAAAAAACGGGTCCTGTTTTTGGCTTTTTTTCAATTTTTGGCAACTATATCACTCTAAACTTCATGTTTCTGAGGTTTATATGGCTAGAGGTTAGGCCTTCATAGTTCTCAACATGTTTAGATGCTTGTAGGGAGAGCTAAGTGTTAAAATTGAAAGTTATGACCAATTTACAAGAATTGCATAATCCTGTTTTTTGGCCAAAATTAGCACTTTTATGATTTTTTTGGTGGCTTTCTTGATATCCAAATTCAATTTTGATTGTGTAAGTGTAATGTATAACATAAAGCTAATCTTCCTTGAGTTTTGGGGGACCTAATATGCTATATAGCATAGTATATGATGATGGTTGATTTTTTTGATTGCTGGAGAATACGATACATTTTAGAGTAGCAAGTATAACTTTCTCAATATTGCTAGTTTCTTAGGCCAATTGTGTGTATTTTGTAGGTAGTAACCATATCTAATCATAGACTACAAACTTGGCTAGATATTGAGTAGTTTCTATGGGTTTCTAGAGGTCATAATGCTAAACCCAGTTTTTTCATGTTTGCTGTATTTAGCACTTTATCATTGCCCCCAGGTTCCAATTGTAAGAGATCCATTATCCTTTTGACATGCCCCATGGCTCCTTTTGAATCCAGAGGCCCAAAGGGAACTAAGAAAACATGTATATAGTATCTGTATTGAGCGTGACTATAGATACTTTGATGATAGGTCCGCAGAATGGCAAAAATGCAACTTTTTTGTACCAATTTTTTTTCCCAAAAAAAAAATAGTGAGGTAAAAGCAACCATATGTTTTGGTCACCAACCCATTGAAAATTATGGGGCATTTTATCTCATGTCCTACAAAAATCTCCACTCTTATTTATATGCAATCAACCGTAAGAAATTGTTGTTTTGGGCAAAATGCACTAGTCCATCAACTTTAGAGGTTTGTAGTGACCAAGGGATGAGAAAAAGTACAAGTTTCTCTTTTTTTCCATATGTAGTAGTTATTGAACTATAAGATCATGAAAGGATTTTTCAAAATGAGTGGATCTACTATGGTTTTGGAATTTTTTCCCAAAACCCTGAAAAGACACTTCTATGTCCTGTTAGGTTACCATTCTAATGTTAAGAGAGATGTGGATTTTTCAACACCTACTTTACAGAGTGCCCAATGTGTTGCAACAATCCTAACGAAAAAAGAGGCAATATTTATGAAGACCCTACATTGATTGATGAAAGGCTTTTAGATTTTGCAGTTTCTTCTAGGGCTGATAATAAGCTTGACTTATACTCTTGCATTTTTAATGCTCCATTTAATCTTGATGGTTTATAGCTGAACAGAGTGAACACTTGAAGCTGGAACAAGAGAAGTTTGAGCTTCACAGGTTTTGGGGAGAGAATGTTTTGGTTACTTGCCAAGATATATTGGGGCCCATGAAACATATTACTACAGATACACAACAATGGAATTATCTTTAGGGAAAGAAAACCCTACTGAACTCTTAGAGTATGGCAAACATTCAATGATCAGATACAAGGGCGAGCTTCCAAATGATATTTGCAAATCATCACAAGTTTGAAATAGTTGTGGTACATATTAAAATTTAATTCTACAAGCATTTGTGGTACATCCGATCATCTAAACTCTAATTCTCTTGTTCCACCGATGATTGGCATATTGCATTGTCTCCCTCCACCTCATTGACTTTCAAGAGCACTCGAGTTGTTGAATGTGTTTGCTCGCTTTCTTTTTTGAAGTTGCAAATGTTTGATTGCCTGTACGGTTGTTGAAGAGGCCAATACTTGCTTTTGTTGCATGCAGTGAATGATTCTGCTATAAAACCACTGAAATAACTCCTTCAGACTGTTTTCCTTATTTCAAGAGCCTCCATGCTATTTGTGTCTGAATTAGGCATTTCTAGCCATGTAATGAGACTTCTCCAAGCCCTAGGTGTTCCATATACTTGGATTCCCATAGTTTTGGATGAAGTATGGAAAATGATTAAATATAATGTGCTGCAAAACAAGAAATTTATTTAGAAATTTAAACACAAACTTAGTACTAAGACTATCTAAGGTGATTTGAGTTTACCATGTAATGAGTGATTTGAGTGTCAGTCCATGCTATCTTGAAGGATTTTTTCAGTAGCTGAAGGTTCTGTTTAAACTTGCTAACATTATCCTACGACCAATCATCATTCTCATACATTTGCAATAATGTGTCAATGGAACACCACACATCACCCTTTGTATTGCGAGTTGTTGGCTCTTGGTCTTTCACTGCTAAATGAAGTTTTTTCCAGTGCATATAATCAAATTTTCTAATGTAGGTAGAGTGATATACTCTCCCTTGCTTTATTAGCTTCACATCTTTCATACCTTGAGGCTTAGATAGAAAATGGTGTGCCTTGATCCCACCTATGGATGGTTTTCAGGGTACATCTTTCTCATTGGTTGACCTTTTTTCATCCCGCTGGATTTTCATATTGCCCCCATGTAGACCAATATCTGACAAAACTAGTTCCAAAGCCTCTAGAGCGACCTATCGTTCAACTGACTTTTTGATTTTCCAAGAAAACCCAATGTACAGATATACCAACTTCTCTACAATTTGGCAAAGACCATGCATTGTACAAATATGGACATTAGCAAGTGGTATATCCAAAACTGGTGGGAGAGTCTTGATTGTGACGAGTAGGAGCCTTTCTCCACCACTTTGGGTCCATCACCTTTGTAGGCTCCATGCAATACAAGCATGGAGATTTTGCCATGGAACCCATTCCACAATTATACATACACTTCAATGTTTTGAGGTCACCTGCAAGATGCCATTGAACTTGAAAGTCTCCTCTCCCATCTACAGCCAGTACCTCTCCCCGATTTATTTTCCTATCAATGATATCTAGAATAGGGGTTTGATGGAACACCCAAAATAAAATTTCATGGTCTTCTTTCTTTACCTGCAAGATTAATCCTTCAGACATACGAAAAATAAATCTAAAATTTAGGTACAATAGAGGGCTTGCTAGAGCTACAAAATTGGAAATAACTGGATTACCTGAAATGCACCAAGCCACCATATGTTTGTTTCTGATTGAACATTGAAGTATGAAGGGTCATCAGTGGGACATTTGTAAAGATCCCTATTCATTAATGTGATTGTAACTTACTCTAGCTTTTTCTCTTTAAGAATATCACACTCATCTAGCTCCAAAACAAAATGTAGAACGCCACCTGTCTCTTCAAATGTGATATTGTAGAACTCTACCATTCTAGTTTGCAAAAAAGTCAGGTCCATGAAGATATTGTTGTACTCATCATAAGTGACAGTAGTTCCCTATGAGCTATAAATACTTGAATATGAAATGGACATCCAATGAAGTCGATCTGTTCATTATTGAGCTGGAGTCTTTTCTTCCAAACACTTGCAGCAGCTGGTAAAAGCTTATACTTTATTCCCTTCTTCACAAACATGGAAGAGATAGATTGTTGAATAGCTGAGTAACCTCTTTTACTAATGCCAAGGGAGTCCAATGTACCCTGTATGTGCTTGGCAGGCACTGCATTATTTGAAATGAATCTATCAACGACATCCCGTTGCAAAACCTTAAACTTTTTGTCATGCATTATATCCTTTGCAAGACCACTAGTTATCAATGGCTTTAACTGATTTCCTACATTGGCCTTCGGGTCTATGTTTTCTTTGTCTCGATAGATAGAATCTCTACAAAGAAAGCATAACTAACATAAGCAAAACATAGATTAGTTTAAATTAATTAGATAGTTTACAATGCTCACCTCAATGATTGGATTATTTTCTTAAGGCCGCCAGAGCCTACCTTCAACATTTCAATATTTTGTAGTTTTTTCTTTCGCACACAAGTGCCTAACATTGTCTCTTTGTTTTGTAATGTCTGTACCTTTGTTTTCAAGACCTGTGATTCTTGTGTGCACTGCATTACAGTCTTTTGTTCCTCATAATGCAAGTTAGAAAGTCTTTGAATCTCATCTGCTTGATGCTTCACCATGTCTTTATAAGTTTTTGATTTGCTGTTTAGAGCTTTACAGTAGCCAAGGAATCCATTATCTCCATTACCTGCAAAGGTCAATAAGTTAGTGGGATTTGAAAATGCAGGGAAAGCATTGGTCATGGGATTCAATGGATAGAGTGATACTTTTGTTCAAATATCTAAGTGTTTTGCTCCCTCTTCTCTGAGTCTCTCTGTCATGATTGGTGTCACTTTGATGTTAGTTTTGCCTCGCTTACACAGTGGTGCATATTGGGGATCCAAGTCAATGTGTATATAATAGAAGGGTCTTTTAAGGAGGACATTTGTGGGGGTGGACGAAGAATCCATGTATGCAATAGTGCAAGAAAGGGAGGATTTCTTTGAGGTCAGTGCACAAACAGTGAGAGAGTAAGGAGAGAGAAGGTTTGGAAGGATAAGTATTTTTTCCTTTAGTCATACATTCCACATAC
Source organism: Adiantum capillus-veneris (assembly GCF_014529385.1). Taxonomy (NCBI): domain Eukaryota; kingdom Viridiplantae; phylum Streptophyta; class Polypodiopsida; order Polypodiales; family Pteridaceae; genus Adiantum; species Adiantum capillus-veneris. The sequence goes on along the minus strand of NC_140952.1, from coordinate 45,154,978 downwards.
AGGAAACTCCCTCCAATTCTAGGACGTTCATTAAATGCAATTGAAAATGATTTATTCTTCAATCATCACGGCCGTTATGACGCTATGGCAAGAATCTACTTGTAAGTGCACTTTTTGAATGGTTATTCCAAGTTTACAATTGCTTTTACCACACCTATTTTCTAGAGAGAGAAAGTCAAAATTCTATTTTTCTTAGAAGGCCCTCCAAATGACCTTCAAAATTTCCTAATGGTGGCTGCGAAGACACCTTTTGTTGTTGGGGAGGGGGCATGTTTTCCTTTCAATGACCCCTAATTGTGTCGTTTCTTGATTTCTTCTCATCATTCTCCCTAGTGGTTCCTTCCCCTATGGTGGAAATTTTAGTGGTGAGGATTTCTACAGAATCGGAATCATCTTCAGGGTCGTTCATATACACAGGGTCATCGCCTATCCCTATGTTAGTCTTTGAGCTCGAATTTGAATTTCTGGCCTTGATTGATCGCTTCCTTCATGTTTTCTTCTTCCTTTCTTGGGCAATTGATGCATCATCTCTCTCTTCAAGGATAGAATTTTGATTTTGGAGCATAGACCATGTAACGATATTCACTGGTGCAATTGGTGTCATTTGTGGCGTAACCTCAAGCAAGCTCAATGGAGTGATCTTGGGTGAACTGGGGTTATGTGAACATTGAGAAATTAAATGATTTATGCCACAACAATGACATGTCAGTACGGGCAGTGCACTTGTGCTCCCTTGATGTGTTTGCGCTGATGTAGCATCCCTTTGTAATCTATTTGGACACTTAGCTACACGATGCGGTCCACCACAATCGTAGCATTGAAGAGGTGGTCTCCTAGAGAAACTATTGATATTTTGGCCCCTTGGAGCAAAAGTAGACGCTTGATAGACATGCTTGACTTGTCCAAAAAGGATCTTCCATGTAATATTGGTGGCCCATTTGAAATGTATGAAGGCCATACGGAGCCATGAGGTCGACATCTTTAGTATAATCATATGTGCTAGGAGACTCACAACCCAACTTGTTCATAGGAGTAACTCTTGGATGTGGAGGCTGTGGTCCTAGAAATGGAGGTGGTAAGGGCACAGATTGAACTACGATCTGGGTCCTCGCTACTACTAATTGAGATGATTGCTCAACAGGTGGGGCTGACAGTATTGCAGGTACTTGAGGTGGGTTGGTCCAGGTGGTTCCAGGCGGTCTACTGGCTAGCATACGTTTAAGCATTAGACAATCCTTAGATTGATGCCCATACTTGCCATAAGTATTGAAAATACCATATAATTTAGCCCTAAAAGTTGAGCAGTCACTCGTCCTATGTGGGCCTAAGCATACTGAGTACCACTGTTGCTCCCTCTTTGGGTACATATGACTGTTGGGTGGTGCACGATTATCTTTCATGCCTTCTTGGATAGTGATGATAGCTTTAGTGAGATGATCCAAGTTCATGTCTGCTATCTTTAGCCCTTTAACAATTGGCTTGATAGTCATTATTGGCTCATGTCTAGACACTTGTGAGCAAGCAGACTTTGTTTCTGAAGTAACCTTTTTTCCTGCAATCATTAAATTGTCCTCCAACTGGATTGCATTTGTAGTTACAGCTTCCCAAGTGGTAATTCCTTGAATGACTAGGCCATTATAAATCTCTTCGTGTTGCAACCCTTGGATAAACTTATTGAGAAGTTTAATATTGAATAAATGGCTCATTGGGGGTGTAGCAAGAGTTTAGATGCTTTAGATGGCTGATAAAGTCTCTCAGTGACTCTCCTTCCTCACGTTCGTCTTTTTGGAGCTGAGATGCTATGCCCCAAAGCACACCCTCTCGTATGTACTCTTTCAAGAATAATCTTCAGAGAGTAGGGTAATGAAGGCGCTCTTCAGGCCTTAAAGTTCTATACCAATCTCCAGCTTTTCCACTCAAGGTCAAGCTACAAGCATTACATCTATGTAGCTCATTGTGTTCTGCTAAGGAGTCACACACATGTTCAAATACTTCAATATGCTTCCTAGCATCCTCGCCCCCATTAAATTTTTGAGTGAGCTTTGCTACTTGGACCGCTTTACCTCTAGGCTCCCTGTCAAGTGTGTTACACATATTTTGTGCAATAGATTGCCAAATGATCTGAGCAAAGGTAGCCAAATCACCCACATGAGCAGGTAAGGTTGAGGTAGGGACTCCTCGGCCCATGGGAGGTGACATTGGAGTCAGGATTGGCATAATCCTTGGGTTCCATGCCTGGGATGGTGCAGCACCAAGCGGGGGTCCAGAAGACATGGACATGGAAGGCCGTCCACTCAAAGGTGTGGGGCCTGCTTGAGACGTGAAATATGGCATGGATTGTAAAGGCGCAAGGTGAGCAGGTGCAGATGCAACATTCAACATAGGGGTCGGGGGTGCACTTTGTGTCACACTCACCATTGGATTTGATCTTATAGTCGTAGCTCCTCTGAGAGAAGGATGTGCTAGACTAGGAAAGGTAAAACTATTGCTTGTGGGCTCATGTTCTATCAAGATGCCGGGTGAAACAATGTATGATGGATCTATGAGACTCACATGAGGAGTCTCCATTTGTGCTAGGGTCAGTTGTTTTTCCTTGGCAGTATCTAATGATTTCATAGGACGTGTCGATGAGACATTTATTCCTCTATTATGCCTCTCATTTTGGATGATTCCATGGATGACATCGCAAACCATGTGTTATTGTGCCTCTAGACTTGTGGCACTTGATGTGTATCCTAAGATATCCAACCAGCCCACGTGGTAGGTGTAGCCAGTATGTAGGTCAGTGCAAGGTCTCATTGGCTCAGAACGCGTGGCTCTACCAAATGTCCCCATTAGGCGACTAAACATACTAGCACTAGGTTGTGGAGCCAAGGCAGGAGTGTCTTGATTCAAATTCTATGAGTTTTGTGTAGGCTAACCCTCCATCACGTCGTAATCAAATGAAGAGAAACTTGCCACCAAGTGTGGGTCTTGGATGCCGCTACCTTGGGTCCCCAGCCGAAGGCTTGGAACCTAACGTAGGCAGATAATGTGAAGTCCCCTCTATTTGGTCAAGCTCAATCACTCGCCCAGAGCATAAATGCATAAGGGTTCAGTGTCCTAAAGGTGTTGGCAAGCACCCTTGGATGTGATTCTCCCGGTTTATTGTGTGTTTTCTACTTGGATTTGTTTTGTTTTTTTTTATATTTTTTAATGTTTTAAGGTCCGCTTATCATACTAGAGCCTGTGATATCTCAAGAAAAGCGTCTCATTCTGGAGGTCTTGGTGCACTTTACAGCACAGTGTTTGACCAACGGAAGTCCCCGTGGCACCCATAAACTGTCGATTTCTAACTAGGAAGGTGGGGAGAAGGGACAGTTTCTGAGGTGACATTTGAAGGAGGAAGCCTCCCCTTTGTCCCACATAGCCACTTATCCCTTGGGAAGGGGAGCCTATATATATAGAAGTGCTCCTATACTATCATCATAAGACCAATACCAAGCCCAAGCTCAAGCTCAAGGAATGATCCCGATGCATCTTTTTGGAGGAACTTTCCACTAGTTTTTTTGAGTTTGGGTTTTCGGTTTTGAATTTTTGTCACATTTTTGTTTTTGGATTTTTTAACAATTCTTTTATTTTTTTTGGGGTTTTGGGGCCGCGGGTCTCTTTTGGATTTTTGAGTTTTTGGGGTCATGAATCAGCCACCCATTACCCTTGGGCCGCTCGCGCGTGCGCACTCACAGAGTTCGGGCCTTCTCTAGCCACGGTCACACACTAACTACAGTCACTAACCCTGACCGCTAATCCTAACCCTAATCACTAACCCTAAACATAGCAAACTAATAAAAAACTGTGGATGCTCAGGCAAACATGCCCTTGGAAGAGCCGCAGACACAAGTTGTGTTTAAAGACTCTATGATTCGCGGAATTTTGCAAATCACACTACGTATCGCATTTCTTGCGTTCTTCATCATTGCAAGAGCTAAGATATCCGTTGTTGCTGAGAGTTGTTTGCTTTAGAGTATGCGCCGTCCCCGAAGGGGGCCGCTCAGTCCATTATCGGTTGTTATGTGCCCCCTCGAGAAGGGGGAGCATAAGGTTTATCGAGCGGCCCCGTGCCTTTCGGCACGGAAGAGGGGGATCGCTCACGCAGCACCAGAAGGTGAGGGGAAATCATCCCTCCCCTGCACCCTCCCGCGTGGTCAATGGACGGCCCTGACCTCGTGCCTCGCCCACGGTCTCTTGGCTCCGGAGGTGGGGCGAGGCCATGGAGGATCTCTGCCAGTGATTCTACAGCTGGACTACACTTATAGTGCCAACCTAGTACGCTTTCAGCGAGTTCACACTTAGTGACCGCATGTACATATGTGCTACTTTTCAGCTTTAGCACTTAGTCATTTTGTACTCTCTTTTCTTAGCGAAGAAGAAGAAGAAGCTTTCCATCTCTGTGTGCTTTGTGCTTGTCTTGAGTAGCTCTCTTGCATCCTCATTCTTTACATGCTATCAGAGCTTGTTGGTGCAGGCAAGAGAGGCTAAGAGAGCAAGAGAATCACAATCCAAAGTGCAGTACACAGAGATTTACTGTACAAGTACAGTAGTTGTATGTATGTTTGATTGTGGACACTCGTTGAGTGTAGAAAGCGTTACAGGTACCACGATAGCAGGTTCAACAAATTTGCAGGTTTTTGCATCTAGATTGTAGCAATTTTGTCTTAGTGCTTCAAGATGTCTGACGGTTTCAGTCAGATTGTCACTGAGAAGCTTGAGAAAAATAACTACCCTGCATGGAAGTTCATAATAACAAATTTCCTAAAAGGAAAAGGTTATTGGGACTATGTAGACGGAGACAATGAAAAGGAACCAGAGATTCCCGACGAAAATGCTACAACAGAACAAAGAAAAGCTTTGAGGGACTTGCAACAAGGCCAGAGCAAAGTGATGTATTGGCTTTCTATGAGCATCACAGATGGCATGATGGGCTATCTACAGGATGCTGAAACCCCCACCATTTCATGGAAAAACTTAGGCAGAGTGTTCGAGGTGAACACCAAGGCTAGGAAGCTTCAACTAAAGTCGGAGCTAAATCCGGTTAAGAGGAATAACCTCTCCATCAATGATTATGCCTTGAAGATCAAGAGTATCATTGAGGCTCTTGGATCTACTAAAGTCTCAGTGGAAGATGATGACATTGTCCGTGCATGCTTGGATGGTCTAGGAGATGCGTATGTACATTTCAGGTCTTCCATGAATACAAGAGACGACATCCCCATGTTCCAAGATTTGATTTCTATGCTTATTCTTGAGGAGAAGAACCTTGGTCTTGACACATCTTGCATTAGGAGATGTCGGAGGTCTTTTGGAGGGCCTTTTGGAAGAGAGAGGAAAATAAGCTCCTCCAATGAGAGAAGAGCCTATGTTACGTAGAAAAATACATTGATATTAACAAAAATATAAAAGGTGTCCCTCTCCTCATTTAATAATCTAGTGGTCCTTCAAGACGATCACTCTCTTTCATTTAATGCGAGCACCTTTTTCAGAAGGTAGATGCGGTGCATTTGATACGGCTTACGTCATCTCTAGAACTCAAAAAGTTACAAAACTATCAAGTCGTGGAAGATTTTGAAACTTTTGATACTGTCAATGCGTTCGGAACGCCCAAATATCCTAGAAATGAATGTCCAATTGCCTCGCCCCGACATCCAAAGAGGCAAAAAATGTCAAAAGCCCCTAAAAAAAAATTTTACTAACGGCGCACGAGGGAGCATTCCAAAATTTTGGAATGCCTCCTCGCGCGCCGTTAGTAAAAAGCCCCTTTTTTCCTCTTTTTAGGGAGCTTTTTGAGAGGAAAATGTCAAAAAACCTCTAAAAAGGGGCTTTCTTGAAAGATAAATGTCCAAAAATCACTAAAAAAAAATTTGTGCTAACGGCGCACAGAGGAGCATTCTAGAATTTTAGAATGCCTCCTCGCGCGCCTTAAGTAAAAAGCCCTTTTTTGGGGGGGGGTTTGACATTTTTTGCCTCTCCGGATGTCGGAATGAGACAAGTAGACATTCGTTTTTAGGGTATTTTGGCGTTCCGGACGCATTCCTGGTGTCAAAATTCTCAAAATCTATCAACTATTTGACAGTTTGTTAATTTTCAACTTTCAGTGATGACGTAAGCTGCATTGAATGCACCGCACCTGCCTCTTGAAAAAGACGCTCGTATTAAATAAAAAAGTGACCGTTTTAAAGGACGATTGGGAATATAAATCTATTTTTCTACGTAACGTAGGCTCTTCTCACAAGATGCAAGTGCATTTTTTAAAAAAAATCTAGAGAGAGAAATATAATTTCTTACAAGGGCCTCCAAATGAGCTCCGAAATTTTCTAATGTTCTCGTGGCAGAAATAGTTCTGAACAGGCCTTCTATTCTAACTCCATCAGAGGTAGAGGTCGTGGTCAAGGCCCAAGTGGTTGCAGGGGCCAATTTCAAGAAGGTCAATCAAATCAAAACAATACAGGTGACAGGGGAAACCAGTCTCAAGGCAAGGGGAGTCAAAGAGGTCGTGATGCAGGATAAAGCAAGCAACAACATACTGCAGATAGTAGAGAATGTTGGACTTGTGATGAAAAAGGTCACATGTCACGTGGCTGTCCAAAGGGAAAAGCAAGTGGAAAGAGAGAACAGGGCAACTATACATCTACTAGCAGAGATGCAGATGACAACAAAAGCGAGCGCATGTTTGTTATGCAGCATGTAATGAATACAATGACTGCAGAGAATTCCACCCAAGATGATGTTTGGTATGTGGATTCGGGTGCCTCTAATCACATGAAGTCTCATGGAGAGTGGTTTAGAGATATGCTCAAACTAGATGTGTCAGGCTATGTGCAGACAGGAGATGACACAGCTCACCCCATTGCTCATGTAGGGGACATACCTCTAAATACAAAGAGTGGGAAATCAAAGTACTTAGCAGATGTACTTCATGTCCCAAACATTACAAAGAATCTTGTTTCTATTGGACCAATGGTTGAGCAGTGTTTGCAGGTTCGCTTCAATCCGAATGGCTGTTATGTAGAAGATTTCCAGAATAGCTGTAAGCTGATCACAGAGGGAAAATGTGTGGGTAGATTGTTTACACTGAATGTAGACATGCCTGAGGTAAAATCTGCATTATTTTCACAGGGCACAGGTGTTGTGGCTGATGTTGACATTTGACACAAACGCATTGGCCATGGCAATGAGCAGAGATTGTGCAACATGCAATTAAAATAGATTGTAAAAGGTTTGCCCAAATTCAAGGTGGATAGTATGCATAAAGTGTGTGCAGCATGTCAGTTTGGAAAACAGTCAAAGGGCTCATTTCCACATGAGCACAATGTATGTAAAAAGCCACTTGAAGTAGTGCACACAGATGTTTGGGGTCCAACCGATACTGCAAGCATACATGGTTGCAGGTATTATGTCTCGTTCATTCATACAAGGAAAGTATGGGTCTACTTCATGCGTAACAAAAGTGAAGTGTTTGGTCACTTTCAGGACTTCAAAGTCATGATTGAGAAGGAGACAGATATGCAAATCAAGACATTGAGGTCAGATGGAGGGGGAGAGTACTTCTCCAACGATTTTTCATATTTTCTACGAATGCATGGTATACGCAAACAGTTTACATGCAGATATACTCCACAGCAGAATGGGGTCGCAAAAAGGAAAAACAGGCACATTGAAGAGGTTGCACGTGCATTGATGAATGAGAAGAACATGCCTCATCATTTTTGGGCTGAAGCTGTAAATACAACTGTGTACCTTATGAACAGGACACCTACAAATGCGGTGCATGATGTAACACCTGAGGAAAAGTTTACAGGTACAAAGCCTGATTTGGCACACTTGAAAGTGTTTGGTTGCATAGCTTGCATGTACCAGATGAGTTGCGTAAGAAATTAAATCATAAAGCAGAGAAATGTATTCTTGTGTGATATTCCCTTCAACAAAAGGGGTACAGGTGCTACAATCCTACTACAGGAGAATCACGAGTGAGCAGATATGTAGTCTTTGATGAGACGAGCAGCTGGTCATTAGGAAAAATTTGAACTCTACATGGGCCTCTTTGCTTAAGGGGTGATTAAAAACTGGCCAGTGAGGAGAGAGCTGGGATATCCCCTAGTGCTTAGAGAAATGTAGGTGTGTCATGACTTGTCCCCTCCCTGTAGTGGTTTCCCTCAAGTCAAAACCACCACATAGCATGGTTTTATTTGTCCCCAGCCTGGTTTTGGTTGTCAGAAGTAAAGCCACTTGGAATGGAAAAGGAAGAACGTTCAATTTTACTCGATAGGAAGGTGGGGGAGCCACATGACCTTTAATGCTATTCAAAGAAAAAGGCTCAAAATCATATAAAATTGAAATTCGAATTTGGATGTCTAATTTTAAGGCAGAATGTGGATACGTGTTGTAGGTCGATTGGAGAAAACCATGAGCTTGTACGCTGCACTCACTGTACACACATAGTGGACTGCTTGACATTTAACCTGCGCCAGACGTGTGTGGGCAGCAGGTCTTCAAGGCGCCGCCTACTGGCTAAGGGTCTCCAGTGAATGGATGCCACATTGCATGCCTGGCCTGCTTTGATAGCGACAGTCTTGAAATGGCCAACCGTAAAGCGCGTGCCCTCGCCCCTCAGTCCTGGTCCTGAAGCATGTTGGGCGTAGGAGTAGGCGGGCCTGTATGAGCCCGCATGGATGAGCTTTAAAGACGTACGCGTAATGACTGCACAACACACCCGATTGAAATTTTGGAGTATTTTAAAAGAAATTTTTCAAATACAACCCATTAGAAAATCCCTTCGCATGCCTATGAAGAACAAATTTAAGGCTTTTATGGTCAATCTTTATTTTGGATTCACCTATTGTCCTCTCTCTCTCTCTCTAGTGTGCATTGTTTATTGTACATGCATTTAAGAAGTCCACATCTGGTAGTGCTTTCAAGATCACCTAGTCTCCCCCTAGAGTGGTTTTCAAGGACCCACAAAACATTAGGCTTTGTCTCCCTTGATCCAGACATGCTCCCTTGAAATTAGGGATTTTTACAAGGCCCATGGAGAGCTCAAATTTTTCCTAATGTACAGTAATGCACATGGCACTATTGGGGCTGATGTAAAAGATGATGTGGTTGTACAAAATGTGAGGCCACAATCACAGGTTTTGAGTGGACCACAAGAGTCCTCTTCTCGTGGCTCTGCTGAGAAGCCATGTAATGGTAGAATATGTATGCAGGTTACTCCACCAGCAGGTACAGGGAATGTATCATAAAAAGTAAAGGAAAAGGTTGATGAACCTCCCTTTATGGCTGATGCATCATCAAGTTTTTCACATATAGACATGGATTGAGATGGTTCTGAACAAAGTCTTGATGAGGAATTTGGAATTCCGGCTGTCAGGACACCTGGTGTAAGGAAAGTACAATAAGATGCTAGAGGGCAAAGGAGTGACCCAGGACCACGCACATCTAACAGAGTCAAAAATCCACTTCAGAAATTGACTTATGATCTAGCGCATCACCAAGCCTACATGGCTAAGGTGATACAGGATGTGGAGCCCACATGTTTTGAGGATGAAGTTGGAAATGTGAATTGGGATGATGCAATGAATGAAGAGATGGCTACATTGGAAGCAAACGACACATGGGATTTGGTGCCATTGCCAAGTGGCAAGAAATCTATTGGCTGTAAATGGGTGTATAAAACCAAGCACAAGGTTGATGGTAACATTGAGCGTCACAGGGCAAGGCTGGTTGCAAAGGTTTATGCACAGACGTATGACATAGACTATAAGGAGACCTTCGCTCCAATGGCAAAGAGGACGACTATGAGAGCTGTCATAGCAGTGGCTGCATCTAGAGGAGGGATTATGCATCAAATTGATGTAAAGAATGCCTTCTTGAATGGTGAGCTGCAAGAGGAAGTGTATATGGATCAGCCACCTAGTTATGTCGATCCAGGTTACCCAGATTATGTATGCAAGCTTCTCAAAGCTTTGTATGGTTTGAAGCAGGGCTCTAGAGCATGGTATGACATGATTGCCAAGTATCTTGTCAGTATTGGTTTTAGGAGAGCTCATGTTGATCATTCACTCTATGTACATGAGAGTGATATGGGGATTGTGGTCAATACCATATATGTAGATGACCTTATTATTGTGGGTGACAATGCTATGGAGATTGACCATGTGAAGGGTCTTCTCAAACAGGAGTTTGAAATGAAAGATTTGGGCGAGTTGCGCTACTTTCTTGGCATTGCGGTGATCAGGACTCGAGAGGGTATATGGTTGTCACAGAGACAATATGCTTTGGACATGTTGTCAAAGTATGGTATGGCTGATTGTAAGCCAATTTCTACTCCCTTGGATGTGAATGCAAAGCTGAGTGCAGAGAAGGGTGATGTTGTTGAGGATGTCAAGATGTACAGGAAGATTGTGGGTAGCTAATCTACTTAACTATCACGAGGCCAGACCTGAGCTACACAGTAGGCTTGGAGATTCAGTTCATGCAGCTTCTGAGGAAGCCACATTTGGATGGAGTACGATGCACACTTTGGTATGTGCAAGGGACTCTTAACTACACATTGTTCTATGCAGCACATGTGCCATTAGCATTGAATGGGTGTATAGATGCAGATTGGGCAGGTAGCATTGTTGATAGGAGATCTACGAGTGGCTTCATGTTCTCTTTTGGGAGTGCTGCTGTTACTTGGAGCAACAAAAAGCAGCCTACGGTTGCTTTATCGAGCATAGAGGCTGAGTACAGAGGTGTAGCAGTTGCGGCATGCGAGGTAGCTTGGCTATGTGTTGAGATGTCGAGCTCTACATCTTGAGCTGGCATCCGCTACGGGTCTTGGCCGCTTATGGCATTTACTCAATGGCGCATTAAGTGACCGACACGGAGGAACTCTTTCAGTGATTCTACAGCTGGACTACACTTATAGTGCCAGCCTAGTACGCTTCTAGCAAGTTCACACTTAGTGACCACATGTACATATGTGCTACTTTTCAGTTTTAGCACTTAGTCATTTTGTACTCTCTTTTCTGTGAGGAGAAGAAGAAGAAGCTCTCCATCTCTATGTGGTGTGTGCTTGTCTTGTGTAGCTCTCTTGCATCCTCATTCTTTACATGGTATCAGAGCCTGGTGCAGGCAAGGGAGGCTAAGAGAGCAAGAGCAGCACAATCCCTTCGTTCGCAATCCACGACCAGATGCCGAACAGGTTTTTTGTACAGGTTTCTAAACAGGTCTCCAAAGTGATGTACACAGAGATTTACTATACAAGTACAGTGGTTGTATGTACGCCTGATTGTGGACACTCGTTGAGTGTAGAAAGCGTTACAGGTACCACGATAGCAGGTTCAACAAATTTGCAGGTTTTTGCAGATTGCAGCTATTTTGTCTTAGTGCTTCAAGATGTCTGAGGGTTTCAGTCAAATTGTTATTGAGAAGCTTGAGAAAAATAACTACCCTGCATGGAAGTTCAGAATAACAAATTTCCTAAAAGGAAAAGGTTATTGGGACTATGTAGAAGGAGACAATGAAAAGGAACCAGAGATTCCCGAGGCAAATGCTACAGCAAAACAAAGAAAAACTTTGAGGGACTGGCAACAAGGCCAGAGCAAAGTGATGTATTGGCTTTCTATGAGCATCACAGATGGCATGATGGGCTATCTACAGGATGCCGAAACCTCCGCCATTGCATGAAAAAACTTAGGAAGAGTGTTCGAGGTGAACACCAAGGCCAAGAAGCTTCAACTAAAGTCGGAGCTGAATCAGGTTAAGAGGAACAACCTCTCCATCAATGATTATTACTTGAAGATCAAGAGTATCATTGAGGCTCTTGGATCTATTAAAGTCTTAGTGGAAGACGATGACATTGTCCGTGCATGCTTGGATGGTCTAGGAGATGAGTATGTACATTTCAGGTCTTCCATGAATACAAGAGACGACATCCTCGTGTTCCAAGATTTGATTTCTATGCTTATTCTTGAGGAGAAGAACCTTGACACATCTTCTCTCATGGCAGAAATAATTCTGAATAGGCCTTCTATTCTAACTCCAACAGAGGTAGAGGTAGAGGTCGTGGTCGAGGCCCAAGGGGTTGCAAAGGCCAATTTCGACAAGGTCAATCAAATCAAAACAATACAGGTGGCAGAGGAAACCGGTCTCAAGGCAAGGGGAGTCAAAGAGGTCGTGGTGCAGGGTCAAGCAGGTAGAAACATACTGCAGATAGCAAAGAATGTTGGACTTGTGGTGAAAGAGGTCACATGTCACGTGACTGTCCAAAGGGAAAAGCAAGTGGAAAGAGAGAACAAGGCAACTATGCATCTACTAGCAGAGATGCACATGAAAGAAAAAACGAGCGCATGTTTGTTATGCAACATGTAATGAATACAATGACTGCAGAGAAATCCACCCAAGATGATGTTTGTTATGTGGATTCAGGTGCCTCTAATCACATGACATCTCATGGAGAGTGGTTTAGAGATATGCGCAAACTAGATGTGTCAGGCTATGTGCAGACAGGAGATGACGCAGCTCATCCCATTGCTCATGTAGGGGACATACCTCTAAATACGAAGAGTGGGAAATCAAAGTACTTAGCAGATGTACTTCATGTCCCAAACATTACAAAGAATATTGTTTCTATTGGACAAATGGTTGAGCAGGGTTTGCAGGTTCGCTTCAATCCGAATGGCTGTTATGTAGAAGATTTCGAGAATGGCTGTAAGCTGATCATAGAGGGAAAATGTGTGGGCAGAATGTTTACGCTGAATGTAGACATGCCTGAGGTAAAAGCTGCATTATTTGCACAGGGCATAGATGTTGTGGCTGATGTTGACATTTGGCACAAACGCATTGGCCATGTCAATGAGCAGAGATTGCGCAGCATGCAATCAAAACCGATTGTAAAAGGTTTGCCCAAATTCAAGGTGGATAGTATGCATAAAGTGTGTGCAGCATGACAGTTTGGAAAACAATCAAAGGGCTCATTTCCACATGAGCTCAATGTATGTAAAGATCCACTTGAGGTGGTGCACACAGATGTTTGGGGTCCAACCGATACTGCAAGTATACATGGTTGCAGGTATTATGTCTCTTTCATTGATGACCATACAAGGAAAGTATGGGTCTACTTCATGCGTAACAAAAGTGAAGTGTTTGGTCACTTTCAGGACTTCAAAGTCATGATTGAGAAGGAGACAGATATGCAAATCAAGACATTGAGGTCAGATGGAGTGGGAGAGTACTTCTCCAACGATTTTTCAGATTTTCTACGAATGCATGGTATACGTAGAAAGTTTACATGCAGATATACTCCACAGCAGAATGTGGTCGCAGAAAGAAAAAACAGTCACATTGCAGAGGTTGCACGTGCATTGATGAATGAGAAGAACATGCCTCATCATTTCTGGGCTGAAGCTGTAAATACAGCTGTGTACATTATGAACAGGACACCTACAACTGCCGTGCATGATGTAACACCTGAGGAAAAGTTTACAGGTACAAAGCCTGATTTGGCACACTTGAAAGTGTTTGGTTGCATAGCTTACGTGCATGTACCAGATGAGTTGCGTAGAAAATTGGATCCTAAAGCAGAGAAATGTATTCTTGTGGGATATTCCCTTGAACAAAAGGGGTATAGGTGCTACAATCCTGCTACACGAGAATTACAAGTGAGCAGAGATGTAGTCTTTGATGAGATGAGCAGCTGGTACAATAATGCACATGGCACTATTGGGGCTGATGTAAAAGATGATGTGGTTGTACAAAATGTGAGGCCACAGTCATAGGTTTTGAGTGGACCACAAGAGTCGTCTTGTCATGGCTCCGTTGAGAAGCCATGGAATGGTAGACTACGTACGCAGGTTACTCCACCAGCAGGTATAGGGAACGTATCACGAAAAGCAAAGGAAAAGGTTGATGAATCTCCCTTTATGGCTGATGCATCATCAGGGTTTTCCCATGTAGGCATGGATTCAGATGGTTCTGAACAAGGTCTTGATGAGGAATTTGGAATTCCGGCTCTCAGGACACCTGGTGTAACGAAAGTACAAGAAGATGCTAGAGGGAAAAGGAGTGACCCAGGACCGCACACATCTAACAGAGTCAGAAATCCAGTTTTGAAATTGACTTATGATGGGTATCTAGCGCATCACCAATCCTACATGGCTAAGGTGATACAGGATGTGGAGCTAACATGTTTTGAGGATGCAGTTGGAAATGTGCATTGGGATGATGCAATGAATGAAGAGATGGTTGCATTGGAAGCAAACGACACATGGGAGTTGGTGCCATTACCAAGTGGCAAGAAAGCTATTGGATGTAAATGGGTGTATAAAACCAAGCATAAGGCTGATGGTAACATTGAGCGTCACAAGTCAAGGCTGGTCGCAAAGGGTTATGCACAGACGTGTGGCATAGACTATGAGGGGACCTTTGCTCTAGTGGCAAAGATGACGACTGTGAGAGCTGTCATAGTAGTGGCTGCATCTAGACAATGGATTATGCATCAAATGGATGTAAAGAATGCCTTCTTGAATGGTGAGTTGAAAGAGGAAGTGTATATGGATCAGCCACCTGGTTATGTCGATCCAGGTTACCCAGATTATGTATGCAGACTTCTCAAAGTTTTGTATGGTTTGAAGCAGGGCTCTAGAGCATGTTATGACATGATTGCCAAGTATCTTGTCAGTATTGGTTTTCATGCTGATCATTCACTCTATGTACGTGAGAGTGATGTGGGGATTGTGGTCATTACCATATATGTAGATGACCTTATTATTGTGGGTGACAATGCTATGGAGATTGACCATGTGAAGGGTCTTCTCAAACAGGAGTTTGAAATGAAAGATTTGGGCGAGTTACGCTACTTTCTTGGCATTGAGGTGATCAGGACTCCAAAGGGTGTATGGTTGTCGAGACAATATGCTTTGGACATGTTGTCAAAGTATGGTATGGCTGGTTGTAAGCCAATTTCTATTCCCTTGGATGTGAATGCAAAGTTGAGTGCAGAGAAGGGTGATGTTGTTGAGGATGTCAAGATGTACAGGAAGATTGTGGGTAGTCTAATCTACTTGACTATCACGAGGCCAGACTTGAGCTACACAGTAGGCTTGGAGAGTCAGTTCATGCATCTTCCGAGGAAGCCACATTTGGATGGAGTACGACGCACACTTTGGTATGTGCAAGGGACTCTTGACTATGCATTGTTCTATGCAACAGATGTGCCATTAGCATTATATGGGTATACAGATGCAGATTGGGCAGGTAGCATTGTTGATAGGAGATCTACGAGTGGCTTCATGTTCTCTTTTGGGAGTGTTGCTGTTACTTAGAGCAGCAAAAAGCAGCCTACGATTGCTTTATTGAGCATAGAGGCCGATTACAGAGGTGTAGCAGTTGCGGCGTGCGAGGTAGCTTGGCTACGCACATTACTTGAGGACTTGGGAGTGCAGGTGGACCAGCAAATTGTCATCCATTGTGACAACCTCAGAAGCATACAGTTGGCTAGGAACCCAGTGTTCCATGCCTGGACCAAGCACATAGAGGTCCATTACCACTACGTTTGAGAGCGAGTGTTGGCGGGCAACATCGACTTGGTGTACGTCAGCACAGAGGAGCAGATAGCGGATATCTTTACCAAGGACCTCGGAGCTGAGAAGCTTCGACGTTTCTGGACTATGCTTGGACTATGCGACATGCAAAGCTCGAGGGGGAGTGTTGAGATGTCGAGCTCTACATCTTGAGCTAGCATCCACTACGGGGGTCTTGGCCGCTTACGGAATTTACTCGCTGGCGCGTTAGGTGACCGACACAGAGGATCTCTGCCAGTGATTCTACAGATGGACTACACTTATAGTGCCAGCCTAGCACGCTTCTAGCGAGTTCACACTTAGTGACCGCATGTACATATGTGCTACTTTTCAGTTTTAGCACTTAGTCATTTTGTACTCTCTTTTCTGTGAGGAGAAGAAGAAAAAGCTTTCCATCTCTGTGTGGTGTGTGCTTGTCTTGTGTAGCTCTTTTGCATCCTCATTCTTTACACTATGCACATTACTTGAGGACTTGGGAGTGCAGGTGGACTAGCAGATTGTCATCCATTGTGACAACCTTAGCAACATGCAGTTGGCTAGGAACCCAGTGTTCCATGCCAGGACCAAGCACATAGAGGTCCATTACCACTACGTTTGAGAGCGAGTGTTGGTGGGCGACAGTGACTTGGTCTACGTCAGCACACAGGAGAAGATAGCGGATATCTTTACCAAGGCCCTCGGAGCTGAGAAGCTTCGACGTTTCCGGACTATGCTTGGACTCTGCGACATGCAGAGCTTGAGGGGGAGTGTTGAGATGTCGAGCTCTACATCTTGAGCTCGCATCCACTACGGGTCTTGGCCGCTTACGAAATTTACTCACTGACGCGTTAGGTTAATGTTTCCGAACTATGCTTGGACTCTGCGACATCTAGAGCTCGAGGGGGAGTGTTGAGATGTCGAGCTCTACATCTTGAGCTGGCATCCACTATGGGTCTTGGCCGCTTACGGCATTTACTCACTGGCGTGTTAGGTGACCGACACGGAGGATGTCTGCCAGTGATTCTACAACTGGACTACACTTATAGTGTCAGCCTAGTACGCTTCTAGCGAGTTCACACTTAGTGACCGCATGTACATATGTACTACTTTTTAGCTTTAGCACTTAGTCATTTTGTACTCTCTTTTCTTAGCGAAGAAGAAGAAGAAGCTTTCCATCTCTGTGTGCTTTGTACTTGTCTTTTGTAGCTCTCTTGCATCCTCATTCTTACACGGTGGGGTGCGGGGAAGGGACGCTTCCCCCTCATTGTCTGTCGCGTGGGCGACTCCCATCCTCCGTGCCGAAAGGTGCGGGGCTGCTCCATAAACCATATGCCCCCCTTCACCGGGGGGGGGAGGGGCGCACACAAAACAACTGATAATGGACTGAGACAGCCCCTCCGGCGGTGTCGCATACTCTAAAGCAAACGACTCTCAGCAACAGATATCTTGGCTCTTGCAACAATGAAGAACGCAGCGAAATGCAATACATAGTGTGAATTGCAAAATTCCACAAATCATCGAGTCTTTGAATGCAACTTGCACCCGCGGCTCGTCCAAGGCCATGTCTGCCTGAGCGTCCACATGACCCCACTCCAAGCCCCCCCTCCTCCTCCCACATGGCGGACAGAGGGCCGGTAAGGCGGATGTGGCCGTCCGGGCATGCCTCCCCCTCCCGCCTCCCCCCCTCGTGGGCGGCGATGGTAGGGCGATGGTGGTGCCGCGGTCGGCTGAAATGCATCAATGGCACCGTGCGACGACTCCGCCGCAAGGGTGGTTACGCTCCCCAAGATGTACGTATGCCCTCCATGGGGACCGGCTTCTGCGGACGGGGTGCACCGGTGCCGATCTGTCGAGAAAGGGCTCTGCAGTTGACGTCGAGGGGAGGGGCGCTTGGGAGAGAGAGAGAGAGAGAGAGAGAGAGAGAGAGAGATGACAGTGGCCTAAATTGTTCATGGACACTGAAGCTTATGTCAAAAGGGGCAATGATTGCCTTAGAAACCCAAATATCACCAAGATTGTGCTGGGCCCAACCAAGTGAAACCCTCTGAAACTCCTGTCATGTGCACAACTAGCCCTACGTGTGCATGGACAAGTTACTTATGTCTTCTAGGGCTTAGGACAACCTAGGAACCGACCTGGCACCCTTGTGTGCCCATTTACGGGACCTGCATGATCATGCAATTTAGTTAGTTGCACAACCTCCGATTGCACACTGTGGAAATAGGTGCTTTTACAATGGCAGTGGGCACTTGGACCCTCCGATATAAATGCATTTCATATTAGGGCATTTTACCCTTGGAGCTCAGAATTGAAGGGCCACATTAAAAGTGACTTATTGCTTATAAATGGGTCGTGGGGGGATGGGAGCTTGCTCGACCAGCCTTTGAGGGACTATATGAGAATGGCCTTGGCCCTCTTCTTCAGATCAGTAGATCAGAGAGCCCTAGCGCTAGCCCTGCAGTGTTCGCTTATCTCTCTCTACCAACGTGGGAGTTTGGTTTGCCTCCTGGGTTGAGCAACAAGACCAGCATTGACGTTTGCCCAGCCTAGCCCAATGTTGGCCTCATTAGTACTTGCATTGGCGTTTTGCCCAGCGTTGGCTTCATCTGTAGCAACAGCCCATTGTTGGCGTTTGCCCCATCACTCAGCTTCTCTACGAGCGATGAATATCCCTTCCCTTGGGATCCGTTTGGATTCCAATCCCAATGAACATAGCCTCACTAGGCTATAAAGAGAGAGAGAGAGAGAGAGAGAGAGAGAGAGAGAAGCTCTCTCTCCACCCAGACATGCACAATACTTGTACACATCCTCTACTCCAATTCCAACACTTTGACACACCCTCCTCTGCTTATAAACTGTCCAAAAGGTGTTGCTTTTCTGAGGGTTGCTTTATTCCAAGCCTAAACTTGGCAAAAGTGTTTTGACTTTCTCTTGGGAGCTCCTAAAAGTGCCCACAAATACTTTTTCTGCTCCAAAGGGGTCTACGCACCATGCAAACGCATTCACTTTGAGGATGTAGCCTCCGAAACACCTCAGTCTACTAATATTGCACCTAGCTCTCATGTATAAGATAGTACTATTGCTCTAGATAGAGCAGAGTCTAGCAATCAGCCATGGAAACTCTCTATGAGAGTATCACGTGCGTCCGAGTGGTTTGAGCTAGGTATACACACACACACACACACACACACACACACACACACACACACAGGGATGACAGTGGCCTAAATTGTTCATGTACGCTGAAGCTTATGTCAAAAGGCGCAATGATTGCCTTAGAAACCCAAGTATCACCAAGATTGTCCTGGGCGCAACCAAGTGAAACCCTCTGAAACTCCTGTCATGTGCACAACTAGCCCTACGTGCGCATGGACAAGTTACTTATGTCTTCTGGGGCTTAGGACAACCTAGGAACCGACCTGGCACCCTTGTGTGCCCATTTAGGACCTGCATGATCATGCGATTTAGTTAGTTGCACAGCCTCCGGTTGCACGCGGTGGGAATAGGTGCTTTTACACTGGCAGTGGGCACTTGGACCCTCCGGTATAAATGCATTTCATATTAGGGCATTTTACCTTTGGAGCTCAGAATTGAAGGGCCACATTAAAAGTGACTTATTGCTTACGAGTACCGCCGGCCGCCTTCGGCGGTCTCTCTCTCTCCTTTTCCCTCCCTCTGAGCTCTCTCTCTTTTTCACTCCCCCACTTTTGGTTATAGCCTTCATCTCGCAAAACGTGACATATGTAAAGGGTCACTCCCTCCGCCATATTATGTTAGTGTTGTGGGGGGATGGGAGCTTTCTCAAACAGCCCTTGGGGGACTATATGAGAATGGCCTTGGCCCTCTTCTTCAGATCCTCAGATCAGCGAGCCCTACCGCTCGCCCTGTAGTGTTCGCTTATCTCTCTCTACCAGCGTGGGAGTTTGGTTTGCCTCCTGCGTTGAGAAGCAGTATCAGCATTGACGTTTGCCTAGCCTAGCCCAACGTTAGCCTCATTAGTACTTGCATCGGCATTTTGCCCAGCCTTGCCCCAGCGTTGGCTTCATCTGTAGCAGTAGCCCATCGTTGGCATTTGCCCCATCACTCAACTTATCTACGAGCGATAAATATCCCTTCCCCTGGAGTTCATATGGATTCCAATCCTAATGAATATAGCCTCACTAGGCTATAAAGAGAGAGAGAGAGAGAGAGAGAGAGAGAGAGAGAGAGAGAGAGAAGCTCTCTCTCCACCCAGACATGCACAATACTTGTACACATCCTCTACTTAAATTCCAACACTTTGACACACCCTCCTCAACTTATAAACTGTCCAAAAGGTGTTTCTTTTCCTGAGGGTTGCTTTATTCCAAGCCTAAACTTGGCAAAAGTGTTTTGACTTTCTCTTGGGAGCTCCTAAAAGTGCCCACACATACTTTTTCTACTCCAAAAGCGTTTGTGCACTGTGCAAACGCTTTGAGGATGTAGCCTCCGAAACACCTCAATCTACTAGTATTGCACCTAGTTCTCATGTATAATATATTACTATTGCTCTAGATAGAGCAGAGTCTAGCAACCAGGCACACTAAAACGCTCTATGAGAGTATCACGTGCGTCCGAGTCGTTTGAGGTGGGTAGACACACACACACACACACACACACAGATTTTATTATCGTCCTCGGAGGTCAAATATGACCTATGGGATCAAAGTTACATGTGATGTAGTATGTGTATGGCTGATGAGTGACTCTCACTGCTCCAAAATTGTGGTGATGAGAGTTGCAATGGAGAGCCCACACGGTGGCTGGGAGAGGAATTGTGTAGGTCTAAGTTATGGCTGAAAATGTGAGAGAACCAAGTTTGGATGTGACCAAAAGTTAAGCACTCTAGTAGTGTGTGGTACTCAGACTCTCGAACTTGCAGTGAGCATAATGTGCACAGTTGATTTGAATCTTCTCCATTGTCCCAACACCCTATCTCGCATCGAAGGAAATGGGAGCTAAGCGGAATGGCTGAGATAGTGCATATCGCGGACAAGGGAATAGGCTCAAGCATGTAAGTGTGAGTACGGTTTCCTCTCTCAGCGAAGAACATGGTTTTGTAGTTGGGGGCAATATGGGTGGTGTAATGTATGAAGCGTGACCCACTAGATTTCTCCCAAGCCATAATACATTGACGTTGTAGAAAAGCTTCATTCACTTGGCAGTCAATTGAAGCATCATGTGGCAAGTGTAATGCATCCCATCTACCAAACCACTTCTTTCTTGCATCCATCCTGCGCTCAAGATCTTACTTTTATGCGTCTTTTGAACTTTTTTGCTTGCTTCCCATGCAATTGTAGGAAGTCAATGTGAGGGGTTTTGACGCATCTTTATCATGTACTCCACAACCCTTTCCATGCCCATAACCTCAATTGGAAGAGATCCGACTCAAGAAGTAGGAGCATATATGGTGTTTGTGTCTTAACTTGGAGAAAGTTTGTAAGAATACGCTTTTGGACATTCTCAAACTCTTTCCAAGTAGACTTTGAGATTCTCCCGCCCCACACTTCAACTCCATAAAGAAGAACCAGTGTCACCAATGCATGAAAAAGACACTTCTTGAGAACCCAAAACTTGATGTTTCCCGCATTACACATGTCCTAAAATGCATAACATGCTCTCTTTACCGCTTCCAGACTACGCATAGCACATTCATGCCACTTGTGATTGGACGAAACCTCAAGGCCAAGGTACTTAAAGCTCTCAACAACTTCAAGTGTCTCATTGTTGTACACAATGCATGGCTTCTCCTTATGGTTGGTTTTCACAAGCATAACCTTTGTTTTGGATTCATTTACAATTAGCCAACTATGTAAGAAAAAGTTCTCAAGGACAACCATAAGCTTTTTTGCATCTTCTAAAGTGTGTGCTAGAAGCACTACATCATCTGCATACAACAAAATCATGATTACTGCATTGCAAATAGTGACCTCTTCAATGCCTTCTTCTTGCATAAAGTCAAGTACCATTTGTTCCAATTGATCGATGCATAGACCAAAGAGAGTTGGTGACAATGGACATCCTTGTTTAACCCCAATAGTGCTTACAAAAATTTCTGAAATTTCTCTTCCCATGCGCAATTGATAAATCACCTTCTTATACATTCAAGAAACCGCAAGCATAAACTCACTTGGCACTTGGAGTTCTTCCATCGTTCTCCACAAATTGTTACGTGGAATCATATCAAAGGATTTCTTAAAGTCCACAAAACAAAAACACAATCGCTTATCTTTCAACCGACTTTCCTCCATGAGACCACGAAGAATGACAAAATGATCAATGGTGCTATGGCATCAACGAAAACCTGCTTGTCCCTTTGCACGCTTGTCATTCTCTTCAGTCAAATCACTCAATTTCATCTCCATTATGCACCCAAACAACTTTACCATAAGAGACCCAATCATTATAGTCCGGTAGTTGTTTACATTCTTTAAATCCCCTCCTTTATGCAAAGGCTTAACCCAATTAGTACTCCAATCGTAAGGCATACCATGCTGAAGTGGAAGGTTGAACATATCACACATCCACTCATGGGTAAAATCTCCCGTCCATTTGATAATCTCCGGCTTGATACCTTGAAGATCTCCCGCTTTGTGAGTGGCCAACTTTTCAAGCCCACCGCATATATCCTCAATAGTAAAAAAAAGGGCATACATGGGATTGAACCATAAAATGACATTTTTTCAGCATTTGCTTGCTCATATAATTGTCTACAATGTGTGTACATATCCACGAGACTCAAGTTACCAAAATTCTCAACCGGCTTGCCCCTCAAGTTTCTCCAAAATCTTCCACATGCATGTGCCTTTTCTTGGACTTACGTTTTCTCTAGTAAACTCTCCGTACTTGTGCACATGCTCATTACATATCCTAAACTTACGCTGGATTTGATACTTGCAGAGCGTGCACCAGGATGCAATCTTTTCCTCCATGTTAGTTCATGACATTGCCATCTACAATGATTATGAATGTTGTGTCAATATATATACTCCTCACAATGTAAACTACCTCACATTCTCTAGTCTTGCCCGATCTCCGCACACCTCGGTCCAGAGGTGTACGGAGATCAGGACCACCGGGTCAAAATCTTATCTTTATTGGTCAAATCCTATATGGGTGACACATACGTGCACACCCAGGTGTACATGACAATGCATGTAGCGGGCAAAACCCCTTTGCCTCTTTTAGTTCCATAGTTTCTTCTAGAGGGACATCATCCAAGCTAACTCTTTCACCACTACTTTCTCTATCTACTACTATCTCTCTCTCTCTCTCTCTCTCTCTCTCTCTCTCTCTCTCTCTCTCTCTCTCTCTCTATCCATCTCTGTAGCTATCTCTAGTTAGTTCTCTCTCTCTCTCTCTCTCTACCTCTATCTCTGGCTCTCTCTCTCTCTCTCTATCTTTATACCTCTCTCTATCTCCTTATCTCTATCTTTAATTCTCTCTCTCTCTCTCTCTCTCTCTCTCTCTCTCTCTCTCTCTCTCTCTCTCTCTATCCCTATTATCCATCTATTTCTCTCTCTCTGTCTCTCTTTCTTTCTCTCATTCTCTATTTCTCTCTCTTTTTTCTATCTCTATCTCTCTTTCTCTCTCTATTTCCCTCTCTCTCTCTCTCTCTCTCTCTCTCTCTCTCTCTCTCTCTCTATCTATCTATATATATATATATAGATATATATATATATATATCACTCTCTATTTCTCTCTCTCTCTCTCTACTTCTCTATTTCTCTCTCTCTCTCTCTCTCTCTCTCTCTCTCTCTCTCTCTCTCTCTCCCCCCCCCCCCCCCCTCTTGTCCACACTCTCCCTCTCTCTCCCCTCGTTCAGACTTCCTCTTTCGCTCCATGGTTAGCTCTCTCTCTCTCTCTCTCTCTCTCTCTCTCTCTCTCTCTCTCTCAGCCGTTTTTTGACCTAGTAGACATCAGTTCACTCTTTTGACCATAACTTGCTCATCCAAACTCCGATTTAGGTGATCTATAGCCTCAATCGAAGAGCACGAAGCCCTCTACGAATTGATGTAAAGACATAATTTTTTTTTGTAATGGAAGGCTTTGTTGTAATAGCATCTCAGAACTGAAAAAACTATCAAAACATTTCATTTTTGTTGCCGACTTGAAGGCAATGTCAGACAAAACTCGCAAGGGTGGAAAATCCACACTCGCCACGGAGAATGATGCAAAATCTCCAAGGAATTTGGATGCTAATCCAACCACATCGTCTACAACAACGGAAGCAATGATCATGGCTTACTTGATCTCGTTACAAGAAACCGTCAACAAGTAAGGTGAAGAGTTGCGCGCACTTGCAATGGAGAATGGCACTTTAAGAGTTCTCATTGTGGAGAATGAGCACCTCAAAAAGGTTCTTGAAATGAAAACAACACGCTTGATGCATCTTGAGAATGAAGTTCAGGAATGTAAACGCTCTCTTGTTGACATGAATGTATTGAAAGAGCGCTTGAGCAAAGTTGAGAGTGATCATGTATTGAAAGAGAAAACAATAGATACAATACGACATGATGTATGTGAGATGAAAAATGCATCCAAATCATGGGTTGATATATGTAAGGATAATGTGGTTTCTACATCTCCTATCACGCAATCCGTTGTCCAAGCAAAGAATGTAGAGAATGTGGACACTCAAGAATTGCAAGAATGACAAAAACGCTCAAAGAACATCGTCATTCGTGGAATCAAGGAGGAAAGCATGGAAACACCCCAATCTCTTGCGGTTATTATTGAAGAGTTTTTTGCTACACACTTTGGCATGTCAGGAATCATGGCTTATGGTGCACATCGAGTTGGAAAACAAGGAGTCCCTCGCTCGGGAGAAAGACCTATTGTATGTACCATGGCTTATGAGGTAAAGAGAAAGATCATCCTTGACAATGGTTGGATCTACCTCAAAGGAACGGATTGTAATGTATATGAGGATCGCACTCTTATGCAACACAATGTACGTCGCAAAGCATATGAGGAAAGAAACAAGAAGGTTAAGGTATCATCTCAAGAAGAAAAGCCACTTGAGGAGGATGAAAGTCCACCCAACAAATAGGGACACATGATCTATGAGACCAACTCACGCTTGTGAATAAGCTTTTGGAATTGTAACGGGTATCCATGGAATGCGAGAATTGGCATTGATGAGCTTACCAATGACTCCGATGTGATACTTATTGTTGAAACATGGGACATGATGCGCAACGAATTCTTGGATTTGACAAATACGATGTGCATTCGTTGATGTGGACCAAAAATGCAAAGCAACGAAGAGGCCAAGGAGGCGTAGCATGTATGAAAAAAAAGGGTTTGAAAGATGTTTCCATTGTCAAAGAAGATAAGTATAAACGCTACTTATGGCTGAAAATCATCCCACCAAATGGTCAAGTCATGGTTGTGGCTGGTTGCTACATTCCTCACTATGACTCCAACTTTTATGCTCACTTGAATATGGATAGAGATCAGCCCTTTGTTGAACTAGAGGAAGACATTGCTCATTACAAGGATCAAGGTGAAGTCATTGTTTTTGGAGACATGAATGCTTGCACAAATATGTTACAACACGACACACAACAAGTTGACATGCCGCATGTCTCAAGAAGAATGGATGACTCATACATGTATAATCAAAGTTCTAATGATGCAAAAGAACTGGATCACTATGGAAAGTCACTTCTACACATGTGCAATAGTACCGGAATGCTCATTGCAAATGGTGTATCTCTATGGCAAGGCACCAATGACTTTACATGTAGAAAGCACAATGGTGATAGCGTGATTGACTATATGTTGTTCTCGGAAGCCACTCTTGAATGCATACAAAGCTTTACACTTGGTGAATGGAATCCGGAATCGGATCATAGGATGTCATGTATTGACCTCAAGTGTGGTAAATGGCCCGAGCATGTAGCCTCCAATCATGATGTGAATCATTTGTACCTACGTCTAAACTTCAAACGAGAACTTATATATGCCGATATGGTGGACCAAATGTTAAGCATGATAGAGCATCAAGAGAGCCCAACATTAGAATGCAAGTGGAAAGTTTTCAAAGAAGTAATTTTCTCTTGTGCGAAGGAATGATTTTCGGTGAAACACATGCCTTGCAAAAGGTCTAAGAAGGGTAGCACCAAGAAGAAATGGTTTGACATGGAATGTAGTCAAGCCTGAAAACACTTGCTAAGATTGGATGCAATCAAAGACAAGGAAGTTTACTTGGAATGTTCACACATATACAAAGCGCTTGTTCAAAAGAAGAGGAGAAGGTGGGAAGTCAAAAAACAACATCCTTTAGCGCAAGAGAAAGCACATGCATGTGGCAAGTTTTGGCAAAATCGAAAAGGCAAGCGCGTTGAGAGCTTTGATGACTTGACTCTTGAGGATATGTATATGCATTGCAAGAACCTCTATGAGCAACCCAATGTTGATAAGATGGAGTGTTGTAGCTCCCTTTAGTTTATGTCTCCCTTCTTTACCATTGAAGATGTATGCCGCACGCTTGAGAAACTTGCTACTCGCAAGGCAGGTGACCTTCAAGGTGTCAAGGCTGAAATGATTAAATGGAAAAGCAAGAAAACACGATATTGGATATGCGATATGTTTAACCTTGCACTTCAGTATGGCATGCCTCATGATTGGAGTGCAAATTGGATCAAACCTTTGCACAAAGGAGGAGATGTAAACAATGTGAACAACTACCGCACTATAATGGTTGGTTCTTTGATGGCAAAGTTATTTGGATGTATCATGGAAATGAAGATAAGTGAATGGGCTGAAAAGAATGGAAAACATGCGCTTGACCAAGCAGTTTTTCGAAAGCATCATAGCACTATTGATCACCTTGTCACTCTTAGAGTTCTTATGGAACCGTCTCGATTGAAAGGAAAAAATTTGTATTGTTGCTTTGTGGATTTCAAGAAAGCTTTTGACATGGTACTGCGAGGAAATATTTGGAGACGTATGCAAAGCCTTCAAGTGCCGAGAGAATTTATGCATACAGTCTTTCGCATCTATCAAAAAGTGATATGTCCATTACGTATGGGAGATAGAATTTCAGAATTTTTTGCAAGCACCATTGGTGTCAAACTGGGATGTCCACTTTCCCCAACTCTCTTTGGGCTACTCATTGATGAATTGGAATGCATGGTTCTTGATTTTATGCAGCAAGAAGGCATAGAAGAGGTTAAGATCGGAAATGCGGTGATCATGCTTTTGCTTTATGCCGATGATGTAGTGCTCTTGGCACATACCTTAGAAGATGCACAAAAGCTTATGAGTGTCTTGGAACGCTTTTGCCTACATAGCGGGCTGATCGTGAATGGATCCAAAACCAAGGTTATGCTTGTAAAGACCCTCAATGACGAAAATACATGTATTGTATACAACAATGAGTAACTTGAAGTGGTAGATCACTTCGAGTATGTTGGCCTTGAGGTTCCATCTAATCATAAATGGAAGGATTGTGCAATGCGTCACTTGGAAGCCGGAAAGAGGCCTTATTATGCATTTGAGAACATGTGCAATGCTGGAGAGATCAAGTGTTGGGCTCTCAAAAAGTACCTCTTTGACACATTGGTGACACCAATGCTTCTTTATGGAGTGGAGGTGTGGGGTGGAAGCATCGGGAAGACTACTTGAAAAGAGTTTGAGAATGTTCAAAAGCGTTTTCTCACCAACTTTCTCCAAGTCAAGACACAAACACCCTACATGCTCTTACTTCTTGAGTCCGGATCTATAAGGTATCTACTTTCAAATTTCACACAAGTTCTATTACGCATTTGAATTTTTTTAACCATCACTCATTATTTAAGATATTCAAGCTCAAATTATGAATCGTAGGTTGAGAAAACCTAGAATTTAAAATTTACGCTACAAAATTCTGACATGTTTAGCTATATGAATCACTAATTAACTTATTGTAGGACTTAGTTACTGATTGTAGAATTTTCTTTTACTACTATAAAGTTAATATAAGACTGTAAAGTTTAACTTAAAAATGTAAAGTAAATTATCATTAAGAAAATAAATAAAAAAATTTATAAAGACAAAAGAATACATAGGGATGACAAATGAAGGCACATGGACTCACATAGGAAGGGACAAAGTGGGACACACTGTCACATGAAAAAGGAGAGGCTACTCTTGATTAATCTTAATGAGGGGGGACCTGTGTGGCTTTATCTTTTGATGATAATGACAAAGTGGTCAAGCTCATGGGTACCATATGGGTACCAAAAACGCAGGTATGATTTTTGGGAGAAATTTTTTTTTTTTTGAGAAAAAAAAGTTGGACGTTTCTTTTCTACTATAAATAGAGCATCCATGCTCACACTTTAGACATAGAGATTGCCTCTATAGCACTCACGAAGTGCTGCCACTTCTCTTAGAGAGAAGGCGTCCACAAACCACTAAGAGAGCAAAAACTCTAGTGGACTAATAAGGTGCGTATTAATTGAGCATTCAATTAGTTTTAAGAAGGATATACTCTAATCTCTCTAATAGATTAGTAAGATTCAACTAGTTATGTGTGTGTGTGTGCTATCTATTACTCTAATCTCTAATGGAGTAGTAAGATTCAATTAGTTATGTGTGTGTGTGCGCTATCTCTTACTCTAATCTCTCTAATATATTAGTAAGATTCAATTAGTTTTAAGAAGGATATACTCTCTAATAGATTAGTAAGATTCAATTAGTTATGTGTGTGTGTGTTATCTATTACTCTAATCTCTAATGGAGTAGTAAGATTCAATTAGCTATGTGTGTGTGTGTGTGCTATCTCTTACTCTAATCTCTCTAATAGATTAGTAAGATTCAATTAGTTATGTGTGTGTGTGTGCTATCTTTTACTCTAATCTTCTAATAGATTAGTAAGATTCAATTAGCTTTAAGAAGGATGTGTGTGTTGATGCATGGTTTTTAGGACCCCTTCTAAAGATGCAATAAAGGCACAGTCAGTTGTTGGGGAGATGAGGATACTCTAGTCCAAGGGATCTCGAAAGAGAAGAAAAATCTACTTCACAAGCACCAAAGAGTAAAAAGTGCCATGGACAGAAGATACGTGGGAACGAGCTCTTATGCATGCCTACAACTTATATCTTACAGAATAGCCCATTCTAGGTGTGAATTTCTAGTGAAATTTACACGAGGATGTTCGTGTGGACTCACACCACAGCACACTCCGTTTTCACTTTTTTACCGACAGTAAATATTTTTTACCTACAGTAAATATTTTTCACTTACATGGTAAATACAAATCACTTTTTACCTACAGTAACCTATATCTTACAGAATAGCCCATTATAGGTGTGAATTTCTAGTGAAATTTACACGAGGATGTTCGTGTGGACTCACAGCACAGCATACTCCGTTTTCACTTTTTTACCGACAGTAAATATTTTTTACCACAGTAAATATTTTTTACCTACAGTAAATATTTTTCACCTACATGGTAAATACAAATCACTTTTTACCTACGGTAACTTTTTTTACCCATTGTAAATATTTTTTACTGCACCATAAGTACTTGGTAGGTAACAGTTCACTGGTAACTGTTACTAGAAGCAGTGATTGGGCATCAACAATGCAGTTACAGGAGGAGAAAAGGGGAAAATCTTATGGTAAAGGTGAGTCAACAGGGATAAAGACTTTTGAGTTGAAAAGAGACATGCTGATTTTTTCAAAGAACACATGTCAAAAGAAGCCATGGTTGAGGATTTTTTGAGAATTTGATATTCAGGAGGACCCAGCTGCCACCTCCCCCTCGCACGTCCCCCCCTGACATGTGCAGAACCTCCAGTTTCAATAGCCACCTTACCTGCTCTTAAATGCTGGTCAAGGCCTTATCCCCATGTGTCACAATCAGAAAAATCAGCATTTACCCTCCCCTCTCACATCACTCTAGAGAATATCTTGATGGTGACATATCAGGTGACCTCAATCTGTTGACCACCCTAAGCAAAAAGTAACCCCAATCAGCGGATTTAAGCATGTTTATCCCTAATCCTAAACCCTCTCAGAAACCTATATAAGGAGGCCTTCTCTCACTCAAAACCAACACTTCACCCACTTCACCAAGCAACGAAGCTATGACGACATTGCTCACAACGAGGAGCTATGGATGGAGCTCTACTCTCTCTCCCTCTCTCTCTCTCTCTCCCTCTAGTATGCTACATTACTAGCCCTAAAACCTAAATAAGGAGTCTTCTCTCATGCTCCATGGCCACCATCCTCGCCATCATTCTCTAAGGTATTGATGTGTTGCTAGTAGGATCATACCTACTTGCTGGGTTGATTGTTTTTGACAAGGGATTATGCCATCCTTGGCTTGCTTCTCTATATCCTTGTTATGTATGATCAGATGCCGTTGTATTGTTAAGCTGATGTCTTGTGTATATATATGCTACATAAGGTCCCTAAGCTTCGTTTCTATGTGTTTTTCCATATGTTTTGATGCCATCATAATGCCAGAAGTCTCACTTGCCTATGTGCACTATGTGTGAGGTCCCTAAACCTCTTAATTTAGGGTGGTGCCCCCTTTGTTTTGTTCGTTGCTTGTTTGCATGAGGCGTGGTTTGTGGAGTGTGCACGAGTACAGAGGCCACCCGATTGCACTGCTCTTTTTCCCGCTATCATTTTGGTGCCCCCACGGAGGAGGGCTACACAGACCTTCAGTCCACAAGCAATGAAGATGTGCAATCTACAACATGGACGAATGGCGTGAGGATTTTGCAAATTGGAGAACAGAAGAGGAGGAGGCTTTAGAGGCCTTAAAAGCTTTCATCGAGGTCTTGTTACCAGGTTGCAGTGTCATTGAAATTCAAGAAGTAAGTTCTTCTACATGCCTTGTTCGTGATCGTCGCCAACGAAGGAGAGTAAGAAGAAGAGCTTGATATACCTCTCCTCTCAACCTATGAGTGCTCCAGAAACCTCCAACGCACACGAGCTTGAAATATTCTACATCAACATACACAAAGGTATTGTGACACACATTAAGGGAAGAGAAAGCATCACCAGACCTCTCTTTCCTGAGGAGCCGACTAAGAGGAGGAAGATCACCTCTACACCTAAGTGGCCCAAGGCCGCAGTGCGTGCTCAAGCGTAAGGTAACATTTGGCTTAATCTCATTAATAAGCGATTACATGACCACTACAGGCAAGAAAAAGGCTAGTGAGCAACCAACTTCAACCTCCAACTTGCAACCACGACTCTCACCCCTAAATCCTCCTGAAGCAAAGAGGCGAAGGCTTGCCTACAAGATTGCCGCCCGTCTGCGAGTGCTCCCAGTACACTTTGTGAATCCAGACACCACCAATCCCAAGCCAACCTCCTGTTCGCGTGAAGATCACTTTGGATATTGTCCAAAGTGCTTTGGAGACCGGGTGAAAAGCCTCCCTGCCCTACCTTTGCTGCTAATTTTCAAGAAGTTATCTCAATCTAAGGAAACTATCTTAGTTGATGATGTGCTGCACATTAATGGTGTCACTTTCATTCGTCATGCTGATTATGGTAATAGCATCCAATTGTTGCTTGCTAAAAGGCTCAGCATTGTACAAAGTGTTGCCATCACGCCTTACGTCTTCACAGATGCATTAGGAAGAGTCGAAGTGATCCGAGGTGCTGACCTTCTGCGGCTGATCAGGCTCATTGGTCCCAAGGTGGTGCAACTAAGCTAGGCTCTTGTGTGTAAGTATGGATGCCAATAATGAGAATGATGATCCCCGCATGTTTCCTTTCCATTTTGCGTCATATCCGTGTGAATATTTGTATTGATAGAAAAATCTTTTATCAGCAAAGAATAGCCCTGTTGTTTGGAGCCGAGAGACTTGGGGAAATCTTGCGCTCTCCTCATCCTGTCATTCTACCCTTACTAGACTATTACCATTCCTTTGATGTGTCGATCTTCATCCTATTTTGAGCTAAGTTGTGCTAAAGCTCCAAATTGTAATTACCATACTCTATTTTAAAATAAATTGGAGCTGTTTGTGTAATTGTTTACTCTCTCACTTATGGCCTTCCCTAATTTTTATGGTAAGCCTGGGGAGGTTGCTCCAGACTTTTTGGATAATTTGGAAATGGCCTTTCTGGTATCGGGAAGGGATGACGAAGCTACTAAGTTAAGGGCCTTTCCTTTGGTCTTGAGGAAAGGTGCAAAATTATGGTATCAAACTTTGGCACCTGAAGAAAGAAGAGACTGGGAGTCCTTAAAGATGGCCTTCATCGAAGAATTTCGCCACCATGAGCCTCCAGAGGAGATATGGAGACAGCTCTTAGAGCTACGCCAAACATCACCCAATGACTATAGAAGCTATGAAGGAAAGTTTTCCAACCTATGGGAGAAATGGTGTGCATCACTAGGTGAAGGAGAAAGGGCGCCAGAATGCCTAAAGAAGGACTGTTTCCTGGCAAGACTTTACCCCATCCTTCGAGAAAAGGTAAAAGGTAAATTCCCAGATACCTTTGATAAAGCTATGACTTATGCAAGGGAGAAGGATAGGAAGTTAAAATTCCAAGCTCAACTACAAGGGGGAATGGAGCCTCCACCGCTAGCTCAACCTACGGCAAGGGTAGTAGCAGGGACAGGAGCAACAGACCAAGAGTCCTCTCAATAAGAATTACTTCAACAAATCACCAATCAACTAGAGAGCTTGTCCATCAATCTAGTTCAAGGTGTAAGGGCTCCCCAGCCAGGAAATGAACGAAATAGACAAGAAGGACAAAGGCAAGCACGTGAGTACATTTGCTACAACTGTGGAGAGGTAGGTCACGGCATGTATTATTGCCCCCATCCACGACGCTATCAAGGAAATGGTAATCAAAGACGGCCTCCTTGCCAGCAAGTCACTCCTCCTCGAGCTAGGCCACTAAATGGACAAAATGCACACGTGGCTCCACCAATCCAAATATTGAGACCCCCTCCTCCACCACCACAAGCACCAGCAGAGATCCCTCCACTACCATCGGGAGGGGAGGACAGGGCTATCTCTATCATAAGTCTTGACAATGGTAAGGATAAAGGGAAAGAAAAAATGGAGGAAGCTGTTGCCATGCCAATAAAGAGAGTTAGGAGACAAAGAACTGATGAAATGGAAGCTTCAGAGCCGGATAAAGGGAATGAGGGTTCCTCCCAAGTGATAGGAGACAAGAAAAGGAAGAGTAGGTCAAGGAGGGACATAGGAGTAGAAGACTTTCCACTTGGGGTAGGATCCATACCTTACGACCTGGTAGCAGATGTGAGTAAGCAAGGACCAAAGATTTCATGGCAGCAACTCCTCCACCTTTCCTCAAAGATGCGTAGAACCTGGTCTAAGATGGTCATCACCAGGAGGGCTAAGGCAAAGTCAGTTGGGTCTATTAGTGCAAGAGGCATGAAGGATATCGTGCCAGTCATTGATGCAGAGATTAAGAGTCAGCGAGTCTCCAATGTGTACGTAGATGGTGGAGCCGAGATTTGTGTTATGACAGAGAAATTAATGCACAGGTTGGGTTTGGAAGTAAACGAGCAAACTTCCTTACAAGCTAAGATGGCAAATAATGTAAGGGTGGCTTGTGTGGGAAAGGTTAATGGAGTGAAGGTTTCAGCTTTTGATGTGGCAATCTCAATTGATGCTTATGTGATCCCAAATAAGGGGGAGGGCTATCCGCTAATCCTTGGAAGACCTTGGCTTATGGCTATGAAAGCTAGGCAAGATTGGGAGACAGGTTCCCTTGAGTTGCGACCAAATCATAAGGTAGGTGGCAAGCAACAAAAAATTGTGTATGACATGAAGCAGGGTAGACAACAAGACCTAGAGATGGAGACTTCTATGGATGAATGGAGCACAAGCAGCTGCTCTTCATGTGAGGATGAGTCATCTGAGGAGGATGCTAGCTCTTTGGAAGTCATGGGTATAATACTGTGAAACCCAGAAGGAGAAGGTGGTCAAGACTCTCTAAACAAGGAAGAAGCCACAGGCTTAGAGGAGATGCTAGCTAAGGACCTACTAGAAGAAGAGCGAGAACCCTATTTGCAGGTACTAAAGAAGCATGTTGGCCTCTTTATAACTGATTACGAGCACATTAAAGGAGTGACGGTAACCCAACACCATATCCAATTAAAGGAAGGTGCCAAACCAGTGGTGCAAAGGCTAAGGAGATTAGGGCTAGTGCAACAAGATGCACTCTTAAAAGAAGTAAAAAGATTACTCAAGGCAGGATTTATCTACCTAGTGGAAGATTCTGACTGGGTGTCTCCAGTTGTGGTAGCACCAAAGAAAAATGGGAAGTGGAGGGTATGTGTGGATTACAAGCCTCTAAACGCAGCCACAAAAAGGGACCATTTTCCTTTGCCTTTTCAAGATGAAATACTAAATGAAGTGGCTGGTCATGAAAGGTACACAGTGTGTGATGGGTACTCAGGCTACTTCCGAATCAGAATTGCAGATGAAGACCAAAGAAAGACTACCTTCATAACACCTTGGGGGTGTTTTGCTTATAGAGTTATGCCTTTTGGTTTAACTAATGCCCCAGCTACTTTCCAGAGGTTTATGAACTTGGTGTTTCAACCTTACTTTGGTAAGTCCATACGAGTCTTCATTGATGATTTTTGCATTTACAGCTCTAGGGAAGTACATATGTCCAAGGTTGATGAAGGTTTCACCCGTCTGGCCCAATTGGGTGGGCAATTGAATAAAGACAAGTGCCACATAGGTGAGAGCAAGGTCACTCTACTAGGCCATGTTGTGTCTCAAGATGGTATTGAGGCTGACCCTGAAAAGGTAAAGACATTGTTAGCTTTACCTACTCCTTCAAACGTGAAGCAACTAGTGTCCTTCATTCAAAAGGTTCGCTACATGGGACGATTCATACATCTCCTTTCTCAGGCAATCTATCCTTTGCAGCAGCTCACTAAACACACTACATTGACATGGAGTGAGGAGGGTGAAAGGTTCTTTCAAGAAGTTAAAACCATTTTGAGCTCATTACCTGTCGTCCTACAACCCACATGGGGTGAATTATTCTATGTAAATCCTAGTGTAGGTCCAGAAGCTCTAGGAGCTGTCTTGATGCAAAAATACCCAAAGACATCTCTCATGAGACCAGTCTACTTCTCTAGTAGAGTGATGACAGCTGTTGAAAAGGGTTTCAGCGCAACTGAGCAATTGGTGCTAGCTCTTAAGTTTGCAGTGGAGAAGTTTCGGGCTTACTTACTTCCGAGACAATTTGTGGTGATCACAACTGAGGAGGTTTTTCCATATGCCCTACAACACATGGAATTGTCTCAAAGAATAGCAAAGTGGGTGGTGCAGCTTCAAGAGTTTGACTACACACTACAAGTAGAGGATTCCACCCGTGCTTGTTTGGCAGATGTCCTCACACAAAGGTGTTATGAGAAGGCCAAGAAAGAGGCACCTAGTAAGGTACCGCCTATCCCGGAGCCTGAAGTTTTACTGGGAGCACACAGTCTGTATTTTGATGGGGCTTACAAGAGGACCAAAGACAAGGCATCAGCAGGCATAGTAATATTAGGTCCAGAGAAGGAGAAGATCTTTGCAAAAGGGTTTCATCTAAAAGAGGTTCATTCTAACAATGAGGCAGAGTACCATGCCCTTGTTTTAGGGTTGCAATGTTGTCTTTCCCAGGACGTCACAAAGCTAAATGTTTTTGGTGACTCCATGTTGATTGTTAAGCAAATGGTTGGTGTATGGGCCTGTAAAAATGACAAATTGTCTGTTAAGATGAGGGAAGCAAAGGCCTTGTTGAAGGGTTTTAAAGAAGTTCGAGTGCACTTTGTACCTAGAGATCAAAATCAAGAAGCAGATGCCTTAGCAGGTGAAGAACTACAAACTCTCATAGTAGGTGCTATCCTTGTGAAAAGTCCTTTATACCAGGGAAAGGAGGAGCTGCATGATTTACTTTACTTTCTTGAGCATTGTGAAGCACCCTCTGGTATGAGTAAAAGTGAACGTAGGTGGTTGGCAAAAAAGGCTACCAGCTATAGCTTAGTGAATGAGGACTTGTATTGTAGAGGGAAAGATGCTGTCTTAAGGAGAGTTCCTGCATCCCAAGAGATAAAGGATATTTTGTTTAGTTGTCATGAAGGTGTGTGTGGTGGCCACTTTGCACAAGAGATTACTAGCAGAAAGATTTTACAAGCAGGGTTCACGTGGCCAAGCCTCCATCAAGATGTACAACATTGGTGCCGCACATGTGAGGTTTGCCAAAAAGCTGGACCAAGGCGTCTTACCCATGAAAATCAGCATCCAATCAAAACCTATGGGCCATTTGAAAAATGGGGGATAGATGCAATAGGGCCACTACCTTGCACTCAATCAGGGAAGGAATACATCATTATGGGGGTGGAGTACATGACCAGATGGGCAGAAGCTCGTCCCACAAAGCGCATCACAGCCAAGGATGTGAGTGATTTCATTTTTGAATGCCTTTGTTGCCGTTTTGGCACACCTTTGGAGATTCTCTTGGATAGGGGACCGAGATTTCGAGCTGATTTAGTCGGGCAATTGATGAGCAAGTTAAAAATGAAGCGTAGGCACTCTACACCATACTACCCTCAGTGCAATGGTCTTGTGGAAAAGGTAAATGGTCTTATATGTAAAATCATCACTAAGCAAGTGCATTTACATCCTAAGGCATGGGACAAACACCTAGATGCAGCACTTTGGGCCTACAGAACATCCTTTAAAACATCCTTGGGGTATACACCTTTTCACTTGGTTTACGGGCAAGAGGCACTATTGCCTATAGAAGTGGAGCTAGCGAGCCTCCGAGTTCTAAAAGCATATCAAGAGGATAGTCAAGAGAAGCAGGTGGAAGGAAGAATCAGCGATTTGGAGAGGTTAGGGCTAGATCGAGAGTCAGCAGTGAAGTACTATGCAGCCCAGGCAGAGAAGAATTGAAAGAAGTTCAATCGCAACCTTGTCAAGAAAGGTATCAAGGAAGGTTCTTTAGTGCTCAGATACGACAATCGCTTTGATCGCAGGAAGGATGGTAAGTTCTTGCTTAAGTGGGAAGGCCCTTTTGTAGTGATATAGAGGTTCTCAAATGGTAGTTACCAACTAGGTGACCTAGATGGTAAGGTACATCAGACCCCGGTAAATGGTTGGCGATTGAAGGCCTACCAATGTCGTCTTTCACAGCCATATGCTGGTGAAATCAATGCTAAGGATGGTTCAGAGGAGACCTCATCATATTCGAGCTCCAACTAAGGTAACAATCATGTACATAGTCGTTTCAAAAAAAACAAAAAACAAAAAAAAAGGAAAAAAAGAGAAGAAAAAAAGAAAAAAAGAGAATGCTACCAATGAAAGCGGATATTGACAATGGATGGGTATGGCTTTCAAGGGTCTAGGAGACCAGTTGTTAGTCATGGATGGATACAATTATTCATCAGAAAGGACTAAACAGGGTGCATCAGCCAAGAAAGCAGTAACATGGCAAATTCAATTGGTACCAGGTGGGTAAGTATTCAAGAGAACCCTATTGTAGCACAACCTACAGCTAGAGGCATCAAATACCTCTAGCTTAAGGGGGAGGGCTATATGATGCATGGTTTTTAGGACCCCTTCTGAAGATGTAATAAAGACACAGTCAGTTGTTGGGGAGATGACGATACTCTAGTCCAAGGGATCTCGAAAGAGAAGAAAAATCTACTTCACAAGCACCAAAGAGTAAAAAGTGCCATGGGCAGAAGATACGTGGGAACGAGCTCTTATGCATGCCTACAACCTATATCTTACAGAATAGCCCATTATAGGTGTGAATTTCTAGTGAAATTTACACGAGGATGTTCGTGTGGACTCACAGCACAGCATACTCCGTTTTCACTTTTTTACCGACAGTAAATATTTTTTACCACAGTAAATATTTTTCACCTACATGGTAAATACAAATCACTTTTTACCTACGGTAACTTTTTTTACCCATTGTAAATATTTTTTACTGCACCATAAGTATTTGGTAGGTAACAGTTCACTGGTAACTGTTACTAGAAGCAGTGATTGGGCATCAACAATGCAGTTACAGGAGGAGAAAAGGGGAAAATCTTATGGTAAAGGTGAGTCAACAGGGATAAAGACTTTTGAGTTGAAAAGAGACATGCTGATTTTTTCAAAGAACACATGTCAAAAGAAGCCATGGTTGAGGATTTTTTGAGAATTTGATATTCAGGAGGACCCAGCTGCCACCTCCCCCTCGCACGTCCCCCCCTGACATGTGCAGAACCTCCAGTTTCAACAGCCACCTTACCTGCTCTTAAATGTTGGTCAAGGCCTTATCCCCATGTGTCACAATCAGAAAAATCAGCATTTACCCTCCCCTCTCACATCACTCTAGAGAATATCTTGATGGTGACATATCAGGTGACCTCAATCTGTTGACCACCCTAAGAAAAAAGTAACCCCAATCAGCGGATTTAAGCATGTTTATCCCTAATCCTAAACCCTCTCAGAAACCTATATAAGGAGGCCTTCTCTCACTCAAAACCAACACTTCACCCACTTCACCAAGCAACGAAGCTATGACGACATTGCTCACAACGAGGAGCTATGGATGGAGCTCTACTCTCTCTCCCTCTCTCTCTCTCTCTCCCTCTAGTATGCTACATTACTAGCCCTAAAACCTAAATAAGGAGTCTTCTCTCATGCTCCATGGCCACCATCCTCGCCATCATTCTCTAAGGTATTGATGTGTTGCTAGTAGGATCATACCTACTTGCTGGGTTGATTGTTTTTGACAAGGGATTATGCCATCCTTGGCTTGCTTCTCTATATCCTTGTTATGTATGATCAGATGCCGTTGTATTGTTAAGCTGATGTCTTGTGTATATATATGCTACATAAGGTCCCTAAGCTTCGTTTCTATGTGTTTTGCCATATGTTTTGATGCCATCATAATGCCAGAAGTCTCACTTGCTTATGTGCACTATGTGTGAGGTCCCTAAACCTCTTAATTTAGGGTGGTGCCCCCTTTGTTTTGTTCTTTGCTTGTTTGCATGAGGCGTGGTTTGTGGAGTGTGCACGAGTACAGAGGCCACCCGATTGCACTGCTCTTTTTCCCGCTATCATGTGTGTGTGTGTGTGTGTGTGTGTGTGCTATCTTTTACTCTAATCTTCTAATAGATTAGTAAGATTCAATTAGCTTTAAGAAGGATATGTGTGTGTGTGTGTGCTATCTTTTACTCTAATCTTTCTAATGGATAGTAAGATTCAATTAACTTTAGAAAAGATGTGTGTGTATGTTTTCTCTTACTCTAATCTCTCTAAGTATACCTACTCTCTCTAGTTAGTACATCTTCACTATTAACTTATATATTGTTAATTAAAAGTTAATACATAAGAGAACTCATCATATTCTTATTATACATTATGAAATTCTCATTCACCAATGTTATTGTCAATTAGGTTAAATAGAATTTCGAATAATACTAAAAATTGATTTAGTTGAAGTATAGAATTGAAGTTAGGATTGGATTAGAAATGTCATGCATAAAAGTAATGCATTCCTAAACTTTCACTCATAGTTTACACATTTATTTTTTAATTAATTACGATTAGCAAATATTTGATGTATAGAAATTAGATGTAAAACAACAACACTAAGTGTGAATCCGAGTTGGCGAGGGTTCAAATTACATACTCTCTTTGGAAACAAGAAGATTACTAGGGAAATTGACCAATTTAAATTTCTAAGTGTAGTACAAAAAAATGGTTCCAAAGCGTGCTCGAACACAAGGCGCTAATGATCATGAAGCCGATACAAGTAACGGTGGAACTCTTGCGGAACATGCTATGTCTCCACCAATCGAACCAATCGGAGCTATGGTACAGGTTAGTATTGCAGTTTCAAGTTATGCATCATTGCATATGCGAGACCATAGGAATATATTATTTATTTTATGAAAAGAAAACACGGACCGAAACCACGGGGCTTAACCCCAAGAAACTCGTCATATGTTTGACAAGTAGGAAAGATTGTCTGGTTAAACTGGTTACTATAGGAAAGAATGTTTGTTCAAAACCTTCGGTATGGTTTTTCTCAAGTATCTCTACTTATTAGCGCTGGCATTATGTGGCAGTTGCTGAGGCGTGAGATGATGCCCAGGATGGCACCGCTGATGCTGTGGTGGGAGTACACTCAGATTAGATCAACTGGATACTGTAGTTTTGTTTTGCCGTGGCGTGAGGATGACGCCCAGATTGACACCGTTGTTGCTGTGGCGGGAGTACGTCCAGATTAGCACTGCGAGTACTTGTCGAGCGGTATGGGACGCTCATGAGGACAAGGGTTTTTATAAATAATGTATATACCGATCGGACATAATAGCGCCAGTAGAGATTCTTGAGTGAACCTAATCCAATAGTTGTTGGTTTAAAATTGGACGACTTCTTGTTTGACAATTGTTTGTAATATTGTTTGAAGGGCTGTTTTAACGAACCAGTATCATAAATAAAGTAAAGGAACATGTATGTTTAAACAGTGTGGTAGTAATTAGATAACAAAAGAAGGGTGAGTGTGGTGTGTAAAGTGGGAGAATGATACCCCGACGGTATCATTCTATGGACGGGTGGACCCGATGAGTCGGGTAACTTTCCAACGCTAGAATTTTTTTTTATTAGTCATAAATATTAAAAGAGACAAACCTTGGCGGCTGTGCTTCTGAAACATGGAGAAAAAAGCGCACAGGTTGGTCACTCTAAAATTTATACTTTTAGGTATAATTGATTATAGATAGTTTTTAGATAGGGTTATGGTGGTCACGCTCCGCCATAGCGAGATAGGACCAATCCTTCACTAACGGTTCATGCCCGTGGCTACGTAGTAGCTAAGGCAATGTCCGTTGGTTTTTCCTTATCATGATTGAAGACCTATCAAAGGTACTCTGATCCTCTCGACCAGGGGTAGGGACCTCACACTCGCTTCTCATTGAGGTCTTGGACATGCAAAGGGTTGTGGAGTACATGTGTAAGACACAACGTAGCCCTTTGCATCGACTTCCTAGAATCGCATATGAAGCAAGTCAAAAGGTTCAAAAGACATGCAAGAGCAAAATACTAAGTTCGGGGTGGATGCTTGACATCAAGAAATGGTTTGGAAGATGGGATGCATGTCACTTGGTCAAGGATGCGTCAATCGACTCCCAAGTTAATGAAGCCTTCTTACAACGCCAATGTATCACGGTTTGGGATAAATCCGGAGGTTCTTACTTCAGCCATTACACCACACACGTTGCCCCAAACTACAAATCTCTCTTCTTCTCGGAACGAGGTAACCGAATCCATCCCTACATCCTTGAGCCCATCCCATTGAGTGTGATCCGCACCATTGCCTCCATTCGTCTTATCTCCCATTCTCTACGCTACGAGACAGGACGTTGGGACACTGGCAAGGAGTGTCATCGACTTTGCACCTTATGCCCTCGTCAAGTGCGAGAGAGTGAGTACCACACACTACTTGAGTTCTCAGATTTTGACCACATTAGGTCCTCTTTTCCCCATATATTCAGCCATGAGCTCTCCCTACATACCTTCCTCTCCCAACCACGATATGGACTCTCTATTGCGACACTCATTTCAGCCATTTTTGAGCATCGAGAGTCACTTATGATCTCCAGTCACACCATGTGACATGTTCATTTGGTCCCATAGGTCATATTTGACCTCCGAGAACGATAATAGAACTATCTATCCATCTCTCTCTCTCTCTCTCTCTCTCTCTCTCTCTCTCTCTCTCTCTCTCTCTCTCTCTCTATTTCCCTCTCTTCCTCACTCATGCAAGCTATGGTTCAAACAAATAATGTTGAGAATGTGGATGTGGAGGAGTTGAAGGAACGGGAGCGGCGTTCCAAGAACATTGTTATTCGTGGAATTCCCGAAGAGAAGTTATAGACACCTCCTTCTCTTGCCATTGTTATTGAAGATTTCTTCAAAACCCACTTTGGCATGTCCGGAGTTATGGTCTATGGAGCACATAGAGTGGTGAAGCAAGGAGCTCCTCACTCGGGAGAACGGCCAATTGTATGCACCATGCCGGATGAGACCAAGCGAAAGATTATCCTTGATAATAGTTGGATCTATTTGAGGGATACAAAATGTTTTGTATGTGAAGATCGCACTATTAAGCAACAAAATATGTGTCGCAAGGCATATGAGGAAAAGAATAATAAAAACAAGGAGATCTCTCATGAAGAAAATGTGCCCAAGGAGGAGGCAAGTCTCTCAAGAAAATAGGGATGCGTGACCTATGAGACCAAGTTACAATTGAAAATATGCTTGTGGAATTGTAATGAATACCCATGGAATGCGGGGGTTGGCATTGATGAACCAACAAGCAAAGCCGATGTTGTACTTCTTGTTGAAACTTGGGAGCATGATACACAAAGGATTAACGGCTTGGAGGATTACAATGTACATTCATTGATGTGGTCAAAGAATCTCAAGCAACGAAGAGGACAAGGAGGGTTAGCATGTATGGTTAAGAAAGGATTGGAAGATTTTGTATCAATTGTGAAAGATGACAAGTACAAACGTTATGTATGGCTGAAAATTATGACACCAAAAAGAGCACCCATTTTTGTAGCCGGTTGCTACATTCCTCATCATGATTCTCCCTTTTATGCTTGCATGGATAGAGATCAACCATTTTCTAATTTGGAAGAGGACATTGCTTATTTCAAAGGTGAAGGTGATGTTATTGTATTTGGGGATATGAATGCTCGCACAAAAACATTGCAACATGATACTCAACAATTTGATATGCCATACATTTCAAGGGAGCTGGAGGAAGTTCACTTGTATGATCGTACTTCAATGGATGAGAAAGAGCCGGATCACTATGGAAAGTTACTTTTACACATGTGTAATAGCACGGGTATGCTCATTGCTAATGGTGTATCTTTGTGGAGTGGAACCAATGGATTTACATGTAGGAGACATAATGGGGATAGTGTGATTGACTATATGCTACTCTCTGAAGCCATCATGTATCGCATAAAGAGTTTTATGTTTGGTCAATGGACCCCGGAATCCGACCATCACACCTTATGTATTGACCTTTCATGTGGAGAAGCAACTAAGCATGATAATCTTAGCCAAAGGAAAGAGAAGTTATCACTATGTATGGATTTCAAACGGGAACCAATGTACATTGAAATGGTTGAGCAAAAATTATGGATAACAAAGCTTCAATGTGATGCACCATTGGAAACTAAATGGGAAGCTTTCAAGAAAACTATTTGTTCTTGTGCGGAAGAATGCTTTGGCATA
This sequence comes from Adiantum capillus-veneris, assembly GCF_014529385.1. Lineage (NCBI taxonomy): Eukaryota > Viridiplantae > Streptophyta > Polypodiopsida > Polypodiales > Pteridaceae > Adiantum > Adiantum capillus-veneris. The sequence continues at coordinate 45,112,131 of NC_140952.1, read as the reverse complement.
AAGCATCTCCATGGTATCAACAAAGATAGATCATGCAAAAGGTGGTTTGATAAAGAATGTCAAGATGCTCGAAAGTCCTTGATAAAGCTTGATGCAACTATGGACAAAGACAACTATCAAAGTCATTTGCATACATACAAGGCATTGATTCAAAATAAGAGAAGAAGATGGGAAGTAAAGCAACAAGAATTTCAAGTCCAAGAAAAGGCACATGCATGTGGAAGATTTTGGAGAAACTTGAGAGGCAAGCGGGTTGAGAATTTTGGTAACTTAAGTCTAGTGGATATGTACACACATTGTAGGCAATTATATGAGCAAGCAAATACTGAAAAAATGTCATTTTATGGTTCACTCCCATGTATGCCGTCTTTTTTTACTATTGAGGATGTATGCGGTGGGCTTGAAAAGTTGGCCACTCGCAAAGCGGGAGATCTTCAAGGTATCAAGCCGGAGATGATCAAATGGATGGGAGATTTTACCCATGAGTGGATATGTGATATGTTCAACCTTGCACTTCAACATGGTATGCCTTATGATTGGAGTACTAATTGGGTTAAGCCTTTGCATAAAGGAGGGGATGTAAAGAATGTAAGCAACTACTGGACTATAATGATTGGGTCTCTTATGGCAAAGTTGTTTGGGTGCATAATGGAGATGAAATTGAGTTATTGGGCTGAAGAGAATGACAAGCGTGCAAAGGGACAAGCAGGTTTTCGTCGATGCCATAGCACCATTGATCATCTTGTCACTCTTCGTGTTCTCATGGAGGAAAGTCGGTTGAAAGTCAAGCGATTGTATTGTTGTTTTGTGGAATTTAAGAAAGCCTTTGATATGATTCCACGTAACAATTTGTGGAGAAGGATGGAAGAAATCCAAGTGCCAAGTGAGTTTATGCTTGCGGTTTCTCGAATCTATGAGAAGGTGATTTGTCATTTGCGCATGGGAAGAGAAATTTCAGAAATTTTTGTAAGCACTATTGGGGTTAAACAATGATGTCCATTGTCACCAACTCTCTTTGGTCTATGCATCAATCAATTGGAACAAATGGTACGTCACTTTATGCAAGAAGAAGGCATTGAAGAGGTCACTATTTGCAATGCGGTAATCATGCTTTTGTTGTATGCGGATGATGTAGTGCTTCTAGCACACACTTTAGAAGATGCACAAAAGCTTATGGTTGTCCTTGAGAACTTTTGCTTGTATAGTGGGCTGATTGTAAATGAATCCAAAACAAAGGTTATGCTTGTGAAAACGAACGATAAGGAGAAGCCATGCATTGTGTACAACAACGAGACACTTGAAGTTGTTGAGAGCTTTAAGTACCTTGGCCTTGAGGGTCCATCCAATCACAAGTGGCATGAATGTGCTATGCGTCATTTGGAAGCGGGAAAGAGAGCATATTATGCATTTGAGAACATGTGTAATGGGGGAAACATCAAGTGTTGGGTTCTCAAGAAGTATCTTTTTGATGCACTGGTGACACCGGTTCTTCTTTATGGAGTTGAAGTGTGGGGCACGAGCGTCTCAATGTCTACTTGGAAAGAGTTTGAGAATGTCCAAAAGAGTTTTCTTACAAATTTTCTCCAAGTTAAGACACAAACACCATATATGCTCCTACTTCTTGAGTCGGGATCTCTTCCAATTGGGGTTATGGGCATGGAAAGGGTTGTGGAGTACATGATAAAGATGCGTCAAAACCCCTCACATCGACTTCCTGCAATTGCATGGGAAGCAAGCAAAAAAGTTCAAAAGACGCATAAAAGCAAGATCTTGAGCACGGGATGGATGCAAGACATAAAGAAGTGGTTTGGGAGATGGGATGCATTACACTTGCTACATGATGCTTCAATTGACTCTCAAGTGAATGAAGCTTTTCTACAACGCCAATGTATTACGGCTTGGGAGAAATCCGGTGGGTCACGCTTCATACATTACACCACCTATTTTGCCCCCAACTAAAAAACCATGTTCTTCGCTGAGAGAGGAAACCGTACTCACACTTACATGCTTGAGCCTATTCCCTTGTCCGCGATACGCACTATCGCAACAATTCGGCTTAGCTCCCATTTCCTTCGATGCGAGATAGGGCGTTGGGGCAATGGAGAAGAGTCAAATCGATTGTGCACATTATGCTCACTGCAAGTTCGAGAGTCTGAGTACTACACACTACTAGAGTGCTCAGCTTTTGATCACATCCGAACTTGCCTCTCACATTTTCAGCCATAACTTAGACCTACACACTTTCCTCTCCCAGCCAAAGTGTGGGCTCTCCATTGCGACTCTCATCACTACAATTTTGGAGCATCGAGAGTCACTCATCAGCCATACACATACTACATCACATGTAACTTTGGTCCCATAGGTCATATTTGACCTCCGAGGACGATAATAAAATCTGTCTATCTATCTCTCTCTCTCTCTCTCTCTCTCTCTCTCTCTCTCTCTCTCTCTCTCTCTCTCTCTCTCTCTCTCTCTCTCCTACACATACACACACAACAATGTAGCTTGAGGGAGAGAGAGAGAGAGAGAGAGAGAGAGAGAGAGAGAGATGGGGGCGGGGGGGGGGGGGGGGGGGGGGGGGGACAATACCTGCACTGCAGGTTTCCAAGAAACAAGGTCTAGATATGTGCGCGCAAATGAAAATGTCCGCCTGCACGCGGGTAGGGTTTTCTCCCCCAATTTTTTAAGCGTCGATATATGCGTCCATATATGCGTCGATATGTGCGTGGCCGCTACGCACTTTCGACGGACATTGGTACGTTTGTTGCCATGTCCATATTGACGCGTATATCGATGCCCGCTATGCGCATCGAAAGATACTCTGCGTCGAAATTCTATGCATCAAAAAGCGCGTAGAATGTTGTAGTGATTGAAGTACGAATATACAAGTGAACTTCCTCCAACTCCCTTGAAATGTATGGCATATCAAATTGTTGAGTATCATGTTGCAATGTTTTTGTGCGAGCATTCATATCCCCAAATAAAATAACATCACCTTCATCTTTGAAATAAGCAATGTCCTTTTCTAAACTCTATCCATGCAAGCATAAAAGGGAGAATCATGATGAGGAATGTAGCAACCGGCTACAAAAATGGGTACTCTTTTTTGTGCAATAATTTTCAGCCATACATAACGTTTGTACTTGGCATCTTTCACAATTGATACAAAATCTTCCAATCCTTTCTTAACCATACATGCTACCCCTTCTTGTCCTCTTTGTTGCTTGAGATTCTTTGACCACATCAATGAATGTACATTGTAATTCTCCAAGCCGTTAATACTTTGTGTATCATGCTCCCAAGTTTCAACAAGAAGTACAACATTGGCTTTGCTTGTTAGTTCATCCATGCCAACCCTCCCATTCCATGGGTATCCACTAAAATTTCAAAAGCATATTCTCAATTGTAACTCGGTCTCATAGGTCACGTATCCCTATTTGCTTGAGGGACTTGCCTCCTCCTTGGGCACATTTTCTTTATGAGAGATCTCCTTGTTTTTATTATTCTTTTCCTCATATGCCTTGCGACGCATATTTTGTTGCTTAACAGTGCGATCTTCACATACAAAACATTTTGTATCCCTCAAATAGATCCAACTATTATCAAGGATAATCTTTTGCTTGGTCTCGTCCGGCACGGTGCATACAACTGGCCGTTCTCCCGAGTGAGGAGCTCCTTGCTTCCCCAATGTATGTGCTCCATAGACCATAACTCCGGACATGCCAAAGTGGGTTTTGAAGAAATCTTCAATAACAATAGCAAGAGAAGGAGGTGTCTGTAACTTATCTTCGGTAATTCCATGAATAACAATGTTCTTGGAACATCGCTCCCGTTCCTTCAACTCCTCCGCATCCACATTCTCAACATTCTTTGTTTGAACCATAGCGTACATGAGTGAGGAATTAGAAACCACATTTCTACCACATATATGAGCCCAAGACTTGTTTGTGCATACATTTTTCATGTCGCATACATCCCGGCTCATAGTGTCAAATTTCTCCTCTTTCAATACATGGTCATGCTCTACTTTGCTCATCCGCTTCTTCAAAGCATTCAAGTCCACAAGAGAGCGTTTACATTCCTTGACTTCCTCTTCAAGTTGCATCAAACATGTTTTTTGCATCTCAAGTGTCCTCTTGATATTCTCATTCTCAACCACAAGTACCCTTAGTGTGCCATTCTCCATTGAAGGTGCTCGTAAATCTTCGCCTTGTTTGTTTACGGTCTCTTGCAATGATACCAAGTACGCCATGATCATGGTTTTTGATGTCGTTGGTTGGGTGGTTGTGTTGCTATCTCCACACTTAGGAGATTTTTGATCATTTTTCACAATGGTTGTGGATCTTGTTGAAGAAGAAGAACCCTTGTGAGTGCCGGAAGACATTGTATGTAAAATAAGAGATGAGAACCAATTTTCTTGAACCTGTTCACTTCAAAAATGCTGCTACAGAAATGACTTCCATAACTTTTAAAAAATTTGTCTTTACATCAATGCGTAGAGGGCTTTGTGCTCTTTGATTGAGGCTATAGATCACCCAAATCGGAGATCGGATGAGGAAGTTATGATCAGAAAAGTGGAATGTTGTCTACTAGGTCAAAAAACTGTTGCATTTTTAGAGAGAGAGAGAGAGAGAGAGAGAGAGAGAGAGAGAGAGAGAGAGCAACGTTGACTCATGAGCATTCTCTCTCTGGCAGCGGACTCAGAGTCAGGTCTCTCCAACCCAGATGAGAGAGAGAGAGAGAGAATGAGGAGAGTGGGAGTAAGTGACCTAATGGGACGGAGTGTCGGATGCATGCTATTGTCCAACTCGAGCATACCTTGGCGACACTGGGGCCCTGCTGAGATCTTTTGTGGGGCCGGGCTGTCGGCTGTGGACACATGGGTGACCAGCTCAAGGGGGAAGTAGCGACACAATGCTCTCATCTATTAGGGAGTACCTTTTACATAGCCACATCAATTCCTCCCAGCCAAACACTCAGAAGTTAGAGCATGTTCACGCACCACTTCATTCTCCATGTCCTTGGGGTGGGGGGAGAGAGAGAGAGAGAGAGAGAGAGAGAGAGAGAGAGAGAGAGAGAGAGAGAGAGAGAGAGAGAGAGATGAGAGAGAAAACCTACCCAAGAAAAACACCTACAACCTGAAGAAGAGTCTTCATTAGAAGTTCTTCTAGGGCATGCAAGATCATGAAATCGTCAAAAGAAAAAGATTCTACTATGGATTGCTAAGTGGAGTTGTATCAAGTTATCCGAAGTGAGAGTATGTGTACCAATATAATTCTAGGAGTCGTTCTCCTTAACTTCCTTTTAACTACTTGATTCATTCCAAGTCTTTGGTCAACCTTTGGCATTGCCAATTTCTTCATGCTCAGAAGTGCCTCTCGTACAAACCGTGTGTCTTCTTCTGAGAATGTACCCATAAGGCTAGATTGGAGAGCAGGTTGTTGCACAATAGATGCAAGCTGTGTTGGATTGTTGCGACTAAGGATGGATGTGGGACATGCCGAGACATTGTAGCCCACTCTCCAAAACCCCAAGCTGTCGATGTTTGAAAGGGAGCACAAGATTCTTTTGTTTGGAGTTTGAAAGGGGGATGAAGGATCTTTGAATTAAGCAATATAAATATTGGAGTCGCTTCATAGCATTGTCCCAAGGCCATACCTAGAGAGAGAGTGCCATCCTTGCACACACACACACACACACACATATATATATATATATATATATAGAGAGAGAGAGAGAGAGAGAGAGAGAGAGAGAGAGAGAGAGAGAGAGAGAGAGCATGCATGTTAGAGACTAGGAGGACAGGAGAGAAACAATCGTGGGCATGTTGTCAGGAATAAAATGTAAATTTGGCATGCTTAGTTTTATCAATTCAACTACGGGAAACCTGAATACCAAAGCAATTACATTATGAGGTAAACTAATTAGCCTCCAATACCTTCCTGCTAAACAAGAAGGCAAAGAATTCAATTCAACCTTTGCAAGACACTTTCTCCCATCTATACTATATATTAAGGAGACTGGTTTTCCAGTGTCATGTGTCAAACTTTGCTGCATCCGGTGAGTTCCGACGTCCTTTTGGGTATATATCACACACACACACACACACACACACACACAGATAGATAGATAGATAGAGAGAGAGAGACCTAGCTTCTTGGATAAACTCTTCCAACTTCCAAGAAAGCACATCATACCCGTCAGTTTCACAGCTCGGCCTGAAACGCCGTGGAGAGCAACAAGAGGCAATCAAGGACAGACGGGCCAAGGAGGTGGTCACATTTGCAGGTGGGCTTTAGCTAACAGCCATCGTGGAGACGATCGCCCCAAGGCAACGAAAGAGGTGAGTAGAGTAGGTCATTGGAGATGGAGAAACGGTGGTGGGATAATTAGTGGAGGCAAAGGCTGTAATAATTGTTTTGTCATGCAGCTGCACAACAGTTATAGTACTGTGTAGAATGAGCAGTAGGCACAACAAGTCTACAAGATGCATTTGCGACAACGTACGAGAAACAAAATCCTCAGGTACACAATAGGAAGTGAGGTGGCTGAGGTGCACTACTTTGTGTTCGATAGATAGTGTTATTCTGACTGGCGGTGCACAATCGCACCAACCACAACGGCATGGGCTCCTATGGCGTATGCTGATTCCTCAACTGGGAGATCACAGCTCCGAGCACTTGCTAGCAAAACCAACAAAGCTTGGAAATCTATAAGGTCAACAATTACATATGTGCGGGTCTCCCGCCTTCGTTTGTGCAGGCAAGCGCCATCGTCGTAAGCTGCCCTCAACAACGTATTGGACTTCAGTTGCAACCTTCCACGTTAATAATACAGCTGGCTACACATCTATGAAAGGAGACCTCCACCAATGATACAACATGCACATAAGTAATTCTAAACAATGTGCTTAGGAACAAGAAGTTGTGCATCATAGGGGAGACATCATCGACAGTTATCCCAACGATACTATCACAAGTATTGTCTGCAACAAAAACCCTACACATTGCAACCAGTGCTCACCAAAAACTCTATGTGAATCAATGGAAAAAGGAAACCATTGAAAATCACCAGGTTTTGGTTAAAATTCTAGAATTTTTATCAGTGTTTACACTAAAATCCTCCAAATTCAACCAATTTCCGTTAAGACAACCCTCCAAATCAGTCGAGAATTTTGAATTTTTGTCCTTAAAAATACACTAAAGGCACTATATTACTCCAGCACACATCTACTGCAACTAAATGCGGCAACCCCATAAATTGTGTCATACCAAACCCAAAAGGTGCTTCACGTAGTACCTATAATAGAAGCAAATTTTGAGACCCATTCTCTAAGGGAAGATGATAAGTGTTATAATATTGTTGATGTTGGTGATGATCTACATGATGTAGTGTCGTGCATTAGTGCAAAGAATGCTTGAAAGTTGCTCAAGGTTGCAAACTTGAATACTATACAATAGAAACATAATTTCCCTCAATATCAATTGATTATTCAAAGTTGATTCCAATTAACAACAAATATTTAGCAGCATCCTCAATGTGTGTTGCTCGCAATGGCAATACATGTGGCATGATCATATACGCGCTAAGTCGACAAGGGCAACACTTGGGACAACATACATTTTAGTAGAAGGAATGCAGGGGATGGTGGCGAGAACCTTTATCCAAATCTGTGTGTGTGTGTGTGTGTGTGTGTGTGTGTGTGTGTGTGTGTGTGTGTGTGTGTGTGTGTGTGTGTGTGTGTGTGTGTGTACGCACGCGCACATGTTTCATGCATGTGCCAGTAAAAAATTGCAGAAAGGGAAGCATTGGCAACTACTGGCCCAACAGACCCATGCACCTTACTGATAGCTTTGGTGACACACCCCCTTTCATTATGTTCCAGCATGCATGCTCCGTTCAACCGTGGCACAGGAAAGATATTGAAGATGTCTCCTACACATGAAGGTCCTCTTTTTGCATCCGTTGGTGAGCAGGCCCTTTTTAGTTTTGAATGTGCATGTATGTTTATGCAAGTGTGTTAACATGATATAAACATCTATACTGCATGGACATCTATATTAATGCAAAGAGTTTGGTAAAGATTCTACATGATATTTTAAACAATTTTGCAAAGTAAGAAGATGTACTCTTGATACCTATTGTTCTCATATAGTGCTAGATGCCATAAACTTTTCCTCCGAAGGCATCACATACCTTAGGTCTATTATTATATAAGTTAATGATACACACACATAGAGGCCTCGCAAAACACGTAATTCTATAACCAACACACCTACATACAAGGTTGTGTAAATACATAACCACATTAACAAAAGACTATGAAACTTTTTTTGCTTTGTCTAACAACCAGCTATTATATCTATTCAAAAATTATAGAAACCTATACTCTTATTATCACATGTATGAGATCATGTATTTAAAAAGAAAACTTTAAAAGCAATTGCAAAGCAAAAGCGTGATAGTTAGAAATCATGGGAGGACAAAGAAGTGAATGTATCCAAGGTCTTTACAAGTCTAACCTGAGTAAAAACATGAGAATTAGGAAAATCAATCACGGTGACATGGATTTCATTGCTATGAAAACCATCAAGGTGAACTCATTCAGCTTATCGACAACATGATAATTGTTCTAAAATGTGTAATTCAACCTGTTTAGTGCCAATGCAAGTTTAAATGTGAGAAGTTAATTATAAATATACTACTAGGTATTTTTAGTTCTTTTTTCCACTGAACACGACGTCATGACATGTCCTCTTGCTCTGCAATGTTAACTGAAGAGAGTACATAGGCACGCAAGTGATTTAACACTAGAGAGAGAGAGAGAGAGAGAGAGAGAGAGAGAGAGAGAGAGAGGCCCCAGGGAGGGGGAAGAAGAATTGCAAGATTCGCAACTGCCTTGGTGGAAAAAATAGGAAAAATTACCAAAATACCCCTCTGATTTGTGAAAATTTCTGAAATACCTCTCAAATTTCAAAAATTCCCAAAATACCCTCGTATCTATTTCGTTGGATTCTTTGAGATTTTCTAATCTTTATCCCTTTTGACAATTGAGATCCATTTTTGAGTGCTTAGCATGTAATTTGTCACAAATTATCTCGGAGAAAAAAGTCTAAAAATAATGAAGCAATTCATCTCCAAAGCCAACATAACCAACTCAATTTCTACTTTTAGCATCTTTTATGATAGATAATTAATCACTTATGAAAAGCTACATACTATTTAATTTTTGAAGAAATTTACTTTCACAACCAAGGGTATTTTATGAATTTTTAAAATTTGAGAGGTACTTGGGGAATTTCCACAAATTAGAGGGGTATTTTGGTAATTTTGCCAAAAACGTAAGGACATTTTTCAATGTTTGCGTTAGGTTTTAAGGTCTAAATTTAAAACCCGGACTTGCCAAACATTTTCCTTTACCAAAAAAGTTTTACGATCAAAATTTGAAGCATTTACCGGTATTAAAACTAAAACCCGGGCTTGCCAAAACCAATTTTGCTGACCAAAATAAATGAGGGCACCCTTCAATTTTTGAGCTTTCAAGGTCAAAAGTTGGGCTTAAATTTGAAGCATTTGCCCATATTTACACTAAGACCTATAAAATTTACACTAAACTTCTAAAATTTTTAAAGGCAAGCTCAAGACTTAGCCGAGATTTTACAATTTTAGCAGGGGAAAAGGGGTGACGGTTAAATTCTCTTTATTAATCTCATTCAAATTTGATAATCCTCTCTCTCTCTCTCTCTCTCTCTCTCTCTCTCTCTCTCTCTCTCTCTCTCTCTCAATTTGGTTCAAACTCTTTGTCTAAAATAAAAGCAAAGAAGCTCTTTCACTTAACTTTAAATAGGCCGGGTCAAACAACCGGGTCCAATGTTATTTGAACCAATTGAAATTGTAAAATCCGATTGGATTTGGAGCTTGCCTTTAAAAAAACCAGAAATTTACACAAGTTTTAGTGTCATTACTAGAAAAAGGTTCAAATTTTGACCTTAAAAACGAGAAAATATCAAGTTTGCCCTTATTTTCACCGGTTAGGAAAAATGTATTTTTCTAGCCTGTCTGAGCAATATATTGAATTTTATTTAAATATCACTATTGCTAGGTGGGACTCCGCTCTAACTAGCTGAGCCTAAATCCTGATAGTTTGCAGGCTTTTTTGAGGTTTGTCACAACGGCGTTTTGGGAAGTAGACTCACAAGTCAGTGCCATGAAATTTCTTGCAGCTTTTGGCGAGCACTAGCCACGCTGGCAAGCACGTTGAGGTGGCAAGATTCTGACAACAGACGACCTCCTGCGACGTTGGAGGAGCGCTCGAAAACTATCCCCAGCCATGCATGCATTGTAGACTAGTGACTCTCATAGCCAATTGTGTTGTGCAACATTGAGAGCTCCTACAAGAGAGAGGGGCTCCGCCCACAACTCATGGCTGACTCTGTTGTGCAAGTGTAAGAGTTCCTACAGAGAGAGGGGCCCTGCCCATGATAGAAAATGCCTGTGTCGGTTCCCTTGTGTCCCTAGTTGCAAGAAGAAACGCTCTACAGATGTGCACCCCAACATACAACTGGTGTTTTGTCTTTCTTGATTCACCAGGGAGTCCTCTCTCTCTCTCTTTCTCTCTTCATAGTTGTATTTGAAGCACCTACACAAAAACCTACATAGCTACAATCTAGGACTAGAGTTAGGGCCAACACCTTCCCTAGCATCTAGATATAGATGTTTAACATTTCTATGCCCTATTTAAATTGTCCTTGGATTGACGAAGTTGTTGGTTCATATTCTTGCTAGACACAACATCTGCTCGCGTGGTACCAACCATATACCTGCATTTGATAAAGGGAGGGGAAGGTGACAATGTCACAATGATACTATGATTGCCGCATTACCGACTAGTACCATCACAACGTGCCATACTTACCAGAGGACACTACTTAGCCGCGTTATCGACCAAGTTCCCCACGATAAGCATCAATCCGAAGAATGACCTTACACACGCACACACCCCTCGTGTAGCAAACTACCCACATCTAGCCGCGCAATGCGATTGTGAGCAGCTGCTCACACGATTACACACACAACCATTCACACACAACACACACACACACACACACACACACACACACAGTGAGTACCTATGAGTGGAGAAGAATGCAGGAATGAAATCCCAAGGGACCCCTTGGGCCCCTATATATACAAAACCGCGGCCCGTCGGGATGCTTGACAGCCCCGAAGTCGAGAGAAAAAAACAAGCGAGAGAGATCTGTGGAGAAAGATAGGAAAAAGAAATGGTTTGACCAGCATTTAAAGAACAAGGATATCAAGGTTGGGGATAAAGTCCTTATGTATGAAGTGCCTAACGAGAATAAAAAGTTTAAGTGTGCGAGAAAAGGACCATATAGAGTATGCAAAATCACCCCACAAGGTACCATTTGTGTGGAAACTCTTGATGGAGTTGAAACCATTGGATTCCTCAATGGGAGTACATTTAAAAGATACTATGATCCTTTAAGCCAAGAGGAGCTACATGCCATCCATAAAAAAAAGGCAGTCTCAAGACACAAGCAGAATTGAAAAAGATACAAGCTCAAGCTGAGGCTAAGGAGCGACAACAACGTATTAGTCACCAACAAGAGGCCAACCTTGGAGTTACACATGCATTTCAAGTTGAAATAGAGGATGATTGGTTGGAGTTTGACACACCTCTATGATAGCTTATTGAGTTAAATAGAACGTATGTGGAAAGTGCTATATAGCACCTTATTGGACACAGGTGCTAAATATAATCTGCTATCATATGGAGTGTAGTATCAGTTAGGAAATCCATATCTATTCGAGAGTACCATCCAAGTCAAGGGTATCAATAAGAAAAAAACTAATGTTTTTTGAACCTGACACATTCTGCCAGCTATGACAATGGGATCGTAGCTCAAGACTTTTTGGTCATGCTTGTTTGTTGGAACTATGAAAGGAAATATAAACATAGGACGCAAGTGGATGCTAGCAACCAAATGCACTACTGATTGGGGGACTTGGAGTGTCACAACATAGAAACCAACTCTTAGCCCTGCCACTCAAGCGATAGTCCCTTAGATATTGCCTCTTGAGGAAATACAACCCAAAACATTGCATGTCCAAGAGGTTGAACCATCTGTACCTATAGCCCATCTCTCTAGAGATTCAACTTTGGTAGCTGAAACAAAGCATGAGACACGCTCCAGACATTGCACAGCCTTATAAGTCTAGCATGCAGAGGTTTTGTCCCGAATTTCATAACATGCAGTCATGAGTGATGCAATGCATGTAGTCATGTGTGATACAACAATGGATTTCTATCCCATGTATATGATGCATATTAGAGCCGGCATGGCCAACTATTTGCTACCATTCAAGAAGCCATCAGGGGGTCTCTCTCTCTCTCTCTACCACAAAGGTTTGGGTGTGAATTTTTTCAAGGCAGGGCTTCTAGGCAACTGTGGCATTTGCTGTTGGCTGAATACTTGCTACAAGGCACCATTCGATAATATAAGGTAGCTTTGTGAGTGCAATTAAGATATACATCAAGCAAGTACTTTCATAATTTTAATTATGATGTATTGACAAGGTTAATTCTTTGTCAATGATCAACAAGGCCTTTAAGATTTTTAACATGCATGTCATGTGAGTGTCAGGAAATATCAAAAGGATTCAAACCCAAATACCCTTCCTTGATTCATTAATCAACTGCTATTATGATGAATTAGCATGTGAAGCAAGGATGTACTTTGCATAGTGGCTTCCCAAGGTTCATGAGCTATCAACATATAGACTTGAGTGCACTTTGTACATGTACATGAACGGCCTACGTGTCCATTTGAACCAAGCCAAAAGGGCTTACATGGTACATGTGACAGCTCTCAGATTTAAGCAAGGATAATAAAATCAAACTGAAATTCACTCTCAACCAAGCACGTGCTTCTAGATTTTGACCCAACTAGCACAAGATGGGTGGCAAGGCTAGACAATTTCAACCTATTAATTTGCTGTGTTTTTAACCTTTAATTTGGAATGTTCTCTTTCTTTGCAATACATAATGAGAAGCGATGATTCTACCCACTACTCATTGGCTTAAGATTAAGGGCAATGGCACATAATTTGGGGGCATGGGTAATAATGGGTTATAAGCTCACATTCTACTCAATAGTAATTGAGACTCGTATCTTTGCTTTTGTTCCTTTCATCTTAAGTCATTGATAGTCATTATATATCATTGGTTATATGCACAAGGTGCATACACTACAGACAATGATTTTTGTCTGTAGTAGATAGGCATGGCCTCAATACCAAACAACTAGCTCATGAGACAACATGATTATTAACAGTAGTTTTGTAAGCCCACATTGGGTAATTGTCCCCATATAATTTATCCTTAGCACTAAACATCTTGAACACATCTGTGTTGTTGTGCAGCCATGGCGAATGCCTATACCTGAATACCACCATCACACTGCTTAAACTGCCCAAGTAATGATGCAACAGCCCCAAATCTTTCATCTTGAAAGTAGCGTTCAAATCAGCCTTAAATTCAGCAATATGTCTCTCATTTGATCCAATGATCATCAAATCATCTACATGTGCTTTCTTATACCAAGCACAAGGAGATTGCTTCAAGCCATACAAAGCCTTCTTACATCTTCACACTTTGTTCTCTTGTCCTTTCTTGACAAAACCGCAAGGCTATGTTACATAAACTTCCTCAAATATGTCACCATTCAAGAAAGCAGTAACAATGTCTGATTGATGTACATCCCAATCAAATGCGCTGCCAATGCACATAGAAAATGCATAGTAGTCATACGACAAGTGGGCGCAAAAGTCTCTTCATAATCTATCCCTTTTTGCTATGCATAACCCTTTGCAACAAGTCTAGCCTTATGGCGATCAATCTCACCATCCGGCTTGCGTTTCAACTTGTAAACCCACTTCGTACCAATGGCCTTTTTGCCAGGAGGCAAATCACATAAAGTCCATGTGTCATTTTCTATAAGTGCATCATATTCTGATTGCATGGCAGACATCCAATTTTCTGAATTCTGTGCTTCATCAAAAGACAGAGGTTCCTCAACATCATGTAGGCTAGACACAACCAAAGCATAACAATCTGATGCCTAAGATGCATGGCGAGAGCCTAAACGAGTATGAATAGACAAAGGTGCATCCAATTTCCTGTCATGCAAAGTGTGCACCAGCCATTTTGGCATACCTTTAGCCTACTCATTTTCAGCCCTTTCTTCATCAAGTACATCATGTACATCTGCATCGTTAATAGGCTGATCTATAACATTTTCGGAATCCCCCAAAGGCTGTACATTTGCTTCATTGGAATTTACATTCAAACTTCCACCAATAAAAAGAGGCAATAAAGCGTCATAAAATATGTCCTGTGAGCTTACATTACTCTCTCTAGTACATGACAGCAAGGGCTGAACAGAATCTTCCACAAACACTACATCCCGTGAAACCAGTATACGCTTTGTTTGTGGATGATACAACCTGTAACCTTTGCTTTCAGCACTATAACCAACAAAAATACATTTGATAGCCTTATCATCCAATTTTCTACGTTGTGTTTGTGGCACCAAAGCATATGCCAAACAACCAAAAACACGCATGTGCTCAATAGAAGGCTTTCTATCATGCCATGCTTCATATGGAGTAATAGACTGCAAATCTTTTGTAGGACACCTGTTTAGTATATAAGTGGCACACATAATGGCCTCAAGCCAAAAAGAATGCGGCAAAGCTTGACTTTTGACCATAAATCATGCCATTTCCGTAAGTGACCTATTTTTCCTCTCAGCAACACCATTTTGCTGAGGTGTATAAGGTACTGTACATTGGTGTTTTATCCCATGACTAGCCAGAAATGCATCAAATTCATGAGACATATACACCTCGATCTGAACGGAGGGTGCCCATAGTACATTTCAATACATTTTCAGCCATAGCCAGAAATTGTTTGAAGCACATAAAAACTTTGGACTTTGCTTTAAGTGGAAATATCCATGCATGCCTAGAGTAATCATCAATGAAAGTCACGAAGTAAAGGTAATTGCCCAAGGACGGAGTTTGCATGCGCCCACAAACATCACTATGTACAAGCTGCAACCTGCATGTGGCCCGAACTAAACCATCCTTTGGAAACTTTGAACGATGTATCTTACCCAAAATACAGCCTTCACAAACATGTTTGATAGGTGCTTCAAGAGGCGACAAAGAAGCAACCATATCAGATTTCTGCCAACGCAGCAAACTAGCAAAATTTAGATGATCAAAATGTGCATGCCAAAGTTTTGCATTTGAAATAGCCCTTGAATCTGCAATTGCATTTGCAAAATTTTTTCCACACTTGTCATACAAAGTGAGCTTATACAACCCACGACACAAAAGGCCAGATGCAACAATCTCATCACAAAAACTGAGATCATGAACTATACATCTGTCATCCACAAATTTGACTACAAGTCCAAGTCTAGCAAGTGCAGATACAGACAAAATATTCTTCTTGCACCAAGGTACATAAAGTGCATCAACAAGTGTAAAAGAGCTACCATTTGTAGCAGCAAGTACAATCTTTCCAACTCCCTGAACCGGATAAGAGGCATTGTTGGCACAAGTGACTGAATTCCCATGAGGGACAGACTCAAGAGAGGTGAACAATTCATGATGTCGGGGGATATGTGTTCGCTATGTGAGCCAGGCAGGCGCCGGGCCTCTAGCTGTGGGAGGTGTGAAAGACAGAGAACAAGAACAATAGATGCAACTGAATCTGGAAATCATCGTAATTATCAATTAATTGATTAACGCTTGAGTACAACTTAATCTTTAGCCAAGGCGGGCTGTTAACAGCACCGTCACTTGGATCATCTGCTTACGAGGAGTTCAAGCTCCCGCTTTACAAAATTAACGGGGCCGTTAACGACACTGTGCCTCAACAAGATAATTAATCAAACTTCAAGCTGACGACGGTGATAGAGATTGCGTTCTCTCGCTTTATCCGCCTCATTTACCTTATTCTGCTCAGTGCCTCAATCTTTATGCTTCAATTATTGCCAAATTCTCTGCAAACTATCTCTATGTAGCATCTCTGATCGCCTCTGTCGTCCTTTTTATGCTTAATTGAGAGAAAGATTGAGAGAGATTTGCCAAAATCCCCCTCCCCCCCCCCCCCCCCCGTCTTTCTCATTCTTCAACTCCTTCACAGATCCTCAATTTTACTCCTTCACTTTCCCTTAAGGGATCTACCAAACTTTCCCCGATAGCTTAGGGGTTTATAGTCGACCAAGCTCTCCTTTGCTTAGCTTCGAGAACGAGATCAAAAGAGAGTTTGAGAGAGCTTTGCCTTGGTCAAGACTTGCTTCTTTCATGCCCTCAAAATCAAGAGAGAGATTCTCCTTGTGAAAACCGAGAGAGAAATCTTTGCTTGCTTACTCCTGAATTTGCTTGCTTTGGCTTCCGCCCTTGCTACTTCGACCTCAAGCAAGCTCCCTCTCTTCTCCTTCTCCAAGCTCTTTCCTTGCAGTGCTCTTCTTGCTCGTCCTCTTCCCACACAATGCTTCCTCCCTTCTCCTCTCTCGTTTTTTTGCCAACACTCGCATGCAAAAAGTGTCCCTAATAATAGCTCTCTTTTTCCCTAAGCAGTAGCGCCGGCATCACTACGCGAGAACGTCTATGATGACGTGGCTGTTGCAATTTTGACTAGCGCCGTTTACGGCGGGATCAACACCGAATATTTTCATGCCGCTATGCTGAGCAATTTTTGTCGCTTGCTGGATGTCACCCGAGCTTCACCGTGGCCAGCGCGAGCCCATCTCTTCTTCCCTGTGCCTCTCCTCACTGCCTGCACACGCCATGTATTTTTTCTTTTCCTTGGTTCACACTTTATTTTTACACTTAAGTGGGCGGCCTCCTCATGAGGTCATGGGCAGGCACCGGTTTTTGGGCGGCCAAGACCTTTTTGTCTCAACTAATTTCCAGTTCGGGCAGCCAGGTCCCCTCCTTAGACATACATAAAGGCACCTCATTTGGTACGCATGCCGGCCGAAGCATTTCCAACTACAAGTGAACATCAAAAACAAATTGCCAAACACGACATCTTCCCTCAACAATCATTGACTAACAATATCTTCATGAATTTTACTGTGTATACAAGCATCTCAAATAATGCCACATGGTTCAAAGATGCACGTATACGTGATCGCACTTGTTGGAAGGCATTCTCTTCACACTCGGTTGTTTATAGCTTGCATCAGCTTCCCAAATAATGCCAAAATTATCCAACTCAGCAGTGCCGGCAGCTGACACCGGCCTCAATCCATATCATCTCACCAACCTGAACTCTATCAGACGAGCTGTAAATTCCTGTAGACTTCTCAAGCTGCATAGAATGCACACAAACCCTGCTGATGCTGTAAAATTCCCAGACGGAACACCGACCGAGCGGATCAAACTGGTACGGAGCCGGGCCCCGACGAATCTTTAATGGCTAATATCTTGGCAACCGGAACTCCGATCGCTGATCTGTAAAGACCGATGTGCTGCACAAAGTGAGCAGTTGAGGCCCGTGCATTCATTTCATTTCTTTCACCTCAGTTGCAGTTTCCCAATACAGTACGGATCTGCAACTGACTTAAACTTCAAACTGCAATAACTTCTTCATCGTAGCTCCAATCGACGAGCGGTAAAGACAGACCGGTAGAGCACTTCAAGCAGTGCAATTCTAGGTCATAATCTTCCATCTATGCTTACTTTAATCATACTCATTTTTGGCATCATTAAGGCATCTGTTGGCCCTTTCAAGCCGCATCTGGCATACATTAATCATTACACTTGGCCTGTTAACAAGCGTTGATCACTGACCATTAATCAGGTAAGCTTTAAAGAAGATTGATATGTATTTTTCTAGCATCTTTCTTAGCATGGGAGCGAAGCTGCACGACAACGATGTGAGGTAATGTGCTTTGTAGCACCACTACCACACATGTGAATCTGCAGCAACTGACAAGCATGCATCATGGAAGCAAGATTGTAAGTGCACTCTGCGCTAAAAGCCCATTCTGCATCAACATCAACATCATAGTCTCCTTTTACAGAACACTCAACAATGGCTGCATTTGTAGTGGAACCAACATTTGCAATGGAATCACCCTCTTTCTTCTTAGCCTCTTTGGCCTTCAACTTAGGACACTGCTTGATCAAGTGCTCATTAGCTTTACAATAATGGCAATGCATCTTCCTTTTGCCCTTATCGCCAAAATTTCTAGACTAAATGCTACGAGCAGAAGCATTAGGAACATAAGTTTTGCCACTCGCAGCAGAACCATAAGAAGTGGCTACATTGTTGTTACCACCCTTTCTTTGAGAAGCAATAAAAGCCTGTTCAACTACACGCTGCCTAGTCCTGTTTTTTGTGGAAAGTGACTCTTGCAACAACAATGTGCATAATGCATCAAACTTGAAACTTCAGGATTTCCTTGGGTCATCAGTCTCCACGTACTAGAAAAAGTCTGGTATGAATGTGGTAAGGCATCAAGAACAGTCTGCACAAGGGAACTGTCTGAAATGACTTCACCTGCAGAAATAAGTTTCTCATTGATATCCTTAACACTAGCAAGGAAAGTGTCCATATCATCTTCTGCATGCAGAATCTTCGATTCCAGCTCTTTACGCAGCAAAGCAATTTTAGCCTCATTGCGGATTGCATAAAGACCATCCAAAATATCCCAAGCCTGTTTGTTGATTTTGCTGAATGGATGTGAGGAACAGTGGTGTGTTTCATAGAAAACGCAATCAATGTATGAGCCTGCACATCCTTTACATCCCAAGGAGATTGTTCTACCATAGGCAAAACAACTCTAATAGCAGCAATCCTTGCAGCAAGACCTGCAACATCCTCAACATCGCCTACATCGTTAAACCAAGACGTACATCAATGCCCTGCACAATATTCTAGACGCCCTTTGACGCAAGAACATGTTGCATCATGTAAGCCCACATAGGGTAATTATCCCCATCCAACCTGTCCTCAGCACAACAAACATCTTGAACACATCTGTGTTGTTGTCAGCCATGGTAAATGTTGCACCTGATGTGAAAACTACCGAAAAGAGGATAAATGAAGCGGGAACAATACGTGCTATATAGCACAAACCATAGAAGACTGTAAGGCACCTGTTATGCAGAAAACCGCACTGACAAAAACCCTGCACAAAATGACGAAATAGCATGTGGGTGGATGCATGAATAGGTGGACCAAAAACCTTGTCCTAGACAGAGGTTCTATAACCGGTACATAAAACCATCTATATTAGTTCAATTCGATATATTCTTTTGAACATATTTTTAATTAAATATAGAATTTCCACAGCTTTTTGTTAAATATAGAAGACGGCTCTGTACCTCTTAACTATGCACGTCAGCCAAGTCTTTACACCATTACTATTTCCACACCTCTCTTTCAAATATAGAAGACGGCTCTTTAGCTCTTAACTATGCACGTCAGCCAGCTCTTTGTCTTCTCGCTCTCTCGTTTTCCTATCTCTCTCTAACTCTCTGTGTAGGAGCACAGATTGCTGTTTTACTTTGTAGGCCTATCACACATCTATTGTTGTCATATACTGCTCTTGCTCTCTGTAGGACTATCATCTCGCTCAATCTCTTCCTCTCTAGCATGGAGCAAGAATCTCACACTGTATGTGACTGCTCTCAGCCTCACTGTGAAGTGTGTGCTAGGTATGCTATTGATGTGGTCAAGGAATATCATGCTAGGAGAAAGAGGGAGCAGCATGCTAAGAACAAGCTTGAGCAGGTAGTGATAGCCGTTTTTCGGCTCTCCATAATTTCCATAGTAAGCTACCTCACCCTACCAAAATCACACAAACACTATGGCTAACCCTACCATTTCACTGTAAATAGGCCTGTGTGAGTTAGGGGACTTTTCCCATATCTTCTTAAAAACCCTCAGCTAGCTAGTCACTGGGCTAGGTGAGCCAAAAAAATTTAAAAAATAAAAAAATAAAAGTATATTATGGCCTCTTTGTGTGTAAATATTTCATTGTATATATGGCCTAAATATAGGGATTTTTTATAATTATTTTGGTATTTTATTTAAATATTTCTACTTAGGTGTGTGTTTTATTAAACCTATGTACACCTTCTTTCATCCTCTTACACCATAATTTTATTTTTTTGCCAATATGTACATACTCTAACCTCATATTTTTCCTTTATACAAATCACTCCCACATTTTCACCCTCACCCTCGTGAAAATAAAAAATTGATTTCTACTCATTGGTTACTTTTATTATATTATTTACTTGCATACCTTTTCCTCTTTCACCCAAAATAATTCAAGGAGGGACCATATCATATGATTCCAAATCTTTCCATATCCATAACTCCACCATATTTTTATTATTATTTTTACTCATTATTCTAACACCATGTGCTCATTTAGCTAAAGTCCATGAATAGTCCATACACTAGTCCCACCATGTATATATTTCTTATTTCACCAATAATCCTCCTCCATGCATGGGTCAAGGGCAACTTGAATGCTTTGTATTATAATATGACAAAGGAGGGGCTCACTCTTGGATGCATTGTACAAATTCAACAAAGGAGGGGGCCACTAAAAGACTTTTGCAGGCATAAAAAACAGGCTTTTTGGTGAGAATTTTGGCACCTATCTCCACTCCGAATTTGGAGCGGTGGTCAATAGAGAAAATGTAAACCACGCTCTGAATAATCACCTCAAATTTTTTCATGATTTTTGGAGCTACCAGCGGTGAGCTATGATTTTTTGAGTGGACCCCAGTCTGCCCACTTTCTCACAAGTAGCCCTTAGTCTTCTCTCACCCTTCCACACACCTACTCACTCTTACACATCCCTCCCTCTCCTTCCCTCACTCAAACCTGCAATTTCCATGGCTTCTCCCACCCTCTTCACCATCACCCTTCTCTCTCATCCCTATAGTTCTTTTATAAACCTCTATATACATACACCCTCTCCATGTCTCTCTCTATTGCTTCCATGTTACAATTTCATTTACCTCTCCTAAAAATATCTAAAATTCAGCATCTTAACCATGATAACTTCTGCAAATTGAGGATTTTCATCAACAAATCCTCTTTTCATCGTGGTGGTCAACCGTGGCGGCGGCGTAAAGAAGTGAAGAAGAAGAAGAAGACCAGCGGTCATTTTTTCCACAATCTACACAAGGGTGAGTTCAAGCTTCTTCAAAGCTTCACCATCTCAATAATTCTCTTCCTTCATCAAATCAACTCACTCTACCCATTGTAAATGTAACATTAACTTTCTAGTGATTACTAACGACTAACATACTAACACAAAATAGCATTGACCTAACCATAAAAGACACCTCACCTCAAGACATGTACAAAGTAACTCTCTCTCTCTCTCTCTCTCTCTCTCTCTCTCTCTCTCTCTCTCTCTCTCTCTCCTTACTTACTTTCACCTTATCTACCATCAATAATGCTCTCTTTTGAGCCCACACCCATGACTCAAGCAGACAAAGAAGGCCCGCAATGTTTTGATATTCAAAAAAATCATAATCCTGATTTGTTAGCTTGTAAAGTAGGATTTTCAATAATCTTTATGAGGGGTCTCCAACCTATAAATAGACCCCTCTCCTTCTTGTAAAACAACCGCCAACATCTCACATAGGACCCCAACACTCTATGCGTGAGGAGAGACTTAGGTGTAGCAACCACTTGTGAGCTTCACTCTTGGTGTGAGAGAAGCCTTCGAGCTACACATTGCAAGTGAGAGAGTGTGAGTTCCACAAACCTCAAAACCACTATTGTATATGCTGCTTCATCATCAATAAATTGAGTTTTGGTGCATCAAAGGCGTGATTCGACGTTCAAATCTTCGTCCTTCCATTTGTGCAATACGGTTTGGTGAATTCAAGGTGACTTGTGTATTTGAGTTTTTATCGGTTGATCTTGATTTTAGAAAGTGTTTTAGTGTGTTTTTCATTGCCAGTTTTGTGTCCATTGTAAGAGGGTATTGTGGTGAGAGGTCTCCCACACCCTAAGACAGTGTGTGTGTGTTTTGGCAATGTTTTAGCAATCACTAAGCATTGGGTGAGTTTATACAAGTTCTACGATAGCATCATAACGAACCATCTCCATTTGCAAGTCACAAATAAGGTATTACGCAAGATCCTTTTCTCTCTCTCTTCCCTTTGCTCTAGCTCTCTCTGGTCCAGTTTGTGCGTGTCTTGGTGTGAGGTTGTTTGTGTGTGTTGTGTGGTGCATCTTCTTGGTTGTGCCAAAATCTCTCTTGCGTCCTAGTTCGCATACCATAACTAGGTGGTGCCCCTATCTTGTTTGGGTTTGGCTGTGGGTTTGTTGTTGTGTTGTGCTTGTGGTTGCCCCAGCCCCAATTGAGCAGCACGGGAGCCTTGAGGGGTGTTTAGAGGTGGCCTCTCTTGTTGCCCGCCCCGGACCGCCTCAATTTTGGTGCCCCCATGGAGGAGCGATTGTGTGCTTAGTGTTGTTGTATTCCATGAATGCTTGAATTTTAGCATAATCAAGTAGATTTCATGAATCATGAAAACATGTATGACCGAGTTTAATTTCAAGGAAACAAAAATTGATCTAGAATATGGTTCGGATTATGGATAACATAAGAAAGGAAAAAAACATTTTCACATAAAAGTCTAGAATTCATGTTGAAAGACCTTTTGTAGTTAGTTGATGATTGTCTGGAACTAATCTTTGTGTGGTTCTAGCATTGAGAGACTATGACACGCTATACC
The DNA here is from genome assembly GCF_014529385.1 of Adiantum capillus-veneris. Classification (NCBI taxonomy): domain Eukaryota; kingdom Viridiplantae; phylum Streptophyta; class Polypodiopsida; order Polypodiales; family Pteridaceae; genus Adiantum; species Adiantum capillus-veneris. The sequence continues at coordinate 45,089,313 of NC_140952.1, read as the reverse complement.
TTTGATGATATCCCAATCTTCTTTGGAAATCCAGAAGAAGATGTTGATGATTTTCTTGTTGATTTTAGAATGGTTTGTCATATCCTTGGTAAAAGGGATGACATTGAAAAAGGGGATTTTCTATTGCTATGCCTTAGAGGCAACGCTGAGCAATGGTTTTGGAGTATGTCTTCTCAGATTGAAGATGGATATACCCAAATTTCCAAAGCTTTGAAGGCCAGATTCTCTAAAGTTCCAACAACGGAGAAAGCATGGGCTTCACTACGGAGACTTCAACAACATGGTGAAGACTACTATGCTTATGAGGATATTTTTTCTCGTCAATGGGAAGGATGTGGATTTAGTTCTACATTTCTAGATTATGTAAAAATGGATCAATTTATTTCGGGTTTGTCTCCTTTCCTAAAGACTAAGGTTACTTGTAGTGGACCCTCTACCTTTGAAGAAGCGGTCACTATTGCCCGAAGGAAGTTTCACAAGTACTTCTACATCAAAAATGGTTTCCATCATGCTGGAAGAACCAACCATCATGAAAGTGTTTCTATCAAGGAGTCATCTCTTTTGCCATACTTGTCTCCTTCTACTCCGACAAATGTTGAAGAAGTTACTTACATGCTAGATGATTATTCAAGTGCTAAAGTGTGTGGCCAAGATTCAAATGTGGAATCTCTTTCTTCTACCTTTATCACAAGCATGAAAAAATCAACACAAGATATCTCAAATGGCATTGATGATTCAATAATGGATACATCCAACCTTTTGGCGGAGGATCAATTTCTAGTCCGAGCAGACGAAGCTTTTGTGCAACATGACTCTATGGAGAATGAAGACCTTGAAGGTAACCTTGATCTTATGGAATGTTCTGAGAGTGTATCTTGTCTAAAAGAAGAGAGTGAAGAAGAAGATGAAATCATAGGTGGAGAGATCATAGACCACATTGATCATAAAGAGATGATTGTGTACATGGAATGCCAACTCCAAAACAAATTAGAAGAGTGTGAGTTGAATCCATGTGAGGATAATCTTGAAGAAGTGTTTGAGGATGTTGAAAAGCATTGGTATGACCCATGTATGTTAAGCATGGAGGAACCTATAATGCAAGAAGCCAAAGTTTTCGCAAAATCAAACAGTAATCCATCAACCTTTGAGGTGGTACGATGTGAGGAGTTACAACCTTGCCAAAGGGGGGGCTTAGAAGGGGATGAAGAACATGGGAGAGTAGTAAAAGATAAAATCATCAAAGGAAACTATCAGAAGGGTATCATTCTCTCCAATGGTGTTTTAGTGGGTGGCTCTTCATTCATGGGACAATCTCTTAGCAAGGAAATCCAAGCTTTTGAAGCCCCAATCATCTTCATATTGGGTTTCACCTCTTCAAAGTCAACTTCTCCTCTCTTCACATATACCTTTCATCGAGGGCACCATACCTTTTTAAGTGGAGGAGGACATGAATACTTGGTGATGAACGGAGGTTTCCAAACCTTCTTCATTTGGTTCTTTGGTGTATGGAGGTCGCACATTGTGATGCTTCTGGTCTTCATCATAGATGAAAAACTTGTTGACTGCTACATGTGGATATCTCATCAATCAGTACCAAAATCTATTCTCTTCCAATGTGTTGGAAGCAATAGAAACCTTCGTCTATTATCTACTTATGTGGTAAACTATTTGCAATACCTTCCAATAGCAGCTGGAAGCATGGATCGAGCTTTACTAAATCATGAAGGCCATATAATTTTTGACTTGGTGAGCCTACCCAGGTTCAATGAATTTTATGAGCTACAGTTCAGGAATTCGCTCATACAAGCTCTTGAAGATCGTAGCAGATACATCAACTTTACACAGGAGGAAGAGCAACCAATCTTTTATATCACATTCATAGTGATAGATGCAATGATGGACAACAGTAAAATCTACAAGTTTCTTCAACCGAAATCAGTAAGTGATTCCATACCATACATCTCGCTTTGGGAAAGATATTTCAAGATCTTTGATCCTGGGGGGTGCTTATGGAAACTTTCTCAATGGAGGAGGTTTACTCCATCACTTCATTTCATCTTGCTATTGGCTCGGAGAACCTTCCATATCACACAAGGTTTTTTAATCATACAACAAAGGTTCTTCAAAGATAAGAGCACACAAAGACAGACGTTACATAATATATATGTTGTATGATCAGATAAATGGTACATGAATGTACCATTATCTAAGGGGGGGGCTAATGATAGCCGTTTTTCGGCTCTCCATAATTTCCATAGTAAGCTACCTCACCCTACCAAAATCACACAAACACTATGGCTAACCCTACCATTTCACTGTAAATAGGCCTGTGTGAGTTAGGGGACTTTTCCCATATCTTCTTAAAAACCCTCAGCTAGCTAGTCACTGGGCTAGGTGAGCCAAAAAAATTTAAAAAATAAAAAAATAAAAGTATATTATGGCCTCTTTGTGTGTAAATATTTCATTGTATATATGGCCTAAATATAGGGATTTTTTATAATTATTTTGGTATTTTATTTAAATATTTCTACTTAGGTGTGTGTTTTATTAAACCTATGTACACCTTCTTTCATCCTCTTACACCATAATTTTATTTTTTTGCCAATATGTACATACTCTAACCTCATATTTTTCCTTTATACAAATCACTCCCACATTTTCACCCTCACCCTCGTGAAAATAAAAAATTGATTTCTACTCATTGGTTACTTTTATTATATTATTTACTTGCATACCTTTTCCTCTTTCACCCAAAATAATTCAAGGAGGGACCATATCATATGATTCCAAATCTTTCCATATCCATAACTCCACCATATTTTTATTATTATTTTTACTCATTATTCTAACACCATGTGCTCATTTAGCTAAAGTCCATGAATAGTCCATACACTAGTCCCACCATGTATATATTTCTTATTTCACCAATAATCCTCCTCCATGCATGGGTCAAGGGCAACTTGAATGCTTTGTATTATAATATGACAAAGGAGGGGCTCACTCTTGGATGCATTGTACAAATTCAACAAAGGAGGGGGCCACTAAAAGACTTTTGCAGGCATAAAAAACAGGCTTTTTGGTGAGAATTTTGGCACCTATCTCCACTCCGAATTTGGAGCGGTGGTCAAAAGAGAAAATGTAAACCACGCTCTGAATAATCACCTCAAATGTTTTCATGATTTTTGGAGCTACCAGCGGTGAGCTATGATTTTTTGAGTGGACCCCAGTCTACCCACTTTTCTCACAAGTAGCCCTTAGTCTTCTCTCACCCTTCCACACACCTACTCACTCTTACACATCCCTCCCTCTCCTTCCCTCACTCAAACCTGCAATTTCCATGGCTTCTCCCACCCTCTTCACCATTACCCTTCTCTCTCATCCCTATAGTTCTTTTATAAACCTCTACATACATACACCCTCTCCATGTCTCTCTCTATTGCTTCCATGTTACAATTTCATTTACCTCTCCTAAAAATATCTAAAATTCAGCATCTTAACCATGATAACTTCTGCAAATTGAGGATTTTCATCAACAAATCCTCTTTTCATCGTGGTGGTCAACCGTGGCGGCGGCGTAAAGAAGTGAAGAAGAAGAAGAAGACCAGCGGTCATTTTTTCCACAATCTACACAAGGGTGAGTTCAAGCTTCTTCAAAGCTTCACCATCTCAATAATTCTCTTCCTTCATCAAATCAACTCACTCTACCCATTGTAAATGTAACATTAACTTTCTAGTGATTACTAACGACTAACATACTAACACAAAATAGCATTGACCTAACCATAAAAGACACCTCACCTCAAGACATGTACAAAGTAACTCTCTCTCTCTCTCTCTCTCTCTCTCTCTCTCTCTCTCTCTCTCTCCTTACTTACTTTCACCTTATCTACCATCAATAATGCTCTCTTTTGAGCCCACACCCATGACTCAAGCAGACAAAGAAGGCCCGCAATGTTTTGATATTCAAAAAAATCATAATCCTGATTTGTTAGCTTGTAAAGTAGGATTTTCAATAATCTTTATGAGGGGTCTCCAACCTATAAATAGACCCCTCTCCTTCTTGTAAAACAACCGCCAACATCTCACATAGCACCCCAACACTCTATGCGTGAGGAGAGACTTAGGTGTAGCAACCACTTGTGAGCTTCACTCTTGGTGTGAGAGAAGCCTTCGAGCTACACATTGCAAGTGAGAGAGTGTGAGTTCCACAAACCTCAAAACCACTATTGTATATGCTGCTTCATCATCAATAAATTGAGTTTTGGTGCATCAAAGGCGTGATTCGACGTTCAAATCTTCGTCCTTCCATTTGTGCAATACGGTGTGGTGAATTCAAGGTGACTTGTGTATTTGAGTTTTTATCGGTTGATCTTGATTTTAGAAAGTGTTTTAGTGTGTTTTTCATTGCCAGTTTTGTGTCCATTGTAAGAGGGTATTGTGGTGAGAGGTCTCCCACACCCTAAGACAGTGTGTGTGTGTTTTGGCAATGTTTTAGCAATCACTAAGCATTGAGTGAGTTTATACAAGTTCTACGATAGAATCATAACGAACCATCTCCATTTGCAAGTCACAAATAAGGTATTACGCAAGATCCTTTTCTCTCTCTCTTCCCTTTGCTCTAGCTCTCTCTGGTCCAGTTTGTGCGTGTCTTGGTGTGAGGTTGTTTGTGTGTGTTGTGTGGTGCATCTTCTTGGTTGTGCCAAAATCTCTCTTGCGTCCTAGTTCGCATACCATAACTAGGTGGTGCTCCTATCTTGTTTGGGTTTGGCTGTGGGTTTGTTGTTGTGTTGTGCTTGTGGTTGCCCCAGCCCCAATTGAGCAGCACGGGAGCCTTGAGGGGTGTTTAGAGGTGGCCTCTCTTGTTGCCCGCCCCGGACCGCCTCAGTAGCACGTGAGGAAGATAATGATCAAAATGGTGCTGATGATGCAAAGCGTCAAAGACTTTGCAATGACCTTGTTATGCTCTTCAATCGGCGTACAAAGACCCTCGATGTTGCATCACGCTCATATATTTTGTGCAAGTTTGTCAATCATCCTTCTCTTGGAGACCTTGAAGTGCCCAGGGCACAAACAACCTTCGTTGAAGCCATACGCAACACAATAGATGCAATCAAATTACCCAAGAGTGGACAAGAGCTCTTTCTTAAAAGGTTCATCACCACAATGCTTATGAATGTTGAGTGTACATCTACCTCAAAAGTGAATGTTTCAGCTGCATCTAAATGGCTAAATTTGCACAAGAGGAACTGCATAGCTACAAAGAATCGGTTGAGGGCAGCAGGTGATGGCAATTTGCCAATCTCTTTGTGTGCTCGACAGCCCATGGATCGTGGTTTCATAACACCTTATGAGAAAGAGGATATCCTCTCTTTTTGGATGTCTAACACTCGTGTTTCACCCAATAAGAAGGATGTGTGCAGAAAGCGTATTGGAAGAAATTCATATGTCAAACATCCTGTGCATCTTCTTGAACAATCTCAGGTAATAACTTGCTTCACTATGTCCATTTTTGTTTTCTAATATTTGCATTCATGACCTATATTCACTATAATTGGGTTGATAAGAGTAGATATGAAATCGGATATGAATGATTCAGTTATAAATGGAAATAAGCGGAATCTGTATTTGGTCCTAGATTAAGAGTAGATAAATATTGGATGTGAAGGAGAATATAAATGGAAACATAGTTTTTATCATATGCGTATGTTTGCTGAAACATACGTTTGCAGACGCATACTTTCACACGCGTATGATATGTATAAACGAACGGGACTAAAATTGAAAACCCCAAATTTCCTAGCGATTGTACTCTGCGAGTCTGCTCCTGCCTGCATAGCGTTCATAGTATGCCCTTCCTTGCTTCGCAGCCTTGCCTCATCTCTTCCACATGGTAGTTTCTCCCCAATATTGACAGCTCCAAGTCAGCACTAGTAGCGAATTCAGTTTGCAGGTTTGTGCTAGGTTCTCTGTACACAATTGGCTGAACGAATACAGTTTGCAGGTTTTTACTAGGTTCTCTATGAAATGGGTCATGAACATCTGGAATGTGGAAATCGATGCAACAGATCGGAAGGATTGAGCGAATGTAGTTTGCATTTACTAATACACAAGTGGCTGAGGTCAAGTATGAAAGTATGGTTGCAGTTTTACCATACTTGAACCATACTTTCATACTCGTATGCGTATGCAGTATGGTTGCAACATGAAAAAACTATGAATGGAAATATTGAATATGTATTCGGTCCTAGTGAAAAGTAGATAAATATCGGATATGGGTTTCCATGACCAGTATAAGCATCTTAAACAACTCTTGATATGGTATGTGAAAGATGTACTGGTTAACCTAACCAGTTATGTAATAACTACTACTGATTTTAAATGAAAAAACTGGTTTACATAGCCAATAGATTAATTTTAGCAGGTTAACACTTTTTTCCCACTAGTATAGAACTTGGTCAAGTGTATATATGTGGTATGTGAAAGATGTACTAGTTAACCCGACCAATTATGCACTTACTAATACCGGATTGAAATAAAAAGACCAGTTATATAACGAGTAAATTAATTTCAACTGGTTAACACATTTTCATAGTAGTTTACAGCTTGGTCAAGTGTATATGTGGTATGTAGTAGACATGCTACTTAACATAACCAGTTATATAAAAACTAATAGCGGTTTGATATTACAATACCGGTTTACATAACCAGTAAATACATTTAAAATCGTTTACACATTTTATGCCAGTAAACATCTTGGTCGAGTGTTCACATGTACTATTTGTCATGTCAGATAGGTAAAAAAACATATCGATTTGAAAGGAAAATACTGGTTTATATATCCATTAAATTTTTTTTAACACTTATTTCTCACTGGTATACATCGTGGTTAAGTGCTCACATGTACTGGTTAGGTAAATAACATACCGGTTTTAAATGAAAAGACTGGTTTACATCAGCAGTAAGAACATTTGAACTGGTTGACACTTATATACCAGTAGTACGTACCAAGGACATATGTTCATATGTACTGGTTTGAAATGAAAAGACTGTTTACATCAGCAGTAAGAAAATTTGAACTGGTTGACACTTATATACCACTAGTACGTACCAAGGACATGTGTTCATTTTTTTAACACTTATATCTCATTGGTATACATCGTGGTTAAGTGCTCACATGTACTGGTTAGGTAAATAACATATCGGTTTTAAATGAAAAGATTGGTTTACATCAGCAGTAAGAACATTTGAACTGGTTGACACTTATATACCACTGGTATGTACCAAGGACATGTGTTCATATGTACTGGTTTGCCTAACCAATCAAGTGAAAAAACATACTGGTTTGAAATAAAAATATTGGTTTATAGTAATGTAACAGTTTTCTTCAAAGATAATAAAAACCTGCAGTTTTCTTCAATGTTCTTTAACCATATATGTTTTTCATTGTAGGTGGAGCTCTTTCTCAACTTCAAAAAACAATACCCTGAAATTGTAATAAGGCAGCGTGCGTTTGAGAACATGAAGCCATATTTTGTGCGGAAATTGAGAGACCGATATACTTGTTGCTGCATTTCACATGTTCAAATGTCCTTCCTAAAGGATGCCATAAATCACATGCGAAGTTCTGTATTTGGTCTGCATGGAAAAGCTTGCCAATGTCAATGCAACATATGCAAAGACAATGGTGGATGCAAGGCACCAAAAAACCCTATCAAGAGTGTAACAGCCTTATTGGACTCTATACTGTGTCCAAAATCAGATACGTCCACCTTCCATGTCCTTGCCTGCTTGAGTGGTCAATGTAAAAGGTGTGGCCCGTATAAGTTAGATTTTTGTGCTGCAGAGGCTACATTTATTGCTAAAAATATTGTGGTGAATATTTTTGAGGACCTAGAAGTAGGAACTGCACGTGACGGTCAGAAGAAGAAAAGGAAAGTCTTGTCGCATAAGGAAATATCATGCCAGGATCTCTCAGTCATGTTCAACGACCATCTTAAGAAATACATAATGCATAATTTTGTGTATAGATGGCAAGCAAAACAATATAAGGAATGTATACAAAGCTTTCCAGAAGATGTTGTTGTGTTAGTTGTTGACTTTGCTGAAAATTATAGTTTCAAAGAACAAAATGAGATTCATTCCATGAACTGGTATTCAAATCAAGTAACTATTTTTGTGCACATAACATATTTCCGAATTGCAGGTAATGACATCACACTAGATTAGTATTATTTCTTTTGTATTAAGCCTTCAATAATTTATGATTTTTATATTATGCAGGTGACATCCACAAGACAATTCACTTCTTCATTTCAGATGACAAGCAACATGACACACATTTTGTTCAACACTGTTTTCTGAAACATGCAGAATGGCTAAAGCAATTTGGTCTAAACATAAGGCATCATTGGGTATGGTCAGATGGAGCAGCTTCACAATTCAAAGCAAGAAGACCATACTATTTCCTTGCCAGGTATACCATGTTCTAACAAACATTATCTGAAGGTGGTTTTAATATAGAGACCTATAATATTGGCATTAAAGTTGTAATAAACTGCTTGTCTAACATCAGTAATCCTATAATACATGTTTTTTTTAGTAATTTTATTGTGCCAAGAGTATATTAATCTTCTTCTATCCATTGAATAAAATGCAGATACAGTGTTTTTACAAGATGGAAAATGTCTTGGAACTTTTTTGGATCCGGCCATGGTAAGGGAGAACACGACGCTGCGGGAGTAGTGATAAAAAGGTCTTTAACTCAATACCAATTGCAGCAAAACTACCCAAAGATAGACTGTGATGCAGATGTTGTGGCATTATTAAGACGGACCTTGTCAGATGGTGATACAGCCACCTATGCATCCCACGCCCATTATGTAAGCAAAATGTTTTGGGTGACTGAATTGGGGGATGTCGAAAGGGGAAAAAATGGGGATGTGAAGGTTGTTTTTGCATATTCAGAGCATGATACAACTGCTCAATACAACTCCAAATTGGGATGTAAAAAATACCCGCTCAATGCACTCTGTTTTTGCATATTCAGAGCATGATCTGCAAATGCTTTGAGAACACGTTCACTATCTTGTTTCTGTAGTGCATGTAAACAGAAAAAGTGGAGGAGATGTGTGAGCAAGTCACACGTTCCTTTCTGGACATACCTTATTTTGGAGCCTACAAAAGAAGGGGAAGAAAATGACGATGAAATAAATGAGGATGCATCGTATGAAGGACACTATGACACCCTCAATCAAGCTCTTATTGTTGGTGATAATTTTGCTATTGCCGCACCAAATGACAATGAAGAAAAAGTGGATTTCTATATAGTGAAATGCACTGCAGCTATTGAGGAGTTTCATTCAGACGTTGAAGATGACTGGGGCAATATCATTGGGCGAGGATCCTATGCTATCAAAGGGTTTTACTATTGCATGGTAAATGAGCAGACATACGAGCTTTTGGACGAAAAGCCAGCCGTGTTCATATATTCACATCTTGTTTGGGCAATCAAAATCCCCATGATACCCCATCCCAGCAACTCAAAACTATATACAACATCACTTGATGTCAGTGAGTCTATCTACAATAGTATGCCTTTTGACCTGTAGCAATCATTTTGTTTAAATTTTTTGTCCAAACTTCCTTTTTAAAATATAAAAATGTCTTTGTTTATCCGTTTGAGTCACTACATGTCCTTACGTTTTAAATAAAATGGTTCTATAAAGGCGACAATTTAATGGTTTTGTACTGGTATCATACAAGTTGGAGATTACAGTATAAGTACAATACCAGTACAAACATGATGGCAGAATCCCTTTCTTTGACTCTGCCTTTAACTGTAAACTGAATTGTGTTTGAAACCAGTCACTTCTAAGTATCATACCGGTATCATACAAGTCCCTCTCTCTCTCTCTCTCTCTCTCTCTCTCTCTCTCTCTCTCTCTCTCTCTCTCTCTCTCTCTCTCTCTCTCTCTCTCTCTCTCTCTCTCTCTCTCTCTCTCTCTCTCTCTCTCTCTCTCTCTCTCTGTGTCACTTCTCAGTATCATACCGGTCACTTCTCAGTATCATACCAATCACTTCTCAGTATCATGCCGGTATCATACCAGTCACTTCTCAATACCATACCGGTATCAGACTCTCTCTCTCTCTCTCTCTCTCTCTCTCTCTCTCTCTCTCTCTCTCTCTCTCTCCTCTCTCTCTCTCTCTCTCTCTCTCTCTCTCTCTCTCTCTCTCTCTCTTTGTCACTTCTCAGTCACTTCTCACTATCATACCGGTCACTTCTTAGTATCATACTGGTATCAGACTCTCTCTCTCTCTCTCTCTCTCTCTCTCTCTCTCTCTCTCTCTCTCTCTCTCTCTCTCTCTCTCTCTCTCTCTGTCCCTCTCCCTCTCTCCTTCTATTTGCAAGATACTTCAAATATAGAATACAACGTATTTCCGTGCAACTTGCTTGTAAATGTATTATACATGAATTCTATTACATTGATTGACAAGAAGGCTGAGTAATTTTCCATTTACATCCATCGACAAAAAAATACATCGACAAGTCGCCCACTTCACAGACTTTATGAAGCTTTTGTTTTATAAAAACAATATGTTCCTTTCTTTTGGAAAAAGTCAATCCTCCATTTCCAATAAAAATGACGTACATAGGTGTCGTGAGGTTGTCCGTCTTCACAAATTACAGTCCTCTTTGTATACTCGATTCTGTCCTTGGAGATCAACCAGTGTGCCAGCCAGTTTATGACAGTGGTTGACAAAAACAGGCCCGCACTTCTTTAGACTGCTTTTCTAGCTTGGGAAAAACAAGAAATGACCCCAATGGATTAAACATTAGCTTATATCCAGAATCATCAAAGATAGTCAGGTGGTAGGTTAGGAAAATTTTCGAGATTCTTGTGGAACATCGGTTTATCTGTCGTGCCCAATTTAAAAGGGGCCCTTGTGCACTGCGCCTGACTTACCACTCTATTGAATCTTTTGTGGTGGTCTGGGAACACTGTCGCTAGCGTGCGTTTGAGCTCCATATCCACACTTCGAACCATCTGAAACAAAAATTCAGAAACACTTCTGCATCAGGCCTTACCCAAAACTGTGTATCCCCTTCAACAACATATCGCATTTCTAGCCAGTAGGGCAATTCTTCACTATATTTTTCATCAAATTTCTTGACCAGTAATCCATCAAGGTCGAAAATGAGAACCCTACGCTGGACGCTCAACGGAGGTGGAGGCCTTGGCCATATTAGTGGGATTCTTTTACACAGTCTATACCATAGAGGAAACATGAGCACTGCAGGAGACAACACCCAATTCCATATTGCACGAATGTCAGCCCTGCCATTCTGCTTGTCAGCCCTGAACCTATCTGCAAGGCGCCATTCTTCAACTAAAAACATATCTACAGATGTAAAATTACAGAAGACTCAAATTTAAATATGCAATTACGACATATCTACGGATTGAAATCATACAATAAAAATACACAATGTTCAAAAATTAGGCACAAGATGAAAGAGACGTCGAATGGGAAAGAAAGTTATATTAATTTCAGAAGTGGTTACATAAAAAGAAACATAGAGGGGGAAAACTATAATCTTTTGCAGGCTCTGGGTTTAGGGTCAAAAATTGTGCCGGTATTCTGCATCTCCTTAGTGTCTTCTATGTCCATCTCCTCTTCTGGCTACCCCTGGCTCTCTTCCTCTTCCTTGCTTTTTTGCTCCATTTCAGGCTTCTCATCTGCAGTCTTCTCGATTTTTCTTTTTTGGCCTTTCTTATATACTGAGCAAGGGTCTCCTCGGGACTTCCCTCCAGCCTGACATCTACATGACCATCAGCTTTAGAAAGCTGTGCAGCAAAAGATCACTTATTAGAACCTTAATCAATGAAAAAACTTATTCTTGCCACGTTGGCCTTGTTTTCTCGGGGTCTTTGATCTTGTCACCCGCACGCGAGTTTCTAGCAACACATCGTCTTCCTCATTCTGGGTTTTCCCTTCAGCACCAATCGTACTCTGCTCCTTTACCTCAAAGTTTTTTTCTTCTTCTGTTGTTTTCGAAACAGGTTTCTCAACATTACCAGGGACACTTTCATCAAGCAAAACCTCCACAAGTGTCTTGTATGAAGGCGTCACTGCATCGTTCCCTATGTCTTTACCGGTAGTAGTTCTGAAGCAGCTTGACTCTGGAAAAACATCAAAGAAGACAAAAATCAACCACCTGATTAAAACAATGGTGTGTTTCTTACCCGTTGAAACAATTTTCTCACCTGTTTTTGGGCATGTTTGAACTGGCTTCTTCTTTAGAAGGTATTGGTCTTTTGCAAAAATAACTCTGGGGCAATCCTTAAGCAGGCACTTTCCTTTCTCATCCAAGTGAGCATAGCAGAATGCATGGTATACATGTGAACAAGGCAATAGAACAACATGGCTTGAGAGATTTTGATCATGAATTTTTACACCACAAGCATTACACACATCAATGAGAACAACACTATGTCCAGGAGTTGAAACTCGTGCAGGCCAGACTATGGTTTCAGGTAGCATTGGTTGACTAATCATGTCTGTCACAAACGTGACATAGAGACCAAAGGTTTCCTCATGCTCCAAGCATTTGGATAATTCTTCCTATAGACAGGAGACCTCTGTTATCAGACAATGCCAAACAGGTATAAAATTGGTATGAATGCTTGAAGATCGGTATAATAATGTTATCATATCGGTATGATTACATCCTTCCAGTATGATGTTATCCCACCGGTATGATGTTATTATACTAGATAGTATAACATCATACCGGTAGGATAACATTATACCGGAAGCATAACATCAAACCAGTTGGATTTTATCATACCGTTAGGGTGTAATCATACCTGTCGGATCTAACCAGACCAGTCGGATGTAACCATACCGGTAGGATATAATCATAGCGGTAGGATATAACCATACCGGTAAGATATAACCATACCGATAAGATGTAATCATATCGGTAGGATGTAATCATATCGATAGGATATAATCCTAACAGTATGATAACATCCTATCGGTATTGTCATCTACCTTAACCGAATTGATGTTATTGTCATACTATTATGTTTTTTTTATTATTCGGTTTTGTGGTACCACATTCTACCCATCCCTGTATGATAGAGCCATAATACCGGTATTGTAAAACTTATAATACCATTTTCACTATTAGAGTTTCAGTACAGTATGGTTATTAAAATCATACCATTACTTTAGTGTTAAACTACTGTTTTGTTTTGTTACTATATCGATATTATTTTGTTGTTATACCTGTATTATGTTGCTTTCATACCGTTATTGTGATCATTGATAGAACTTATAGTAACATGTTCACCAATAGAATACCAATACAGGTATTGCAACTGTTACTTTGCACGTATGTTACCATTATTTATAGTAATCAATCTACTTTATAGGTATTATTGTGTAATCATTCCACAATAGTATATAGACTATAGTATATTGTACATCCAAACCAGTACTTTGCAGGTATTATACTACAATCAGATGGAGTTAAAAGCATACCTGTGCTTGCTATAGGGTGGCTTTTGCTTGGTCAAATTTTTCTTGGAGGCTGTCAAGCAAGCTTGTTGGTACATTGGCATCATGAGGGAAGTGCATTCGGATGGTGTCAAGGGCACCCTCGCAACGGTGCACATCAACAACAGATTGACCACAAAATCCTTAGCCTTCTGAGACTCAGCTGATACATTGTCATGAGATTTTCTAACCTCAACAAGTAGTTCTTGCAAGGAAGTGGATACTTCAACACTAAACGCAAACTGAGTAGTCGCAAAAAGCCCACTTCCGGTTGGTGTACTTCCGGATGGGGTATTTACTAACAAGATGGCAGAACCACTTGGGGTTCCTGTGGATACTTGGGAAGTCTCTAACTTCCATTGTTCTCTTTTCCTATCTAAGTGACCTTGATTGGTCACATTCTTCACCACCTCAGATGCAAACTCACCCACTTTACCGGACCTGTGCATGCGAAATAAACATATCCACGTGCAAACTTGACTCCCAGCAGATATTTTGGTGGTTTGGATTGATACACCTGCTTGTAGAGCTCGTAGAGTGCCTTGTAGTGATCCGGCCTTGCTGTTTTTATCGGCACTTTTTTCTCCTTCACAGGAAGACACGTGAAAACTTTCATCCAGTCGAATATGGGCACATCTGCATCTATCAACTTCCTAACATCTTTCCCCTCAAGACTTAACCCATATTCCCTGTGAAAATCCTCCTTTGTCGTGCAGAATGCCTTTAATGGCACCTCCACATCCTTGGGGTGAACAAAGCGGCTGATTTTGGGAGGAGGATGTAACTTCTGTCTCTGAAAAGAATAAATCCATATTCATTACTCAATATATCCACACCTCAATACTCTACTACACATACAGGTCCGCTGTACACAACATAGAGAGAGATAGAGAGAGGTGACATACCTTCGTGGGAGAATGTCAGGTCTTTGTGGGGGAGACTTGCTGAGCTGCATGCCTTGGGCTCTTTCTTAGGTTGCTATCCATAGCGAAAGATAAGAAGCGTGCACTGGGGACTATAGAGTGAGCTGAGAAAGGTGAAGAAGGAGAAAGGAACAAAGATATGGAGAAGTATAGTCATGCAAACATTCGACTGAACATTCGTCTGACGTGGGCTCCACACGTGTTTTTGAATCCTCCACACGATTATTAAGATCTTGTATCCTCCACACGATTATTTAATTCAAACAATTCTTGCCCATAACACGAGTTTCATACCCCCTAAATTTTTAAGCCTCCAAAAGCAACTTTCAACCGGTTAAAACTGGGCCACCTATTCATGCATCCACCCATGTGCAGCACTGCCTATTGTGTAAATGGAGGCCGAAATGATCCCGAATCAGAAATCTAAGCAGACTAAGCTCTACGAGCCTCCCCCCAATATTTGTCGACCTACGAACGCTCGCCAAACCTCATAGAATTCGGAGAAAGTGAGCAGGCATGTGCTGGAGCTACTGGCAAATGAGCCCGAAAGGACACAAACTTCTCTAATACCAATTGTTGGAAATAGGGTTGCAAAGAAACACACACATCTTGGAGAAAACGAAAAAAGCTCAAGGCACACAATAGAGAGTTTACTACTTAGTGTGCAATGGAAAGATAGATAGCCCTAGAGTGATGGGCATATATACAATGCACGGGGGAAAAAACCTCCTAAAGAGGGGAAAAATTCTCGGCGGTCCTAGTGTGTTCACACACATCACTACCACATGTATATGGTAACAGTTTTGTAGACCAAAATTGCATCAAAGTGAACCAATTGGGCTGACAGGTGAAGATTGACTAAAGGATTGGTTTTCCACTTTAAAAGTTAGATCTTGAAGTGTTGAGTAATTGGTCCAGACAACTCATCAAACGGAGCCCTTGTGAGAAAGTTATTGTAGTTTAAAGATGGAAGTGGTTGCAGATCTGAGACGGCAGGGCAGATGGGAACATGTGGTCAAAGGTGATTTGAAGTGATTGATGCATAAAGCTTGATTTATGGAGCCTGTTGGTCTTTGTATATCGGCAACGAAGCCAGAATAAAAAAAGATATTAGCAAATGAATGTTTTCAGGGGGCCGATTCTAAGCCAGTTTGATCACTTTGGAAAGCGTGCCATTAGATGTTTTTGGAGCTTGACAAGATTTACAAGGGTAGTGGACACCAAATGGGACTAGTTAAAAGTTACGGTGCATCAATCAAAGTTTGGATGATCAAGATATGCCAGTTTAGAGTTCGGCGGCAGTTGGCAGCAAAGCGGTCCCAAATGTTTTTTTTACTTTTCCTAGCCTTGGTTGGTGGGTCCGATGGGGTTCATAACCGACAAGAACAGTGGGCATCGGAGTTCTAGTTGGCAGCTCATGCTGGCACTTTACGACTCGGGTAGGGGAGTCTTGAGCGGCAAAGGGCAAGCTTTTAAAGTTGGGGAGGGAAGTTGCTCCTAAAAAGGGTTTGTTTTTTGGGAATTTTCAGAGCCTTGGAAGGCTTGGCGACCTTGGAGACGTCACATGGCATGAGAAAAACCCACATGCGGTGTAACGAGCTCACATTTTGGGCTACTTAGGTTGTGATGTGACCTCCTTATGAGACATGAGTTGAGTGAGAGAATGCTCTCTCAAGGTCAGTCATGGTGGCTCTATGCGCAGCCTGTTGGCAGCCCTTTGGGTGGTGCATGCATCACACTCGGTGCTGTTTTGGATGTGCTGTTTTGGATGTGTTCTGGAAGAGCTAGTGGCTCTGGCCGTCTTGGGTGGTGTTGAATGTCACGTAGGTGCTTACATGGAAAGGTCCCTGCTGTAAGGACTTGGTCCCACGAAGCCCATTGAGACACAATGTTTTGAAGCAAAGAACCCCCCCCCCCCCACAATGATATCACTAGTGGTACATGCAGAGGGAGGGGTCACACCCAGGGGATTCACTCTATATATAAAGTGGGACGCCACCTGCGGCGAGCGAACAGGTTTGATAAAACCCCTATATACGACTCATATTAGGGGACATGACCCCCCTTTCTATGATTATACAACAATTAATGAGGAAAACTATCATACACCTATCTTACATATAAAATTTAGGTCTCACATGATGTAACTGAGTAAAACTAGTCAAAGAGTGTGTAGCATAGTGATTGGAAACATACTAACAAACCTCTTCTGTTGATAACTAGAGGTACCCTTAATGTGTCTTACCCTTGGACTTTCAAACTATCTGCCTGATCAACCTGCACTCTGGCTACTCATCCAATTCTGACGCATCCAAAGCTAGTGTAAATAAATCCTTGATCTGCTCCAAATCAACGTTTATCTATGACCATCTTGATGCAAAATTTGATGTGTGACTATAAGAAACTTCCCCAAAATTCATCCAAGTTCTAGTGCACACCGGTGAACAATCGTTACAAATAAGCAAACCGGGTCAGTCTCCCCCCCCCCCCCCCCCCCAATCCCCCCCATAAATATGATACCCCATCCCTTATTTTTAAACTTGCGAGATAAATTATTGGGGGCCTGCCCCTAACTTATACGCTTATGTAACTTGTAAAAAAAAACCCCTCGCCTGCACTTACGTGGTGCGGTAAGTTTTCCATGGTGAATCCCCCAGGGGGTCACATTGATGGAGCAAAAGTTGTTGTGGACACACTCACACACACAAGGAATTTACTTAAATTGCCCCCCACACACACCACACTCAAGAGCTCAATGAAAATACAATCCACAAGCTCAATTCAAACCCCAAACACCTCGACCTACAAGCCCTTGCCTGCCCGCAGACACTACAAGTTGACTCCATTTGATCAACGCTTGAAATCATGCTTGACGGTGAAAAAAATATACAAGAAAAACCATCAAAAACTCAAAAAATTCAGCCACAAAAGGCCTCTCTCAAACCATTGCAAAACCTTCAGCAAACTCCACTCTATGTTTAGCCCCAACTCTAATGGCACCGATACAGGGTCACATAGTCTTGCAAAAAGCCTCCCCTTCTTCCCTCAATTCCTCACACACACACATACATGGAAACCTTATAACTTCCATAGACTCTCCCAAGTGCAAAATTGAAGAGAAAAAGCTCTCATTCACTCCTCCACACACTCGAAAACAGGATGTGAATGCGACGGGATTGCACTAGACCACTTGTAGAAACCCTGATTTCTCCCACACACAGAGAGGTGAAATTCTTGAGTATTGGCTTCCAAAGTTTTTATTTAGCATGAGCACTCATGGAATTGTGAGTGATGTGGCAATTTACCCCTTTTTCACACCATTTTTGACCATTTTTTGGCCTAGCTCTGGCCAATTTTGACCCGCGGTAGGCATTTTTCACGAGAAAAACCCCAAATATGTCACCTATTCTAGTATCTTTAGAAATTCTAAAAGTTGGTCATTCATTTTGTCATATCTTAGTTGTAGTAACTCATTTAAAGTGTTCAAGGGAGTTATAAATCGACTCAACATACTTTGTATTTATCTAGTTTTGGATATAAGACGTTTACAAAAATTCTTACAAAGGGACAATAATGTAGATAACCAATATATTCTTGTTGGTTTCATTAAACCTTTTGCTAAATCATGTATTAATCAGAGGGACAATTGGACTCGAGGGAGGTGCGACTATGGAAAACATTAGTGTTATTATGAAGATATGTCCACTTTTTTTTTTAATAAGAAAACCCTTCTCTAAGGGAGGATTAATGTCAGGTCGAAGGTAGGATTGGGGGGGCAAGGCTTGTTATCACTGCCAAATTTGTATGTTTTTGAAGCCTTGTTATCAGTGCCAAATTTGTGGGAGATTCTCACAACCACCGTCACCCATAGCGATTGATGGTCGTAAACAATATGAAGTCGTTTGAATCCCTGACTCCAAAATCTCTCATCAAAGACTTGAATACCTAGTACATTGGAAAGGTTATAATGCAAGCGATGAACGTGTGAGCCTACATCTAACACTCATTGTGCACTGGGAAAAGTTTGTGAGTTTAATAAAAAATATTCATCAAAGACTCCCCTACATCAAGAGGGACAATCACTCCTCATTGTGCTAGAGGAGGGAGTACTATCATGGATGCAAGCTGTTAGAAGAGCTCTAGAAAGTTCTAGATTCTTTGATTCTAGAACATTCTAGAAACATCTAGAATCTAGAAGGTTCTAAAAAAATCCAAAAGAATTTAGATTAAGGATCTGGAAGATTCTAAAAGGTCTTAGAAGATTCTAAAGGTTCTAGAAGCATCTAGTATATTTTAAAAGATTCTAAAGTACTATCAAGAAGATTCTAGAGGTAGCTAGAAGAATCTAGAAAGTTCTAGAATAATTTTAGAAGCTTGAGGAAGAACCTAGAATGTTCTTAACCTCCTCATTCTTTAGTATACATAGAGGTCTTGAGCTACAAGCCCCTCAATCTGGCCAACACCAATTGTGAGGCTGTTGCGAGGCAAGCACTCTTCCAATGCTTATCTTATATTCGAGTCTTGTTCTTGTAATCAAGTCTTGTCTTGTACTGTAGCATTATAATGTGAGTTTTGTAATCAAGTTCTCTCAATCAAGTATTAAGTCTTGTAATTAAGATTACATTCATGGTCAAGTCTCAAGATCTTGTATATTGTGAGTGCCTTGCCTCCTCTTTCTCTCTTCTAGCTCAAGACGCGCTCATAACATGTGCCACGTGAGTTGCAAATGAAGTTGGACCCAAAAGATGCAAACCATGTGCTATATTGGGTATTCCTTGTAGAAAAAGGGCTACAAATGTTACAACCCTATCATTGGTATCATGAAATTTTTAGAATGCAAGAAGAGAAGATGAATTTGATTGGAAACCTTGCCAAACTATGCATATGCATGGTTCACAAATAATGCAAATGTACATAGCATATATAACTCACTGTGTTTTTTTTACAATGGTTACATGTGCACATGTTTTTTGTAGTTGGGTTCCTAGATATGATGATTTTTTTTATTGGGATCCTTTAAAACATGTAAAACTTGCTTCTCTAATGTAAATAAATGATGTGTAATGTTACCAAGTTGGTGTCTCTCTTAGAAAGTTTGATATTTGTAGTCACACACTATATGTGGAAACATGCATGAAATCCCATTAAGAATGAGTGTAGAACCCATTCAAAGTGTACCCATGTGGGTACCATATCACTCTTTGCAGGTGATGTGGTATCTTCCCCTAATCGTTATCGATATTTTTGGTGCAAAAAATGCCATTTTAGGTAGACATTTACCAAAATTAGTAGTAAAATGGGCTAAACTTGAGAAAAAGAGGATCAAAATTGGCCAAAAGAATTCCATATCAATTGTCGTGATCTATGCTTTGAGAATTTTTCACTTTTTGAAGTAATTATGGAAATTGGATTTAGATGACCAGTTGACCAGGGTCCCGGGGGGTTGGGGGGGTGGTCTATAGCTATTAATCTCAATCTGGGCTAGGAGTCAAAACTCCATTATGACTTCAAAGATGGCTTCCCCATAGGTATAATAACCAATGTACCTAGGTGGAACCAAGAGCAAATCTCATTTGGTGCCTCGAATATGGAAAATTGGCTCGGATGGCCACAAAGTGTCATTTTTGACCCACGGCCACAAATCAGCTACAAGTTGGACGAAACTCAACAGGTTAACTCAATATGACCTATGGGAGGGGCCCATATGCCTAGAGTGCAAGGCCCAAAACCTCTAAAGTGAGAGTATCGAGTGCCAAGAGGTGCTAAGACTATAGGACAACTTGTGGATCATAAAAATTGCACTTGGCTAACTTTTCCATCATAGGTTAGCGATTGATAGTTTTGAGGCTAAGTTTTACATTTGCTTTCACTTTTCCAATTTAGCACTCTTTCACATGTGGAGTTCAAGACAAAGCCCCACATAGTGCGCAAAAATCACTTGTTCACTGACTCCAAGACCAAAAAACGCACTTACTTTGCACCAAAGCCAAAATCTTACACAAAACACAAGTTATGTGCCCAAAAATAATCAAACCACATTCAATGCTTTGGGACATCATGACCAAACACCCCAAAACTTCAAAGAGTCCAAAAGTTAAAAAAAATCGAACCTAGCTATTAATTGCAATTAATAGTTCAGGAGAAAAATGATAGAACTTGGAAAATTTTGCTCATCACCTACTCCTACATTCACTAGCCCACACATCAACTTTCAAACCAAATGGACATTCCAAAATTGTGCATCATCCCTTTTTCAATTTTAGAAATCTTCAAGCCAAAAATTGATCAAAATCTGGTCCTTTTGCATCCAAATGCTTCCAAAAGCGAAATCCCATCATTATTTAATGTCTTGAAGCCTTGTGCAGAGAAAAACCCCAAAAATGGAACCTAATTGGTGAAATAGCTATTAATTGCAATTCATAGCCCAATATGAAAATGTTTGTCCAAGTGTTTTGAAAAGTTCACAAATTTGTTTTTGTAGCTTTTGGTGATGATATTTTGGCTCTCAACTTTAAAATGATTAATCACAATTCATGCGGGGCACAAGGCCGTAATCCTACTCTAAAATGTACCTAATCGCAAATTTCTGTATTCTTGCACCCAAGATCAATGCAAAGCTCACCGGCCGGAGCAAAGAAGAAGTACATGAAGCAGTGATTACAAGAGCCTCCCCCCTACAAGATACAAGTAGATTCCATAGGGGCCGTAAAGAAGTCCTATGCACCTTCAAGAGACTAGAAGGGAAAACACTGGAAATGCAGCTAATGCCAAGAGAAATATTTGATGTAGGGAAGGAGCCTGAATTGGCCGAAGCATACAGGCGACACGAATTACTAGATTGTTATAAACTTGTGCCATGTGGAGTGGATTTTCAAAGAGAGTATGAACTCCAAATCTCCATTCAAGAGAATGGCACAACCAAGTTGGCAGACCTAGCAGGACAAGTAGTAGAAGTACAGATTAACAAGGAGATTATTGCAGAAGCCCTAAATCTACCCGCATCAGGCAAACATTTGAGTTCAAGGGAAAATAAAAGGATAGGTGTATTCTCCAAAAATACACAAGCAACAACACTTTTTGATATGGTCCATAAAGAGGTGAAGGCCTAGCTTCTCTTTTCACTCAACATTTCCATTTCATAGCAAAGAAGACAAGTAGGTATAGAGTTCCTAACCATGCAGTGGCCTTGGCTTTTACAATAGTTTTAAAGACCACGTTACAGGCACTACTTGACCATGCCCAATATGTCCTCAATGCACTCAAGGGCACAAAAAAGAGCGCAGGCATCAAGTACTTGGGAGCACTGGAAGTCCAGACAAGGATAGACTACCATGTGGTGGGGATGACAAACAACTTACCAGCTACACCTGACTAGAATACATGGCTCATCACTGGAGTCAAGAATGAGGATGAAACGAAAGAAAAAAAGGAAGCACAAGCACCCAAAATGAGTCAATCAACCAAGAGGAAGACCTTGTCTTTTAGAGAAGAAAGTGAAGAAAGCAATGAGGGACGAGGCAGTGAATCTGACGGGGATAAAGCTCTAGAACGTGCATTGAATCCCTCAGAGACTAAAGAAGAGAAGAAGAGGAAGACCAAGGGAGAACAAAAAGTGAAAGAAACTACAACTAAAAGAAGAAAAGTGCCAGCACCCATCATAATTGAAGAACCGACACAAAGAACTGCCCACCTTGAAAGAGAAAGAGTAGCCTTTGAAAGATAAGGGGCTTGAAAAGATATTTTAAAGAATTTTGGAAGCCAAATCCATCCAAGCTCCAAAAAAACAATCCTACCATTCTAGCCAAGTTCCTCACACATACCTTGAAGAACTCTACGATAAAGAAGAAAAATTACAAGAGGGAGGGCTAGCAAGAGCCACCATTGCTCCTTCATTTCCTTTAGAAGCTCAAGAAATCGCAAGATGATCAGTAATGATTTCACAGACAAGCCATGCCTGGGTTGTCTAATATCCATTACCGATTATTTTTGAATCATGTTGAATCATGCAAAGTACGTTTGCCAATTACTTCGACCCTCGATAATTTACCAAGCCGCGCCTGGTTTCTTGTCTCCATGGATAGTTGTTTGTCGTTTTGAGTACCGATCGTTTGGGTCAATTCCCTTTGCATGCCAAATTTGCAAGCCGTGCCAACTATGTTTAATGTCGAGAAAATCATACTAAACCTGTGATGCACGATGTCTTGCTGCAGCTTCCCCTTGTGGATTTCCTTGGCCATGTGGCTTTGCACGGCTGCACAATGTCCTACTGCAGTATCCCCTTGCGGTTGTCCTTGTCCATGCGGTTTTGCACGGCTATTATGCTGATGTGACAGGCCCCTTGGGTGGCCCATGGGTACCCTAGGGTGCCCAATAGTGGGAAAAAATTAAAAAAAAAATCAAACTTGGCTATGGCAGCACGCTGTTGTCTGCATAGGGGGAAAACCAGAGAGGACGCATGCTATGGACCTTGTCAAGCCATACTGCTGTGACGAACTCCCTCCTTGGCCCATGGCAAACTTGGAAATCTTAACACAACCCGGTTTTGTGCAGGTTGAAGCCTCCCGCCTCCCTCATGCAAGTGGCCATTCTTGCATCCTCTCGACCATGACAAGCCTTGCCTTGGAGAACTCGTCATCAAGCTTCCCATGACCTAATAGAGAGAGAGAGAGAGAGAGAGAGAGAGAGAGAGAGAGAGAGAGAGAGAGAGAGAGAGAGAGAGAGAGAGAGAGATAGAGAGAGAGAGCACATGCAACACCTTGCCTTCCTCCCTCCTCCATAGCTCTCCCCTCTCCTGGCTCTGATACCAGTAAAAGGCCGAGGGGAGATTGAATCTTGGATCCTCCGCCCAGGCAACCTTTTATAGGAGGGCCCATGGCCTAGGTCCCTGGCCCCCCTAGGTCGGTCATGCCCTCTAGCCCTTGGCCTGACACTTAACTTTGTTGACATATGTGTAATGCGTAGTTCCTTCCCATTAAGATGCATACCAAAAGTACTAATAAAGTTTGCAATTCTAGATCATTGTTTTACTATTTTCTCCCGCTTTACTCCATGTTGATCTGGTTTGAGACTGGCTAGTCTAAAATTTCAATCACCAAGCTTAGGCAAACCTTCTTGAAGTGCTACTAGCAAGGATTTGTGATGTTGCATAGCGCACGCGCGCACTCACACACACACACACACACACACAAGAGAGAGAGAGAGAGAGAGAGAGAGAGAGAAGAGAAATATGATGATGAAGAAATATACATGAGACCTAAAAATTGTAGCCAATGAGTCTTGATTCTTGAACACAAGTGCTTACATGCTCACATACTTTCTCAAGGAAGGAGAGGGGGGTGATATTTTTACTATTGTAGAAACAATCACAATGATATCAATACGAGAGAGAGAGAGAGAGAGAGAGAGAGAGAGAGAAGAGAAAGATGATGATGAAGAAATATACATGAGACCTACAAATTGTAGCCAGCGAGTCTTGATTCTTGAACACAAGTGCTTACATGCTCACATACTTTCTCAAGGAAGGAGAGGGGGGTAATATTTTTACTATTGTAGAAACAACCACAATGATATCAATACGAGAGCGAGAGAGAGAGAGAGAGAGAGAGAGAGAGAGAGAGAGGAGGAGGAGGAGGAGGAGGAGGAGGAGGAAGAAGAAGAAATACACATGAGACTTAGAAAATGTAGCCAATGAGTATTGATTTTTGAACACAAGTGCTTACATGCTTGCATACTTTCTCAAGGAGGGAGAGGGGGGTAACTTTAATATTATAGAAACAACACAATGACATCAATGTGTGTGTGTGTGTGTGTGTTCACCCAATGTTTATATGTATATTCCCCCCTTTAGTAATAGACTAATAGCATTGATAGAGAATGATTCAAGGCATGAGAACTACTTTGCAATATGTTTTGCAATATTTTAAACTTCTGGTAATACAAACGAGATGTCCCTATATATAGAGAGCACAAAAGAGGAATAAATCATATATCTAGAGAGTGATTGTAGTGATATGAAAAAGGGTCCAATAAGGAAGAGGGAGGCTAGAAGACTACGGCTAATCTTGGAGTGATTTAGGGAGAGAATTGAGGGTGCTAAAGGTAAAAATACCCCAAAGATTAAAAAAAACTTTAACCTTACTGAATGCTTATAATGCAAATATTAAACTAGGACTAAGGTACTCCTAGGCTAGGTCATTAGACTTGATCTCCAACAAACCCTCCTTCAAGTTGATAACTTAGCACAACACAAAAAAGCCTTGTGATACACCTACTCAAGGTTCACTCTAAGGATACAACACACTTATAATTGTGTGGTTCTCTTAGGTGGATACAACATGAGAGTTCATCCAACTTAAGGAGATACTAAGTAGACTAAAAGAAGGTGTTTTGAGATACAAAAAGACTTTTGCCTAGCTTGTATAGACCTTTAGAAGGCCCATTCTTCTTCTACATACACTAGCTTTGCCTCATCTGAGGTAGTCTTTTCTTCATCTTCATCTTTTGAATCTGACTCTCCAATGTACATTGCTTTTATCCGTTGTTTAAGGAAACACGTTTGTCCATGTGATTGCCTTTGCCACAAAATGTGCATACAGTGCCTTTCTTAGAGTCTTTGAATAATGTGTTCCTTTTGAGGTTCCTTTGAGCTACTTCCTTTGTAGAATGGTCCTTGACTTTTGTTTCCCTCCTTACTTTGAGTAAGTTATGCTCCTTTATATTTCAAAATATTCATGTTTCTTATTTATTCTTATTTCTTCTTCTAAGAGAGATGCCTCCACCTCAGCTAAGACGGGTGTAGGGAGATTTGTTAGGGTGGTAGCAAGGCTAGCATACTCATCAAGAGCTGAAATACTTTTGATGAGAACAACTATTTTGATATCTTCTTCCACATCTTTGGTTATTCCTACTAACTGTGAATGTAAACTCTTGAATTTTCTTAAGTGTGCTGACATAGTAGTGTCGCGCGGCAGGTTTTGTAAGTAAGAAATCTCTATGAAGAGCATGATTTTAGATGTCATGGAAGTAGTACCAAATACTTTCTCAATTAAAACCGAAGCTTCCCGTGCAGTAGTGCAATAACCAATGTGATGTATAAAGACATCTTGTAACCCTGCCCCTATAATACTTAGATCTTTTAAATTTCTTTTGCTCAAATGTTGAGGAAGTTTCTCTATTGAAGTCCCTGAAGGTTCTCTTCCTACAATATCCCATAATCCTTTTTTCAAAAGTCTGAATTTTATTTGTGTTTGACATGTAAAGAAGTTTGTCCCGTTGAATTTGTCATTGGCTTCCATATTAGGAGTGGTCTTAGTAGAGTACTACTCTACCACTGTCTAAAACTCCATACAAAGAAAATTATTTATTTAATTGGAAAATGCTTCTTGAACATAATTTTTTTTAAGTTGTGGTTCAACATACCAAGTTTTGCAGTATGGGCAAAATTTCTTTCTAGCTATCCTATAAATTATAGGGCCACGTATATGTGTAGCTTTGGAAGTTACTTCTTCTTCGTTACGGTTTATTGGTGCTTTGGTTTTGTATGTGATTGTGCTGATTGTAGACGAGCTTTTACTCATTGCCAGAGAAGGTCTTACCTCTTGAATTTATTCAAGGGAAATGTCTATTCTCTTTTACAAGGGTAAATAAACCTTTTGATTCTTTTGCGGAGTTGAGTAACTCCTCCAAAAAACGTGTGTTCCTTTTATAATGAAGATTATGAGGCAAGGCAATCCTTAGGTTGAAATTCTATGAGGCAAAGCTTTTTGAAGCAAGGTAGTATGAGGCAAGGAAATTTTTATGAATTTGCTATGGGACAAACGCTCTATGAAGCAAGGAAGTAACGCTATGGGACAGGGCCCTTTAGGTAACTTTACAATGACTTTATAAAAATATGGAGGCTACTATAAAGCATTATTGCAGGCATTGACGAGGGCCGCTCCTTGTAGGCGAGAGCTACGAGCTTAAAGATTTCGAGTGGAGGGTGTGTAGGGGATCGTCATGCCATGGATTGCCAATCCGTACGGTTATCTTTTGTCACATTGATTGTGCAGGATGAGCTACCATGAGAGTAGAGCCCTGCCGTTGACGAGGTTAGGAGGCTGTGTTGAGCCGTTTTGCATGCAATTTGTGTGTGGGATACCACCAAGAGCTTGATTGAGCATCACTACGATGAACTATGGCGAGGAGAGCTCCTATGCAAAGATGCAATCAAAAGCCAATGATGTTGTTCATACCTTCTAAGAGATTTGATGCAGCGTTTGAAAAATGAAAAGTGAATTGAAGCTTGCCAGGTTGTAGATTGAGAATCACACGGAGTTGCCTTCGCTAATTGTGAAGTTGTGGAGATTTTTGATTGATGACAGTACAGAGTTGTGCTGAAACAATTGAAGACTTGAAAGCTTTCTGCCTTCTCTTAAGGCTTGAAGTTGTACTTGCTTATGCTATGAGTGATCACCACACCATTTAAAATACAAGGTTACGCCTTGTGGTTTTGTGATTTGAAAAATTTGCAGAGCAGCTTTTCATTTCTTCTCTGTGAGCCTTGAAAGGTTATCATTAATGAAAACTCAGAAGCACTCTATCAATCTATATTTAGATTAACCAAGATTTGATACCATATTAGACTAATAGCATTGATAAAGAATGATTCAAGGCATGAGAGCTACTTTGCAATATGTTAAACTTTTGGTAAAGAACACACACAGATACAAACAAGATGTCCCTTCATATAGGGAGCACAAAAGAGGATTAAATCCTATATCTAGGGAGTGATTGTAGTGATATGAAAAAGGGTCCAATTAGGAACAGGGAAGCTAGAAGACTACGACTAATCTTGGAGTGATTTAGGGAGAGAATTGAGGGTGCTAAAGGCTAAAAAACCCCAAAGAGTAAAAAAACCCTTTAGCCTTATTGAATGCTTATAATGCAGATATCAAACTAGGAGTAAGGTACTCCTAGTCTAGTCCATCAGGCTTGATCTGCAACATTTAGAAACATGGCCACATTTAAGTGATGCCACTAAGCAATGTGCCATATTTAATTGAGACCACCAAGCCTTCAATTCACTCCATCCTGTTTAGGTATGCCGGGCTCTTTAAATGCCACATGTGGCTATTCACAATGTATATTTCCATGTTTACATGTAGAAAAAACCTTATTAGAAAAAGTTTACTTCTTGGTAAAGCACAATGTTATTTCTTATTGAAAAGGTCCATGGGTACAATAATAATCAAGTATCTCCCACCATACCATGGTTAGGATATATGATGCTCCATCACACTTATACATTCATTCCCCAAAAAACCTCTTAAAAGCATGTTACTAATGGCCTATGATATCCCACTGCTACTATCCTTGCTTGAAGGTGTATGCATTTGTCTTACTGATCTCTGCACAGATGAAGAATTGTCAGCATAATAGAAGGTTCCCGATGATGTCTCAAAGCAAGTGATAATGTGTTTGTGTGTGCATGTGCGTGCATGTTAGAAGGTTCCCAATGATGTCCTGTAGCAAGTGATAGTGTGTGTGTGTGTGTGTGTGTGTGTGAGAGAGAGAGAGAGAGAGAGAGAGAGTCTGAGATTCATCATTCTTAAAGGTTAGATTGATCTGTGGGACTAGATATATGTAGCATGCTTGAAGACTGGATATAACGGTGGCAATTAACAAACTGGATCTATGATGTGTCAGGAGAGAAAGAAGTGTAGACCATGGTCTAGCAAAATGTAAGAAAAACAAGTTTGATGTGAGCACTTTAGTAAAGTATTATTCTCCTACTCTCAAAATTTTGAGAGGCATCATGTGAATACAAAAAGAAGCTCTCCTACACTTCCTCAATGTCCAGTCTTACATTTAAAGGAGTAAGAGCTAAGCCAAATGGTAGGTATGGTATAGATTGTGCGGAAGGGAATAGGCTCAAGCATGTAAATGGATGAATATAGGACTCTGATCTCTCAAACAGAAACATGCTCTTGTAATTTGGGGAGAGAAAGATTAATGACATATAGGATTTCATGTCACAACTTGAATTTTGCACCACGTCCTTTAGTTTAGCATAATGGATGAAACTCCTGCAAAAGTAAACAACTGAGAGCCCTCGTTTTTCTTTCATTTCCATCACATTAATGGCATGAAATTGTAATGAACAAATAGTGTGATCCTTATCATATTAGGTTGTTTATGCATTGTTGTGATTAGGTGATGTTGTAAACTATTACCATGCTTGTGCATAAAACATAGATAGAGATGGAAGCAAGGTCTCTATAGAGAAAAATAGATGGAAGGGTCATCACATTCATTAATATTAAAGAATCCAGCTTATCTTTTTGAAACTTGAAGATTTCCTAGTACATTGGAGATTATGAGATATAACCTTTTCACGCCTCTACTATTAGACATGAGAAGTATTATGATTACAGAGTGTAGCAGCTATTGGCCTTCATATTTTAAAACCTTTTTGACTTACCCATTGTGTACTTTTAGACTTGATAGAACTTTTTCCAACCCTAGGTAGACCAATGAAAACATGTCCTCTATATATAAGAGGTTATGATGTGCACTACTACGATGTCTTGCAAACTAGAAAGACACAAGTAATAGAGTGGAATAGATACATTGTATCCAATTGTGTTCCCATTGTTGAAACCAATTCTAGAATCCACTCCATTTTCAAACAAAGTTTAATAATTACATTGAATTCTCTAAGATTTCATCTCTTCATAGCATGCTAGACCAAGATAGACCAAAAGGAGGTCTCTCTCTCTCTCTCTCTCTCTCTCTCACACACACACACACACACACACACACACACACATTAAATTTATAGCTTGCACTATTCTACACTCATTTCCTTCATATGCTATACTAGATATAAATAAGATTCTTGTCCATTCTTCAATATCCATTTTGCTACCGATTTTCCTTCTTCACCTTGCTTTGAGCTTTTTGGTTAGGAACTCGGGTCTTCTAGTCATTCAAAGTGCATGGCGGGTCTTTGTAGTGCACAAAGAGAGAGAGAGAGAGAGAGAGAGAGAGAGAGAGAGAGAGAGAGAGAGAGAGAGAGAGAGAGAGAGAGAGGTGCCATGTGTGAGGGCCTACTTGATACTTGGAGTTTTTCTACTATTGTACCTATCTTCATGTCAGAGGACCGCATGGAGTCTAGGAACAACCTCACTATCATGATTGGATACACATTGGCATGATTGTTCGCATTCATCCTTGAGAAACAGTTGAGTAGATGGGCATAGAGACAGGGTGTATGGGCAGCAGTACAAAAGGGTTTCAGGAGAGGTTTCTCTACTCTTGAACATATTCTGACACTCAAAGACATTATTGAGGTGAGATCATGTGGGAGATGGCTCTATTGTTTCTTTGTGGATTTTTGCAAAGCCATTGATACAGTGCCCAAAGGTAGATTGATGCATATACTGCAGGAGATTGGGGTACCCAAAGAGTTAATTTGGGGAATCATGGCTCTATACAAGACAATAGTGGGGCATGTACACAGTCCATAGGGGATTTTTTATTGGGTTCTCTCCACTATCAAGGTGAAACAAGGGTGCCTGCTATCTCCTACACTATTTGGCATGTATGTGGATGTTGTTGACTACATTGAGAGGGATGGTGATAGATGAGCACAATTGGCAGGGACATGGTTCCCACTATTGCTATATGATGATGATATTCTGTTGATTTTTTAATTTCCATAGGGGATGCACCTCTATTTAGATGCTTTGTACACATTTGCCCATGATAGTGAATTGTTTGTTAGCCTAGGGAAAACCAAGGTTATAGTGTTTAACACCACACCATAGTGGGTCAAGAGGTCAACACCCACTTTTACATATGGTCAGGAGACGGTGGAGTATATAGATGCATACACCTATCTTGGGATAGTCTTTAGTGAACCAATTTTTTCATTGAGGAGAGCAGGCAGCAGAGACTAGATTCACAAGAGCTTATGCAACCTTGGAGAGATTGGAGAAGACAAATTCAGTTTCAGGAACCTCGAACAAAGCTATGGCCTTTTGACACTCTAGTATCTTTAGCTATGGGGTTCAAATTTGGGGACTCTTAGTGGACCACCATGGTAGATCTGGTAGATCTCATGGATGGCGATGTATGAAGATGCCTCTAGTCTATTGATCTCAACTGATTTGGGCTAAGGAGGAATGAGACTACAACCTATATTCTTTATTCCAATAGTTGTTGATTAATCCCTACAAGCTAGATGTGCTATTGTCAGCCGTACACTTCACTCTTCAGCTTCTCTAGAATCTGATGTGCGTATTGAGTGTTCTCGTTGATGTCTTCTAAGACTTTTGTTCCTGATGTGGAGGTTTCTTTTTGTTGCTTGTCTTTGTATTTAGCCACTTCCTCTAGTGTTTCCTCTATGGTTGGCTGGATACTTGGTCATGCTTTGTTTTCTTCTTCTTGTGGGGGCTGATCCATCACCTTTTGAATCTCTTCTACTTGTTGAGATTTTATTTCTACTTTGGATTTTGATTGGCCCACTTGATCTATCTCTTTGGTTGTTTGTTGTTCAAGAGTTCCTTCTTGAGCTGCTTGTTCAGGCTCTTGATTCTTCTCGATTGGGTCACTCTCCATGTGTTTGTGCCTCATTGATGGGCGATGGGGACCTTGCAGTTTCTTGAGCTTCCAAAGGAAATGAAGGAGCAATGGTTGCTCCTGCTAGCCCTCTATTTTGTACTATTTCTTTTTTATCATAGAGTTGTTCAAGGTATATGCGAGGATCTTGATGAGAATGGTACATAGGATTCTTTGTTCAGAGCTTGGATGGCTTTGGCTTCCATAATTCTTCAAAATAGCCTCTCAAGCCCCTTCCCTTTCAAAGGCTTCTCTTTCTCTTTCAAGGCAAGAAATTCTATGTGTTGGTTCTTCAATTATGATGGGTGCTTCTTAAGTATGGAACTTGAATTACCCCTTGTAATTTTTTGTATTGGAATGCACATTTGTAAGGCCCCCGTTATGAGGAGAAGCCATCATGCGTGAAGAAAAATCACTCCTCAAAAAACCAAAAATTCACGACCAGTCTCAATGAAGTATTTATTTTCTTTGGAATATTATGGCCAGACAACGGCCAAAAAGTGATTGAAAAACGGCCAGTCTCAACAGAATATTCCTTTTTGCTGGAATATTATGGTCAGACGACGACCAAAAAGTGGCTGATGACCAGTAGTCAATGGATGGTGGCTAGTGGTCAAAAGCCAATGGTGGCTAGTGGCCGATGGCCGAATTCAATGGCCAGTGGACAATTTCAAGGCGGACTTTTCTTCTCAAGGACGACCACAACCCTTTTGGCCTAAAAAAGGATACCTCTTCTACACACAAAAATGCATTGTGGAGATTTGTGGTGCATTGTGAAGTTAATGTGAGGTGGTGAGAGTGAAGTAAGGTGGGAGCTCTGTTAAGGGTATAATCCTTTTGTAACCTACTTCTTGTTTGAAGTACTAAAGCCATTGAGTGGCTGCTTTCCCATGAATGTAGCCCACATTGGTGACGTATATCGTCTGTCCTCTCTCTCTCTCTCTCTCTCTCTCTCTCTCTCTCTCTCTCTCTCTCTCTCTCTCTCTCTCTACTCTATAATCTCTCATGTGTGAAAATTATCTCTCTCCATTAGCTAAACTACTCTAATATCTTCTTAGCTACGTCCTATTTCCTAACAACTGGTATCAAAGCAAGGTTTGCTCATAGCTAAAGTATCTCAAGAAAAGAATTCCTTAAATTGAGTGGGAGTAATGGCGGAGGAAGGAAAGCTCAAGATCGAGAAGTTCAACGGCAAGAACTCCAACACTTGAAGATGCAAATTGAAAACTATCTCTATCAAAAGAGCCTTTATTTGCCACTAGACGATATTGCAAAGAAGCTCGCAACAATGACAGATGAAACAAGGATTGTCCTTGACCGAAATGCATTCGTAACAATCCGGCTAAGCTTGGCATCAACGGTGACCTTCAATGTTTCGAAGATGAATACCATGGAGGACTTGAGATGAAGTCACTTGACGGCCTCTACAAGAAACCATCGACATCCAACAATATATTTCTCATGAAGCGCTTGTTCAATCTAAAAATGATAAAGAATGGTTCAGTTGCAGAACACCTTAATGACTTTAACACCAACATAATTCAACTTCAATCAATGAAGATCAATTTCGACAAGGAAGTCACTACAAGAGGTTGTGTGCACTTGTGACGCTGTTAGTGACGGAAATACATTGGGTTTTTATACTCCCCAGTGTTGCTAAAACCATCGCTAACAGCGTCGATACGAGAACATTGCTATGAGCGTCGCTATAACCGTCGCTAGATGTGTTTCTATAGCTATCACTATATAGCGACGGCTATAGTGACGCTTACAGGCCACCAATAGCGACGCTATAGAGCCTTATATAGCGACGCCCGAGAGAAAAAAATTTGGTGGCAGGGCATTGAGTGCCCTACCATCCATCAACCATAATGAATGTTTCAATAATAGAGTAAACCTAAATGAATCCAAGATAAGCCCAGATTCACCTTTGAAAGAAAGTCCAAGCTTAGATATAGATCCAAAGTAGTCACCCTTTCAAGACAATATAACCATTAACTCCATCATCCATAGTATTGTTTGCAGATTAAAGATACAAAACTGACAAAAGTAAATTGATGAAAGTAAATCAATGACAATTGTACACATCATAGGCAAAATCACTTGATTGTTAAACTTTGCAAATGTAATAGTTACAACACCATTGTCATTATTGAGAAAATATACATGGTTTTCTAATAGTTACAAAAAGACGTATAAATGTCATCTCATGATACATATGCTATGACAAAAGGAAACTAATGCTATCTAGCTACGGCTAGACTAACATCGTTTAATCAGACGTCTCATCGCGTCCAAGCAGCCTATTTATCAGATTCTGCAAAAAAAAACAATAAGACAACTTTTTGTAAGCATAAACATATAATTTACAAAACAATACAACAAATAGAAAAAAATAAAGCCTAATACTAACCATGCCGCCACGAGAACTCAAAATGTCCATCAGGGTGTTTAAGCCCTTTCTCCCTGCGTACTCGCGTTTGTATGGTGTGCGGTCACGTCCTCTCATCGATCACTGTCAAAACATACAAAGAATCCATTATGCTACAATTAAAAAAACCCTAAACCCTAAACTATCAAACCTAAAGAGCAATGCAAAAACACTTACAAAATCGGCCTCAAATGATGTCCACCCGCCGCTCCCCAAGTGGTGCAAGCTCCCTGCCTCTACTTGCGCTTTGGCTGCCTCCTTTTATTGCTTCCACTTGTCAGGATTCTCGCATGCTGCTTTCTTCGCATTCTTCCAATCTTCTTTGGCCAGCCAATCTGGTCTATTCTACCCATGCTTTATTGGCTTTTGCACTTCAGAACGCTTGTGCTTGCAGTATTCACGCATTTGAACCTTCGTCAGGTCTTCATTGAAGTGATCGTCCCGTGTCAAAACCGGAAACTTGTCATGCAGCATGCTGATGACTCTGTCTTTTAAATCACTTGGTACTTCACTCCAGGCGTTTAGTATGTAGTGTCTAAACACCTGAGAGCAAAGACCGCGCATGCGCGAGACCACCTTCTTGCCTTCATCATCCAAGATGATAATGCCGCTGAAGTCGACGTAGTAAGGCAAGCCCTCTCGCCGGTGACGCGTGAACCTGGGTGTTCCGATAGGGCTCTCTAGTAGCATGTCAATGGGGGTACGGACGTCAGGTGTCTCCATTGGATTTTAGGCCCCAAAGCAAGGAGTGTCGACGACTGGGGTGACTCTTGGAGGAGTAGGTAGTGGTGTGTAGCTACTAAAAACGGTCGTCAGATGTGCAAAAACTGGCATAGATGGCGATGCCATGGCTGGCGTTGGGGCGGGCAAAGAAGGAGAGGGTAAAGAGCCTGGTCGAACATGAGGCGGTGTCGAGGCATCGGCGGTGGCATCCCCACAACAACCACCGCCACCACCACTAGAGCATTGGTGCCTAGATGAGTGTGAAGATTATCTCATCAACACCGAAGCTTTGGAGCGTGTTGAATGCTCCGAAACAGAGGGAGATGCTAAAGGAGTAGGAACGTGTGATTGTGCTCCAGAGTGATGACAATCTACGTACCACTGCCTCTGCTGGGGTGACAAAGAAGAAAGAAACTCATCATCATCCATACGTGCATTAAACACACGAACATTTAATCTTAATATTGAAACAATGAAGAAGAAAACATGGACAGGTAGAGAGAGAGAGAGAGAGAGAGAGAGAGAGGACTCATAAAGGGGGAGGGATTCCTGTGTAGAGAGATTTCGTTGAATTTTTGTGAATTTGTAAAAGCACTACGCTCTCGGTGCGATGGAGACTGAAGCTGCAATCGCGAAGGTCTACTCATAGATGATGCTTGCCCCACCACTAAATCTAGTTGATCGGGTGAAAGAGACGCTAAGAAGCAGTAGTAGTGCTTCTTAGCGTCTCTTTCACCCGATCAACTAGATCTCTTCCACCCGATCAACCACTTCTATGCAATCTACAATTGTTGTAGCTCTTCCAATAGTGGAAGAAGCTACACATCCATATTCTTCACTTTATACCGCCCCGGAACAATCAAGCTTAGCCATAGGTGCCCCTTCTTCGTAGTCAACCATGGGGGAATGTTGTAGTTGACGATGACAACAGGCCATACACTGTAAGATGTTGATCTTTGACCAAATGGATTTACGCCATCCATAGGGAGGCCTAGGCGCAAATTTTTATCTTACCTCGCAAAATCTGACCATGTTTCGTCTATATGTTCCAAAGCTGTGCAATCTGCAGGAATCCGTAGCACACCATCCGAAGATTTATTCTCCTCATGCCATGATGCTAGGGCGGCCATGGACTTACATTCAAAGAAATGCTTGATGTGAGGAAGCTGAGGAAAATGTCGCAAAACCTTTTGTGGAATTTTTATTACGTGGAGATCTACTCGATATGTCTCAGAATCACATTTCGGACACTTCTCCATGTCTATGTATTCCCCTCCAAAAACAATGCAGTCATTAGGACAAGCGTGGATCGAATTGTAATCCATGCTTCCTCTCTGGAATCTGGCATCACATTATCAGCTCGTAGTATGTGCTCTTTGAGCAATCTACATAGCAAAACAAATGCGGTACAATTTTGTAAGTAATCTATCATATCATTATACATCTAGAGTTTTTTATTAAAGTAAACACATTGTAATAGATCAATTGAAAAGCGTTTTGACGCTAGTGTCACTCGATCCAAACTTTGTCCGCATGTTGAGAAGAACCAGGAGCACCTTCAATCTAGACACACATGCTCCATCATACAATGGTGTATTGGCTTCACTTTTCATATCATCATAGATAAGCCTTTCTGAATCCATGATCGTCTCGATCATTTCATTGATCTCGGGATCAAACATTGCCATGTTGGGAATTTGGTCTGTATGACCATCCCACGAGCTGTCAAAGTCTACATCTTACCTCACATATGCTGCTTGACCAAAGTGCTTGTGAACACGTCTATTGGGTTACAAGATTGCTACCTGTTGGGCAGCGTCAAAGTCCGACGAGTTAAAATTGGCAACAACTTGATCTATAATAGATGGATCGAACTCGCAAAATTCATAAACGTGCTGCAAAGAAACGTGTCTTGTCCGTCGCACAGCATGCTTGCATTGATTACAAGGACATAAGATCCTCGTTGAGAGATAGGTGTTTCGGTTGGATGGCCCCACATCCTCGTC
The DNA here is from genome assembly GCF_014529385.1 of Adiantum capillus-veneris. Classification (NCBI taxonomy): domain Eukaryota; kingdom Viridiplantae; phylum Streptophyta; class Polypodiopsida; order Polypodiales; family Pteridaceae; genus Adiantum; species Adiantum capillus-veneris. Next base: position 45,053,065 of record NC_140952.1, on the reverse strand, counting down.
ACTACTCATAATGAGGGTAAAAACCTTATAACCTGGACATAAATTTAATCTTCTATTGGCATCCTCCATCTTTTATTTCTCTCTCTCTCTCTCTCTCTCTCTCTCTCTCTCTCTCTCTCTCTCTCTCTCTCTCTCTCTTTGCTCACACTGTAAACTACCTCACATTCTCTAGTCATGTCCAATCCCCGTACATCTCGGTCTAGAGGTGCATGGATATTAGAACCACCGGGTTATAATCTTGTATTTATTGGTCAATGCCTATATTTGTGGGTATGAGAAATCTACACACCCACATCTACATGATAGAGCATGTAGTGGACAAAACCCCTTTGCCTCTTCTCTAGCTGTAGCATTTCACAGCATCTTAACATCTTTTCACAGTAGATCTTTGTTTGAGGGATTACTTAGCACATTACATGTTGGCCTCCAATCTGAGTATCATGCCATTGAAAGCTTTCCAAATTAAGGTCGCATCCGTAGAGAGGAAAGAGGGATCACCGTTCGTCTAACTCTAATTTTTTTTACCGTAATCCCAAAGGTAGATTAATATAAAAACTCAATCCAAAATCTAATCTTAAATCTAAGCTAATTGAGCATGTGGTGATTTGCGGCTAATTGAATATGGTTAGTGTGTGAGTTAATAGGTGTCAGATTCTGATGGGAATATACATATTGTTGTGTAACTAGAGTTTGCTCTTTGGGCAAAGCGCGCCTTCATTGACATGCAGTAAAATCTAACCTAAATCTAAAAAAAGTTAGTCCATCGAACATAAATCTAGATCTAATCTAATCTTAAACTCAAAATAAACCTAAATCTAATCTAACCTTAAATCTAACCTAAACATAAATGTAATCTAACTTGAATCTAAATTTAATTTAGTCAATTTTAAGTTTTGCCTTAATCTTAAGTCTAAATCTAATTTAATATTAAACTCAACATAAACCTAAATCTAATCCAATCTTAAATCTTAAACCTAAATATAATCTAACTTAAATCTAACATAGCTAGCTAATATTTAATATTTTTCTAATTTTAAATCTAACCTAATCTTAATCTAACGTAAATTTAAATCTAACTTAATCTTAAACTCAACATAAACATAAATCTAAATGCAATCTAGCTTAATCTAATTTAAATCTTAACCTAATCTCTTTCTCTCTTTGTTTTCTCCCCTTGCCTCTCTCTTTCGCTTCTCCTCCTCTCTCTCTCTTTGATTTTTTATTCTCTCTCTCTCTCTCTCTCTCTCTCTCTCTCTCTCTCAATGTGTGTGTGTGTATGCATTCTTTGTTTATGCATGTGTGTGTGTGTGTGTGTGTCTGTGTGTTTTGTTTTCTCTCTCTCTCTCTCTCTCAAAAACACAATGTGTGTGTGTGTCTGTGTGTGTGAGAGAGAGGGAGAGAGAGAGAGAGAGAGAAACAAGGGAAGGGAACATGAGAGAGAGGGGGGGGGGGGGGGGGGGGAGAAGAAAGAGAGAGAGAGAGGGAGAGCGCGGGTTACCTCTTTGCTTGAGCGTCGAAAACTCAGATCAGAGATCTGAATTTTCGGGCGCTCTTGGTTTATTTTTTTACTCCTATCGGCGTCGCTATGTAACAAATAAAATAGCGACGCTCATAGCGACGCCGTGGATTTTCACTTTTGAGCGTCGCACACGAGCGTCGCTAATGTGAAGTACCTCTTATAGTGAGTGCGAGCCCTCCTTATACTATCATCTCTATCGGAGAGTTGTGACAGCCTTGTGTGATGGATGTAAGTAATTCTATCATGGACACAAAGAATCTTAAGTTTGACGATGTTGTGGATGTTCCCATAAGAAAGCATTAGGAAAAATATGAACCCTCTAGGGACCCTTCGAGATTAGGGTTAATTAGAGGCCAGCCAATAGGAAGACACACACACACATTGTGTTTTTGAGAGAGGGAGAGAGAGAGAGAGAGAAACAAGGGAAGGGAACATGAGAGAGAGGGGAGGGAAGGAGCATACCTGGCTCTCCTTCTTCTCCTTGTGTATGTGTATGTATGTTTGTGTGTGTGTGTGTGTGGGGGGGCGGGGGGGGGGGGGGGGGGGGGGGGGGGGGAGAAGAAAGAGAGAGAGAGAGGGAGAGCGCGGGTTACCTCTTTGCTTGAGCGTCGAAAACTCAGATCAGAGATCTGAATTTTCGGGCGCTCTTGGTTTATTATTTTACTCCTATCGGCGTCGCTATGTAACAAATAAAATAGCGACGCTCATAGCGACGCCGTGGATTTTCACTTTTGAGCGTCGCACACGAGCGTCGCTAATGTGAAGTACCTCTTATAGTGAGTGCGAGCCCTCCTTATACTATCATCTCTATCGGAGAGTTGTGACAGCCTTGTGTGATGGATGTAAGTAATTCTATCATGGACACAAAGAATCTTAAGTTTGACGATGTTGTGGATGTTCCCATAAGAAAGCATTAGGAAAAATATGAACCCTCTAGGGACCCTTCGAGATTAGGGTTAATTAGAGGCCAGCCAATAGGAAGAGAGTGGTGGACACACTCTATACCCTCAAAAAAGTAGGGGAACAAGATAGCCTACACTTCTTAATGGCCTCTTACCTACTATTGAGAAGCTAAGGGAGGTGGTTAGGGGAAAGGGAAGGGGGGGGAGGGGGGGGAGAGGGCGGACCACTTTGACCTCTTTTTCCCCAATTTATGGGCCGGATTTAAAAATACAATAAAATTTTCAAATTTCAAGTTTTCCCCTCCTTAAAAGGTCCCCAAACCTATTTCATGGTCAAAAAAGCATTTTTGACCTCCAAAAGTAAAAAACATACACTAAAAAATCCAAAAGTCAAAAAACAAAACATCATTTCTACTCTCCAAAGTCTTTCCAAACCTACCCTAAAGCTAAAAAAATATTTTCTCTCTCTAGAAACCCTTTTCCAAGCTCTCCATTGCTACAACAACCACATGCACCCCCTATAGTCCAACATTAGCTCTCTACTAGCTTTCTCCCACCTCCATTGTAGAACCAAGCAAGCTCTTCCCCCATCTCTTCCCCTTGCCCACCACATAGTTTCACACCAAGCTAGCTCCTCTCCCTTGTCTCACCTCCATTACAACAGGAAACAAGATTCTACTCCTTCTACTTTCATTCGCTCACACTACATGGAAACCTCTACTCCCGACGGTGGAAAAAGTATGAGCTCACATGACTTGCATACCACAACAACATGAGGTGTGAATAGTGTGTGGGCATTGCAAGGGTTTACCTCCAACATAAAGATAGAATGGTAAGAAAATTACCCTTGTAGCTTACATTCAGCGTTTAACATCGTCTCTATCTTTAAGTTTATCATGATGGAGAGAATTAGACTCTTTATGGCTTTCAATGTTTAGGCTTCACACCTCATAACATTGGGGTGTGTTATTTTGTTGATGGGCTTTGGTGCGCCATCTATTTTTGTGTAGCATGTGATTGAGTCTCACAATGCAAGTAAGTTGTGCTATCTATAAAGAGTCATCAAAGATTCTCCTTCTAATTTCTTCTTTGTATAGTTGTCACTAGATTATTAGAATGATATCATTTTGTTATAAAATCATTTTGTACTTTATAAATTTGTGCTCACAAAATCTGTTGTTTACTTACAGAGTCAACTTTTTTTGAGAGGACATGAGCAACCAACCATGTGCAGAGATGGAAATCACTCTATTTTAGGTACGTCAGGAACCTTTCACTACCATGTTAAAAGATTGTGATAAGAATAGTAGGATCTGTGTAGAACCTTGAACCAATAGGTACTCTCTAGGAGCTCTTAGAAAAGGTATCCAGAAAGTACTACTATTGTCCCTAGTGTCATAGACACACAAATACTCAAGTGTATATGAATCTCTAGATGAGGAAGACAAATACTTGTAAGAGCAGCCTAACAACAACAACAGTGTCTCTGTTTGTAATTATTTTCATTAGGCTCGATTCTTCCATAAATGGTTTTGTATTTATACTCATTTTGGTGCAATATAAATATGTTTCTTTGTTAAATAGTGTCGCATTGAGTGAAAGTATTTAAATTAGATCATTGTAGTTTCATACATATTTGAGAAACATTGTTGACCTTTATGGATATTTTGATTTTCCAGTAAGATGTTTCAAGTCTCAAGTCTTAATCACTCCACCATGATGAAATTCAAGCAATATTTTGATTTCAGTTTAATCATTAATGGTTATCCGTATTAAAGTGGATCATAACCTTTGTCAAGATGTCCTCATTTGGGAATGTAGAATATATATCTTAAGCAGCATTTCACAAGTTGAGAAAGCTAAATTCTTGCTTTCCAATATGTTATCGTGTCCATACTATGCCTATTCCAATCTTGACTTGGAGAAAGGACAGCTTGAGACGGAGGTGTCGATGTATAGCGATGATTGATAGGTCAACAATTAACTTATCATTGATTCGTGTTTCAACATACATATATTGTAAATCCTTTCAATTTCCAAATTTTTTGAGTAGTGTTGACATGTTTTTGGTATCAAATCTTCTTAAATATCCCTATTCATTAGTTATTTGTAGCTATTTGTTTGGTATTGCTAAAGATGATACCAATAGCTATCACCTTGTGAGCTTAACTGTTAATTGTGGAATTGATTTTTACTTTCTAGCTCATTTGGATAGAGAAAGTGTAAACATAAATTATAAATATATGCACATTGTTAACATAGAAAATATGTACCATTTGAACCTATGTAAACTGCTAATCAAGAAACCTTTGGTTGGATACTATAACAATAGGGGTCACATGTGGTTTCAAATACCAAAGAAATGGATTTACCAAAACATTCCTAGGAACACGCGGTGGAAGCAAGGAAGTAATAATTGGCCCCTTTTTTGGTTGATTTTTGGTGATGAATGTTTAGTGCATAGGATTTGTGAGGCCTTTGACCCGGGGAGTTCACTGAAGTATATGTATTCAATAAAGTATATGTAACATAGCACATGTATTCAATAGAAGGAATTTTATAATCTTGTAAAGTTATAGAAACATGTGTAGATAAGGCCTATAAGGGTATTTTTAATCCATTTTGGTGAACGTCCGTGATATAGGAAAAAATTACATAGTGAATGCACCGGGGCCTTTGAGCATAGAGCAAGGAGGGGGGGGGGGGGGGGGGGGTTTGCTCTGAGTACATTAAAAACTACACCTCTATCTCATGGCCATGCATTAAAAAAAGGCTCTGAGTACATCAGAAACTACACCTCTATCTCATGGCCATGCATTAAAAAAAGGCCCTATCTACCATTTTAAGGCCCTAGGGACCCTCAACAAGAGGCGCCACAAGGGCGTGCAAAATGGCCAAACAGGGACCCCTGTTTGGCCATTTTGCACGCACTTGTGGCCCCTCTTATTAAGGGTCCCTAAGGCCTTAAAATGGCAAACAGGGGCACATGTTAGTTGTTTGGCTATGCCTTTACCAAAACAATCCCAAGAACATGGGGTGGACACAAGGAAGTAAAAATTGGCTCCTTGTTTGATCAATTTCTAGTGCTTAATGTTAAGTACACACAATTTGTGAGGCCTTTGACCCACCTTTGAACACAGAGCAAGGAAGGGGGGGGGGGGAGGGGGGGAGGAGGAGGGTTGCTCTAAGTACATCAAACACTATAGATCTATGCCATGGCCATGCATTAAAAAAAGGCCCTATTTTCCATTTTAAGGCCCTAGGGACCCTCAACAAGAGGAGCCACAAGGGCACGCAAAATGGCCAAACAGGGATCCTTCTTTGGCCATTTAGCACGCCCTTATAGCCCCTCTTGTTGAGGGTCCCTGGGGCCTTAAAATGGAAAACATAAGCTTATTTTACATGTTTGGCATGATTCAAGTAGCAAGTTTTTTTGTTTTCAACAGCTTGTAGCTCCCAATCAGCTCCAAATTTGTCTGGGCTTGTCTTACATGAGTTTGTTCATCTCATCGCGCTCTTTGACCATCATGCGATGCAAAAAAGTTATATCTTTCTCGGATTCTTCAAAAATCAACGTGCAAGTTGACAATTTCTAGAAAAATGATGTAAAACAAACATTTCGTACTGTTTCTTTAATCTACAGGCTCCAACGAACATTAAAACCATGGAATCTAAAAATATGCAAAGAACCAATGTTTTTCATTATATTAAGGATTGTATTTCCTTCATGCAAAACTTTCTCAAAATCTCACCCTAACACCTTCAAAAGAGGCTGCTAAGGAGTACCCTCAGTTAAAATTTGAAATTGAAGGAAAGCAATCAGAATGAACTTAGACTGTGTACAAACTTTAAAACAACCAAAATTTCCTTCAAAAAACAATTATTGCTTAAAATTTGAAACTTGGTCCCCCTTGGACTCCCCACAACTATAGAAATCTAAGGGTTCAAGGAGAGATATGGTATCAAAAGTGCATAGTAGGAATCTCACCGAGGTTTATTCCTTAAAGATCTCTTGCACTTTATCATGTCTTCTCATGTTCAATCTTACCAAACGAAAAACAAGGTGAAGATTTCACGATGGCCTCAAGAAGGCATCATTTTTTCCTCTAATAAATGATTATTAGAACACATTTGACATGTTAATGGACCTTGTGTTCATGAAAAATGTGTCCCAACTTAATAATCTGCCGTTTTCAATTTCAAAAATGTCAATTGAGAGTAAGGGAAAAAGGCAAATTTTTGCCCCAAAATAGAGAAAAATAATATAAAAACTCGAAAAATAAATCTAATTTTTAAAAAATTCCTCTTAGTAAATTCAAGAAAAGGAGTTTTATATGTCTGAAAAAATGATATTTCTCGAACACTTTAATGGAGAGAGATTAGAGAGAGAGAGAGAGATGCACGTGTACACACACACACATGCTCATTTTCATAATAAGAATATTCAAATGAATATAATAAAGCATGAAATGACTTGAAATGTCACCTAGAAAAGTTAATGTGAGAGTGACCATTTGATGGTGAAAGAATTGTAAGGGAAATATGAGAATTTTTTCCCCAAAATAGAGAAAAATAATATAAAAACCCAAAAAATAAATTTAATTTTTAAAAAATTTCTCTTAGTAAATTCAAGAAAAAGAGTTTTATATGTCTGAAAAAATAATATTTCTCGAACACTTTAATGGAGAGAGATTAGAGAGAGAGAGAGATGCACGTGTACACACACACATGCTCATTTTCATAATGGAAATATTCAAATGAATATAGTAAGGCATGAAATGACTTGAAATGTCACCTAGAAAAGTTAATGTGAGGGTGACCATTTGATGGTGAAAGAATTGCACGTTTTGCTCTACCACTTCCCTATGGCCTTCTTGGCAAAAAAAAATTCACTTTAAATGACTACAAATCTTATTTACCTTATCAAACAATCTAAAATATGGTAGATCTAGAGTGCTCTTATACATCAAGAAACAAACAAGTGAAAGGGTCACGACGGCTTTCAAAAACAATAAGAAAGTGATAAAATTGTTAGGTTGAATTAAACTGGTATCAGTGTTTGGGAAAGGATTGCCTCAGCTTAGTCTTGAGCCGATTGCAAATCGAGGGTAAACGGAAGAAAAAACGATGAAATATGTGAAAAAGTCGTCCAAAATTTTTACAAATCTCAAAATTTCTGCTATTATTTTTTATTTTCTCCTTTGTGAGGAAGAAACTCAATTAGCAGCCGCTTAATAAAAGAGACTTTCTCGGACATTAACACTTACTAGAATCAAGCTATAAAATGCAAGAAATGTAAAGCTGTGTGAAGTTGTGAAATGAAAATAACTAATTAATTTATTAGAATTATGCAAAGTGAAGCTTCACTTTAGCATTCTAAAACAATAGAATGCAAAAAGAACATTTGTGTAAAATTTATTGAAAGTTATGCAAGGTGAAGCTTCACTTTACTTTAGCATTCTAAAACAATAGAATTCAAGAAAAGTAAAGACATGTCAAGATGTGAAATGAAGGGTAAGTCTCCATTATCATGCAGTGAAAACAATAGAATTCAAGAAAAGTAAAGACATGCAAGATGTGAAATGAAAGGTAAGTCTCCATCATGTAGGATGTGAAATGAAAGGAGTCTCCCTAACCCAACACAACACTAAGGGTTTCTTTTAGAAAGCAAAAAGTCTATTTTAAAAAAAAATTAACTTTGATAAACATACATTCATGAACAACTTCCAAGGGATAGTGCGGTCATAGTTGTTGCATCTAGTCCATGACATGGTATGGTCATGGGGTGACCTAGTAGGTTAGACAGACATTTGGTTCAGTTTTGAAAAAACCTATTTTTAAAATATCTTTTTCATGTCTTTTGTGCTTTTCGGTGCTTTTTTCCAAAAAGCAAGGCTTGATCCTTAATCTATGAATCATGAGATAGCTATGGTTAAATTTTATAAAAATCTACTTTTCATGCTATTTTTAGCTTTTTGTGATTTTTTAGTGAAAATCAAGCCTGCTTTTTTGTTTCGATGGACAAGGGAGACCCGTAGTTTAATTTTGTATCTTTCTTTTTCTTTTTACGCTATTCGGTATTTTTGAAAACCAATGTGCTTTTCAGGATGACCTAAATATAAAAATATTATTTTAGTCACCATCGGATTTTACAACAACCTAGAGAAAAAATGAGATTAAACAAAAATTATTTTAAAAAAAAGCAACACTATAAATACGCTCGCCAGTACGGGAAAGTCATAATTATATCGGGATACCATGGGGCAACTAGTTTAGTTACGATTACATTAATCGCCAAGATATTGTCCAATTAATCAATTTTTACTATAAAAATTGAATGGTAAGTGGGAGAGTTGATTACCAAAAGCAATGTCATGTATTTATCAAATTTGCCAAAAATTGCGGGCTAATTTGGGTTGAGAGGTAGCACTACCTCCTGGCTTGGGGCTCACTCCGGCTTGGTAGAACACCTATAAATTGGTATAGAGTGCTTAATTTTCAGCTTCGACAATTGCGTCTACTACTACATGGAAATACATATCTAATATAAGGAGTGGTACAAACTCTCCATCACCATCTCCATAAGATCTTCTCTCTCATTCACGGGAAGAAGAAGAAGAAGAACATTCTCTCTCTACTTGTTTACTAACTTCTCTTCTCTTTTCACGATATTCACGGTTTCCAATGGCTTTGTGGTGAAACCTCTACATATCTCCTAACACAAATCTCTTGCAGCAAAGCAAGAAGTCTTTCGATAATCCATAATCAATTCTTAAGCACGATAAGAAGCTCTAAAGTCCATAGCCATCATTTCTTTCTCTCTCTATGTCGTTTTTTGAGTAGATGTTCTCTCGATGGTTGCTTTTTTGTATATGAAGGCATGTATGGACTTATCGGGTGTGTATGAGGTTGATCCATTAGTCATGTCTAACATGCTAATTATTAAGTATGGATCCTGATTTACCCTTGTAATTTTCTATGGTAAAAGCGCACATTTGTAAGGCCCCCATTATGAGGAGAAGCCATCGTGCGTGAAGGAAAATCACTCACCGGAAACCAAAATTTTCACGGACAAGAATCAGGGGCAACTTTAGAGGCCTCGGGGGCGCCCCCGAGGCCCCCGAGACTTTTTTAGCCGGAATATTCTTTTTCGCCGGAATATTATGGCCGGATGGCGGCCGGAAAGTGGTCGGAAAACAATCGGTCGGTTGGTCGGTGGCTGGTAGTCAATGGCCGATGGCCGGTGGTCGGAAGTCAATGGCCGATGGCCAGTGGTCGGAAGTCAATGGCTGGTGGCCGGTGGCCGAATTCAAAAGCGGACTTGTCTTCTCAAGGGCGGCCACACATGGACGGATTGGAGGGTCCGATTTGGACTTATTCGCACAAGGGCGGCTACACATGGCTGTCTCTCATAAGAGAGGGTAGCCCTTTTGGCCTATAAAAGGAGGCCATTTCTACACACATTTCATAGTGTGAAGTTGATGCAACAAGGTGAGTGTGAGGTGGTGAGAGTGAAGCAAGGAGGGAGCTCCATTAAGGGTATAATCCCTTTGTAAACTACTTCTTGTTTTGAAGTACTAAAGCCATTGAGTGGCTGCATTCCCGTGGACGTAGCCCACATTGGGTGAACCACGTATATCATGTGTACTCTCTCTCTATCTCTCTACTCTATAATCTCGTGTATATAAATCTGTCTCTCTCCATTAAGTAATCTACTCAATTATCTATTTAGCTACGTCTTATTTCCTAACAACTGGTATCAGAGCCAGGTTTGCTCGTAGCTAAATTATCTCAAGGAAAGGATTCCTTGAATTGAGTGGGAGTTATGGCGGAGGAAGGGAAGCTCAAGATTGAGAAGTTCAATGGCAAAAACTACCAACATTGGAAGATGCAGATTGAAGACTATCTCTACCAGAAGGACCTCTATTTGCCACTAGGCGGTCTTGCGAAGAAGCCCGCAACAATGGCAGATGAAGCATGGATTGTCCTTGATCGAAAGGCACTGGGAACAATCCAGTTAAGCTTGGCGTCAACGGTGGCCTTCAATGTTTCGGAGATGAAGACCACGGAGGACTTGATGAAGTCACTTGACGACTTCTACGAGAAACCATCGGCATCCAATAAGGTATTTCTTATGAAGCGCTTGTTCAATCTAAGGATGGCAGAGAATGGTTCAGTTACAGAACACCTAAATGACTTTAACACAAACATAAGTCAACTTCGATCAGTGAAAATCAATTTCGATGACGAAGTGCGAGCTCTCCTTATACTATCATCTCTACCGGATAGTTGGGACAGCCTTGTGATGGCTGTAAGTAATTCTATCTCTGGCACAAATACTCTTAAGTTTGATGATGTTGTGGGTGTTCTCCTAAGCGAGGAAATGCGAAGGAGAAGCACAGGAGAATCATCAAGTGCTGCACTATCAGTGGAAACAAGACGAAGGCTTAAGGAGAGGTTCAAAAACCAAAAGGGTCGTGATCGCTCAAGGCGGAGCAAGTCACGCACAAAGTCAGTTCTTGAATGTTGGAACTGCGGCAAGAAGGGCCACGTCAAGAAGGATTGCTGGTCCAAGAAGAAGAAGGAGACAGAGTCTCAAGACAACAAGCCAACATCGGAGGCCAATGTGGCAGGTAAAGTAGAGCAAGATGCTCTAATTCTCTCATTAGACAATGTGTCTAATTCCTGGATAGTAGATTCCGGGGCTTCATTCCATGCGACACCACACAAGCAACATTTCCAAGACTACACCAAAGGTAATTTTGGGTAAGTATACTTGGGAGATGATGAAGCTTGTGAGATTGTCGGCAAAGGTACAGTTTCTGTCAAAACTGCTAACGGAAATGAATGGAAGCTTAAAGATGTTAGGCATGTTCCTTCTCTTCGCAAAAATTTGATCTCTACAGGACAATTGGATGATGAAGGTCACAACATTGCATTCGGAAACAAACGGTGGAAGATCTCAAAGGGATCTTTGGTGGTTGCCAAGGGTGAAAAAGTCGGTACACTTTACTTGTGTACTGTTAGCACGCAACCTTTAGCTTGTGCAGCAACTACAAAAGTTGACAGTGCGGTGTGGCACTACCGACTTGGGCATATGAGTGCCAAAGGAATGCAAATCCTTCAAACAAAGAAGCTTCTACTAGGTTTGAAAGAAGTGGACTTAGAGTTCTGTGAAGATTGTGTTTATGGTAAACAAAAGAGGGTAAAATTTCAAAAATCAGGAAATGAAAGAAAAAATAAAAAACTTGAGTTGGTTCATTCTGATGTTTGGGGTCCTGCAAGTACACCATCACTTGGTAGCTCATTGTACTATGTAACATTCATAGACGATGCGACTAGAAAAACATGGGTTTATGTCATGAAGAATAAATCCGATGTATTTTCCATATTTCAAAGGTGGAAAGCCTTTGTGGAGAATGAAACAGGTACCAAGGTTAAATGCCTCAGATCCGACAATGGAGGCGAATATTGCAGCCAAGCTTTTGAAAGATTTTGTGCTAGCAATGGCATTCGGAGGCAAAGGGCAACCCCAAGGACACCTCAACAAAATGGGATTTCGGAAAGGATGAACATGACAATCATGGAACGAGCACGAAGCATGCGGCTACATGCAGGCCTACCACTTGAGCTTTGGGCAGAAGCTGTAAGTACGTCTGTGTACTTAATCAATCAGTCACCCTCAACGGCATTGGATGGGGGAGTTCCAGAAGAGGCATGGACAGGTAAACCGGTGAATTATACATTTCTCAAAGTGTTTGGATGTGAGGCTTTCATGCACATAGATAGAAGCCTAACATCAAAGCTAGATGCAAAGTCCAAAAAGTGTTTCTTCATTGGCTATGGAGAAGGAGACTTTGGGTATCGCCTATGGAATTCTGAAGATGGTAAAATCTTAAGGAGTAGGGATGTAATTTTTAACGAACAAAATATGTACAAAGATTACTTGGAAAGAAAACAAACAAAAGAAATAGGTGATGAGTATGTGGAGCTTGAGGACGGTGAAGACTCAAGGACTGCAAACGGTGACAATGTGCAACAACGTCAACCAAATGAGGAGCCTCAACCTATTCCCCGAAGATCTACAAGAGCAAGTAGACCTCCAGAAAGGTTTGTTCCTTCCTTCAACCATCTCTTGATCTCAGATTCTGGAGAGCCGGAATCATATGAAGAAGCTATGCAACATGAATCCAAAGAAGAATGGACGAAGAGCATGCAAGTGAAGATGGACTCACTACATCGCAACCAAACATGGGAGTTGGTTGAGTTGCCTAAAGGTAAGCGGGCACTTCAAAACAAATGGGTGTACAAGCTAAAGGAAGAAGAAGGTGGGAAGAAAAGGTACAAGTCTAGGCTTGTGGTAAAAGGTTTTTCTCAAAAGAAAGGTATTGACTTCAATGAAATATTTTCTCCTGTTGTAAAAATGAACTCAATTAGGCTTGTCTTAAGCCTTGTGGCTGCTCATGATCTAAATCTCGAGCAAATGGATGTAAATACGACATTCCCTCACGGTGACTTAGAGGAGGAAATCTACATGCTTCAACCAAAGGGGTATGAAGTAAAAGGTAAGGAGAAAATGGTTTGCAGATTAAAGAAGAGCTTGTATGGTTTAAAGCAAGCATCAAGACAATGGTACTTGAAGTTTGATCGATGGATGTTGGATCATGGATTCACAAGATGCAACTCGGATCACTGCATCTACACGGAGAATTTGGGAGATGGGGAATTCATCATCCTAATGTTGTATGTTGATGACATGTTGATTGCAAGTGCTAACATGCAGGACATCAAAGACCTAAAAGAGGAGCTGTCCAAATCTTTTTCAATGAAAGATTTAGGTGCTGCAAAGAGGATACTTGGTATGAAAATATCAAGGGACAGGACGAAGAAGACAATAAAGCTATCTCAAGAAGATTATATCAAGAAGGTACTAGAAAGGTTTGCAATGCAAAATGCAAAACCAGTTTCTACACCTTTGGCTGGTCATTTTAAACTAACGAAGGATATGTGTCCAAAGACACAAGAGGAGATAGCCTATATGTCTAAAGTTCCATATGCTGCAGCGGTAGGTTCTCTAATGTATGCTATGGTCTGGACAAGGCCAGACATTGCACATGCAGTGGGAGTTGTGAGTAGGTTCATGGACAACCCAGGTAAAGAGCATTGGCAAGCTGTGAAGTGGATACTTAGGTATCTAAAAGGGACAACAACAAATGCTTTGTATTTTGGAGAAACTGATATTTTTCTAGAAGGGTATGCTGATGCAGATATGGCAGGTGACAAAGATACTCGAAGGAGCACTACTGGCTATGTGTTCACGGTTGGAGGCACAGCAATAAGCTGGGCTTCAAAGCTGCAGAAAGTGGTTTCACTTTCTACCATGGAAGCAGAGTATGTAGCGATAACGGAGGCAAGCAAAGAAATTCTGTGGCTTCACAGATTCTTAGAAGAGCTTGGATTCAAACAAGACAATTGTGTCTTGTACAGTGATAGACAAAGCGCTATCCATCTTGCGAAGAACTCAACCTTTCATTCAAGGACAAAGCACATTGAGGTGAGATATCACTTCATACGCACTCTTTTGGAAGAGGGACAGCTCAAGCTAGGAAAGGTGCATACAAGTGAAAATCCTGCAGACATGTTTACAAAGGTGATCAACAAGGAGAAGTTGAGCTTTTGCTCATCTTCAATCGGCATTCAAGGATAAGAAGCCAGAATGGAAAGCAGTCACAGGTTTGGTTTGGAGATCAGTCTCCAAGTGGGAGATTGTTAAGTATGGAGCCTGATTTACCCTTGTAATTTTCTATGGTAAAAGCGCACATTTGTAAGGCCCCCATTATGAGGAGAAGCCATCGTGCGTGAAGGAAAATCACTCACCGGAAACCAAAATTTTCACGGACAAGAATCAGGGGCAACTTTAGAGGCCTCGGGAGCGCCCCCGAGGCCCCCGAGACTTTTTTTCGCTGGAATATTCTTTTTCGCCGGAATATTATGGCCGGACGGCGGCCGGAAAGTGGTCGGAAAACAACCGGTCGGTTGGCCGGTGGCTGGTAGTCAATGGCCGATGGCCGGTGGTCGGAAGTCAATGGCCGGTGGCCGATGGTCGGAAGTCAATGGCTGGTGGCCGGTGGCCGAATTCAAAAGCGGACTTATCTTCTCAAGGGCGGCCACACATGGATGGATTCGAGGGTCCGATTTGGACTTATTCGCACAAGGGCGGCTACACATGGCTGTCTCTCATAAAAGAGGGCAGCCCTTTTGGCCTATAAAAGGAGGCCATTTTTACACACATTTCATAGTGTGAAGTTGATGCAACAAGGTGAGTGTGAGGTGGTGAGAGTGAAGCAAGGAGGGAGCTCCATTAAGGGTATAATCCCTTTGTAAACTACTTCTTGTTTTGAAGTACTAAAGCCATTGAGTGGCTGCTTTCCCGTGGACGTAGCCCACATTGGGTGAACCACGTATATCATGTGTACTCTCTCTCTCTCTCTCTCTCTACTCTATAATCTCGTGTATATAAATCTGTTTCTCTCCATTAAGTAATCTACTCAATTATCTATTTAGCTACGTCTTATTTCCTAACAATAATTTATGCACACAATGTGTTTATGATCATGTGTGTACATAAAAAGCACTTTTTGTTTCATGTCACGTAGGCAATAGGAACACTATTCTAGTCATATCTCACAAACCATTATGATCAAGTCAAACCCTTTAAACCATAGATTAAACGCATCATTTAGAACATTCCCTCTTTGGGTGTCATGTGAAAATACCACACGAGCTAAGAGTTATGATAAAAAAACATCTTGCTATCCACTACACTTAGGCAAAATTTTGGACTCCATGCTCCTTGGAGAACCACTATATAGACTCATCGGATGAGAAAACCCACTTAGCCCTCTTGCGTGGGTTAACAATACTGGTTGTGTCAAAGCAATTTTGGCAGTTGATTGCTCTTCAATCTCACAAGAGTTAGGTGACTCTAGCTTGAAAGTGTCAGAATTGATTGTAGCCTTGGAAACAATGAAAATCTGGGTTCCTAATAGCCTAATCTGCAATCCAGTGTGAGTGGTGTCCCTTTCATCCAATCCTAGACCCAATTTGAAATGCAATTACTTGCACTTGCCAATTTTTGATGGGCTCGATCACTTTGAGCTCCTCGCGTACGTGGACTGAACTATGAGATCACTTTCCAAAATTGTGCTAAACCAATAATGTTTTCTACCAAAGAGGTCAAGACCTTGTTGGAAGATTTTTTTCAACTTTCTAGGCCAAAACTTGAACTCTCGCGAGTTTTGTGACTTGATTGTAGCCAATTTTCACCAAAATCCGCTAATCTCGGCCCTCGAGTCGTAAATTTGCTTAGGAAATCTACCTTAACGGCTAAATCTTATTGAAATTCAGTTTTGAATTGAGCTTTTGTGTGAGGATATCTAAGCCGGTTGGCTTTTGACATAGATCCAATTTCCAGGTTTCGAGTTGGTTCGCCCCTTTTTTGACAAATTTTGATTTTTTTTTGACTGCTCACGGCTTGGCTTCGTCTGCTGTTTTCTCCCTCTTTCTTGCTATTTGCTTTTGTAATTGCCTTTTTCTGCTCGGCAAGCCTTGACGTGATTACCTTTGCGGAATTGTAGAATTTTATTGTGAATTTTAAAACCTTTTTCTGTTTTTTTTTTGGATTTTGTGTGACTTTTTTATTTTATATGAATTTTTTATACCCTTTAATTGTTTTTTGCGGCCAGTTCTTGGTTCTGCAGGGGCAAAAGCTTGTCTGGTCTTCTCGACATGGCGTGATGTTAGGTTTGCCCTGCTGGTTCTATTGCGAGGGAGGTTGGTGTTGGTGTGGGTCCGCTCTTTGGTCGGCTTGACACTCCTCCTGCGTACGCGTTGGTGCGGTGGAAAGCTTCAGATGGTCTGGCGGGGGTTGTGGGTCGGTGTGCTCCTGAGTTGGGCCTTTTGCAGGAGGTTCGAGGTATTAGGTGGTTACGTTTGGCTGGCTGTGTTCGCGTTCGGCTTTGGAGGATGTGGTGTGGTTTGTGGTGCATGTGGTAAAGCATTGTTGTTTGGTGCCAGTGAGGAGGTTTCTGTCTGTTAGGATGGGTTCATATGTTGGTTGCATGTCGACTTGGATTTGTTGCAATTGGTGGGGCACAACTTCTGGGTGTGGGTGGTCTGCCCTTGGGCTTCAAGCATGGCAGTGGCAGTGCCCTGTTTGTTGGTGGCACCCAAGGTTTGTTGGACATTCAACCTTCCCTTTTTGGTGTAGGCTCCTTTGAAGCCAGTGATGGAGCTCGTCTCCGCCCTATGTTTCTCTTGCTTCTTGTCTGCTACTTAGGTCCTGTTTCTTCTCTCTCCACTGTCAAGAGTGACTCCCTGTTCAGCCTGTGTCATCTGGCTCTAAGGCCAATTTGATCGGGTGGCTCCCTTGTTAACCGTATTTGGTTGGTATGGGTATGTTGTTGGTATTCATTTCGTTTTTGGTTGGCCTAGGCTCAGTGTTTGAGCAGGGTTGTAAATTTTTTGTCTCTTTATGCATAATACTGTAATGTGCACACAACAGGTATGGTATGGCTACCCCAAAACTCCTCCTTTGCCTGTGGGGCTTTCTATTCCTTATATAGGATTTGTCCTGTTTACATCAAGAAGAGCTCTTCTCAAGAAATGGCTGCCAACTACCTAACAGCCCTTCGACTTTTACATGGGCCCTTGCCATCTGGCAAGGTGACACTACACCTCCCCCCTGAAAAAAAAATTGAGTTACTGAGACAGAGTAGTGCCGGCTGGATGACAAAGCTTCATACGCACAACATGTGCAATCGTAATAGCCTGGTTGGAGTTTCGCTGGAGCTTGTATGTGTAGGTTCTGAGGCACTGTAAGACTGTGTACGGACCGAGCCATCGATGGAGAAGGGATTCGCTCAAGCCCGGGCGTCGTAGTGGATGATAGAGCCAAATCTGATCACCTGGTTGATACTCCCTATGGTTGCGACCATGATCATACTGTTTTTTCTGCCGTTGCTGGGCTTGTTGAAGGTTGGTTTGCAGGGAGCTTCGAAGAAGAGGTTGGACTCGTTGTAAGTGATGTAACCATTCGGCTGCGTCTTGTCGGGAAGGTTGCAGTTTGCTGAGATCAATGTTGTGAGGCAGATGAGGGTCCCGTCCATACAGAGCCCGAAAGGGGCTTACCTTTGTGGATGCTTGAACGGTAGTGTTGTAGGCGTGCACTGCATAGGGTAACACTTGATCCCAGGTTTGGTGTAGTGGGTCCACATAGGCAGCAATGACTTGCTTAATCGTCAAATTAAGTCGCTCTGTTAGGCCGTTTGTCTGAGGATGATACGGGGATGAGAACACTTGGGTGATTCCAAGACATGCACCTTCATGATTTCGCCTTTGAACTGTGTACCCTGATCAGAAAGTAGGTGTTGGGGGCATCCATGAGAAAAAATTACTTTTTCTAAAAGGACCTTGGCACTGTGATTGTGTGGCATCAGGGATGGCTTGTGCTTTGCACCACCTTGTGAGATATTCCGTCATGACAATGATGTACCTGTTCCCATCTAAGGAGTAGGGGAATGGACCAAGCAAATCCCAGCCTAGCATCTGGAAAGGCTCCTGAACCTGTATGGGTTCTAAAAATCCTAGGTTGGCTGGGGGATTTTTTGTTACCTGACATGTTGCGCAATTCTGAACAAAATGAGAGATGGTTCGCCGCATGTGTGGCCAATAAAAACAAGTGCGCATGCGTTGGAGAATGCGATGAAAACCCAAATGACCTGTCAATGGGTGTTTGCGATAGTACTCCAGATAGGGAGCCCATAATGCTTGCGGCAAATAGATCCTTGGAGGTTGATTATTGGCTTGATAGTAAAGGACCTGATCTATGATCAAGAATCTCTGCTGATTTGGGTGCAGATTTTGGGTTCTGAGCTGACAAATGATTTGTTGGATGGTGGGGTCTTGGTGTTGAAAATAGGCCATCCGGTCTAGCTGCACGGGAAGATCTTGTGGCAATGGCATTTGAAATTGCGCCGCTATAAATTCAGTGCGGGAAAGGCCATCTGCAATGGAATTTGTAGCGCCTTGGCGGTATTTGAGGTCAAAGATGTACTCTTGTAAGGCCAGCGTCCATCAGAGAAGCCGTCCTGGGGGATGGTGTTTGTGTAGAAGGTTGACTAAGGGTTGATGATCCGTCTCCACTGTGACTTGGGTTCCATGCAAATATGGATGGAACTTTGTAAATGCGCAGACAATTGCTAAAAGTTCTTTCTCTGTAGTTGCATAATTTTGCTCTGCAGTTGTTAAAGCTCTGCTTATGAAAGAAATTGGATGCCATCTGCTATTGGAATCTTGTTGCAATAATGTAGCTTCTAAACCTTGGTTTGATGCGTCGGTTTGCAATAGGAAAGGTTTATTGAAGTCGGGATGGGACAGCATGGTTGACTTTTGAATCACCTGCTTAAGTTCTTGAAAGCTGTGTTGGCATTTATCTGACCATCTGTATTTTGTGCCTCCATCTGCTCTTAATCCATCCTTCTTAGCCTTTGTTGCATTGGCTTAGCACCTTTCTTCAGCTCTATATGTATCTCTTCTCCTTTGAATCATCTAATCTCTTCATATGAAGTAATGAACAAATCAGAAAAACTAGCCAGCATGTGCAAATATATCTCCTTCTCCATAGCTGAGAGGTTTCCACTGATCATTTGTGTCATCAATTCTTACTTGTTCAACCTTAGTTTGCATCAGTCTTTTAATCACTTCACAAGCCTCTTCATTGTCATCTTCAATCTCATTTTCAAATGCAACTAAACCAGACTCCTGTATTTCTTTGTCCATCAGAAGAAATGCAACATCAACATCCTCATCACACTGCTAGTAGTACTATCACTATCCTCGTCAGTCACAGTGGAATAGTCTTCATCCTTAGTTTCATAAAGCTCCTTCTAAAGCTCCTCCAAACTTTCCTTGTGTTCATATTATATAGATTCTTGGAACTTGTCTTTCCATAGAGGCTAGTCGTACTACGTCTCCAATCTTGAATAGTCCCCAATGCACGTAACCATGGTCTATCTAGTATAATAGGATATGCTCCCAACCCTGCTGGCAACACCTAAAAACCAACCACCACCTTTGTATCATATGTCTCCACTTCTAAACTCTTTACAACACCCAAACATTTTACTTTCTAATGGTTTGCCAATCTGATCCAAAAGCCTGACACCCTAGTCACTGTAAGACCCATGTTCTCAACACATGAGTGTGTTATGACACATATTTGGGCTCCACCATCAACATAACCTTGTCCCATATTTTTTCTTTTGTGCCACACACTACTATTGGGCAAATGTCTGGTAGCTCATCCATCGCTAACACCGTCACTGAACCTCTCTCTGGCTCTTTTTTCATTGGGTTAACCATCCTCTTCCACTGTCGCTTTAGCTTAGGCACCATCTCTATAAGCTGTCCAAAAGTAACATTTTCTTTCTTTCTTGTCAGATTCTCCTTCAAGTCATAGCTTAATTTCCCTCCCCTAATGGAAAACCTGAAACTTGCAACGAGCCCTTCTTTTTCTCTTGGCCTTGACATCCTCGTCTTCATGGCTCTTTCCCTTCTTCTTACTAGGACATGGGGCACTTCTTCCTTCCTTATATTGTGTGGTCCTCTTCCCAATAGGCATCACTAATGTATTCTTCAGCTTTGCTGTCTTCTCCAAGGTGACCACTCTTATCACTTTTGTCTTTCCCTTTTCCTCCTGGGTTAATCCACTAACTCCTTCTTCTCCCTTAATTTCAATGCCATAATCATTTGACCTAGTTAGCACCTGTTTTGGCAATACATGTCTCCCCCCATTTTTGGTGGCTTATCACATTGCGGGCTGATGTGTCCCAACTCTCAGCAATTATAAGACGTGGGTGTCTGCCTCCAAAATCTTACCATTTCTTTGTCCAACACCATTCCTGGGTCTTTCTTCACCTCCTGGATGATTTGCAAACCTCCCCCGACCTCGATTATTTTTCACATTACCTAGCATGTTTAGGTTGAGATTCTTCATCAAATCTACCACTTGTCTCATGTCTTGCCTCAGCCCATCATCTTGCAGTGTTGTAGTGACCACTACTGGCATAACCTGATGAATAGCAGAAACTAGTGGTTCGTGATGAACCCTTGGCATTTGACCTTGCAAAGAATCCATAGGCTGAAACTCAGACCTCCTGGGAAAAGAATCTACTCCTAGCTGACTCATTCTTCTCATCTTCCACTCTTTGTTCTTCACTACGTATAGTGCATCTTCATATGTCCTAGGATTTTTTTAGATCCACTCTCCAATGTATATTCTCCCAAAGACTAGCCAAGAACCTGTCCTTCTTCATCATGTTAGGTGGGGGTACCTATGGTGCTAAGGCCTTGAACATCCACTCCCATGCTATTGAAAACTTACGTATGTACACATCTACTCGCTCACCTCCCCTCTTCACCAAACCCTGTACTACTTGCCACACTTTGTCAGGATCTTCTATCTTCACCAACTCCACTTCCAATCCATGCCTTAGATTGTCCCAACTTAATCTCACAAGTGGATCGCTCGCACGCAACTCCTCTTCAAATGCTTTGGACCAAACTCATGTATCACCCTTCAAACAAATCTCGAGAAGATGTAACATCTACGCTGGATCATGAATCTGATTGCTAGTGCAGGCAACCTCCATCTATTTTGAAAAGTCTTCCACATCTTCATTACTTCTTCCATGAAATTCCGGATAAGAGAAAACCATGGTTACCCAAGTTTTGATGCTTTGAGAACCCCTTTGAACACATGTGCAAGAACCCAAAACTTTTGACTGACTCAACCTCCAGAAACTTCAATGGAATGGAGCTCATCTTTAGATAAGGACAAACACATGCACATCAAATGAGTTTTCATAGTTAATCATCGGAATTACAACAGGCAAAGGGGATTCCAGTATCTCTCTTAATCTTCTTGGCCCAAATGTGTGGACCAGAATGTCATCCAAGTACACCAATACCACTCCTTTTTGTATCAAATCCTGAAAAATATAATTAGCCGTTCGTTGGAATGAGCTCCCTCCATTTGATAAGCCAAATGACATTCGATTGAATTGATAAAGACCTGTGGGTGTTCTGAAAGCCGTCTTGTGAGCATCCCTAGGGTTGAGTGGTATCTGTCAATACCCAAACACCAAGTCAAGTGAAGTGAAGTAGTGGGATTTGCCTAATTGGTCCAGCAGATCATCGACTCTGGACAGAGGGTAGAGATCATGTATTGTAATTTGTTAAGTGGTCTGAAGTCGATACAGAAGCGGTAGGAGGCGTCGTTCTTTCTGACCAGATGGGGTTCGGGTGCCCAAGAAATGTTAGAGGGGTTGATGATGCGTTTGGCCAGCATGTCTTGAACTGCGTCGTTGATGATGGCATTCTCCTTTGGGGACCTTCTGCGTGTGGCCATCTTAATGGGGCGATCATGAGTGGTCTGGATAGAATGAGAAATATGAAGGTTGACTGTAGAGGTTCTGAGGGATTTCTGGAAGAGGGTTGGGAACTGACGAAGGAGTGATCTTATGTCTATGGTACGGGTTTCGACATCAATGATAGTGCATTGGGTCTGGACAAAGTTGGGTCCTGACTGGGAGTACAGCAAAGGGCTAGGAAGGGTCTGGGGTACAACTAAATGGTGGGTATCAAATTGTAAGCGGGCTTTTTGTTTGATGAACCAATCACATCCTAGGGTGATGGGAAAGAGTTGTCTGGGGAGAACATAAAAGGTATGATGAAAGAGGTTATTGGAAATGTAAAAAGTTCAGTGAGCTAATGTGGTTGATGTATAGACTTCTTTGTTATCTCCCAACAGAACAAAAATTGGGCTGGTTGTGGATGTGTGTAGACCTAATTGGGTGACTAGATGAGAGCTAATTGAAGAAATAGTACTTCCAGAATCCAAAGGGCTTCCTGAGTAGTGTCATACAAGTGAAGAACAGTAGAGCATACCTGGCGAGACTGGAAGAGGTAGTGGCCTGGAAATGCGGGTGGGTCCCTCCCATCAGCCACCCGCTCAAAGGTTTTCCGGCAAGGCCGCAAGGGTTGCTGAATAGGCGAAGGCCACTTGGGAGTTCTGCAGTTGTTGAGTGGCCAGCCAACGGCGGCAGTGCCGCTTGACATGTCCGTAAATGTTGCAGTAAAAGCATTTAGGCCGTCCTTGGGCATCCTGCTCAGGTAAAGATCGGCGGTTAACGTAAGGGGAATGCCGAGATTGGGTGGTTGGTGTGGCTGTCTGGGGTTAACTTGCACGTTTTGTACATCCACATCCATTGGTGAAGTAGTATCGACAGGCGGATGAATAGCATTGGGCATAGGTGGTGGATGGAAAATGGGGTTTCTTCTGATCGGTCACTACTTTCTATCCTCTAAGCAATCTGAATTGCGGAGTGAAATGAGGTTGGCCCTTGATTGCGCACCTTCTCGAGATGTCATGACGAAGGCGAGGCCACAAGAAGAAAAGTTTCATTTCTTCTGATATGGTCTGATCAGCCCGCAGTAACGGTTGCGTCATCTTCACTGCAAATTGTGCCACCGGTTCTTGATGCTGCTGCTTAAGTTGCTTAAGTTGTTGCAGGGCTGTTTGAGTGATGTTGTTATGGGTGAAATCGCGTATCAACATGGACCTGAGAGCATTCCAGTCTTGCTTGACTTCTTGTGATTGCTGAATGTACCAAGTAGCAGCCACGCCTTCCGGCAAGGTGCTAGCTTCCATGGCTTGTTTATGAGCTGGCCAATTGTGATAGGTTGCGACATTGTGGAGATGATTGAGCCAAGCGAGGACATCCTCGATGGGTAGGCCCGAGAAAGGCTTGGGTCGGATTTTGGGATAAGGACGGGTATGCTGCGTAGTAGAGAGTTGATTAAGAAGGGTTTGATTATTGTGATTCTGGCTTAGCAGAGCTTGATTAGTCTGGTTCACCTGAATGATCAACTCACTAACTGCTTGAACGAGCTGCTCCATGGGAGGGGAGGGCATACTGAACTCGGGATTCATTGATGCATCTTGAAAGTGGGGGGAGCTAGGGGTCTGACGCGGTGAGAAAGGCTGGCTCATTTCGGCTGTGTAGGTGATCACTTCAATGGGGGCCGAGGGAAAATCGCCTACTATGTGCACTCGGGGAAAGATGGGGTAAAGATGGTGCTGAAAACAGTACCCCGCATCTCCACCAATGTAATGTGCACACATACAATCACTCACATATTGTAAATTTTGAAAAAAAAATCAAATTTTGTTTTTAATTTGAAATTTTGAGATTTTTTGGTGATTTTTTATACTTTTTATTTTTAAAACTTTTCTTTAATGAAATTTCTCTTTTTTTGGAACATTTTTTATTTTTTAAAATTATTATTATTTTAGTGGAGTTTTATTAAATAAAGTTAGTAATAAAAATAAAGGAAAAAGTTAGAAATTAACTATTACCTATTTGGCACTGGCAATGGCTTCAAGAGCTGGCAGCAAGTGTCAGTGAGACGAGGGCGAATACGTCCTTGATGCATGTATGGCGCGCATCGCAATGCAGTGGTATAGAGGGAGTGAGTGGGCTCATGGGGTGCAACGTGCAAGGCATAGACGTGTGGGAGGGTTGGTTGTTGTCGGTGCACTATGCAAAGAGAGTAAGAAAGGGACGACGTGGCAAAGAGAGATAACGAGAACCAACAAGGTAACCTGCAAGAGAGAGAGAGAGAGAGAGAGAGAGAGAGAGAGAGAGAGAGAGAGAGTAACATTTAATGGCCTAGAAACTTATGTGTAGCGGAAATTAGCATGAACATAGTGGGCATTTCATTAGAATAGATTCCTAATGATAATTACAAGAGTGCTTGGGTGGAGAGAGCAACAAAAAGCATAACACCTAGTTAGATAGCATCAACAATACTTTCAAAAGAGAGAGAAATTAAGCTATTGACAACAATTGAGGACCGGATTTGCATGGAGTCGGTCCCCCCTCCAAAAGGCTTTGTATTATGGTTTCTCCCATCAAGAGAGACATTGTACAATACAATTCTTTGTGTTCCTTCAAGACTAACTAGTGCAATGAAGATGAAAGCTTCATGCACTAAGCAAAACACTTAGCAAACACAACTTTAATTATCCCCGGTCTCAGATCCAAGACCTCACACACCTTCGAAGATGGTGAGAGCTAGCAGGGTATGAGAGTAGATTGAGAGGAAGAAGGAGTATCTTACGAGAAAGATGTACATCTCCTCACATAATCACTCATATTAGCATAGCTTAGCTTAGTAATTAGCTTGGTAGAGGAGATGCGCATGCATTGAAGCTTGGCTCTTGGTTGGATTTTCATCCACATGCCAAGAGTGTCGATGTAGGGTTCTATCTCACAAGCTTGGAGTAGGTGATGAGCTCTCCATTAAAGCTTGGGAAGAGATAGTCTTCTCTTTCTTCACACATGAGATTGTGTGAGTGTGTGTGTGATAATGCCTTGCAAAAATCAGCCCCCTCTCTCTCTTGGGCGAGCCCTCTTGCTATTTTCTCTTGCTCAGCCCTCATTGGCCCTCCCCAAGTCAAGCCAATGACTATTAAGCAGCATAAGTGATAGCCTTCTGACATGTGTCCCCCTTTCCCCTTTTGTGAGAGCTTTAGGTAAATTAATAATTCAATTAAACTCTCATTGGACCCCTTTGCCTCCTGGCCAATAGGAATCAGGCAAGCCATTGGGCTCCTGAATGCTCATTGGACCCCTTGGGAGACTGCCCAATAGTCATCTAGGAGACTTAATTCTCATTGGTTCTTTTATTAAGTTTTTTAAAATTAATTAAACTAGATTTACTCTAGCCTAATTCTCATTGTTCCACCTCCAAGGCCCTCCAATAGGAATTGGGTACACCTTGTGGGCATCTGGCTTAGGGAGCTGACATGTGTCCCTCATTCCCTTTGTGTAAAGGGAGCTTGTGTGTGTGTGTGTGTGTGGCTTTCTCTCTCATCCCCTAGAAGAAAGGGTGGCCCCCTCCCAAGTAGGGATGTACAAAGACTTTTTTGGTCACACACAAAGCATTCAATTCCCCTAGGTTTGACCTTTGGACATAACCTTTGAATTTTGGAACCTTGGCATTTTGGAAGTCTTAATGGGCTGAACCTTAGGGTCTTTTTAGCCCATTGTTGCACATGGCTCTTTTGTAGATGGCCCCCCCTTTGGATCCCTATTTTCCCTCCTTTGGATCCCTAGTGTGGCTGGTCTGCTAGCTTAACCAATATTCTATCTTTTTCTCCCCTGGCACTTCCCTATATTAAATGATCAGTTTAACATGAGAAAATCATTTAGGAGAATTAAATATTGAGTATTATGACATTACCTCTCTTTTGAAATCATAGTCGTCCTCGACTATGGTGTAGAGAAGATAAAGCATATTCATGAGTCCTTTTCTTAGCGGGTAGAGGATCCCTATGTTACCCTACGACATCATTCCACAATGGATAACTAGTCCATTTGGCGCTTGAGAGCTTGAGGCTACCGCAAGCATGTCTGCACATTAGTCCTATCAATCTTCCATAGTAGAGTGACAAGCTCTACTTGGTGTTTGGGAGGCGTCTTCTCCACAAACTTGATCTAAGCATGCATACTACTTCATTTTTGTGCACAATAAAGAAAAAGAGAGTCTTATAAGAAAAAAACTTTGTTCATTTTTAACATTTTGTACATTTGCTTACTCTTGGGAAGCATTGTAAGCATTGACAAGGTTTAGGTTATCCTTTAATTGTATGCCTTGCATCCATTTAGCATCTTCAAAAGGATAATTCTTAAACTTAATAAGATATTGTCGGATAGTCTTACTGTCTCTTAGTACCTTGTCTTCATGTCGGAGAATGGACTCGGGCTGCAGCACCTCCTCTTGGTCCTCGATCTCCGGTGGGTCTTCAATAGTTGGTTCTTGAGGTGGCTCTCCTTTGTAAGGCTTTAATAGGCTCACATGGAAAGCATTTTGTATGAGCCAATGATTGGGCAACTTGAGTTGATAGGCCATCTCATTGATTGGCCTAAGAATCTGGAAGGGACCATAGTACCTTTTTGCTAGCTTAGCATAGTACTTTTGGTGGCCTGTAGGATTCTTGCCCGTCGTGTGTCTTAATCGAGCCTTGGGAAACTTTAACAAGACCCAATCGTTTTCTTTAAAGGCTTGGGCTCTTTTGTGCTTGTCAGCAACAGCCTTTTGTCTTTGCTGTGAGATAGAGATAGCATCCTTAATCTTTTGAAAAGATTCTTGTAGGTCTCGGCTATACTCATCTACAGCGAAGATCTTCCCATGTACCTTAGGGACTTTTTGATCTTCCCTAAATTACCTCAAAAGGTGCTTTTCCCGTGGAAGTATGTACAGTGTTATTGTATGCATACTCCACTAAGGGTAAGTACTTCTCCCATTGGGATCTTTGATCTACTTCCGTTACATAGGCTTTTAGTAGATCGAGAATGGTTAGGTTAGCTATTTCACTTTGGCCATCCGTTTGTGGATGATAGGTCGAAGAGAAGTTTAGCGTTGTGCCTAAATTCTCAAAGAGACCCTTCCAGAAATTACTGGTCATTCTAGGATCTCTATCCGACACTATGGACATTGGCAAGCCATGGTACTTGAAAATTTGTGAAATGAAGAGGGTTGCCATTTGATGGGCTTTGATAGTCTTTTTGATAGGTATAAAATGAGCTTGTTTACTGAACCTGTCTACTATCGTCCGTATTCCCGTATTCCCATGGATAGACTTAGGCAATCCAAAGATAAAATCCATGGATATGCTCTCCCATGGTGAATTAGGGATTGGCAAGGGTTGAAGCAATCCAAGTTGCTTCCCTCTATCAAATTTTATCTTTTGGCATACCACACATTTGGAAACATACTCTTGTATGTTCACTTTCATGGTAGGCCAATAGAAATATATTTTAATTCCCTTTAAGGTAGACTGAATCCCTCTATGCGCCGCATAATGTGGAGCATGAGATTCATACATTACTTTCTCACGTAGTGATTTAGTAACACATAGTCTATTGCCATAGAGAAGATAACCATCTTGTAAAGTAAATGGTTCTTCTTTATTCTCTAATGCAAGGGCTGAAATCACATCTCTAAAATCGGGTCAATAGCATACTCATCTATCATTGAAGATAGATCATTGTGAGTTGCTATGGAAACGGCATTCACTCTCGACCGTCTTGAGAGTGCATTAGCTACTTGATTATGCTTGCCAGCAATGTGAGCAATATGAAAATGAAATTGCGAAAGGAAATTTTCCCACCTCATTTGTTTGTCGGAGAGCTTGGTCTGCGTCATGAAGTACTTAAGACTTTGGTGATCCGTTCGCAGAATGAAAGGAGTCCCAAATAAATAGTGCTTCCATGAGTCTAAGGCATGTAGAACTGCAAGGAGTTCTTTTTCGTATATGCCTAGAGCTTTGTCAACAGGGTCGAGCCTTCGACTCTCATAGCCTATGGCGTGCCCTTCTTGGAGAAAAACAGCTCCAAGGCAATCACCACAAGCATCACATTGGACCTCAAATGGTTTTGAGAGATCCGGTAGTGTAAGCACAGGTTGAGAGATAAGCTTTTCTTTAAGCTTTTCGAAAGCATTGTTCTCCTTAGCAGACCATGTATACCTAACGCTTTTCTTTGTTAGGTCATGTAATGGTCCCGCAATTTGTGAGAACTTTTCTATGAAGCCTCTATAGTATGCACACATACCTATAAAGCTTCTTAGTTCATGAAGATTCCTTGGTTTAGGCCATCCTTTTATTACCTCTAACTTGGATGGATCCATTTGGATGCCATCTTGAGAGATAATGTGACCTAAATATTGAATCTCTTGCAAGAAAAATTCACTTTTCTTTCGATGAACATAAAGTTTATTCTCTCTTAAAACTTGAAATATTACCTGGAGGTGTTGCTTGTGTTCGTCTAATGAATTAGAGTAGATGATAATATCATCAAATAACACTCCAGTGAAGGTTCGATGAAGCCTAAACAACTTCTCCATCAAGCGGTTGAATGTGGCCGGTGCATTGGTCAAGCCAAAAGGCATGACAATGTATTCGTAAAGACCAAATGTGGTGCGAAATGCGGTCTTTACAATGTCTTGATCAACTATCCTTATTTGATGATAGCCAGTTTTTAGGTAAATCCTACTGAAGTAGGTCAATCCTTGTAGCTTATCAAATAGGTCTTCTACCCGTGGAACGGGAAACCTATTCTTGATAGTGATCCTATTTAGTGCTCTATAGTCAACACACATACGATATGTGCCGTCTTTCTTTTGCACTAATAGCACAGGTGAGCAAAATGGAGATGAGCTAGGCCTAACCATGCCCTTCGCAACTAACTCATGCACTTGCCGCATAATCTCCTCTTGTTGAGCTTGTGAAACTCTATAAGGAGGTTTGTTAGGCGGTGAACTTCCTGGAAGAAGTTCAATTGTATGGTCATCATTACCTCGTTTAGGAGGTAGCTCACAAGGGATGTCGTCAATAAAAACATCTTGAAACCCCTTGAGAAAATTGGATAACTCTTATTCCTTTTGGTTGCTTTTATTTTCTTTTGCTAAAGCATTAGGTTCATTTTGAGAATCTTTAACAAAAATCATGTACACGGAAATAGAGCTCTTTATTGACTTGTTGAAAGCTGGTGTATGTACAATGGGGATAGTGTTACCCATTTCCTTAGCATCTATATACATGTCTTTTTCCCTGAACTTAAAGGAGATTCTCCTTTCAGGAAATTTAACATTGGCAGCCAAGCGATCAAACCATGGTGCCCCTAGGATTACATCCTCATGCTTGAGAGGAGAGATAAAGAAGTTCTCTTTGTCCACATAGCCTTGGACATGAAGCCTCAATTTCCCGATTAAGGGAGTGACTGAAGCTTCTTGCCCCTTGAAGGCACTGCACTGTCTGCGGGTAGGACATCTCCCATCTCGTAGGATTGTATGCCTAGCTTGGTGGCCAACTCTATAGATATAAAATTGTGAGTAGAACCAGGGTCAAAGAGAATAAAAGCATCATGTTCTCTTACCTTTCCCCAAGCATGGCATAGAGGAGATCCTTTGTGATGAGTTTGGTGAGTCTCCTCCTCTTGGATTTCAGCTAAGGAAGCTCTAGGAGGATCTTGGCGGTTGTTCTTTTGGGGACAAGCGCGGTACGCATGCCCTTGTTCACCGCACTTGAAGCACTGGTTATCCTTACGATAACGCTCAAGCTCTTCGGGAGAGAGTTTGTTTTTACCTTTGTAAACTCCCTTCTCTTTAGCTTTGTTGGAGTTGCCCTTAGGAGACTTTTGGACATTGTCCTTCCCCTTAGGCTCATTGGAACCCTTGTTCTCCGAGGGCTTATTATTTCTTTTAGCCCCCGGTTGGAAATTGATTCGAGAGGCCACCATAGTATGGTGTATTACCGCCGATATGGTACGCGGCCTTTGGGAGTTGACATACTCCGCCATTTCTTTGGTTAAGCCCGCAAAAAATTGTTGCTTTTGCTCTCCAAAATCCAACTTTTTGAAGACAGTGGCTTTGAGTTGTAGGTCCCAAAACTTGTCTACATATTTGTGGATGGATTCATAGGGAGAGAGCTTTAAGCTTCGCCATTCGGTGAGTACTTTGTCTTTGGCATCGGTGGCCAAAAACTGCTTCATAATGGAAGCTCTTAAAGCTTTCCATGTTCGTGGAGCTTCACCGTTGGCTCGTAGGCTAGACCACCATTGTCAGGCTGACTTTTGAAATTGCATAGCTACATGGCGTACCTTAGAGGACTCCGTGAAGCCCTCATCTCCAAACGCCGCATCGAATTGCTGGATAAAGGCCAAGACTTTGTCTGTAGCACCAAAGGTGCCATCATAGGTAAGGAAAGAGATGCTCTTCCCTCCCTCTTTGAATTTCTTCAGCTTGGACGACCTTTTCCATGCGGCATAGGATTTCCTATGGCCTCTTCTTTTTGATGGTTCAAAGGTTGCACCATCACTTTCTTCAGAAGGTGAAGAATTTGAAGAAGGTGGAGAAGAGGGTGACCTCTTTCTCGCCTTTTTCTTGTCTTGATCTTCGTTGTCTTCACCATCACTTTCATAAGAGGAAGAGGATGAAGAAGATGGATAAGAGGGTGTCCTCTTTCTCGCCTTTTTCTTCTCTTGCTTTTTATCATCCCTCTTTGAATTATGGCGTGGAGAAGAGTGCGATAGTCTTATCCACTTTGGTGGTGATGGAGAGCATTTAGCCTGCCGTCTTCGTGGAGCCATCTCCGCCGAGGTGGCGGGAGACTCACTTATTTCTCGTTCCTTCGATGGAGGCTCTTGAGTTCTCCTTTGAGAAGGAGATGCATCATCAAGAAGTAAATTCTTGAGCCCTTCATATGGATTCTCTTCTTCTTCCTGAATCGGAGAGAGACCTCTTTTGGTAGTATCACAAGGAGGCTTCATAGGTGTTCTCTCGTCATGGTGATGAGCTTGGAGAATCCCGTGAGCACGAAGCTTCCGTTGCACTTCACTTTGGAGAGATGGATTGCCCATGGCTTGTTGAAGCCTAGAAACAAGATAGTTAACAAGCATTGAAGCATCATTAGTAGCTTGCTCATGAGCAAAATCAAAGTTATCAACATTAATTTCACTCTCCTTACTATTGTCAGCCGTTCTAACAACCTTTAGGTGTACTTTGGCACTTCCAGCCCTAGTTGCTACTCCTCTTTACCCCTTTAGAAAAAGCACTCAAGCTGCTGTATCCGCGGCTCGAATACCATTAATTGCAAGGAATAGAAGAGAGGGTCTTTCAACACCAAAACAACACCGGCTCCTGTCAAGCTTCTAATAGCTCAATAGTGGTTAAGCCGTAGGCAATCTCCGTAGGACTCCACTATTAAGACCATAGCTCTCGACAGTGATGCCCCGTTAACTACACAAAGGCAGGCGCACTGCAAGGCTGAAAAATCCCTATTCTACTTACTCACAGGCAATTAATAATACCAACCATTTATATCTAGCTTGAGGACCTCCCTTCTTGAGCAAGAAAAGAGAAACCTTGTGCTCTGATACCAATGTAACATTTAGGGCCTAGAAACTTATGTGTAGCGGAAATTAGCATGAACATAGTGGGTATTTCATTAGAATAGATTCCTAATGATAATTACAAGAGTGCTTGGGTGGAGAGAGCAACAAAAAGCATAACACCTAGTTAGATAGCATCAACAATACTTTCAAAAGAGAGTGAAATTAAGCTATTGACAACAGTTGAGGACCGAATTTTCATGGAGCCGGTCCCCCCTCCAAAAGGCTTTGTGTTATGGTTTCTCCCATCAAGAGAGACATTGTACAATACAATTCTTTGTGTTCCTTCAAGACTAGCTAGTGCAATGAAGATGAAAGCTTCATGCACTAAGCAAAACACTTAGCAAACACAACTTTAATTATCCCCGGTCTCAGACCCAAGACCTCACACACATTCGAAGATGGTGAGAGCTAGCAGGGTATGAGAGTAGATCGAGAGGAAGAAGGAGTATCTTACGAGAAAGATGTACATCTCCTCACATAATCACTCATATTAGCATAGCTTAGCTTAGTAATTAGCTTGGTAGAGGAGATGAGCATGCATTGAAGCTTGGATCTTGGCTAGATTTGCATCCACATGCCAAGAGTGTGTCGATGTAGGCTTCTGTCTCACAAGCTTGGAGTAGGTGATGAGCTCTCCATTAAAGCTTGGGAAGAGATAGTCTTCTCTTTATTCACACATGAGATTGTGTGAGTGTGTGTGTGATAATGCCTTGCAAAAATCAGCCCCCTCTCTCTCTCTCTCTCTTGGGCGAGCCCTCTTGCTATTTGCTCTTGCTCAACCCTCATTGGCCCTCCCCAAGTCAAGCCAATGACTATTAAGCAGCATAAGTGATAGCCTTCTGACATGTGTCCCCCTTTCCCCTTTTGTGAGAGATTTAGATAAATTAATAATTCAATTAAACTCTCATTGGACCCCTTTGCCTCCTGGCCAATAGGAATCAGGCAAGCCATTGGGCTCCTGAATGCTCATTGGACCCCTTGGGAGACTGCCCAATAGTCATCTAGGAGACTTAATTCTCATTGGTTCTTTTATTAAGTGTTTTTAAATTAATTAAACTAGATTTACTCTAGCCTAATTCTCATTGGTACACCTCCAAGGCCCTCCAATAGGAATTGGGTACACCTTGTGGGCATCTGGCCTAGGGAGCTGACATGTGTCCCTCATTCCCTTTGTGTAAAGGGAGCTTGTGTGTGTGTGTGTGTGGTTTCTCTCTCATCCCCTAGAAGAAAGGGTGGCCCCCTCCCAAGTAGGGATGTACAAAGACTTTTTTGGTCACACACAAAGCATCCAATTCCCCTAGGTTTGACCTTTGGACATAACTTTTGAATTTTGGAAGTCTGTGAGAGAGAGAGAGAGAGAGAGAGAGAGAGAGAGAGAGAGAGAGAGAGAGAGAGAGAGAGAGAGTGGAAGACAAGGAGAGTAGTGAGTGTGGGTGGGTGTGTGGGTCCAAGCCACGAGGTGAGAGAGAGAGAGAGAGAGAGTTAAGGGTGGGTCTCACTTGACTAAGGATAGAGGGAGTGGGGTTGGGAGATGAGAGAGAAAGTGAAAGGGAAGAGAGAGAGAGAGTATCTTAGGTGCAAGCAGGATGGCTGGGAGAGGAGCATTTAAAAAAAAAAAAACATATTTAAACCTTAATAAGCATAGGGGAAGGTTCTCACCAAATACAAACCTTCGAAGTTGAATTTCCACATAGAAGCCCGGAATTTGTCCGTCAAGTCTACACAACCGCCAAAAAGTTGTTGGAGCGTACATTGAAACTTGTGATCAAAGGATGGCTTGAGTCAGAATCAAATTTTTCTAATTTTTATTTTTGAAATGTCCAAAAATGTCAAAGTTGTTCGAAAATTAGCCAAAAATGCTAAAAATTACCCGAAATTCAAAAACTTGCCAAAAAAATTCCCACAAAATCCATAAACCTCAAAAAATCAGCGACAATTGCATTTAAACCCTTTTCGCATAGAGAAGCACACCAAAAATAGTAGTTTTTGCCAAAAATATGAATTATGACAAAATCATCAACCCAATCTCTGAAAAAATCATCAATCCAATCTCTATATATAGAAAAATGCACAAAACTTGACCAATGAGGGCACAAAAGCGGTCCAAATTAGTATAGAACTAATCAAACATTAATGCAAAAATTAGTAAAACATTGCCAAAAATTTACAAAAACTATTTGAATTGTTTCTTCACACATAGAGGAATGGTGCAGCCAAATCAAAACCCAATTATCACATTGATTCAATTGTTAGTTAATTTTGTCAATAAAAACCAACACTAGGCAATTAAACTGGCAAAATTAGGTCAAAAGTTGATGCAAACGGAGTGTGTAAATCCTTGTTTTGATCTAAAAAATGTAGCAATTAACCATTACACACATCAAATTTTCAATCATGTACATTAAGCACTTTTTACGTCCACATACACACTGATAATTGGTAGTTTTTACCAATTTTTAGGTGCCCACACACAAGTGTTAATCATGTTGGAATTAGGGTTGCAGAGAAATACACACAGCTTGGACAAGATGAAGGAAGCTCAAGGCACACAATAGAGAGTGTGTTACTTAGTGTGCAATGGAAAGATAGATAGCCCTAAAGTGATGGGCGTATATACAATGCTCGGGGGGAAAAACCTCCTAAAGAGGAAAAAAATGCCCTGGCTGTCCTAGTGTGTTCACACACATCACTACCACATGTATATGGTAACAAATCCCCCCTAGTTTTTGATGCGGTGAACGAGAGCTGGCACATGAGTAAAGGGAAGTGTCATGCCCTGAGGACATGATCAGTCCACAAATGGTAGTAAGCCCAAAGCTTTGCGGAAAGCTTCAAGCTTCTCACAAGAAAATGACTTTGTGAAAAGATCTGCTAGGTTGTCTTGTGTTGGCACATAAGCCAAGCTGATCTCTCCTATTGAGAGCCTCTCTCTGACATAGTGGTAATGCACCTCAATCCCACCTCAATGTGCTTTGTGTGAGCATGAAAAACTAGGTTCCTCGAAACTGCCAATGCGCTCTGACTGTCAGTGTAGATAGTGTTGGCAGTGTCGTGTCCAACAACCAAATCAGCCATAAGGCGTCTGAGCCATACACACTCAACCGTAGCTGTGAAGACTGCCCTGTACTTAGCCTCACAACTCGAAGTGGCCACAATAGGTTGCTTCTTGCTCAACCATGATATACATGAACTGCCAAGCATGAAATAAAAACCACTTGTGGACACTCGCGTGTCAAAACAACCAGCCCAATCTGAGTCCGAAAAATCATGTAAGTCTGGCGGCAATGATCCCCCCTTGGGATAAAACAAGCCAAGATGTAAAGTGACACTAAGGTAGCGGAAGATCCTCTTGGCAACCTGCTAATGCTTAGACCTTGGGCTGTGCATAAATCTGCTGACCTGTGAGACTGCAAAATGAATAGCTGGCCTTGTGTTGCATACATAAATGAGGCAGCCAACAACAGTTTGGTAAAGAGTGACATCAGTAGGATCGCCAGCATCATGTAGACTCAAATTCAAACCTGTTTCCATGGGAGTGGAAATAGGTTTGCAATCCTCAAGTCCAAACTTACATAGCAATGTCTCTATGTAACTTTTTTGACACAAGGCAATACCACCATCACATTGCTTAAACTGTATACCAAAGTAGTGATGAAAAATACCCAAATCTTTCATCTTGAAAGTAGCATTCAAATCATCCTTAAAGTCAGCAATATGTCTCTCATTTGGTCCAGTGATCAGCAAATCATCGACATAAAGGACCACAATGAGAAGTACATCACCCTCACGCTTTACATACAATGTGCTTTTTGTTGGACAGTTACGAAAGCCTCGTTTGACCAAATGAGTGTCTGCTTTCTCATACCAAGCACGAGGAGATTGCTTCAACCCATACAAAGCCTTCTTACATCTGCACACTTTGTCCTCTTGTCCTTTTATGACAAAACCGCGAGGCTGCGTTACATAAACTTCCTCAAATATGTCACCCAACCAAAATGAGCAGCCAATGCACATAGAAAACGCATAGTAGTCATACGACAAGTGGGAGCAAAAGTCTCATCATAATCTATGCCTTTTTGTTGTGCATAACCCTTTGCAACAGGTCGAGCCTTGCGTTTCAACTTGTAAACCCACTTCGTACCAATGGCCTTTTTGCCAAGAGAAAAATCACATAAAGTCCATGTGTCATTTACTATAAGTGCATCATATTCTGATTGCATGGCAGCCTTCCAATTTTTTAAATTCTGTGCTTCATCAAAAGATAGAGGCTCCTCAACATCATGTAAGCTAGACATAGCCAAAGCATAACAATCTGATGCATAAGATGCATGGAGAGAACCTGAACGAGTACGGCTAGACAAAGGTGCATCCACTTTATTGTCAAGCAAAGTGTGCACCAACCATTTTGGCATACCTCTAGCCTGCTCATTTTCAGCCCTTTCCTCATCAAGTACATCATGTACATCTGCATCAGTAATAGGCTGATTTATAACATTTTCAGAAGCCCCGATAGGCTGTACATTTTCCTCATTGGAACTTACATTTGTATTTCCACCACTGGAAAGAGGCAACAAAGTGTCATAAATGTCTTGTGAGCTTACATTACTGTCTATGACAGCAAGGGCTGAACAGAATCTTCCACAAACACTACATCCCGTGAAACTAGAACACGATTTGTTTGCGGATGATATAACCTATAACCTTTGCTTTCAGCACTATAACCAACAAAAATACATTTGACAACCTTATTATCCAATTTTCTGCATTGTGTTTGTGGCACCAAAGCATATGTCAAACAGCCAAAAACAGGCATGTGCTCAATAGAAGGCTTTCTATCATGCCATGCTTCATATGGAGTAATAGACTACAAAGCTTTCGTAGGACACCTATTAAGTACATAAGTGGCACACATGATGGCCTCAAGCCAAAAAGAATGCGGCAAAGCTTGACTTTTTGACTATACATCGTGCCATTTCCGTCAGGGACCTGTTTTTCCTCTCAGCAACACCATTTTGCTCAGGTGTATAAGGCACTGTACATTGGTGTTTTATCCCACGACTAGCCAGAAATGCATTAAATTCTTGAGACATATACTCCGCCCCTCGATTGGAACGGAGGGTGCCCATAGTACGTTTCGAGACATTTTCAGCCATAACCAGAAATTGTTTGAAGTACATAAAAACTTCGGACTTCGCTTTAAGTAGAAATACCCATGCATGCCTGGAGTAATCAGCAATGAAAGTCATGAAATAAGGTAATTGCCCAAGGACGGAGTTTGCATGGGCCCACAAACATCACTATGCACAAGCTGCAACCTGCATGCGGCCCGAACTGAACCATCCTTTGGAAACTTAGAACGCTGCATCTTACCCAAAATACAGCCTTCACAAACATGTTTGACATGTGCTTCAAGAGGTGGCAAAGAAGCAACCATATCAGATTTCTACAAACGCAGCAAACTGGTAAAATTCAGATGACCAAAACGTGCAGGACAAAGTTTTGCATCTGAAATAGCCCTTGAATCTGAAAACGCATTTGCAAAATTTTGTCCGCACTTGTCATACAAAGTGAGCTTATACAGCCCACGACACAAAAGACCAGATGCAACAATTTCATCACCAAAACTGAGATCATGAACTATACATCTGTCATCCACAAATTTGACTACAAGTCCAAGTCTAGCAAGTGCAGATATAGACAAGAGATTCTTCTTGATCCTAGGTACATAAAGTGCATCAACAAGTGTGAAGGAACTGCCATTTGCAAAAGTAAGCACAATCTTTCCAACTCCCTGAACCGGATAAGAGGCATTGTTGGCACAAGTGACTGAATTCCCATGAGGGAAAGACTCGAGAGAGGTAAACAATTCACAATGTGAGGTAATGTGCTTTGTAGCACCACTGTCAAAATACCACACATGTGACAGTGGTGCTTTCGACAGTGATGCTTTGTAGCACCACTGTCGAAATACCACACATGTGAAACTGCAGCAACTGACAAGCATGCATCATGGACAACAGGATTGTAAGTGCACTCTGCACTAAAAGCCCATTCTGCATCAAAAATAGCAACACAGTCTCCTTTTACAGAAGACTCAACAATGGCTGCATTTGTAGTGGAACCATCATTTGTAGTGGAACCACCCTCTTTCTTCTTAGCCTCTTTGGCCTTCAACTTAGGACACGACTTGATCAAGTGATCATTATCTTTACAATAATGGCAACGTATCTTCTTTTTTCCCTTATCCCCAAAATTGCCAGACGAAGTGCTGCCAACAGAAACATTGGGAACATAAGTTTTTCCACTCGCAGTAGAACCAAAAGAAGTGGCTGCATTGCTGTTACTACCCTTTCTTTGAGAAGCAATAAAATCTTGTTCAACTGCACGCTGTCTAAGATAGTCCTGTTTTTTCTGGAAAGTGACTCTTGCAACAACAATGTGCATAATTCATCAAACTTGACAACTTCTGGATTTCCTTGGGTCATAAGTCTCCAAGAACAGTCTGCACAAGGGAATTGTCTGAAATGACTTCACCTACAGAAATAAGATGCTCATTGATATCCTTGACACTAGCAAGGAAAGTGTCCATATAATCTTCCTCATGCATAGTCTTCGACTCCAGCTCTTTATGCAGCAAAGCAATTTTAGCCTCATTGCGGCTTGCATAAAGAGCAATCAAAATATCCCAAGCCTGTTTTGCAGATTTTGCTGAATGGATGTGAGGAACAATGTTGCACTTCAGAGACAATGCAATCAATGCATGAGCCTACGCATCCTTTACATCCCAACGAGCTTGTTCTGCCATAGCCAAAACTACTCTAATAGCAGCAATCCTTGTAGCAAGACCTGCAACATCCTCAACATCGCCTGCATCCTCAGAACCAAGACATGAATCAATGCCCTACACAATATTCCAAACGCCCTTTGACACAACAACAACGTGTTGCATCATATAAGCCCACATAGGGTAATTGTCCCCATTCAACTTGTCCTCAGCAACAAACATCTTGAAGACATCTATGTTGTTGTTAGCCATGGTAAATGATGCACTTGATGTGAAAACTGCTCAAAAATAGGAGAAACGGAGCGGGAACAACACGTACTACATAGCACAAACCGTAGAAGACTGTAAGGCACCTGTTATGCAGAAAACGACATTGACAGAAATTCTGCACAAAATGACAAAATTGTCTATGCAGACCTGCCTGTAGTGGAAACGAGGCCGAAATGAGCCCGAATCAGAAACCTGAGCGGACTAAGCTCTACGAGCACTCCCGAAATATTTGTCAATCTACGAATGCTTGCCAAACCTCACCATAATCGGAGAAAGTGAGCAGGCATGTGCTAGAGCAGCAGGCAACTAAGCCCGGGAGGATGCAACCTGCTCTGATTCCAATTGTTGGAATTAGGGTTGCAGAGAAACGCACACAGCTTGGAGAAGATGAAGGAAGCTCAAGGCACACAATAGAGAGTGTGTTACTTAGTGTGCAATGGAAAGATAGATAGCCCTAGAGTGATGGGCGTGTATACAATGCTCGGGGGGAAAAACCTCTTAAAGAGGGAAAAAATGCCCCGGCGGTCCTAGTGTGTTCACACACATCACTACCACATGTATATGGTAACAAAGCATGTCAAAATTGCAAATTGAACACATAAATATCTAATTGGGCATGACCATAACACAAATCCATCATCACATTTTCCAAATCATTGTGTACACAAATTGATTTTTAAGTGCATACAAAAGGGAAAAATAGTGCACACACACCTAAACACACACACTCAATGAAAGTGCACACACACTTGATTTTAGTGCACACGCTTGTAATTGACCATTCAAGTATGCAATTAGGCAAATTTGCATTGTACATTAGCACATGAAATCATCAATCTACACATTCAAATGCAGGAAAATTTTGGCACTAAAACGGCATGCAAACTCACAAAATCAAAAGCTCAAAATCACCAATTTGAAAACAGCGATGCATAGTACCTTATAACTCTTAAAACCAATGGCACCATCTAATTTCTGATTACAAAATGTGTAGGCCAATTCCGTCAAAGCTCCAAGCCCTAATCTTACGTTCCAAAATAAAAAAATTGTTAAGTGATTAGCACAAATTGTCATTGTTAGAATGCAATCCAAGCCTCTAATTTGGCATATATCAAAGCATAAGCACAAAATATTAGTCCAATTAGTAGAAAATTAGTGTGAAAGCTAACATAAATTAGTAAAAATAGCAAGGAGTTAGTGTGAAATTAGAGTGTGTAGGCACACAATTAGCAATTTTTGATAATAAATTAAGAGAAAATGAACACACATCCAAAATTTACAGAACAACAAACACACAAGTGAAATTAGTGAGGAAATATATCCGATTATGCCATAATTATACTAGCGTAGGTCATCGCTTCCCGACAATCGAGCCAAATGTTGGGGTACCATTGTAGCATAGCTCCAATGACCAACAATAATTGTCAATTTGGAGGGATGAGCTACCTAGCTAGGGCATGGAAACACTCATCAATTAGTGAGATCATGGCAACACGAATGGTGACTCTATGAGGTGAGCATCTCGGCCTATGAAGGAGCTAAGCCACAATGATTGGCAGTCTCCACATCCACTTCTCTTCACCTAAAATGAACCTGATCACACACACTAATGATTGTAAAGACACACACATCACTAATATCATCATGCAATAGACTAATCACAAGCACACACACATAGATCTATTGAGCATACACTCTCCAATAAAACCTACATGCAGACACAAAGAATAGTAGGAAATCACACAAGATTAGAGTGAGATTAACCACTAATTAGTTATGATCTAGCTAACCAAAGCATCATTAGCAATCATGAGAGAGTATGAGAGAGGCATAGTGAAAGAGAATTAAGAATTGATTATTGTTAATCAAGTCATATGAACAAGGAGAATCTCAAAGACTCCATAGCCACACACCTTATGAGCTCTCACCAAAGAGTGGTTTCAACAAATGAGTTTGAGAATTCTAATTCCATTTACACAACGCCTTATATTCCTAGGGTAAACATATGCAATTTATGGGTGCCCAAGGCCTTTAGGGCTCTACAACTTATTGAATCTGCAACCTAGGTACGCTAGCTAGCCTATTCTTGAGCCCATAACACCTCACAAATATTACAGCTTGAAATAAATTTTCACAATACATGGCTATTTTGAAAAAACATAAAAACATGCTACTCTTATCTTCATTGATTCTTTGTATTCATCTTTGATGTTCCTTTGTAAGGCTTGGGTCTTTAGCAGATTTTGCTAATTGATGTTGGTTCAATTAACAGTACTAAGCTATTCTCCACCTGGGTAGCTTGGTGAGCTACGACTGAGGGATGGCTTGCAGCTTGCAATCTCCTCCCCCCTCTCTTCTGCATGTGGCCTCTGCACCATGCTTCCCTCCATGCATGCCCACACACTTGAAAGACATCACTGTGATTATTCTTACAAGGTATGCTTGTTGGCACATGCTTACTGACATGTTAACGTGCTGACGGGAGCAAAGCAAACCCCGAACCCCGACGGCCTCTAAAACACCGGGGACCGAATGGCGCGCCTCGAGCCTGTCATGGTAAAGCAAACAGGGGGCACCACCTAGCTTCAACGGCTAGGACGCAAACAACACACCACCATAAAAAAGTTTTCATCCAAGAGAGATGGATGCTTGGGAGTAATGATGAAGAGGAAAGGGAATGAGATCAAATGAGAGAGAGAGAGAGAGAGAGAGAGAGAGAGAGAGAGAGAGAGAGAGTGAGGGAGGGGGTATAGCGGCTTAGCACTTAGGCACCACAAAAGGATGGCGAATCCGCACACCCTTCACACATACACAAGCTCACTCCAAAACACAAGACTAGGTGTGGCGATTCCGCACACCTCACATGGGCAAAACATTGCAAGAAAACATACTCACAAAACCTCAAGCTTTATTTAGAGAATTAGGCGATGAAATGGGGAGCATAGGGTAGGGGAATGAGAAGGGAGAGAGTGGTAGAGCACATGGCGGATAGGTGGGAGTTGATGGCGAAGACTCGCACGAGGATTATGGCCATCATCCTTCATTTAGTTGCCCTTCATCTTCCATAGCCAAGGGTGTAGAGGTCATGCTCAAGACAAGCATGGTGATTGCGGTGATGGTGATGGTGATGGTGTGGGTGTGTGTGTGTGTGCACTAGGCACACACAGTGCATAGTGTGTTCTTTGGTGATGTTGTGTGTCCTTAGTGTGATGGTGACCCCTCTTTATATAGGGGAGGAGAGGGGAGAAATTCTAGAATTTAGAAATGAAGAAATCATTATCTACATAGGCCATGTGACTGTGGGCCCCACTTGTCTGGATGTGTGTATATGTGCCAGAACAGCAGTCTCATGAGAGAGAGACTAAGAGAGAGAGATGGGTTGATGAAAAAAAGTGAGAGGTGACATGGAGAATAAAGTAATTACAAGAGGGGAGAGAGGGGAGTGTGTTCAGAGGTGAATCTGTGTGCAGATGTGTGTGAACACAAGAAAAATCAGGTAACCACCGGGTGGGGATGGGTCTGTGGGCACCTTTTTCAGTGAAACTGAGTGTGTGTGAGTGTGGGGGAGGTTATTTAGCTACAAGACAAGAGACATGGCGCCCTTTAGAGAGAGAGGGGGGTATTTGGGTCATGGGATATGATAGGAGAGAGAAAGAGGAGGTGGGGTATACTATTTTGGAAGATAGGGTAAGTTGCATGTGAGTTAGGGTGCATTATTGGTGAGTTATAATGCATTATTGGTGAGAGGTGGGGTAGCTTGAGGGGAGAGAGAAAGGAGAAAGGACAAGGGGAAGAAAGAGGGGGTTGACCTTTTGAGTGGAGGAGAGGAAAAGGGACGCCCGGCGGGGCAACAGTGAAGAAAAAGGAGGCAAGGTGGGGATAGGCTACCCCGCAGGCATGAGGTGGCCTATTTTACCTTTCTTATATATTTACATAATCATACTTTATTTTTTTCTTACTTTTTCCAATGCCTTTTATCACTCCCTCCCTAAGAGGGGGTTTTCATGGGGTGGGGACGAGAGAAGAGGGGTATGGGAGCTTGGCTTGTGAAAAGCCCCCATCAGTGCTTCCACCAAGGAGTGTTTTTTTAAATCATATCAACAAACACAAGAATCATATCCTAGAGATGTAGGAAGTCCTATGATGAAATCCATAGATATGCATTCCCATTTCATTTGTGGCACATTGATTGGCTTCAACTTACTACGGTATCAAACTTGCTCAACTTTAATGTGTTTGCATGTTAAGTATCTTGTACCATAGCTTAATACATTGTACTTTAGTCTTGGCCAAAAGAAACTCTCTCTCATAGTAGCATATGTTTTAATGTAACTTGGATATCTTGCAATAGGTATATTGTGAGCTTCTTGGAGTATTTATATTTCGATCCCACCATTACTTGGGATATAAAGACGGTCATTGAAGTAAACATTTTTTCCTTGAACATAATGTGTCTCTCTTGTTTTTCTATGCGATTATATCCAAGTTTAGCAAATACTAAATCCTCCTGAAAAATGGATCCTAGGCTATACTTTCATGAATAAGGTCAATCAATGAGGTAGTAGATGTTGTAATTGCTCCTATTGTACTCTGTCTGCTTAAACTATCAGCCACTAGATTTTTCTTCCCTGATTTATATTCAATCCCAAAATCATATTCACATAATAATTTCATCCTTCTCCATTGGCGAATATTACGATTGGGATAAGTGTAAATCCACTTGAGGCTTTTATGGTCTGTGTGTAATTCAAATCGCCTTCCAAAAAGATATTGTTACCATACTTTGAGAGCATGTACAACAACTTAAAAATTTCAAATCATGCATAGGGTAATTTAACTTATGATCGTGCAACTTGTAAGAGATAGAAAACCACCAATAGCTTGTCCACTTGCGTCAGTGAGGAAAATGAACTTTTTTTTGAAGTTTACAAGTTGTAAAATTGGAGCATTCGCCAAAGGATCTTTGAGTCTCTCAAAACTATCTTGAGTACAAACATTGTGAGAAAAAACTTTCTTCTTCTTAAGGATATTAGTCAATGGAAAAGCTATCTTAGAATAACCTTCAACAAAAGTATGATACCATCCCTTTAATCTAAGAAAGCTGCTTACTTCTTTTATAGATTTAGGTTTAAAACAAGCTACAACAACTTGAACTTTACTTGGGTCAGTAGAGATGCCATCTTTGCAAAAAATGAATCCCAAGTAATGAAAAAATTACACTTGATACGCTTAGCATAAAGCTAATTTTGTCATAGAAGTTCAAGTACTCGTCGCACATGTTGCTCATGGTCTTTCTAATTATTTGAAGAAACCAAAATATCATCAAAGAGGACAAGAAAAACATCAAGATGCTCTCTAAACACATCGATCATAAGGCAATTGAAAGTTACTAGCACATTTTTAAGCCCAAAAGACATAATTTTGAACTCATAATGTCCAAACCGAGTGTTGAATCATGTCTGTGGTATTTCTTCCTTCTTTATTTGAATTTTTTTGATAGTAGCTAGACTTAAGATAAATTTTTGTAATAATATAAGCTCCGTGTAATCAGTCAAGTAACCTATGGATCCTCGATATTACGTACTTATTCTTGACTATTACCTAATTCAATCTATTATAGTCCATAAAAAGTCATAGAGTAATGTCCTTCTTTCGATTAAAAAGAAGAAGAGTACTCCATGGAGAAACACTAGGTCTAATGAAGCCTTGGTCAAGAAGTTAAGTAAGTTTCTCTTTGAGTTCCACAGACTTAGGTACCAACATCTTATATGTTCTGCAGGCATTTGGTTGAGCTCCTGGAATAAGCTTTATTGCACGATCGACTTCACACTTGGGTGGTAACTCTGAAATCTCTTCAAGAAAAACATCACCAAATTCAGTAAGCCACCCAAGTTCAGGTGTTTCCGAATTATTCTCTGCAAAATTAAGCTTTATTGCATAAATCATCTCATTATTTCTGTAGCTTTTCATTAGTTCAATGAAGTTCACAAGATAAAGTTTAGGATTTTGTCACTTTTAAGTATTGGTAACCCTAGAGTTATGCTTATTTACAAAATGTAATGAAGAACTTTTACAATGTAAGTGAGCATCATTTTCCTTAAGTCAATCCATCCCTAAAATTCTGTCATAGACTCCTATGGATAAGACTCTAAAATGAGTTGAAGTTTTGTGGCTATCCAAAACAAAATTCAAGCATTACCAAAAATATAAAC
The DNA here is from genome assembly GCF_014529385.1 of Adiantum capillus-veneris. Lineage (NCBI taxonomy): Eukaryota > Viridiplantae > Streptophyta > Polypodiopsida > Polypodiales > Pteridaceae > Adiantum > Adiantum capillus-veneris. The sequence goes on along the minus strand of NC_140952.1, from coordinate 45,008,300 downwards.
CCTCTAGGGGCCCTTTGGGATTAAGGCTCATTAGAGGCCAATCAATAGAAAGAGAGTGGTGGACACACTCTATACCCTCAAAAACATAAGGGGACAAGGTAGCCTTACATATCTTAAGGTTTCTTACATAGTGAGAAGGTGGGGGTGGGTGGGGGATTCACTTTGATCTTACTTCCTCCCCTCGATTTGAAAATACTCAAAAAATTAAAAAATTTTAAAAATTATATTTCTCTCCTTCCAACCCCTCCAAACGTATATTATAGTAAAAAGTATATTTTTGGACCTTTAAAAGTAAAAAACGTGCACTTGAAATCCCAAAAAATGTTTTTTTTATAATTTTTTTCAAAACATCATTTCAAACTCTTAAAAGTTTCCCCAAACCTATCCCATAGTTAAAAAGTGATTTTCTCTCTCTAGATCTTCTTTCCAAAGCCCTCTATTGCTACAACAATCATTTTCATCCTCTACTCCAACATTCTCTCTCTTATCACCTTCTTCCACCTCCATTGGTGTTGAGCATCATGCAAGCTCATCCTCCTCCTCTTCCTCTTCCACCTACCATTCACACGCCTAGTGAGCTCATCCACCTTCTCTTACCTCCATTGTAGCACCAAAAATCCTCCTTCCCCTTCTCTCCCACTCCACCTCCCATTCTCACACCCCACCTTCTTGTTTGACACCAAGCAAGCAAGATGAAGTCTATGTGCCACAAGATCTCGTCAAAGGTGAAAGTGTATACATGAAACCATCTGCTACTTGCCATCACCATGTTTTGAGATGGTGGAATTTTGAATCACCATTGAAGGGAAGTCTCCTTGGTTTGAAAGCATAGCTATAATATATTTTTTCAATGTCAAGTAGGTGGTGGCAAAAACTTTCTTAAAGGAAAACTTCCACCAAAATGTGAGTACCTCTTCTAGCAACATAGAGTTTTGCATGTTGTCACATTATAAGGTCTTTCATTGTCATAATTGTGTGTTTTTCTATCTTGCGGTCATTTTTTTCTCTACCTTGGCGGAGGAGCAGTCACTTCACATCGTCTTTTGCACATTTAGATAATTCCATGTGGATGTTGGATCAATGTTTGTCTTCAACCTTTGCCCAAACAAGTTGGTGCAAAGTAAAATTTTCTTTTACTTACACTCCTATGTTATCCTCACTACTGTGCAAATAACTATGGTAGACTTTCACTTCTTCATATAGAAAGTAGTTTCATTTTTCATTATTCCAAATTCTTGCCATGCAGTTTGAGATATAATTTTAGTAACTTGTCAATATTTTTTGTTTGTTTTGTAGATAATGTCTCATTATAACTATAGAAATCTTTTACATTGGTTGGCCATGGAGGTCCATAATAAAAAATACGATATGGAGGCTGAAGAAAAAGGTTTTTGGTACCTGGACCACCTTGAAGGACAAGTTGTGCAAAACCCTTTTATATTGCAGTACAAAAATTCCCTTTGTGAATTGTTATTCTTTACAAAATGTAGAGCCTTAAATTCCCAATGTGCGTATTGAACTCATCATGACCCTATATTGATGTATACTCTCTTTATAAGTTGCTACAATGCACATAATGTAACCCTTATTTTGCAATGAAAATGAGTTTTTTTCATCAATTCTTCTCTCTCTCTCTCTCTCTCTCTCTCTCTTGCAATTTTAAAGGTAGTGTAAGATTTAAAGTCCAACATTTGTGTACTAATCTTGTGTTGGATACATACAATGTCTAGAACGCATTTGGAAATCAAAAGAGTCAAATTCCTTTTGTTTTGGGGGATGATTTCCTTTAATAATTATACAATGCTCCTTACTAGAATCTTATTGTAATATATATGAAAAATTGAAAAAATAATTATAACATTGATAAGTTCTACTCGTTGCCCTGTTGACATCTTCTTTAGATACCCAAAGCTTGGAATCTCACAAGAGCAGAACTCGGTGCCTCAAATAATTTCCTAGTTGTAGGCTTATAAGTCCCTTGTTCATTTTATGGCCCCTGTTTGGACAGCAGGCGTTGCCTTGTGGCCAAGGGACCTTTTTTTGCATCTGCCTCTCAAGAACTATGAGATCCCAATAGAGTGTACTTTGGACACGAAGGATCACAGTTTTAGGACTAGTTGAGGATTTTTTCCATAAACCTTTGGTATGTGATCGGAGATCCCCTGAGCCGCCTCATTCAATAAACCAATATCTCCTATAAAGTAGAGCATTTGTATTGCCTATAATTCATCATGGCCCTTGTTTTCTAGAGCCATATGTGGCATGCACCACACAATGAGTTTTGCTTTGATTTTGAGGCATATTTACGTAAAGATTACATACAAATACCCATCAAATACTTGGGGTCAGGCCCCATGACAACAAAATAAAAGGGCTCAAGGAGCGATGGTGTTTGGTCATGCAATACTTTATTTCCACAACATAACATTTGAAAATCCAATTTAAGCTACCAAGAAGCTCAAAGTGTGGTAGAGCTAGCGTGGTCTTGCACAATAAAAACCAATAAAGTCTAAATTTCTTGATACATTTATGAGGACCTTACAAAGGGAACTGCCATCATAGTCTTGCAACCATTCCATGATATGGTGTGCTCATGTTGGTGACCTAGCACATAAAAATCGTTATTAGGGGAGCCTCCATGCTAGGAGCGAGTGCTTGGATCTTGGAAATATATTCTACTTCCCTGCTAGGGCTCCCCCCATGTTAGCATAGTGGTTCTTGAGGTAGTGTGAGCCACATTCCACTAAGTAAACGCATTGCTTGAGGAGTGTTTTTTGCTGCCTTGTGGAAGGCATGTTATGACAATAGCTTGAGCCTTTTCCATGAAGACCACTCAATCGACATCAAAGGAGCTCACCTTGTGTCTTACTTTTTTTCTAGAGATTTGCTCAAACAAAAACATGCATGAGCTCAACATTTTTCAGTTTGTACAATAGAAATTATTTCTAAGTATATGGTGTACTAATTTGCAAGTAATTCTTTCCAACTTGAACTAGAAGATGTCAAAATATACATTTTGGTGAGATTACCCACCTCCAATAACCATGAATTTTAAAAACACCACCTGAAAGTTATAGCAAAGAATGTTGATAGAGGTAAAGTAGTGCATAAGCTCTACTATGTAAAAGATTAGAAGATTAGGAAAACTTTAAGAGGAAAGAGGAGGGAGTGGGGGGGGGGGGGGGGGGGGGGGGGGGGGGGAGAGAGAGAGAGAGAGAGAGAGAGAGAGAGAGAGAGAGGATTTTGGGGGCAGAATGGTTCAAAATTTGAATTGAGCATTTTAAGAGGAAGAAAGATAATAGAGAATAATTTAGAGTGTGTAGATGTAGAGAAATATCCTAAAAAGTCCTTTTTTCATATATATATATATATATATATATATATATATATATATATATATATATATATATAAGAGTTGGGAAGAAGTTTCAAGTTGAAAATGGATCCAAATAATTTTTTTTCAAAGATTGTTTTGGCTCCTAGTTATGCACGCTTTTGATGATGTGGCCATGTAAAAAGGAAAAGGACAGATGTTGACTAAGGGGAGTTAATGTCATCCCATCTTTTCCCCATCACTTTCAAAAAGGAAGAGAGAGAAATTGACTTTGTAGCTCCACTCCCTACTTGGGCCTAAAAAAATGCTAGGGAAGGCTATGAAAAAGTATCCAAAGGAACTTGTCCCCTCAACCATACACAATACTAGACTTTATCCCTTAAAATTAAGATTTCTTACAAGGCCCATGAAAGGTTCATATTTTTACTAATGGTCACCCACTGAAATAGAAGATTTACCCTTCCTACTTGTAGCTAATTCCACGGTGAGATCAGAAATGGAGATTTTTGCATACAGGGCCAGGCCTTTTGGAGTGGCCAATGCACTAGCAACATTCCAACGTCTAATGAGACATGAATTAAAGGAGTGTCCACAAAATTTCCTAGAAGTTTATATGGATGATCTTTGTGTGCATTTGACTAAACGGGAAAGCCATTTTAAACATCTAAAGTGTGCCTTTGAGAAATACCGTCTAAAGTATTAAACATCACAAAATTCTTGGACATGTTGTCTCAAAAAATAGTATTGCTACTGATATGGAAAAGGTGGCAACAATTACTAAGATATCTTTAGACTGACAATCAAGGAAGTTCAGGAATGCATGGGGCGTTATGGCTACTACCGTAGATTTATCTACATGTATTCAATCATTGAAAATCCCATTTATGGCCTTATCACTCATTTTGAATGGATAAAGGAATGTAAAGAGTTCTTTCAAAAGCCTGGAAAATCCTTGACATTAACACCTATACTAAAGACTCTTGATTGGAACAAAGTTTTCAATGTACATGTTGATGCTTCAAATTTTATTGTCGGTTGCATATTAGCTCAACCAAGAGAGGGGACAATGGACTTTTCTATCTCTTATGCTAGTAGACGACTAATCCTAGCAGAAAAGAACTACACCACAATTGAAAGGAAATTCCTTGGAATGGTGAATGAGGTTAAGAAATTTTGACACTACTCTTTAGCTAATAAGTTTGTCTTTTTTGTAGACCACCAAGCCTTACTCTTTTTGGTCAATAAGCCATGCAACACAAGAAGGATAGTAAGATGGTTTATCATCCTACTAAATTTTGATATTATAGTGGCATTCAAGAGGGGCACCACACACCAAAGAGCAGATCACATGTCAAGGATCACTTTGAGGAAACCTTCAAAGAGAATAGATGATGATATGCTAGACTCTTACTTGTTCTTAGTAGAAATGATTCCTAGATGGTTGGAAGATATATTCTTTTTAATGACCATCACTCAAGTAGATTCACAGTTCCCACTTCCAATCACATCACAAATGATAGGGAGATCACCTTTATATCAGCTGCTACTGGTTGGAGGTTGTATCAGGAAAACAAAGGTGGGATTCTACTTCTGTGCATTAGACCTAAGGAACAAGCAAAACTACTTGAATCAAGTTCATACCACGATAGTAGAAATTCATTTTGGGAAAGATCAAACCTTGTGAAACAATCAACCTGGCTAGGAGTTTATTGGCCTACTATGAAATGCGATGTTCATGCCTATGTGAACAATTGTTCCCAATGTAGGGAAAAATCAGCCATTACACACGCCATATTATTCCAGGTCTCCTTTATACCAAGATGGAGTAGATATCTAGTAAAATATTAAGTAGGCAACTATGTGATGATCAATCATCAACTATATAGACGAGGAAAGAACCATTAGCTTAGACTATGTACCAACGAGGATGAATATCTTCCTATCTTGGAGCAAGAATATGCCGGTCTTGAAGGGGGTCATTTCTTCCCATGCAACATGGCTAGATCTATATTGATGGTAGGTATCTGATGGACAACTCTATTTTTTATGTGAAGGAATTGTTTGATGATGTAAATCTTGTTGTTGATTGCAAAGAATTGGTTTGACGATGCAACTCTTGTCAACAAGCAAGAATGCCAACTAGAATTGACATTATACCATTGCAACCTATGATGGGCACACGTATTTTCTTAGTGGGGTTTATACTTTGTCGGTCTAATAAAACCACTTGAATGCAAGACTTGGGCGCAATATATTATTGTGGGCACAGATTACTTGACCAAATGGGCCAAAGAAAAAGCCACTAGGAAGAAAGATGCATGAACCACTACCAAATTCTTTTATGAGTGCATATATACACGATACTGAATTCCTATTGATTTTGTGAGTAATCAAGGAACACACTTTATCAACAAGGTGATAGATCATTTGTTAGCTGAGTTTAGGATAGTTAATAAAAGATTTGCACCCAATCATCCTCAAGTAAATGGCCAAGCCAAAAATACAAACAAGATCTTAATCTTAGTGCTTACTAAGATTGTAAGCTTTTAAACAATGATTGAGAAATGAATGTTCACTCAACTTTGTGGGCTTATAGACTGTCATTCAAAATGGCTTTGAATATTGCCACTCCCTTTAACTTGGTCTATGGACTAGATGCTATATTGCCAACCTTCAGAGTTGCACACAAGGTATAATGGAAAGGTCATGAGTTGTGAGAACGACTTGAGGACTTGGAATGATTAGATGAGCACAATAGCAACCATAACAAGTATACATGCCCAAAAGAAAAAACAAAAACAGCTCTTTGATTCACATCTATAGATGAAAGTCTTCAAACAAGGCAATTTGGTATTGGTATACTCATTGAACCAACACATTCCTATATTCAAGAAAAAGGGACATTGTTCTTTCTTAATTGAGAGCGTTTCACCAAGTGGGGTAGTTAAGCTAGCCACCTTAGATATGGAAATTATGGAGAATTGGATTATTGTATTTTGACTTTAAAAATACCATTTTCCATTGACTAATGATCTCTTGCAAAGCATGCATGAAACAAAAAAAGAAAGAAGGCTTAAAGGACAATAGGTGATCGAGGAGGCTCAAGAGAAATCATGCATTCAAATTTTGAAGAGAAAAGCTACAATGCGACCAATCCCTAAAGTTTTGCCAATCAATATCCTTAAGATTCGCAATCACTACTTTACTCATTCTTTAGTAGAAGATAAAGTGGAAATAGATGATGAATGATTGGATGGATTGAACATGAGGATCACAGCTATGATGAAATATGGGTTCAAATGTAAAGCACTCACCGACACAGGTTCATGACTCGTGACTAGCTATGGCTAAACAATAAACATTCAATGAAAGATCATTGGAATCCACAACATCCTGAACGAAGCTCAAATACAGAGGGAGCTGGAATGGGAAACATTCCTCTCTATTGGCTCTCTTGAAGCTAAAAACGAAACATTCAATGAAAGATCATTGGAATCCACAACATCCTGCACGAAGCTCAAATATAGAGGGAACTGGAATGGGAAACATGCCTCTCTATTAGCATTCCATTAAAATCTCACCAATTCTCCATTAGTCAAAGCTCACCAACTCCCCATTAAAATCACTAGAGTTGAAAACCCTCTTCACATAAAGATTTATGTTTTTCATCCTATCGACTTCCTCTTAACCAAAAGAAGCCATGCCAAGCAAATAAACAAGGCTCTTAAATTCCAATTCACCCTTGAAAACTTAGGCCAAGTTACATATTGGCCCGTAGATTAGACCATGACATCGGAGTCCAAAAAGAAAGATTACTAAAAATTTAAACCCACAATATTGAAATAAGGATACCATATCAGGAAAAGTAAAGCATGTAAAACTTTGTAAGGAAACCCTTACTCCATCAAAATCAAGATACTATGAGGGGACAACAAAAAGGGAGGTTTATCATCCAAAAGAGGCCATGCTAGAGATATATACACTTTGAATAGATTCACTTACCAAATCAAACAACACTTGAATTTTGGAATACAAGGCTTTTGCTTGTAGACAATTGTTTGGACAAACTGTTTGTGTCAAGACAAGGGCAAGGCCAGGGAGTCATGGATTGAGCCAGGGGCCAGACTAGGCAGTGTGGCCAAGGGAATCTGGCTAGGGCAAAAGGCTAGGAGCATTGCCTATATAGTGGGAGGTTGGGAGGTGGATTCTAGGGTCTAGTCACCTCAGTCTTTACACTAGTATCAAGAGCCAAGTTGCTTTTTTGGGGAAAAGAAGGCGTGGTGATTCTAAGCCTCACAAGCTCTTGCATGTTGCATGCTGTGGGGAGTCTCTCTTGCTAAGGGAGGAAGGCGCTAGAGTGGATGAGCGTGTGCAGAGCCCCTTGAGGCGGGGATGGACACGCAGTTGACCTCACCCAAATGCAGCACTATTTTGCTGGGAGGGTGCACGTGAGCCAACCCAACAATACCCGTCATGAGAGCGGCCTGTGGTGGCAGGCATTGGGTACACCCACATCAAGGAGATAGCCTCACACGGCAGCAGTCATGCCATCACCGTCCCTAAGCAGGTTCCTTTCTCACTATTAAGCAGGCCTAAGGCCGTTGGCCTTGGGACAGTCCCAAAAAACAAATTTTTTTTGAAGCCGACAAGGGGGCATGCCCACCTGACACACAGTCAATCTCACTTGAGGAGTACAAGCAAACTCACATTTCGTCCAACAAGCCCTGACATTCATGGACAGGCATTCCGTTTGCTGCAAGTTAATTGTTGACTTCACAGTTGCTTGGGATTTACAATCTGGCTTCAAATTCGGCGTTTAGATCAATCAAAGGCATAATTATCCTACGAGCTCGTTGAGAGAACCCAAGTTGTAAAAACCGAAAATTTCGGATAAAAAATTACCGATGAATGTTTGCAAGATCGTTCATCAAGTCTACATTTGACGACTTGCAACTTGGTGGACTGCATACGATGCAAGCACGTTATTTGGGAAGCTCAAATTTTTCAACACATTCAATTTTATCGAAAATTTAAAGATCACCTTCTTTACAACAGCAGGTGGAATTAGCACGGCTAATCACCGGACTCTTCTACGCGTTTCTATGTTCACTACGGCTACGCGCATTTTTGTACTCCAAGGTATTGTTATCTCTTTTGTTCGCACACCACGTTTTCTCCATGAGTGCAAAAATTGATGATCAACACATGTTTGACTTCAAATACTTGGAATACTTGGAGTCTGCTCCACCTGTGGATGCCGCATGGCCGGATACTCTCACGGAGGGTATCCACGTGGCAACAGGGACGGATGATGCATACCCAAGCAGCCTATCTTTCTCTCCGTGAGTATCCACACCTCCTCCTCAGAGTGTGTTTGGTATTCTGGAGGATGATACTAACTTGCCGGATGCTAGGAAGTTTGTCACTCGACAGGATTGGCAAACTTTTAAGGCCCGATTTCGCTAGCTAGTTGTACGGGTACAACTATTATCTATGCAAGTGGATCAACTTCTCACTTGCCGGAAAATCAAGCGGTTGTCTACCCACCAGTTATGACCAAAGAGGTCCAACATGCACAAGATAATTCGGTTGTAGGAGCAGATCTGGTCATGACCACTGGTCATGACCAACGTGGTCAGGAAGTGACTATCACAATCCGACTTTTGACGTGCAAAAAGTAAAAAATTATCTTTATTTGCTTAGGAACTCATCAAAAAAATCAGTGTCCACATGTCCGATAACTTAAGCATGATGCATTAGTTCGTGATTCGACATAAACTTCATTTTTTGTGCAGGGCACAATAATTTTATTTGCTTAGGAACGCATCAAAAAAGCAGTGTGAGATGGGTTTATTACAAGGTAATAAACAATTAGCCATACGTGCATGTGGCTTTTCAAAGTATAGTCCATTTTTTGAATTGGGTACTATTATGCCCCAATTTCTTTTCTAATATAATCATTTTTGGTACGACCAGTTTCATAATCTTGGCTTATACGATCACCCGACAACATTATGAGATGCATACAAGATCAGTGCATTAGGGTGTGTATGATATACATGTCACAATATTGTTTTTTGTGCACAGCCAAATGCTTGGACAATTTCATGTGATGCAAGGATTCTAATTTGTGCTATGATTGACTTGACGTCAAGAGCAGTGGCACCAAGTTTGGTGCAACTGCATTAATTGGGATATCATCTCACCAAATCCCTACCACAATCCTTCTTGACATGGCCCTTCTTGCCATAGTTCCAACATTCAAGAACTGACTTTATGCGTGACTTGCTCTGCCTTGAGCGATCACGACCTTTTTGGTTTTTGAACCTCTTCTTAGGCCTTCCTCGTGTTTCCACTGACAGTGCAGATGGTTCTCATATGCTTCTCCTTTGCACTTCCTTGCTTAGGAGAACCCCCACAACATCATCAAACTTAAGAGTATTTGTGCCAGAGATAGAATTACTTACAACCATCACAAGGTTGTAGCAACTATCCGATAGAAATGATTGTTAACCCTCACAGCTCACGGACACCCTATCACCTACGACATACGTCGTATTATTTATTTGGTCAGGCTTGTCGTGTAAGGTTTCTAATTTCTGACACCTTAAAGGTTGTATAAAGCTTAATCAAACTGATATGATTATTGAAAAAGCAATGTAGAATTGTTCGACCGTGGAAAATATTGGTATTTTTGGAATCTTAAGCATAACAAATCCCAGGCTAGAAATTTTCAGAACAGAATTTCGATAAAATATGGAAAAGTTACGGGCTCTGAAAGGTTACACTAAGAATTCAATTAGTTAAGTAAAATTGGATGGTTTCAGTAATTATTATTAACAAAGACTTTCTTATCCTAAGGTTCTAGAAATTACTGATATTTCCAATTTTCATCATTAAAAATCAATGAAAATAGTAAAAATCGATTCTGGAAGCTGAGGGGGGCTTTGTGGGATAATGATGAACTTTCCCGGACTAGATTTAGCAGCAGGGGACGTTTTTTGACCTTTAGGGCTGCTTGGGATGCAAGTTATTGCCATTTTCCAGCCAGTGAGTGCCCAGAAACCTATAAATATGACCCTTGCTTCACAATTTCGGATAGACTCGGAACCTGGACACATTCTCTCTCATCTAGAGAGGCCGCTATGCAGAAATCACTAGAGATCAAGCTCTAGTTGATGACCTTAAACGGTAATTAGCCTAATCCTTTTTAATTAACAAGGCTAGATTAATCTATTTTCTTAATAAATTAAAGATTAGAACTATGTATACTCATAAATCCTCTCTTAATTAAATATTCTTTGCTAATTATTGTAATTAAGCTTGGGAATATTAAGAAAATTAATTATCCTATCATACTAGGGCTGAAATTATCCAAATTAACCATAAATTAATGGAAAATATATTAATTAAGTTTAGATTAATTTGAGATAATTATCAAAGATGCATTAGATATTCATTAAGCTAGAAAACTTATGTTATATTTTTCTGAGTAATTTTCATAATTAATTAGCCAGAATTACATTGTGTTTTTGAGAAAATTAAAGGGAAAAATAACCAAAATGATTCAAAATACTTTGAGTTATTTATCACAGGTTAATTACATGTTAAAAAACCTATGATAATTATGTTAACATCAGATAATCAATTTACTTAATTATTTTAGCAGAATTACTCTATTTTTAGGACAAATGAAAAAGGGGAAATTAGCAAATTGATTCAAAATGCTTTCAGTTATTTATTAGAGGTTAATGAAATGTTAGAAAACCTGTGATAAATATGTTAACCTCAGAAAATTAATTTACCTAATTATTTTAGCAGAATTACTGTATTTTTAGGACAAATTAAAAGAGGGAAATTAGCAAATTGATTCAAAATGCTTTGAGTTATTTATGAGAGGTTAAGTACAATTTAGGAAACCTAAGATCAATATGTTAACCTCAGATAATTAATTTACCTAATTATTTTAGCAGAATTACTTTGTTCTTAGGACAAATTAAAAGGGGAAAATTAGCAAATTGATTCAAAATACTTTGAGTTACTTATCACATGTTAATTACATGTTAGGAAACCCATGATAATTATATTAATCTTAGATAAATATTTTAGCAAAATTACTCTATTTTTAGGACAAATTAAAAGGGGGAAATTAGTAAATTGATTCAAATTGCTTTGTGTTATTTACCAGAGGTTAATTATATGTTAGGACACTTGTTGATAATTATTTTCAGCTCAAATAATTAATTTAGTTAATTACTTTAGCAGAAATACTCTATTTTTAGGACAAATTGAAAGGGAAAAATTAATAAATTGATTTAAATTTCTTTGAGCTAATTATCATAGGTTAATTATATGTTAGGGCACCCGTGATATTTATGTGAAGCTGAGAGAATTAATTTACCTAATCACTTTAGCAGAAATACTGTATTTTTAGGACAAATTAAATAGGAGAAATTAGTAAATTGATTCAAATTGATTTCAGTTATTTATCAGAGGTTAATTTTATGTTAGAAAAATTTTCATAATTATGTCAAGCTCAGATAATTAATTTACCTAATTCCTTTAGCAGAAATACTCTGTTTTTAGGACAAATTAAAAGGGAGAAATTATTCAATTGATTCAAATTGGTTTGAGTTATTTATCAAAGGTTAATTATATGTTAGGGAACCATTGATAATTATGTCAAGCTCAGATAATTAATTTACCTAATTACTTTAGCAGAAATACTCTGTTTTTAGGACAAATTAAAAGGGAGAAATTATTCAATTGATTCAAATTGGTTTGAGTTATTTATCAAAGGTTAATTATATGTTAGGGAACCATTGATAATTATGTCAAGCTTAGGTAATTAATTTACCTAATTACTTTAGCAGAAATACTCTATTTTTAGGACAAATTAAAAAAGGGAAATTAGTAAATTGACTTAAAATGCTTTGAGTTATTTATCAAAGGTTAATCACACCTTAACAAAACCATGATAATTATGTTAACCTCAGATAATTATTTTACCTAATTATCCCAGTAAAATTATATTATTTTTAGGGGAAAATAAAAGGGGAAATATTATAAATTAATCCAAAAACCACTTATATAAATATCAAAGGTGAACACACCTTGAGGAGTCCGTGATAAATACCCCAAACTCGGTAAATAGTTTAGGTATTTATCTTCAATAAAAGTAACCGATTTTGCGTATAAAATAGAGAAAGAAAATTAGTAAATGAATTTATCTAATTACCAAATAAATATCTGAGGTTCAAAATCACTATTGAAGGGTGGGAATTACCTCAACATAAATGGTTGGTATAACAAATTACTATCAGTAAAATTCTATCTAAATTAGACCATAAGTATAGGAGGGAAAGGTTATAAATCAAATTTATGAAAATTCCTAAAAATAGAACATATTCAATTACAATTTAGGGTGAGTAATCCATTAGCCGATGGAAATTTATAATTTACTAAGGCTAAAATGAAATATAAACTAAGGATAAACCTAGTTAAAGGACTTCCCAAATTAAATGGTAATTATGGGAAATTACTTATAGCATAAAGAGGTTACAGGAGGAATATCTCATCAAATTAACTATCAAGGATACCTACTTACTCCAAAGATCTTTATTTTTTGGGTAAAAAAGGAAAAAGAAGATTATCCAATTAAACTTCTGATCGATTAAGTCTTTTTATAAGGCTGCGGACATGCCTCCAAAGAGAACCAGGGGAAATCCTCTTACCGAGGAAGAGGATGTTAGCAACAAAAGAAATAAAGACACTAATGACCATGAGGCTGGGCCTAGCCATAGGCCAACGGAGGAAAGTCTACGGGATCTTGCCCCACAGCACATGGACGAGCAGTCCTAGGTGGATTTCTATTTTGTTCATTTAAAATCTTTTAAAGTTCATTTTTAAGTTAGCATTGCATACGTAAGGTTAGGAAGGATAAACTGGCTGAAAAACTGGCGCACTCTATGGGTTAGTTGGCTAAGTATGGGCGCTCAAGTGTGAATGGGGCGAGCTCATATAAAAGTCACCTAAACCTAAAAATCATTCATTCTCTCATTTGTGCAATTGAAGAGTGCTCTTGCTCCATCTCCATCTTCTTCTTCTTCATCTCCTTATGTGTGTATGTATCCGTGAAAGGAGAGAGAGAGAGAGAGAGAGAGAGAGAGAGAGAGAGAGAGAGAGAGAGAGAGAGAAAGAGTGCGATCGAGCATTGCGACGACGCCACAACGAGGATCAATACTCCACGAAGGCTCCTTCTTCTTTGCGGTGAGGAATCCTCCACAAAAGCGAGTGTAGGGCAGTGAGTGACACACCCTTGCTCTCTTGAGCTTGCTAGATTGGTCTAGTTGTGTGCTTGGAGCCATTTGTGGCTCCCACACAGTGTATCGGCAATTCCCTTGCATTAACACGTGTGACGGACGTGCACATTTTTGGCACCGTTGTCGGGGAAATGCCTTACACTAAGCTCGAGTAGCACTCTATGTTGTATTATGGTGCAATTTCAAATGTAGGAAAGGTAGAGAAGGAAGGTGTGTGTGTTGAGAAGAAGCTTGTTTTGCTGTTGTGTATTGCTTTGTTAATAAGGTGTTGAAAGGTACGGTTTTTTCTCTATGATAAGGTGTTAGAATTAAGGTAGTAGATCCATAACGTCAGTTCTGTGTAAAGTATAGTAAGTAAATATGTTAGCTAATGAGTTACTGTAGTAGTTTGTTAGTGTGTAACAGTAGCTGTATTAGTTGTAAGTAGGAAGGTTAGGTGTGTGTGTGTGCTCACGTGCACAACGCGGTTGTGACGACCTTATCCAAAATTAAAAAATTAAAAAAATGAAAATAAAAAATTTAAAGGTAGGACCGAGATCGGGAATATCCCCCAAACCCAAGCCCAAGCTCACACTCAGGCTCAGGCCTCAGTCCTCCTTTAAAATTACGTATCTTAGCCTTACGCGTAGGTAAAAATAGACCTTTTTGAGGACCAACGGAGCTTCGAGTAACCAAACGCTCTGTTGTAAAGCACACCATGACCCCCTAAGAAATACGTTTGTTTCGAGCTACCACATGCTCTAATCCAAAAACTGGTCATTAAAAAACATTAAAAAACATCAAAAAACGAGTGAAAACGGATACCTAAAAAAGTAAGCGGTTAACCTTCAAGGTTATTCACCAATGCTTGTAGGGTGACAAAGGCACATGCATCTGCACTCTAGTTTTGTGCTAGAGTCCGGGCAACTAGAGAGCATTTCGACTTACGCGAGTTCTCAATATCCACCTAGCTTAGGTTCCGGGCCCTCGGCGGGGACCCAAGGTAGTATAAACGAAGACCCAAACAAAGCGGCTAGTGAATCTTCCTCTGACTACGAAGTCATGTAGGGTTTCCCAATGCGGAATCCTGATATCTCAAGCCAAGACATGCATGCCATGGGTCCACGGTCCGGGCCGAGCATGCTTAGCCGCTTGAAGAAAACCTTTAGTAGAGCCACTCGCTCCGAACATGGAGCTAACGATGTAAATGAGGGGGGTGGGGAAGTAAATTCGCCATTTATGAACAACATAGACCCTATGCTCTTAGAGAATGTGCACGTGAATACTCCATTCATTGCACCCCTTGAATCTTCAGAGCAAGTCCCCTCTGATGTTATATTACCTGATGGTAGAAGCCTTGCTGAAGTGCAAGAGGTTGAGCGATATGTTACTCCGGTCAAAGAATATTGAGAGCTTACGCAAGGTAGAGCAACGAAGAGAGTTAAAAGCGAAAGTTCCTAGGTCAATATCCTTGCTAGGAGAGCAATCGAGTGCTCCTGAATTAGCGACCACTAAGGGTCAACCCATAGAGATCCACATTGCATCTAGTTCAAAGGACACCTCTAGCACCTCAAGCCTAGATGGAGCGTTCCTAAATGAGAACTGGGAGTACAAACTACAAACGTAAACTCTAACCAATCTATACACAGGCCACACCTACCACGTGGGTTGGTTAGATGTCCTACAATCCACAACGGGTGCTACTAGTGTGGAGGATCAACAACAAAGAGTTTGTGAGGTCATCCATAGGGTTATTCAACTAGAGAGAGAGAACAAGGTGATCCACATGCCTTCAGCGGATCTCATGAGATTCTTGGATACAGGGAAGGCTAAATAACCAACCTTATCACAAATGGATATTGCCTTGGTAAGTGCGATGGATCCTCCATATGTTGTTTTTCCAGGGGTCTCAGTGCAATCTAATCCCACAAGTGATAGCTTTACTTTTCTGAGTCTAGCTCATCTTTCCCTTGATGACACCACAGCTACCATACCTAGCCCAATGATGGGCATGCCAAGAAACACGCCATGGACCTCATTTGTTAGTAAAGCATCACTGCATGGTAGCTCAATGCCTACAGCAGTACCTACAAGTGTGTACCAATCGTATACACCTATGGGTCCTTGTACTCATGTAGTCCCTACCCCTTCCATTGTTTCAACAACCTATTCTCCACAACCACAACACCCAAGTTCTTATTTCCATGGGACCATACTGGCTAGCATTAGCATGTCACATCTGATTTCTGCTATGCCTAGGGCCAAACATATGAACTTTGGGCCACCACATGGCACAACACCGTACCAAACGTAGAACCCAAGGGCTTCCTACGCGCCAAGACCAATGCCAATACCTACTCCACATGTAGTCTCTGGAGCACCTTCGCCCACGGTGCCTGCTCACTTAGGTGACTTGGCTACATTTGCTCAAGCTATCGGTCGATCTATTGCTTAGAATATGCGTAACACACCTGATAGAGAACCTAGAAGTAAGGAAGTACAAATAGCCAAGCTCACACAAAAATTTAGTGGAGATGAGGATGTGAGAAACCATATTGAAGTGTTTGAACAAATATGCGATTCTCTAGGAGAACCCAATGACCTGCATAAGAGTAATTCTTTAAGCCTAACCTTAAGTAGGAAGGCTGCGGATTGGTATAGAACCCTAAGGGTGGAAGAAAAAATAATTTAAGCTACTCTTAGGAGACTGTTCTTAAAAGAATACATAGGAGAGGGAGTGCTTTGGGGTGTAGCCTCTCAGCTCCAGAAATCCCAACGAGAGGAAGGAAGTCAGTGAGAGACTTTATTTGTCACTTGAAGCATTCGAATTCTCGTTGTAATTCAAATGAGAGCTTCAATAATAATCAATTGCTAGATAGATTCATTAGGGGATTACGACATAAGGATATCTACAATGGCCTAGTCATTAGAGGTATCACCACTTGGGAAGCAGTCACCACCAATGCGATCCAACTGGAGGATAATTTAATGATTCAAGGAGAAAGAGTGTCTGTTTGAGCCTAAATCTATTAGCTCGCAAGCATCGGGGCATCAGCCAGTGACCCTAAAGCCTATTGCTAAGGAGCCAAAGATATCTGAGATGACTTTAGCAGATCTCACCAAGGCCATTCAAGAGAGTCTTAGAGACAATTGTGCTCCATAAAACAGTCATATGTATCCAAAAAGGGAGCAAGAATGGTGCTCAGTATGCTATGAACCCCATAGTACCAGTGAATGCCCTACTTTTAGAGTAAAATTCAATGGGAATTGCAATGCCTGTGGGAGGTATGGTCGTCAAGCTAAGGATTGTATAGTATTTAAGTGCACGATGGCCAATAGACCAACCTTAGCATGGATAGACACACCTTGAGTGCCTGCATTGATGCCGGTCCCACCTCTTGAACAAACATCACAACACATGGTCCCTAGGGCCCAAAATGTTGTACAAACAACACCCTTACTACCTCGAGTGCTGGGACCGCAACCACCACATACAAGAATCACTTCTGTGAATCAAGTGGGTTGTGAGTCATCTAGTGCTTGTTTGGAAGGTTGTGAGGAAGATATAGACCCTAATATAGTTGATTACAAGCTAGAGCAACTTCATAGCTTGAGCGTAAGTTTTCAGAGCTCCTTTCTTCTCTAAAGATAAGCCTCCCTTTCACATTAAAGTTATTGACCTTTATACCTAGGGATTTCTAAATGTCTAGTGGCTGGCTCACATGGCCTTTGACACTTATATTATCGAATTACATCTCAAGAAATTGACCTGCTACTCTGGAATTAGTATTTACATAGAGTATCACTACACTAGCTTGGAAAAATAATAGAGTACAAATGTGGTGTATGGCACGTGTCCAGCCAGGTGGGTGCCCATTCAATTAATCCATTAACATTCTCCCCTTTCTAGCTCATGTCATCCCTTGACACGACCATGTGTAGTCTTGTCATTAGGGTTGTCTTCAGCTTTGTCTTCAAGATTGGTCTTTATCTTGTGAGGTTCTTTGTGGTTGATGATGCTCCCCCCTTCCTTGAGTGATTCATATCTGTTGTGTTCTTGTTGATGCATGTATTTTTTCTTCAAGTGTCGAAGCAATGCTCATAAAAGTTGTATGAACCATTGGGTAAGCTTAAGGATTTATTTGAGATAAATTTTTAAGAGATTTCAAAAACTCAGATTATTTACTTTTTCTTGAGATATTTGACCAAATTAATTTTTGACTTGACTCAAAGGCTTAAAATAGGTCATAAAAAGACTGTCCAAAAGTTTAAAAAAAGTGTTCATTTTGGGCCAAAAGTAAATAATTGCGATTATTTACTTTTAGCTCAAAACTGACCAAGGTTGATACCAGAGGCTCTATGCATGATTGCAAACATCTTTCATGAAGGCTCATAGAGTTTGGATCACAAAACACACCAAAAGCTTGATGAAAACTGAATGCTGTACTAAATGTCAAGAACTTGAGTGTAAATTGGAAAAACTTTGCTCAAACTCAGTGAAACTTGACTCATAGGCTTATATTGAAGTGTTAAACAAGTGTACATGCTCACTTGACCAAAAAGATTCAAAAGTTTACCAAAAGTAAATAATCGCGATTATTTACTTTTGTCCCATTTTTCAACTTTTTTGACCAACTTAGCATACCACCAATTTTACCATGTTATACTAAACCCATATATCAAATTTGGTAAGATTTGGATTAGTGGAGTGAAAATTGGGGCCAAATTTGTAAAGTCCCGCAAACACAAACTGTTGACCATTCAAACAAAAATTATCCAAACTTCATGAAACTTTGCTAGGGAGCGTAAGTTGAGTTGCTTAACCAGTTGGTATCAATATTTTGACAAAAAGTTGTAAAAAAATGCAAGAAGTAAATAATCAAAATTATTTACATCTGTGCATAATTGAGAAATTTTGCACAACTGAGTATACAACAAGGTCAAGCATATCAAGTAGACTCCACAAATCAAATTTGGTGAAATTTGGATCACAAAATTGAGACTTAAGCCAGATTCTTGGAATCAGAGTCTGCGAACAGTAAACAGTGGATAACTTGGACAAATCTTGTTCAAACTCAACCAAACTTGTCCAGAGACCACAACATTAAGGTGATTACTTGGAAAAACAAGCCTAAAAAGTGTAAAAATTGAGAAAAGTAAATAATCATGATTATTTACTATTGGGGCCGAGAGACAAAATTTTGGACTTTTAAGCTTGTACAGTAATAGAACAACATAATACAAGGCCATTGGTCAAGTTTGGGTTCCATTGAATGAAAATTAATACATGATAGCTTAGTTTTCAAGTTGCAAATTAGTCCTTTATCTCCTTGCAAGGATAATATTTGGAAATCTCATTTGATGACCCACTTAGCTCAAATTGAAGAACCAGGTTGCAGGCAAAGAATTAGGAGCTTGACAGGAGCTGAATTCAAGTCAAATGGAAAAAAGGATAACAATCTAATCCACCGGTTAGGTTATTCAAGGCAAAATTGATTTGGCCCAAGTAGTTTTGTCAAGTCAAAGCAAGAGAAAATTGATCGAGCAACATCAAAATCTGCTAAAGGACATCTTTACAAATTCAGCACAGCATGGACTCAAGTTGAGCCAAGAGTTCACATGCACAAGAATCAAAGCTAACCAATAGAAGTAGCAATACATGCACAACTATAACATAGCGAATTTTATAGCTATATGGATACATTGGAGATAAGGTTTTGTATACAGATGTGGAAGGCCATATGTATCTTATGGACTGGCAAAAGAAGCAAGGGAGCCATGATCCCATTGATCAGGGTAAAGCCAGATTCAAAGAACTCCCAGATATTCACAGATTTTAGTGGAGCCAGGTATTGCAAGCTCAAAGATGAAATGCAAATAAAAGTTCAAAAAGTCAACCCAAGTGGTTATCCAGCAGCTTGCACAAGCCAGCAAAGCATTCATTAGTGCATATGCAATCAGGAAGAATCTATTATAGCCCATTCTCTCTAGAGTTGAAAGATATTACACAAGTGAATCCAAAAATCTGTTCAGAGCCAAACTCTCCTCCATCGGAAATCAATCTTCGACGTTGTGACCAAACGAGCACATACTTTGACCAAAACAATCGTAGCTATAGACGAGAGTCTATCATCTATGATGCCTTTGGTCCTGAAACCACATAGGCTCATATCATAGGAGACCCATGGGATACACAATATCAAGGCAAAGATAATGCTATTGTAAGGTTTCTAGTTTCTGAAACCTTAAAGATTGTATAAAGCTTAATCAAACTGATATGATTATTGAAAAAGCAATGTAGAATTGTGCAACCATGGCAAAAATATTGGTATTTTTGAAATCTTAAGCACAGCAAACCCCGGGGCAAAAATTTTCAGATTTAAATTCAGACAAAAACTGACTCTGCTAGTCCTTCCGAAAGATTCAATGTAGATTAAACTATTAAGAAAAATTGAAGGGTTGCAGTAATCATTTAAGCATAAACTTTAATAAAAGCCTCCTAGATATTTACCAGATATTTACCAATTAAGAAAAAATAGGTCAAATTATAGCAGAATTGACATTTTAAAAGCTGGCAGGTAATGGGAGGGTCATCATTGACCTGCGAGGGACTCATTTAGCAGCAGGGGGCGTTTTTTGACTTGCTGGGGACTGCTTGAACTGCAAGCAACTGCCCTTTACAGCCTGTGAGAGCTTGTGAGTGCCAGAAAACTATAAATAGGACCCCTTGCTTCATAATTTGACAGACTCGGAGCCTTGATACTCTCTCTCTCTCATCTAGAGAGAACGCTATGCAGAAATCACTAGAGATTAAGCTGCAGTTGATTAACCTAAACGATAATTAGCCTAATCCTTCTTAATTAGCAAGGCTAGATTAATCTATTTTGTTAACAAATCAAAGATTAGGCCTATGTATACTCATAAACCTTCTCTTAATTAATTATTCTCTGCTGATTGTTGTAATTAAGCTTGGTAATGTTAAGCTAATTAATTATCCTACCATATTAAGGTTGAAATTAGCCAAATTAGCCATAAATTAATGGGAAATATATTAATTAAGCTTAGATTAAGTTAAGGTAATTATCAGAGCTGCATTAGATAGTCATTAAGCTAGGAAAATTATCCTATAATTTTTTGAGTAATTTTCCTAATTAATTAGACAGAATTATACTGTTTTTTAGAGAAAATTAAAGGGTAAAATAATCAAATTGATCCCAAATGCTTTGAGTTACCCGTGATAATTAGGAGAAGCTCAGATAATTAATCTAGCTAATTACTTTAGCAGAAATACTCTGTTTTTTGAGCAAATTAAATAGGGAAAATTAGTAAACTGATTTCAAATGCTTTGAGTTATTTATCAGTGGTTCATTAGGTGTTAAGGAACCCGTGATAATTAGGAGAAGCTCAGATAATTAATTTATCTAATTACTTTAGCAGAAATACTTTGTTATTTATCAATGGTTAATTAGGTGTTAAGAAACCCGTGATAATTAGGAGAAGCTCAGATAATTAATCTAGCTAATTACTTTAAAAGAGATAGTCTATTTTTAGAGAAAATTAAATAGGGAAAATTAGTAAACTGATTTCAAATGCTTTGAATTATTTATTAATGGTTAATTAGGTGTTAAGGAACCCTTGATAATTAGGAGAAGCTCAGATAATTATTTTATCTAATTACTTTAGCAGAAATACTCTGTTTTTAGGACAAATTAAATAGGGAAAATTAGTAAATTGATTTTAAATGCTAGGAGTTATTTATCAAATTAATTAAGTGTTATAGAACCCATGATAACTAGGAGAAACTCAGATAGTTAATCTAGCTAATTATTTTAGAAAAAATGTTCTATTTTTTGAACAATTTAAATAGGGGAAATTAGAAAATATATTCAAATTGAATTGAGTGAATTATCAAATGTTAATTAAATATTGGGCAGCCTGTGATAATTAGGAAAAGCTCAAATGAGTAATCTAGCTAATTACTTTAGTAGAAATACTCTGTTTTTTGGACAATTTAAATAGTGGAAATTAGCAAATAGATTCAAATTGAATTGATTTATTTATCAAATATTAATTAGATATTATAAAATCTGTGATAATTAGGAAAATCTTAAATGAGTATTTTAGCTAATTACTTTAGTAGAAACACGTTGGTTTTTAGACAATTTAAATAGGGAAAATTATCAAGTAGATTCATATTGAATTCAGTTATTTATTAGAGGTTAATGAAGTATTAGGAAACCTGTGATAATTAGAAAAAGCTCAAATGAGTAATCTACCTAATTACCTTAGCAGAAACACTTTGTTTTTTAGACAATTTAAATAGGGGAAATTAGCAAATACATTCAAATTAAATTGAGTTATTTATCAAAGGTTAATTAGATGTTAGGGAACCCATGATAATTAGGAAAAGAGTAAATGAGTAATCTAGCTAGTTACTTTAGTATAAATACTCTTTTTTTGAACAATTTAAATAGTGGAAATTAGCAAATAGATTCAAATTGAAGTGAGTTATTTATCAGCGGTTCATTAGATGTTAGAAAAACCTTAATAATTAGGATAATCTCAAAGGAGTAATCTACCTAATTACTTTAGCTGAATTACCTTGTTTTTAAGATAAATTAAATAGGGGAAATTAGCTAATAGATTCAAATGGAATTGAGATATTTATCAGAGGTTAATTAGACTTTGGGAAACTTGTGATAATTATTTTACCATCAAAAAATTAGCTTAACTAAATATCCCAATAAAATTATATTATTTTTAGGAGAAAATAAAAAGGGAAATATAGTAAATTAACCCAAAAACCTTTGATATCAATATCAGAGGAAGAAAACACCTTGAGGAATCCATGATAAATATCCCATTTTTAGATAAATAGTCTAGGTATGTATCTTTAATAAAAATAATCGATTTTTGTATAAAATGGACAAAGGAAAAATGAATTTATCTAATTACCAAATAAATACCCGAGGTCCAAAATCATTATTGAAGAGTGGGAAAAATTACTTATAGCATAAATAAGTTATATAAGGAATATCTCATCAAATCGACTATTAAAGATATCTATTTATTCCAAAAATCCTTATTTTTGGGTAAACAAGGAAAAAGAAGATTTTTCAATTAAGCTTCTAATAGATTAAGTCTTTTTATAAGGCTACCGACATGGCTCCCAAGAGAACCAAGGGAAATCCTCTGACTAAAGAAGGGGATGTTAGTAGCAAGCGAAACAAAGCAACTAATGACCATGAAGTAGGGCCTAGCCATAGGCCAACAGAGGAGAGTCTACGGGCACCTGCTCCACAGCACATGGACGAGCAGTCCCAGGTGGATTTCTATTTTATTCACTTAAAATATTTTAAAGTTCATTTTAAGTTAGTATTGCATACGTAAAGTTAGGAAAGATACACTGGCTGAAAACGAAAGGTAACTTCCAACGTGCATTTTTTTTTAATGGAGGAAAGGATTGTTTGGGTTAAAACTGAGTGAAATAGAAAAGATATATTTGATCATCCTTAAGACAGCTTGTCTCAAGACACCTCCGACTCCTTAGTATAAAATTGATGATAACGATTGGCTTTCTAGCCACGGATAAGTCGGTTACCCCCATGAACGATGAGTTTCTACTCCATGTCATGTCTTGATGTTTCTACATAAGTTAGGATACCGTTTTTATCCTAGGGGAGCCGCCCGGTTGTATGGGCAACTGGTTTGGTGTATGGCCACCCAGAACCTTGGGTGGGGGTTTATCCACTCCGGATTTGAATAAGGAATGGGTGTCGTTTTTCACCCTTAGGTGGTCTTGAGACAAGAAGAGTACTGGTCATGGTTATTATGGATAATGTTTTGATTGACAGTACCCTGTCTTAAGTTTAAAGATGTCTTTTTTTTAAAATAATGCTTTCAATGTTGTCTTTAATAATTGATTGAAGGAATTATTGTGACGGAACATTAAAAGAAACCATTATTTTAAGTGTTAAAACAATGTGGTAGTAACTAGGAAATAATTGAATCATGTGTGAGTGCGGGGTGGTAAGTGGGGATTGACTAAGGTTGTCAATCAAGGATGGGTGGACCTGATTAGTCAGGTATCTATCTATCCCTACGCACTAAAACGTTTAGAAAACTTCTTCACTTGGAAGAGGAGTCCACCAGCGACTGTGCCCTCACATCTGTTAGGGAGAAAAAAGCGTTGGTTGAGGATACCTTAGCCCAATTGCTGGAGTACGCCACCTACGAGTCAAAGTTTGTGGACTTATGGGAGAGGTGGGGTGCCACACTGGAGGAAGGCAAAGGAGTGCCTAATTTCCTGAAGAAGGACCGTTTCATTGCTGGTCTATGGTCGCCGCTTAGAGAGAAGGTGAAGGGAAGGTTTCTTGCAACATATGAGTTGGCAGTCAAAGTAGCCCGCCTTAAAGACAAGAAGCTGCGCATGTAAGCAAGAGTAAATGAGTCAGAGGAAACAAGCTCGGCCCGACCAACCCCAGTGGCTGACACAAACAATCATAGAGTCCAACCATAGGAGACAGCAGAGGAACAACAAGACCTGCTGAGTCGCATCACCACCCAACTAGAGAGTTTATATGTGCATCTGGTGCAGCAAGGGCATGCATCTGGAAGAAATCCAAAACAAGGAAGAGGAAAACAAAGGTAGAACCGAGAATACCACTGTTACAACTGCGGGGAAGACTGCCATGGAATGTACTACTGCCCACACCCAAGAAGGCAGAATTTCAATAGAGGGGGGAGACAGAATCAGATCTCTCCGCCAAGAGTAAGACCACCATCAAGGCAGCGAGGACCAATCCCAACAATCCAAATCCTGCGACCACCTATACAACAGCAACCACCACCCCAACCTCTCATTCCGCCACTACCCCCACCACCTGCGGTGAAAAGCGGTGAGTATCATTAGCTTAGAGGCTAAAGGGAAGGAGAAGGTAGAAGAGTCAGCTTGAGAGAAGCACAAAGGAAAAGCGAAGGTAGAAGAAGTGGATGCTATGGGAGTGAAGCGTGCGAGGCACGAGGAGGCATCTCAAAAAGAAGAGAAGATGAAAGGGAAAGCCGAGTCTAGCAAGCAAGCAGCTAAACCACGGCGGAAGATAGACATCGTAGACTTCTCACTAGGTGAGGAAGCACAACCCTATGACTTAGTTCAGGATGTGTTAATGCAAGGCCCGAAACTAACTTGGCCCCAATTACTCCACCTTGCACCCAGAATGAGGAGGCAATGGACGAAAATGGTAAGTACCAGGAAATCAAAACCACGGATAGCTGGGGCTATCTCTGGGAGGGATCTCGATGACATCTTGCCAACCATGGACGCTCACATCAAAGGGCAGCGGATTTCAAACGTCTACATAGATGGTGGCGTGCAAATATGCGTCATGAGTGAGAAGATGATGCACCACCTAGGTCTAGAGGTAAGTAGGTCGGCACCCTGCCGAGCCAAGATGGCAAACAATGTAAGAGTGAAATGTATAGGCATTGTAAATGCGGTCAAAGTAAAAGCATTCAATACGGATGTGGAAGTAGACATCTTCGTCATGCCACACAAAGGGGAGGGCTACCCCATCATTCTTGGAAGGCCTTGGCTTATGGCCATGGAAGCCAAACAAGACTGGAGCACCGGGATGATCCAGATGAAGGATGCTAAAGGGAAGTCCATATTCTACGACATGAGGATTGGAAAGCAGCACAATATGATCTTGGAGGCTTCAGAAGACGAGTCCACCAGCGACTCCTCGTCTACCTCAGGAGAAGACACAACCACCACTGATGGGAGTGACAGTAGCATCGAAGTAATGGGAGTCATTCTTAAAGACCCAAATAGATTAACACAATCTGAAGCAACCTCAGAAAACCAAGAGGGACCATCAGGTAAGCAGTCATTGGAGGATGCAGGTAAGCTACAAAAAATGCTCTCAAATGAGTTAACCAATGAAGAAAGGAAGGAGTATGTCTCCATGTTAGGCAACTTCACTACTTTGTTCATTGATGGCTATGATAAGATCACAGGAATTAGAGTAGTGCAACACCACATAAAGCTCAAGGAAGGCAGTAAACCCGTAGTACAGAAGCTCAGAAGACTTGGAGTAATCCAACAAGAGGCATTGCTTAAAGAAGTAAGGAGTTTGCTACAAGCAGGTTTCATCTACCCTATCGAAGACTCAGAATGGGTCTCCCTAGTAGTAGTCACACCAAAAAAAAATGGTAAATGGAGAGTCTGTGTGGGTTATAAACCTCTCAATGCAGCCACGAAGAGGGACCATTTTCCCCTCCCATTCCAGGATGAAATACTCAATGAAGTGGCAGGTCACGAACGCTACACAGTATGCGATGGCTACTCAGGATACTTCCAGATTAGCATTGTGGAGGAGGATCAGAAGAAGACAACCTTCATCACACCTTGGGGATGTTTTGCTTACAGAGTGATGCCATTTGGCCTCACCAACGCCCCATCCACATTTCAACGCTATGTGACATTTGTTTTCCAACCCTACTTTGGAACATCAATACGGGTTTTCATAGATGATTTTTGCATCTATAACTCACGAGCCCTTCATCTAAGCAAAGTCTATGACGGATTAACCAGGCTACAAACCCTAGGTGGCCAACTCAACGTGCACAAGTGTCACATTGGTGAGAGCAAGGTCACTCTCCTTGGTCATGTAATTTCAGCAAAAGGAATTGAGGCTGACCCTAGCAAAATTCAAGCTCTAGTATCTTTATCATCTCCCACCACCGCCAAGCAGTTGGTTTCTTTCCTTCAGAAGGTATGATATTTAAGCAGGTTCATTCACTTGCTATCTCAAGTGGTCCTTCCCCTACAAAAAATCACCCAAAGGGATGTTTTCTCATGGAGTGAAGAGAATGATCAGCAGTTTACTGAGGTAAAGCAAGTCCTATCTAAGCTTCCCACTATTTCACCTCCTAAGTGGGACGAGCCATTCTATGTGAACCCTAGTGTGGGAAATGATACTCTGGGAGCAGTGCTAATGCAAAAGGATCCCAAAACTTCTTTCATGCACCCTATTTACTTCTCTAGTCGAGTCATGACCCCATCAAAAAAGGGATTCACCGAAGTAGAACACATGGTTCTGGCACTAATGTTTGCTACCACGAAATTCCGCTCCTATCTCTTGCCTAGACCATTTGTAATCCTGACAATGGAAGAGGTTTTCCCATATGTAATGCGACACATGGATGTCTCATCTAGGATCTCAAAGTGGTTAATTAGACTACAAGAGTTTGATTACACCATACAAGTAGAAAACTCCACCAGGGCTAGTCTAGCAAGAATTCTCACTCATCGCCACTACAAGAAGAAGTTGAAGGTCAACACGGAAGCAAAGGAAGGAATACCAGATAAAGAGAGCCCTAAGCTAGGGAGAGGTCACTCTCTTTTCTTTGACGGAGCATACAAGAGAACAATGGATCAGACTGCAGCAGGCATGGTCATTTTCAATGAACAGCAGGAAAGAGTATTCTCCATGGGCAGTTATTACACTCCCACTCTAACAATGAGGCAGAATATGCAGCCCTAATCCTTGGGCTGGAACAATGTATTTCACAAAAAATTCAGCTCTTGAATGTGTTTGGAGACGCTTTGCTTTTGATTAGGCAGATAAATGGCACCTGGGAGTGCAAAAATCAGGTTTTACTTGGTCAACTTCACCAAGTTAAGGACCTTCTGAAAAAGTTTGAAGCAGTAAAACTCTTCCATATTCCCAGAGCAGAAAATCAGGAGGCAGATGCACTAGCTAAAGAAAGAATACAAGATGTTTCCATAGGAGCAATCAAATTAAAACTATCCCTCTTCCAAGGCAGTGACACTATGCCTTATATCATCAGCTTTCTGAATACAGGGGAATGTCCAACAAGACACACTAAAGGCCAAAAACAATGGCTGGTAAGGAAGGCTACTAGGTACCGCCTTATAGACGACCACTTGTATTGTAAGGGCAAGGATCAAATTCTCAGGCGAGTGCCAACCTCCAGTGAACTCACAGAGGTAATTTCAAGCTACCATGACGGCGTTTGCAGTGGTCATTTTGCTCTAGATATCACTAGTAGGAAGATTCTACAAGCAGGATACTTTTGGCCTAGTTTGAACAAAGATGTACACCATTGGTGTAAAACATGTAGGGCTTGTCAAATGGCCAGTGATCGTATGCTAACCTACGAGCCACAAACCCCTATCATTTCATATGGTCCGTTTGAGAAATGGGGAATAGATGCAATTGGTCCCTTACCAAGGGCCCAATCAGGTAAACTGTACATCATAGTGGGTGTAGACTACATGACCGATGGGCAGAAGCAACGGCCACCACCCGCATTACAGCCCAAGAGGTGGCAAAGTTCATTTTTGAGCATGTCGTTTGCTGTTTTGCACTCCTCTTGAGATAATATCAGATAGAGGACCAGGATTCAGAGGTGATGTGGTAGGAGAATTGATGAAGAAGTTAGGCATCACACGTTGGCAGTCCACACAATACTATCCACAATGCAATGGTCTGGTAGAGAAGGTAAATGGAATGATTTTCAAGATCATCACAAAACAGGTGAACAACCATACAGGATATTGGGATAAACATCTCATGGTAGCTCTTTGGGCCTACAGAACAACGTTTCGAACATCACTAGGTTTCACCCCTTTCCATCTAGTTTATGGGAAGGAGGCAATTGTACCCATTGAGGTACAAATAGCCAGCTTACGAGTCTTGGCCAGCCAGACCCACCGTCCAATCGTAAACCTTCGAAACCACATCTTGGATCTAGAGAGACTCCAACTGGATAGGGAAGAAGCAATCAATCACTATGCAGCACAGGCAGAACGACGTCGACTCACTTTCAATCAAGGGCTTAAAGAGAAAGGACTGGAAAAAGGCATGCTAGTGTTGCGATAAGACAACAAATTTGATACCAGGAAGGATAAGAAATTTCAACCCAAATGGGAAGGTCCATTCATCATCAAGAAGCGCTACGACAACGACAGCTATAAGCTGATGGAAGTAGATGGGAGAATTCACAAGACTAGAGTCAATGGATGGAGACTGAAGAGGTATTTCCTTAGGTTTGACCCATAATTCGTGCTAGACATTCCAGAAGAGGGAGAACCCTCTAACTCTACAACTGAAGAAACTGAAGAAGGGCTAGAAGCATGAATGTCTCTAGCCAAAAGAGAGAGGGCTAATGATAGCGGACTTTCGGAAATCAAGTAGAAAAAAAAATAAAAAAACTTATTACACCCCCCCCACTCTCAATACCCCCCACCGTAACTTATTTTTTTCCCCTCCCGCCCTACGGGCATCGGATAAAACCCTCGCACTCTCTCCCCCCCCATTTTCCCTACATACCCCCTTTCCTAATATCTCTCTCCTCCCGATTTACCCTCCCCGGCCAGGCAGAAACTCAGAGAAGGAACCCCCAACCCCTCTCTCATGCTCCCTCGATGTGAGCCGCGTGAGAACCCCCCCCCCCCCCCCCCCCCCCCCCCCCCCCTCTCACTCTTACACTCACCCTATCCCCTATCCCATTACCGTCTACCCTCATTCCCCCCCCCCCCCCTCTCTCTTTGGCCCGCCAATATTCCCTCCCCCGACCCCTCCTCCCTCTTCCCCTCACCCCTCACCTCACCCTCCCTCGGCTCATTCACACCCCCCTCTTTGGCCCGCAGATAGATTCCCTTACACCCCCCCCCCCCCCCCCCCCCATTGACTTATTTCCCCTTCGTCCTCAAGCCCCATGCAAGACAACACCCCCCCCCCCCCCCCCCCCCCCCCCCTCTCCCTCTCACCCACACATCTCCCATACCCCGCCATTCCCCCTCTCCCCTCACTCTCCCTCACACACTCTCTCTATCTCTTATCCCCTCACCCCTATCCCCTCTCCCTCATTCTCCCTCTCACGACCACGCCAAGCTCTCTCTCTCTCTCTCTCTCTCTCTCTCTCTCTCTCTCTCTCTCTCTCTCTCTCTCTCTCTCTCTCTCTCCTCTCTCTCTCTCTCTCTCTCTCATCCGAATACCTCAGGCCATGCCAAAGCTCTCTCTCTCTCCTCTCTCTCTCTCTCTCTCTCTCTCCTCTCTCTCTCTCTCTCTCTCTCTCTCTCTCTCTCTCTCTCTCTCTCTCTCTCTCTCTCTCTCTCTCTCTCTCTCTCTCTCTCGGGCAGCACTGCAGTCCACACTCACACACACACCCCACAACACCCCCCCCCCCCCCCCCCCCCCCTCTCCTCTCTCTCCCATGCACTGTGCGCCGAGCGCTGCATTCGATACACACACACACATACACACGCCATGCGGGCAGCAGCAAATACGCCAACACAACACACTCACCCACCCACACACACTCACACCCCCTATCCTACCCCCCCCCCCCCCCCTCCCTTTCCGCTTTGCACAGAAGAGTAAGCCGCCGGCCATCCGCAGAAGGAAAAAAGGAAAATAATTATATATATACATTATATATATATATATATATATATAGCCCCCCTTCCCACGCACGCTTTCGCACACACATACCTATACAAAACACACACACACCCGCCTCATGCACAAATACATACACACACGTATATACGCACCGCACGGCAATACGAAGGAAAAGGCTACGACATCAAAAAACAAAAGAAAAAGGATCCACAGCACGCGCCGCCAACAACAAAAAATAGAAATGCGCCAAAGGCATGCCCCGGCCGCCGACTCCGAACAGAAGTACGCTCGACACCGACGCACCGGCAGCATGCCATTCGCCGACAACACGCAACCACAAGGCCATCCTAGTGCCAAAGCTCTCTCTCTCTCTCTCTCTCTCTCTCTCTCTCTCTCTCTCTCTCGCGGGCAGCACTGCAGTCCACACTCACACACACACCCCACAACACCCCCCCCCCCCCCCCCCTCTCCTCTCTCTCCCCATGCACTGTGCGCCGAGCGCTGCATTCGATACACAGACACACACACACGCCATGCGGGCAACAGCAAATACGCCAACACAACACACACACACACACACTCACCCACCCACACACACTCACACCCCCTATCCTACCCCCCCCCCCTCCCTTTCCGCTTTGCACAGAAGAGTAAGCCGCCGGCCATCCGCAGAAGGAAAAAAGGAAAATAATTATATATATACATTATATATATATATATATATAGCCCCCCTTCCCACGCACGCTTTCGCACACACATACCTATACAAAACACACACACACCCGCCTCATGCACAAATACATACACACACGTATATACGCACCGCACGGCAATACGAAGGAAAAGGCTACGACATCAAAAAACAAAAGAAAAAGGATTCACAGCACGCAACGCCAACAACAAAAAATAGAAATGCGCCAAAGGCATGCCCCGGCCGCCGACTCCGAATAGAAGTACGCTCGACACCGACGCACCGGCAGCACGCCATTTGCCGACAACACGCAACCACAAGGCCATCCTAGTAGTTTTTAGGTTATTTTACCATTATCTTCAGTTTTCACCCGAGCCATTGTAAATTTCCATTTTGTAAATATCCTCTCTCTAGGTGATGGTGACAAAGGCCCACCTAGAGATTCCCATCTTTGAATAACCTTCCCCAAAACAAAGCAAGGGTCAACCACACCGGGCCCACCACTCGCTTTGTCTCCCTGATTAAGATTACCCTAACCACACTGGGATTACCATAATCCAAGCAGCCAACACCTATAAATTGGCACTGAGAGGTCACTATCGGGGGGGGCAACTTATGTGGAACCAAGCATTGGGTAGAGTGTAGTAGGAGGGATTGACACCATCACCATCACGTGGAGGGGGTCTTGTGTCTTGGGTTTGCCTTGGAAACTGCACCATGCGAAGGGAACCACATCCACCTCTCAACTCCAATGGTCGATGCACACACGTATGCACGCTCTTGGCAATGAGTATTCACCATCATTGAGTCGCCCTAGAGAACGCACCAAGTAGGTTGCACCATCTCCTCTCCCTACCTCTCTACCATCACGGCATGCCACCTTGTAAATATTGCAGAAAATAACTCACCCGCACAACCCCGAGGTTGTTTTCATCAATTGCAAGTATTCTCTCTCTCTCTCTCTCTCTCTCTCTCTCTCTCTCTCTCTCCTTTTCTCTCTCTCGGTGTGTAGGCTTGCGGTGTTCATATCATCGTGGGCTTTGCGTCCTAGCCCCTCAAAGCTAGGTGGTGCCCCCTGTTCGCTTTATCGTGGCAGGCTCGAGGCAAGCCATTCGGCCCCTGGCGTTTTAGAGGCCGTCGGGGTTCGGGGTCCGCTTTGCGTCCGTCAATGCCTCATGGTTAGCGGGATGCCTCGCGAGTAGCGGGATGCCTGGCGGTTAGCAAGATGCCTCCCGGGTAGCGGGATGCCTCGCGGTTAGCGAGATGGGAAGGTTGCGCAATTCGCGGTTAGCAAATAAATCCTTTGCAAAGGCTCTATTGGTTAGACAGAGAAAGTCCGCGGGTAGCGGCAACTCATGAGAAATTGAAAAAGTTATTTTTGTTGAATAATAGGGCTGTCTTTATTAGGCCTTGTTTGAATTGTTTTGGTATTGTTTGAAGGGCTGCATAAAAGAACCTATGTTTGGAATTAATTAAGGAACACTATTTGTATATGTTAAGCAGTGTGATAAAAAGTGTGAGTGTGGGGTGGAAAGTGGGGACTGGCTCAGGTTGCTAGTCAAGGATGGGTGATTTAGATTAGTCGAGAAACTCTCCACTCCCTCTTATTAAGACAAGTGAAACTAGAGACTCATTGTGTCAAGAGTCGAAATGTCCCAAATCTACGTGACATAAAATTACTATTTAGTTTAGACTAAGTCCCATATCATATTTATGGTTTATGGATGGCGGCCGTAAATGTGGAGAAAAAGGCGTTGTTTATGTCCATTCTAAATATGTCAATGGGATTTTATCTTTATGGTAGGAAACAACTTCATTAGAATCCTAGATTTATGGAATTGGCTTGTGCCGTATAACCCTTATAACCACGTAAATGATGGATGGAGGACCTCCTCTCTTCTGTTGCTCGTATCTCTACTTTGTGGAAACAGAGTAGGGTGTCCTCAACGGAAAAGGAGTATAAAGAAAGGCCATCTATCAAGTCACCCCAATCTTCTCGGGGTTGGGGACCTCACAATTGGTATCAGAGCCTAGGTTAAAGAGATTAAATTGACTACTTCAAGCTTCCTCATGTGTATGGTTTTCTATACCCATTATCCGACTCGTAGAGATATTATGCTATGCCGATTGACTTGTACCTTAGTTATAGTTGAAACCTCTATTATGTTTTCTCATGGAGAAATATTTTTTAGACTCCTATATGACATTTTGATGATTTTATGATTAAAAGATTAGTTCTTTTTCTACAATGAAATTTTTTGACTGGTTAAGTCATGTAAGTGAGTGTTTTGTGTGGATTGAATGAGCCATGACTGGTTAAGTCATGTGAATGGATGACACATGACTGGTTAGGTCATGTGATTGAGATAATCATAACTGGTTAAGTCACATGATTGAGTTTTGACGGATTGGACAAGTCATGACTGGTTAAGTCATATGACTAAGTTTTGATAGACCGGTTAAGTCAAGATTGGTTGGGTCATGTGATTGAGTTTTAATGAAATGGATAAGTAAGGACTGATTAAGTCATACGATTGAGCTTTTAGTAGACCGGATAAGCCTAAGTTTGGAAAGTACCCTATTGATTTGAGTTATTATAAACATTGATCCTCAAATTACTTCTACGTTGGAAAACCCTCAGAACGATGCTATCTATACGGAGATTCAAGAAAAGAAGTTACTATTGAAACAAATGCAACCACCTTCTTTTAAAGGAGAGGGTGATGATATTGAGAAAGATGCAGAAGTATGGATTGAAGCTATGGATGATTACTTCTTTGTTGCAAGGACCACACCCGCAAATCAAGTGATGCTAGGGATGTTTTGTCTCTCAGGGGAAGCAAAATTATGGTGGAAACAACATTGTCGTGACATGGGTGTGTTGGAGAACTCTCAGAGTTGGTGGAAAATCAAACAAACGATAAAGGAAAGGTACCTACCTACTGCCCATGAAGCGATAAAGATGAATGAGTTCTTCAGCTTGAAACAATACAATATATCTTTGGAAGAGTACTTCTCAAAGTTTGTAAAACTAAGACGTACCATCAATGAACATAGAGTAGCAGGTAGCTCACTTTTGCCAAGGTCTAAAAGAACCAATTAGCTCACGATTGGAAGCCCTGAAGCCTACCACTGTACAAGATACTTTGCAACGAGCTAAACCTTTGATGAAGGAACAAGGGATTACAAGAAGAATTAAACGGAATTAGAGCTTCAGAGATAGTCAGCCACAGAGAGCTTGTGCCACTAATGTGGAAGATTCTCGACGCTTGAGTGTTTGATGCTTTGAATGTGGAGAGTTGGGACATTATCGGATCACTTGTCCACGAATGACTAATGGAGCAATAGTAGCAAGTGAAGCAGACTAAATACATCACCCTTTTTGACATAATGATGGTCACAAGTAATTAGAGTAGGAGTATCCTCAATTTTCCTCGAGATGAGGACATCTCAAATCCTTAAGTTGGGGAGATTGTAATGTACCCAAAATTTTTCAATAAAAGTATCTCATTTAGTTTGCAAATATTTGAGGTTTGCATTTTATTAAGTCAAAGAGCATTCTAATAGAACGATCGGATCAAAAATCAGACTTTAGAACTATTGATTATGACCCTTATTCACTTGAAAACATTAGGGTTGATGGGAAACTTAAGCCTCAAGATTGTATCTAGAGATAAGAGTTGACTCTTGGGAAAGAAGGAGCAATTTAAGGGAAGGAGGAGTATTTTTAGGAAAGAAAGAGGAGGGAGTTAAGTTTAGAGTTCTTGTCTTGGAGCACAAGCTTCAACTAAAATTGGAGAACCGAAATCGTACATCGGAATCCATGTCCTCTATAAATAAATAAATAAATAAAAATTTTGGGGAGCCGCGAACGTACGCGAACTTATCCCTCTATTTTTAGCTAGCCTTGAGAGCCTATGTAAAGACCCCTCTCCCTCACTTTCAGGAGACACACACACATCTATAGAAGCGGAAGCTCTCTTGCAACGACGCGTCTGAGTGAGCCTCTCTCCCTCAACCTCTCACCTTCAAGCCATCTCCATCTCCAATCGTCGACGTGCCGTTGGTGCAGTCAAAGTTGGTCCAAGCTAGGAGAATATGGTCAGTGCCAGGCAGAGGTAGCAGGTGAGTGCAGTGCAGAAGGCTAGGGAAAGTGCTAAGGCCCTTGGCAGCCAAAGGATAGCGGAGGTGTATGCTCGAAGCAGTTTTTTAGGCCAAAGGTGTGTTGCAAAGAGCCAAGTAGGTTGGTGGCCTACTGTGTCCGAGTTGTCAATTTTATGTGCTAGAATGTGGTCTTTAGTGTGCTTTCCAAGCCGGTGTCGAGAAATTTGCGGTCTTGCCAGGAAAGCACCGGGCTTATGGCTATGAGAGTTTGTGAGAGAACTCAACAAAAACTATATGAAGGAGTTAAACCATAGATGCCATGAAGACTAGGGTTCGGAAAGAAGTGCAATCAAAGAAGACTCACTCTTTCTCTCTTGCATTCACACACACAAAGAAAGAACGCAAAAGAGAATGTCAAAACAATACGAAGATGAAAACATCAAGGCTATGGTCATATCGTATCATGGGTAATATGAAAGGGTTAATGGATGAGTTAATGGCATTCAATCTTGGCTGACCAAATAGGCTACGAATTGTTCTTTGGAATTGTAGTTTTGTGCTTACCATAATATATATATTTTGTCTAGTGATTGGGATTAATTGTGTGTACAAATCCTCTTGGTTCATAGCAAGATAACTACGCTTACATCAAAAGAAAAATTATAGTCTATGAGAGGTAGTATGATGGGATCCGGTGATAGAAGTATTTCATTGAGCCTTTCAGGGCCGAAGAGAAACACTATACGTTGTTGAAAGTGTATTTTATGGCTAATCCATACGTTAATTCTAATAGATCGTACAGAGTGACAGCGATAGAAATGATCATCTTGTGGGTTATTCATCTAGGATAGTATGTGAGAAATGTAGATATGAGAGAAGTGAAGAGATGAGAAGTTTCCCTTTCAAGCCCTATTCTTGCCCGTAGGCAATAAGGATACTGCGGGGAGAGATGTACCTATAGCAAGAGAACCTAGAGAGGATGAATTACTAAGAATGAGAGAGATAGGTTTGGTTAAGGAGATGAGATTAGATACATATATATATATATATATATGTTGGATTAGAGATGAAAATGAAAACAACAAGAAATCAAGAAAACATCAATGTAGAACCCATCTTACTTGAAACCCTTCGGCACCATTATTGATGGGAGAGAGAAGAAGAGTGGATAATTCCACTTTGATTGATACACCAAGTGCAAGACCTTCTTTGATTAGAGTTGATCTTCCAAGGTTAGCTTGTTGCAAGAATGGCTAGTCTCCCTCTAGGAGAAAGTGTAGGCTTGGGCTTATGTTAATGGTTAAGTACAATTACGCATTACTACTCACTCCCTCAAGAATTCCTCTCATCAATGGATTGAATGCTTGAGTTCTTTCCAAGGAAGAAGAGGTCCCCTTTTATAGGTGAAGGGAACCCACAAGGGTTTACACAAGAAGAGAGGAGCCAGTGTGAACAGGAATTGGAAAAGTTGGAAATGAGCTGTCCCTGCATGATGTGGACAGACTGGGGTCCAGTATTTTGATCATATCTCCTCAATCGTGGCTCCAAATAAAAAACAAAAAATATGGGCAAAAACTTCAGCTCATTAGCTACGATTTTCATTTTAAAATCGTTTTCCAATTCAGATTGGAACCTTGTGTAAAAAATTCATCAAAATAGGGTCCATTTATGGCAGCAAAAGTCTTCATGTGGTCTCCTTAGCCTAAACTTTCATTTAATTCCAAAGGACACCTCATGCCATATGATAGCATGACATTGCTCCTTGACAAAGTTTTGTAATCATGATTGCAATAATGCATTAAAATAAGTGTATCTTTGAAATCACGCCACCTAGTGTCCCACTAGGATTTGATTATCTCC
This sequence comes from Adiantum capillus-veneris, assembly GCF_014529385.1. NCBI lineage: Eukaryota > Viridiplantae > Streptophyta > Polypodiopsida > Polypodiales > Pteridaceae > Adiantum > Adiantum capillus-veneris. The sequence continues at coordinate 44,971,580 of NC_140952.1, read as the reverse complement.
TAGTAGCTATTTAAAAAGAAATATAAGAAAAGTATAAAAAATACATAGAATATATATATATTGGAGTTTACCCTAGATATAGGATCTAGCTAGGGTGTGAGATGATAATGAAATAGTAGAAATAAAGAATCAATGCTTTTTGCCCCAAGTTAAAGAGGCGGAGCTATTGATGCTTTTCCCATAGTATTTTCTGATGGTAAAGTAAGAATAGGTTACCCTTGAGAAAAATAATAGGATGAGATAGAAGGCTTATTATTATACTTAAATATTCATATGTACATTATAGGAAAGATAATTATGGATCTAAAAAATTACAAGATAACTCTTGTAGGATGCGTTCCTACTATGTACGTGTCACAACACGACACCGGTACAGATGGCTCATGAAAGGGAGCCCACTGCTCAAGATATTGCGGTTTAAAGTTGAAGTGTGTAGCAGATCCCCGACGGACAGGGTTGATGGGGACAGGTGGCCCGCCCTCATGTCAGTGCATACATGTGTAGAGCTCAAGCTATGGAGCATGCCTGTCTTTTCTGATTGCAAATCGGAGCTCTGGTTAACAAGATATGGTCAGTTGAATATTTTCTGGGGCGGGGTCTATGCCCATCCCTATCCAGGTATGATGATTTTGACCTCTTACATGTGAGTGGAGAGGCAGTGAATATGTGCAAGAAAAAGCATGAAGTGCAAATCGAGGTGCTTAGTGAAGACCAAATGGATCAGTCTAGGCCTACAGGTGGTGAGGAGCAGGTAAAACTGATGTGCAGTTCCATGCTAATGGCCATGTTGATGAAGGTATCTATGGAGTATGCCATAGTGGTGCAACATGTGCAAAGTTTTGCCAAAAGGGTTGAAACAGTGGTATCTATGGGAGATGATGAGGAGGAGGTGATAGAGAATGAGTTTCTCTCTTCCTTGGCAGAGATTGATGATGCAGCAGTAGAAGAGCAGGTGGTTGAAGCGAACAAGCAAGCGGTGATTATTGACCTTGAAGGGCCAGTTGACGAGGAGGAGCTTGACGATGCTGGAATTGAGTTCATAACGGGGGAGAAGAGCGAAGCAGATTCAAAGTTAGAGGTGCTTCCTATGTAGTCAATGCCCTCCATGATAGGTGATGCAGATTCCAAAGTGGTGTCCAAGCTTTTTAAGGAGGTCTGTGAGTGGTGGTTAAAGGGAATGCTAATCAAGGTAGCTGTGCAGCATGCTGTTGAGCAAGTATAGGATTTGCTAGATGAGGATCTAGCTTTACATGGATGGGAGGGTGGGTCAGATGTGTTAGGTCTGTTTGGTGCGAGAGATGGTACAAGCAGGTCTCTGGATGGTGAGCACGAAGGTGCTCTATTTGGTGTTCTCGAAGGTGCTTTGTTGCGAGTGGGCAGTTTGCCAAGGAGTGCTTGGAGTGGTAGAGGTATGATGTTCGCAGTTTGGATATGCAGTTGGGTGTGCCTTGCTGTGGCACTATGCATGGTTGTTGCAGGTGGATGGAGAAGACCAATGCAAGGTATTTGACCCAGGAGCTTGATGACAGGTAAAGCAGGGGGTTGGGCAACCCGCATGAACAAAGACGGTAGGTAGCAGGTGCCAGTGGTGTACATATTTTAGGTGATTTTGTAGTGTACAAAGAGTGTGTTTTTGATGTGTAGTTTTTTAGTGCAATAAGGCCATGTGTGGTTGAGCATAAATGTTCAACGAAGGGGTGGGCAACAATGGTGCAGCCAAATTTTGTCCAAGCTAGGAGATGGTGAGTGCCAGGCAGAGGCAGCAGGTGAGTGCAGTGCAGAAGGTTACGAGAGGTGCTAAGGCCCTTGGCAGCCAAAGGATAGCGGAGGTGTATGCTCGAAGCGGTTTTTTAGGCCAAAGGTGTGCTGCAAAGATCCAAGTAGGTTGGTGGCCTATTGTGCCCGATTTGTGTATTTTATGTGCTAGAATGTGGTTTTCAGTGTGCTTTCCAAGCCAGTCCAGACGGCTCATCAAATGGAGCCCCAGTGCTCAAGATATTGCAGTTTAAAGTTGAAGTGTGTAGCAGATCCCCGACGGACAGGGCTGCTGGGGAGAGGTGGCCCGGCCTGATGTCAGTGCGTACATGTGTAGAGCTCAAGTTATGGAGCATGCTTGTCTTTCGGAATGCAAATCGGAGCTCTGGTTAGCGAGATATAATAAGTTGAAGATTTTTCGGGGGCCGGGTCTGTGCCCACTCCACCGCATTGGAAGATGTGCCATTTGAAAGTTTTTCAGCCTCGCCAAGGTTCTCGATAGAAGTGTGCATTATGTGGAGTCATCACGAATCGACTGCACGTCAATTGGATCTTCGGTCGGTCAGATACAGCGAGACGAAGTTGGGATCATTTGGGTAGTGAACAGTTACAGATGATTTTTTTTTCATTTTGGAGGCCTTCGTTCGAGGGTGCCGAGGGATCGAAATGCAGAGACAACAAGTGTAGAGGGGGCCGGGAATGTGGAGTTTCAGTGGGTTTCTTCTACTTGGTAATCGGGCCCGGGAGCAATGAATGGGAGCCTGCAGAAGAGGGCCAAAAAAGGGAAAAAAGGGGGTTAAAATATTTATGTCTGAAGATTTTTGGTGGGCTTGAGGGGCCATGAGGCCCATGACTGACACCTGGTAGCGGTATTGGCCCATATGCGCAGGCAGAGTTCTCAACGCAGGGGGTTAAGACCTAGGCCGTGAGGTCCATTTGGTATGCAAGTGAGGAGTGGAGAGCTTTGGAGCTCGTGGCTATGGCGGGCCCTGCCGGGCGCTGTTGTGGTGGCGTTCCGTGGTGGTTTTGGGCGAGGCGCCATGCACCGGTGGCGCGCTGGCGGTGTTGTTTGATGATGTGGCAGTACTTGACACGGGGCGCGTTCCCGCGGGCCAATTTTGGAGAGGGAGAGAAGAGGCAATAGCGCCATCGCTATTGCCCCCCCCCCCCCCCCCCCCCCCCCCCCCCCTCCCCCCCCCTTGTATATGAGGGGTGTCCCACAGGGATGAAGCAAGGTAAAGCAAGGGCCAAGTTGGCCGTAGGGTTAGAAGCAAAGAGGGTTCCATGGCCGGGCAAGGGCAAAGGGCAAAGGCCGTCCGGACAAATCAAAGGGTGCAAAGCCAAGCCAAATGCAAGGCCAAAGAAGACAAGAGGAGCCGGGCAGGTGAGTTAAAGTCAAAGTCAGATCAAAGCGGCAGTACAAGGCTAAGCCCAAAGAGGGTAAAAATTGAAGGATAAAAAATAAAAAATAAAAAATACCAAGGGGCAATAGTGACATCGCTAATGCCCCCCCCCCCCCCAAGTGCCAAAGAGAGCAGATGGAGAAAGGCAGTGCCCCCCTTCCCAAAAGATACCAAAAATGGGTGCCATATGGACCAATTAAAGGGCAGTTTCCCAAATTGAACCCCCACCCTATAAAAGTCCAAAATTGATGAAATTAGGTGCTTCTTCTTGGCTTTTTTTTGGCCTTTTCAGGTGTCGTTTGAAGCCTGCAAAGTGGAGCTTTTGGACAAAGGAGTGTGCCTGTGAATCCCTTTGCATTTTCCTTGTGTAAATGGCCATGGTGATGGCAGTGTGAGTTTGTACAGGTGTTTTGTGGAGTGCAATCAAGTCTTTGTTGCTTCCCGTACTATTGTTTCCCCTTCCCCCATTCTCTTTCTCCTGCTTTCATGGTTCTCCTCGGTGCCGGCTATGCGGAAGTGTGTGCCCTCCCGGATCGACAATGTTTTGAGTGAGAGTGAGAGAGTGACTATTGAGTGGCTATGTGTGTGTGTAAGGGTGGAGATAGGCAGTGGTAGTAGGTGTGCATCGTGTGGTGGTTTTGTGGAGTGTGTGAGCAGTGGAAATAGAGCAAGCAGTGGTCTACTAGTGAGAGTTGTGTGTTTGAAGGTGTTTTCCGAGAGGATACGGGTGCTGTGAATACCCTGAGCTATAGAGAGTCCTTTGTGTTGGTGCCAGGCGTGTTACCCGATTCCCCCTCTCCATCTTCTGGTGCCCCCACTGAGGAGTATGCTGCTGCTTCTAGTTGAAGTCGAAGTAGTGATTTTTGTGATGCCAAAGGTGCGGCCTTTGAAGAGCAGGTGCTGCTAGTGATGGCTTGGGTAGGATTTCCCATTTTCACTAGGGTTGAAGATGCGGAAACTTGGCTTCAGGACTACGGATTGTTCGTGTTAGAAAGAGGTTTATCGAGAGAAGATGGTGCAGTACATGTGTTCCCGATCCTGGTTCGTGGAAAATCTAGGCTATGGTTCGATGGCCTGGGTAAAGAAGAAAAAGCAGATTGTGAAGCCCTGGAGGCGGCTTTTTGAAGCAGATTTGCTGCGGATGTGTAGCTAGATGAAGTAAAGCGAAAACTAGACAGTTTGAAGCAAAGCTTGGAGGGAAATTTTCAAGCATTCGAGTGGGAGTTCGAGGCCCTTTGGGGGAAGTTAATCAAGGTAATTGCTACAGAAAATGCCAGTTTTTGAAGTTGTGTAAGTTTATGGATTGCTTGCATGAGGAAGTGCGGGATAAGGTGGAAATAGATGGCCCAATGTCGTATGAAGAGGCGATCGCTCTAGCGAGAGGGCGAACCAAGAAGATTTTGAATAAGCGTGAGGCTAGGAAGGGTTTGCCAAATGCTGTGATGCCAAAGCAGTGTGAGGTGGTGGTAGTGGAGCCGCAGGTGGTGCGAAAAGAAGTGCAGGTGCAAGAAGAACCAAGAGTTCTTTCGCTGCAAAGAGATAGGATGGTTCCTATGCCAAAGATTCTGGCTAGAGCAGTTCCAGCTGTGGAGGATGTGCAGATGGTTCCAGAGTGGGCAAAGGAAGTGCCCCCAAGTTCGAGTGTAACTGTTGAAGCTCCATTAAAGTGCGGTAAAGAGCAAGGAGTGCGGTTTGCAGACAAGGTCGAAGCGGTGAAGCTAGAGGAGGTTCTTGAACTTGAAACTGAAGAGGAGATTGGGTCGATTGACTGTAGCTCCATGGACGTTGACACGAGTTGGGAGACCGAATCATCCCAATCCAGGTATGATGATTTTGACCTCTTACATGTGAGTGGAGAGGCAGTGAATATGTGCAAGAAAAAGCATGAAGTGCAAACCGAGGTGCTTAGTGAAGACCAAATGGAGCAGTCTAGGCCTACAGGTGGTGAGGAGCAGGTAAAACTGGTGTGCAGTTCCATGCTAATGGCCATGTTGATGAAGGTATCTATGGAGTATGCCATAGTGGTGCAACATGTGCAAAGTTTTGCCAAAAGGGTTGAAACAGTGGTATCTATGGGAGATGATGATGAGGAGGTGATAGAGAACGAGTTTCTCTCTTCCTTGGCAGAGATTGATGATGCAGCAGTAGAAGAGCAGGTGGTTGAAGCGGACAAGCAAGCGGTGATTATTGACCTTGAAGGGCCAGTTGACGAGGAGGAGCTTGACGATGCTGGAATTGAGTTCATAACGGGGGAGAAGAGCGAAGCAGATTCAAAGTTAGAGGTGCTCCCTATGTAGTCAATGCCCTCCATGATAGGTGATGCAGATTCCAAAGTGGTGTCCAAGGTTTTTAAGGAGGTCTGTGAGTGGTGGTTAAAGGGAATGCTAATCAAGGTAGCTGTGCAGCATGCTGTTGAGCAAGTATAGGATCTGCTAGATGAGGATCTAGCTTTACATGGATGGGAGGGCGGGTCAGATGTGTTAGGTCTGTTTGGTGCGAGAGATGGTACAAGCAGGTCTCTGGATGGTGAGCACAAAGGTGCTCTATTTGGTGTTCTTGAAGGTGCTTTGTTGCGAGTGGGCAGTTTGCCAAGGAGTGCTTGGAGTGGTAGAGGTATGATGTTGGCAGTTTGGATATGCAGTTGGGTGTGCCTTGTTGTGGCACTATGCATGGTTGTTGCAGGTGGATGGAGAAGACCAATGCAAGGTATTTGACCCAAGAGCTTGATGATAGGTAAAGCAGGGGGTTGGGAAACCTGCATGAACAAAGACGGCAAGTAGCAGGTGCCAGTGGTGTACATATTTTAGGTGATTTTGTAGTGTACAAAGAGTCTGTTTTTGATGTGCAGTTTTTTAGTGCAATAAGGCCATGTGTGGTTGAACATAAATGTTCAACGAAGGGGTGGGCAACGATGGTGCAGCCAAAGTTGGTCCAAGCTAGGAGATGGTGAGTGCCAGGCAGAGGCAGCACGTGAGTGCAGTGCAGAAGGCTACGAGAGGTGCTAAGGCCCTTGGCAGCCAAAGGATAGCGGAGGTGTATGCTCGAAGCGGTTTTTTAGGCCAAAGGTGTGCTACAAAGATCCAAGTAGGTTGGTAGCCTATTGTGCCCGAGTTGTGTATTTTATGTGCTAGAATGTGGTTTTCAGTGTGCTTTCCAAGCCAGTCCAGACGGCTCATCAAATGGAGCCCCGGTGCTCAAGATATTGCAGTTTAAAGTTGAAGTGTGTAGCAGATCCCCGACGGACAGGGCTGCTGGGGAGAGGTGGCCCGGCCTGATGTCAGTGCGTACATGTGTAGAGCTCAAGTTATGGAGCATGCTTGTCTTTTCGGAATGCAAATCGGAGCTTTGCTTAGCGAGATATAATCAGTTGAAGATTTTTCGGGAGCCGGGTCTGTGCCCACTTCACCGCATTGGAAGATGTGCCATTTGAAAGTTTTTCAGCCTCGCCAAGGTTCTCGATAGAAGTGTGCATTATGTGGAGTCATTACGAATCGACTGCACGTCAATTGGATCTTCGGTCGGTCAGATACAGCGAGACGAAGTTGGGAGCATTTGGGTAGTGAACAATTACAGATGATTTTTTTTTCATTTTGGAGGCCTTCGTTCGAGGGTGCCGAGGGATCGAAATGCAGAGACAACAAGTGTAGAGGGGGCCGGGAATGTGGAGTTTCAGTGGGTTTCTTCTACTTGGTAATCGGGCCCGGGAGCAATGAATGGGAGCCTGCAGAAGAGGGCCAAAAAAGGGAAAAAAGGGGGTTAAAATATTTATGTCTGAAGATTTTTGGTGGGCTTGAGGGTCCATGAGGCCCAAGACTGACACCTGGTAGCGGTATTGGCCCATATGCGCAGGCAGAGTTCTCAACGCAGGGGGTTAAGACCTAGGCCGTGAGGTCCATTTGGTATGCAAGTGAGGAGTGGAGAGCTTTGGAGCTCGTGGCTATGGCGGGCCCTGCCGGGCGCTGTTGTGGTGGCGTTCCGTGGTGGTTTTGGGCGAGGCACCATGCACCGGTGGCGCGCTGGCGGTGTTGTTTGATGATGTGGCAGTACTCGACACGGGGCGCGTTCCCGCGGGCCAATTTTGGAGAGGGAGAGAAGAGGCAATAGTGCCATCGCTATTGCCCCCCCCCCCCCCCCCCCCCCCCCCCCCCCCCCCCCCCTTGTATATGAGGGGTGTCCCACAGGGATGAAGCAAGGTAAAGCAAGGGCCAAGTTGGCCGTAGGGTTAGAAGCAAAGAGGGTTCCATGGCCGGGCAAGGGCAAAGGGCAAAGGCCGTCCGGACAAATCAAAGGGTGCAAAGCCAAGCCAAATGCAAGGCCAAAGAAGACAAGAGGAGCCGGACAGGTGAGTTAAAGTCAAAGTCAGATCAAAGAGGCAGTACAAGGCTAAGCCCGAAGAGGGTAAAAATTGAAGGATAAAAAATAAAAAATAAAAAATACCAAGGGGCAATAGTGACATCGCTAATGCCCCCCCCCCCCCCCCCCAAGTGCCAAAGAGAGCAGATGGAGAAAGGCAGTGCCCCCCTTCCCAAAAGATACCAAAATGGGTGCCATATGGACCAATTAAAGGGCAGTTTCCCAAATTGAACCCCCACCCTATAAAAGTCCAAAATTGATGAAATTAGGTGCTTCTTCTTGGCTTTTTTTTGGCCTTTTCAGGTGCCGTTTGAAGCCTGCAAAGTGGAGCTTTTGGACAAAGGAGTGTGCCTGTGAAGCCCTTTGCATTTTCCTTGTGTAAATGGCCATGGTGATGGCAGTGTGAGTTTGTACAGGTGTTTTGTGGAGTGAAATCAAGTCTTTGTTTCTTCCCGTACTATTGTTTCCCCTTCCCCCATTCTCTTTCTCCTGCTTTCATGGTTCTCCTCGGTGCCGGCTATGTGGAAGTGTGTGCCCTCCCGGATCGACAATGTTTTGAGTGAGAGTGAGAGAGTGACTCTTGAGTGGCTATGTGTGTGTGTAAGGGTGGAGACAGGTAGTGGTAGTAGGTGTGCATCGTGTGGTGGTTTTGTGGAGTGTGTGAGCAGTGGAAATAGAGCAAGCGGTGGTCTGCTAGTGAGAGTTGTGTGTTTGAAGGTGTTTTTCGAGAGGATAGGGGTGGTGTGAATACCATGAGCTATACAGAGTTCTTTGTGTTTGTGCCGGGAGTGTTCCCCCATTCCCCCTCTCCACCGTCTCCCACTTTGTGAACATACTCTCTCTCTCTCTCTCTCTCTCTCTCTCCAACAAGGCGCTTTTCTTTTCTCTATTCCAAAGCTATGGCTCCACAGTGCGTAACACAAAGTTCTAAGGACGCCCATGCCATTGCACCACCAAGGAAGGTGGGAAGAAAGGTGTCTACTCCGAACGTATATCATGCGGAATCATCAACAAAAGAAGAAGTCGAAGCCACCCAGCCTCCAACACAGGAGTTAGCCGCACGCGCTCCAAATCCGGTAAGACAAATTTATAATTATGCATTGCTATTCATGAAGAATTGGAAAGTTAAGCATAATGAACCCCCTTAAACTATCCGAGAAACGTGATTCTATCACAAAAAACAAGCATATGTTTTCATAGATTAGTGAAAGAACTGTTTGATAAATTGTAATTGTTTGTTGAATTGTTATTGCTTAACAAATTGTTATTGTTTGATAAGTGGATTTTGATTGATATGAAGAATTGGTTGATCATGTTTGAAGAATGATTTAAAGAGAAGAATTGGTGAAAGGATACCTTTTGTTCCTCGCGGGTAGCAAAATGATTCCGCGATTAGCGGAGATTAAGTTGAGGTTATCAACTCTCTTTTGGTCCTCGCGGTTAACGGGATGCCTCGCGGATAGCGGGATGCCTGGTGGTTAACAAGATGCCTCGCGGTTAGCTAGATGCCTCGCGGGTAGCGGGATGCCTCGCGGTTAGCAAGATGCCTCGCGGGTAGCGGGATGCCTCATGGTGAGAGAGATGAAAAGGTTCATAATCCGCGGTTAGCGAATAAATCCTTTGCAAAGGCTCTATTGGTTAGACAGAGAAAGTCCGCGGGTAGCGGCAACTCAAGAGAAATTAGAAAAGTTTTTTTTGTTGAATAATAGGGCTGTCTTCATTAGACCTTGTTTGAAATATATTGGTATTGTTTGAAGGGTTGTATATAAGAACCCGTGTTTGGAATTAATTAAGGAACACTTTTTGTATATGTTGAACTGTGTGATAGAAAGTGTGAGTGTGGGGTGGAAAGTGGGGACTGGCTCAGGTTGCCAGTCAAGGATGGGTGGTCTCGATTAATCGAGAAACTCTCCACTCCGTCTTATTAAGAGAAGTAAAATTAGAGACTCATTGTATCAAGAGTCGAAATGTCCCAAATCTACGTGACATAAAATTACTATTTAGTTTAGACTAAGTCTCATATCATATTTATGGTTTATGGATGGCGATCGTGCCTCTTAAGCGTGGGGAAAAGGGCGATGTTTGTGGATTCTAAATATGTCAATGGGATTTCATCTTTATGTTAAGAAACAACTTCATTAGAATCCTAGATTTATTGACCTAGCTTGTGACGTATGACCCTTATAACCACGTAAACGATGGATGGAGGATTTACTCCCTTCTGTTGCTTGTATCTCTACTTCGTGGAAACGGAGTAGGGTGTCATCAACCGAAAAGAAGAATAAAGAAAGGCCATCTATCCAGTCGCCCGAACCTTGTCGGGGTTGGGGGACCTCACAATTGGTATCAGAGCCTAGGTTAAAGAGATTAAATTGACTACTTCAAGCTTCCTCACGTGCATGGTTTTCTATACCCATTATCCGACCCGTAGAGATATTACGCTATGCCAATTGACGTGTACCATAGTTATGGTTGAAACCTCTATTATGTTTTCTCATGGAGAGATCTTTTCTATATGACATTTTGATGATTTTATGATTAGAAGATTAGTTGTTTTTCTACAAAAAAAGTGTTTGACTGGTTAAGTCATGTAAGTGGGTTTTTTGTGTGGATTTAATGAGCCATGACTGGTTAAGTCATGTGAATGGATGACCCATGACTAGTTAAGTCATGTGATTGAGATAATCATGACTGGTTAAGTCATATGATTGAGTTTTGACGGATTGGACAAGTCATGACTGGTTAAGTCATATGACTAAGTTTTGATAGACCGATTAAGTCAAGTGATTGAGTTTTAATGAATTGGATAAGTAAGGATTGATTAAGTCATACAATTGAGCGTTTAGTGCATTGGATAAGTCTAAGTTTGGAAAGTACCCTATTTATTTGAGTTATTATAAACATTGATGTACACTCAGGGGAATCCTCAAATCACTTCTACGTTGGAAAACCCTCAGAACAATGCTATCTATACGGATATTCAAGAAAAGAAGTTATTGCTGAAACAAATGCAACCACCTTCTTTTAAACGAGAGGGTGATGATATTGAGAAAGATGCAGAAGTATGGATTGAAGCTATGGATGATTACTTTTCTGTTGCAAGGACCACACCTGCAAATCAAGCGATGCTAGGGATGTTTTGCCTCTCAGTGGAAGCAAAGTGATGGTCGAAACAACATTGTCGTGACATGGGTGTGTTGGAGAACTCTTAAAGTTAGTGGGAAATCAAACAAGCGGTGAAGGAAAGATACTTATCTCCTGCCCATGAAGCGATAAAGATGAATGAGTTCTTCAGCTTGAAATAATACAATTTATCTTTGGAAGAGTACTACTCAAAGTTGGTAAGACTAAGACGTTATGCACCATCAATGACCATAGAGCAGTAAGTAGCTCGCTTTTGCCAAGGTTTAAAAGAACCAATTAGCTCATGATTGGAAGCCATGAAGCCTACCACTGTACAAGATGCTTTACTATGAGCTAAACCTTTGATAAAGGAACAAGGGATTACAAGAAGAATTGAACGGAATCAGAGCTTCGGAGATAGTCAGCCACAGAGAGCTTATGCCACTAATGCGCAAGATTCTTGACGCTTGAATGTTCGATCCTTAAAATGTGGAGAGTTGGGACATTATCGGAACACTTATCCACGAATGACTAATGGAGCAGCTGTAGAAGGTGAAGCAGACTAAAGACATCACCCTTTTTGACATAATGATGGTCGCTAGTAATTAGAGTAGGAGTATCTTCACTTTTCCTCGAGATGAGGACATCTAGAATCCCTAAGTTGGGGAGATTGTAATGCACCCAGCATTTTTCAATAAAAGTATTTCATCTACTTTGCAAATATTTGAGGTTTGCATTTTATTAAGTCAAAGAGCATTCTAATGGAACGATCGGATCAAAAATCGAACTTTAGAACTATTAATTATGACCCTTATTCACTTGAAAACAATAAGGTTCATGGGAAACTTAAGCCTCAAGATTGTATCTAGAGATAAGAGTTGACTCTTGGGAAAGAAGGAGCAATTTTAGGAAAGGAGTTCTATTTTTAGGAAAGAAAGAGAAGGGACTTAAGTTTAGAGTTCTTGTCTTGGAGCCCAAGCTTCTTCTAAAATTGGAGAACCGAAATCGTACATCAGAATCTGTGTCTGCAATATATATATATATATATATATATATATATGGAGCCGCGAACGTACACAAACTTATCCCTCTATTCTTAGCTAGCCTTGAGAGCTTATATAAAGACCCCTCTCCCCTCACCTTCAGGAGACAGACACACATCTACAGAAGCGGAAGCTCTCTTGCAACGACGCACTGGAGTGAGCCTCTCTCCCCTAACCTCTCACCTTCAAAACAAGCATATGTTTTCATAGATTAGTGAAAGAACTGTTTGATAAATTGTCACTTTTTGCTGAATTGTTATTGCTTAACAAATTGTTATTGTTTGATAAGTGGATTTTGATTGATATGAGTAATTGGTTGATCATGTTTTAAGAATGATATAAAGAAAAAAATTGTTGAAAGAATATCTTTTGTTCCTCGCGGGTAGCGAAATGATTCCGCGGTTAGCGGAGATTAAGCTGAGGTTATTGGCTCTTTTTTATTCCTCGCGGTTAACGAGATGCCTCGCGGGTAGCAGGATGCCTGGCAATTAGCAAGATGCCTCGCGGTTATCGGAATGCCTCGCGGATAGCGGGATGCCTTGCGGTTAGCGAGATGAGAAGGTTGCGCAATTCGCGGTTAGCGAATAAATCCTTTGCAAAGGCTCTATTGGTTAGACAGAGAAAGTCCACGGGTAGCGGCACCTCATGAAAATTTGGAAAAGTTATTTTTGTTGAATAATAGGGTTGTCTTCATTAGGCCTTTTTTGAATTGTTTTGGTATTGTTTGAAGGGTTGTATAAAAGAACTTGTGTTTGGAATTAATTAAGGAACATTGTTTGTATATGTTAAACAGCGTGATAAAAAGTGTGAGTGTGGAGTGGAAAGTGAGAGCTGGCTCACGTTGCCAGTCAAGGATGGGTGGTCTCGATTAGTCGAGAAACTCTCCACTCCCTCTAGTCTCGTATCATATTTATGGTTTATGCATGGCGGCCGTGCCTCTTAAACGTGGGGAAAAAGGCATTGTTTATGGATTCTAAATATGTCAATGGGATTTCATCTTTATGTTAAGAAACAGCTTCATTAGAATCCTAGATTTATCAACCTGTCTTGTGACGTATGACCCTTATAACCACGTAAACGATGGATGGAGGACTTCCTCTTTTTTGTTGCTTCTATCTCTACTTTGTGGAAATGGATTAGGGTGTCGTCAACGAAAAAGGAGAATAAAGAAAGGCCATCTATCAAGTCGCCCCAATCTTCTCGGGGTTGGGTACCTCACAACAAAATTGTGGGATGGAGAGAGAAAGAAAGCAAGAGAGAGAGGTAGAATGGTCCTTTGAAAGAAGTATTTAAGTTGTGACTATCAGTATCCTAGCTGTGCCACCTCCATAGCAAGAGAGAGAGGGAAGATGGTCCTCTAGAAGAAGTTTGTGAGTTTTGACTATCATCAACCTAGTTTTATCACCTCTAGAGCTGCAATAAGACATCTCTATGACTCTCTATCTCAAGTGAGAAGTGACCCAAATTATACGATGTTTAGAATCCATGAGCTCTTAGAGAGTAGACTACCCCTATACAAGGCCTCCTCTCTACGTCTCATGTCCTCATATGCAGAAAAATTCTCATTGCACTCAATCTCCTCTTTGCATAGCTTACAAACTCTGTCTTTGTTGGTAGTATCATCAACTAATCCTTTCTCAATCCATAGCCTATGTGATGCTACTCTGAACTAGCCAATATATACTTATGAGATATAAGGCAGGTTCATGTCCATGTATCTAGTATAGAGAAGAGGGGGTGTGGGGGGATGGGGGAGAGATTGTGTTGGGGGCAACAAGCAAGCCAAGTACAAGGACAACATCGTAGGGAGACAAGGAAAGAAAAAGGCAGAGGGATAAACTAACTCATTTAAGGAGAGTGAGTAGGAACCACTCTCACTAAAAAAAAATCAATGTAAACAAAACTGAAGGATGGAGGGAAGGGGGGGGGGGGGGGGGGGGGGAGAGAGAGAGAGAGAGAGAGAGAGAGAGAGAGAGAGGTTGAAATCAAGGCCTCTAAAACCTATATGGAGTGATATGTGTATCTTGTGTTAAGATGTCGAGCTCTACATCTTGAGCTAGCATCCACTGCGGGTCTTGGCCGCTTGCGGCATTTACTCACTGGCGCGTTAGGTGACCGACACGGAGGATCTCTGCCAGTGATTCTACAGCTAGACTACACTTATAGTGCCAGCCTAGTATGCTTCTAACGAGTTTACACTTAGTGACCGCATATACATATGTGCTACTTTTCAGTTTTAGCACTTAGTCATTTTTGTACTCTTTTTTCTGTGAAAAGAAGAAGAATCTTTCCATCTCTGTGTGATTTGTGTTTGTCTTGTGTAGCTCTCTTGCATCCTATATCTTTACATGGTATCAGAGCCTGGTGCAGTAGGAGAGGCTAAGAGAGCAAGAGCATCACAATCCCTTCGTTCGCAATCCACGACTAGATGCTAGTTTCTGAATAGGTTTCTAAAGTGCAGTATACAGAGATTTTCGTACAAGTTTCTGAACAGGTCTCCAAAGTGCAGTATACAGAGATTTACTGTACAAGTACAGTGGTTGTATGTACGCTTCATTGTGGATACTCGTTGAGTGTAGAAAGCGTTACAGGTACCACGATAGCAGGTTCAACAGATTTGCAGGTTTTTGTAGATTGCAGCTATTTTGTCTTAGTGCTTCAAGATGTCTGACGGTTTCAGTCTGATTGTTACTGAGAAGCTTGAGAAAAATAACTACCCTGCATGGAAGTTCAGAATAACAAATTTCTTAAAAGGAAAAGGTTATTGGGACTATGTAGAAGGAGACAATGAAAAGGAACCAGAGATTCCCGAGGCAAATGCTACAGCAGAACAAAGGAAATCTTTGAGGGACTGGCAACAAGGCCAAAGCAAAGTGATGTATTGGCTTTCTATGAGCATCACAGATGGCATGATGGGCTATCTACAGGATGTTGAAACCCACGCCATTGCATGGAAAAACTTAGGCAGAGTGTTCAAGGTGAACACCAAGGCCAAGAAGCTTCAACTAAAGTCGGAGCTAAATTAGGTTAAGAGGAACAACCTCTCCATCAATGATTATGCTTTGAAGATCAAGAGTATCATTGAGGCTCTTGGATCTATTCAAGTCTCAATGGAAGACGATGACATTGTCCGTGCATGCTTGGATGGCCTAGGAGATGAGTATGTACATTTCAGGTCATTCATGAATACAAGAGACGACATCCCCGTGTTCGAAGATTTGATTTCTATGCTTATTCTTGAGGAGAAGAACCTTGACACATCTTCTCTCATGGCAGAAATAATTCTGAATAGGCCTTCTATTCTAACTCCAACAGAGGTAGAGGTAGAGGTCGTGGTCGAGGCCCAAGGGGTTGCAAAGGCCAATTTCGACAAGGTCAATCAAATCAAAACAATACAGGTGGCAGAGGAAACCGGTCTCAAGGCAAGGGGAGTCAAAGAGGTCGTGGTGCAGGGTCAAGCAGGTAGAAACATACTGCAGATAGCAAAGAATGTTGGACTTGTGGTGAAAGAGGTCACATGTCACGTGACTGTCCAAAGGGAAAAGCAAGTGGAAAGAGAGAACAAGGCAACTATGCATCTACTAGCAGAGATGCACATGAAAGAAAAAACGAGCGCATGTTTGTTATGCAACATGTAATGAATACAATGACTGCAGAGAAATCCACCCAAGATGATGTTTGTTATGTGGATTCAGGTGCCTCTAATCACATGACATCTCATGGAGAGTGGTTTAGAGATATGCGCAAACTAGATGTGTCAGGCTATGTGCAGACAGGAGATGACGCAGCTCATCCCATTGCTCATGTAGGGGACATACCTCTAAATACGAAGAGTGGGAAATCAAAGTACTTAGCAGATGTACTTCATGTCCCAAACATTACAAATAATCTTGTTTCTATTGGACAAATGGTTGAGCAGTGTTTGCAGGTTCGCTTCAATCCGAATGGCTGTTATGTAGAAGATTTCCAGAATGGCTGTAAGCTGATCACAGAGGGCAAATGTGTGGGCAAAATGTTTACGCTGAATGTAGACATGCCTGAGGTAAAAGCTGCATTATTTCCACAAGGCACAGGTGTTGTGGATGATGTTGACATTTGGCACAAACACATTGGCCATGTCAATGAGCAGAGATTGCACAGCATGCAATCAAAACAGATTGTAAAAGGTTTGCCCAAATTCAAGGTGGACGGTACGCATAAAGTGTGTGTAGCATGCCAGTTTGGAAAACAGTCAAAGGGCTCATTTCCACATGAGCGCAATGTATGTAAAAATCCACTTGAGGTGGTGCACACAGATGTTTGGGGTCCAACCGATACTGCAAGTATACATGGTTGCAGGTATTATGTCTCTTTCATTGATGACCATACAAGGAAAGTATGGGTCTACTTCATGAGTAACAAAAGTGAAGTGTTTGGTCACTTTCAAGACTTCAAAGTCATGATTGAGAAGGAGACAGATATGCAAATCAAGACATTGAGGTCAGATGGAGAGGGAGAGTACTTCTCCAACGATTTTTTAGATTTTCTGTGAATGCATGGTATACGCAGGCAGTTTACATGCAGATATACTCCACAGTAGAATGGGGCCGCAGAAAGGAAAAACAGGCACATTGCAGAAGTTGCACGTGCATTAATGAATGAGAAGAACATGCCTCATCATTTCTGGGTTGAATCTGTAAATACAGTTGTGTACATTATGAACAGGACACCTATAGCTGCGGTGCATGATGTAACGCCTGAGGAAAAGTTTACAGGTACAAAGCCTGATTTGGCACACTTGAAAGTGTTTGGCTGCATAGCTTACATGCATGTATCAGATGAGTTGCATAGGAAATTGGATCCTAAAGCAGAGAAATGTATTCTTGTGGGATATTCCCTTGAACAAAAGGGATACAGGTGCTACAATCCTACTACACGAGAATTACGAGTGAGCAGAGATGTAGTCTTTGATGAGATGAGCAACTGGTACAGTAATGCACATGGCACTATTGGGGCTGATGTAAAAGATGATGTGGTTGTACAAAATGTGAGGCCACAGTCACAGGTTTTGAGTGGCCCACAAGAGTCCTCTTCTCATGGCTCTGTTGAGAAGCCATGGAATGGTAGACTACGTACGCAGGTTACTCCACCAACAGGTACATGGAATGTATCACGAAAAGGAAAGGAAAAGGTTGATGAACCTCCCTTTATGGATGATGCATCATCAGGTTTTTCACATTTAGACATGGATTCAGATGGTTCTGAACAAAGTCTTGATGAGGAATTTGGAATTTTGGCTGTCGGGACACCTGGTGTAAGGAAAGTACAAGAAGATGCTAGAGGGCAAAGGAGTGACCCAGGACTGCGCAGATCTAACAGAGTCAGAAATCCAGTTCAGAAATTGACTTATGATGGGTATCTAGCACATCACCAAGCCTACATGGCTAAGGTGATACAGGATGTGGAGCCCACATGTTTTGAGGATGCAGTTGGAAATGTGCATTGGGATGATGCAATGAATGAAGAGATGGCTGCATTGGAAGCAAACGACACATGGAAGTTGGTGCCATTGCCAAGTGGCAAGAAAGCTATTGGCTGTAAATGGGTGTATAAAACCAAGGATAAGGCTGATGGTAACATTGAGCGTCACAAGGCAAGGCTGGTCGCAAAGGGTTATGCATAGACATATGGCATAGACTATGAGGAGACCTTTGCTCCAGTGGCAAAGATGACGACTGTGAGAGCTGTCATAGCAGTGGCTGCATCTAGAGGATGGATTATGCATAAAATGGATGTAAAGAATGCCTTCTTGAATGGTGAGTTACAAGAGGAAGTGTATATGGATCATCCACCTGGTTATGTCGATCCAGGTTACCCAGATTATGTATGCAGGCTTCTCAAAGCTTTGTATGGTTTGAAGCAGGGCTCTAGAGCATGGTATGACAGGATTGCCAAGTATCTTGTCAGTATTGGTTTTAGGAGACCTCATGCTGATCATTCACTCTATGTACATGAGAGTGATGTGGGGATTGTGGTCATTACCATATATGTGGATGACCTTATTATTGTGGGTGACAATGCTATGGAGATTGACCATGTGAAGGGTCTTCTCAAACAGGAGTTTGAAATGAAAGATTTGGGCGAGTTGCTCTACTTTCTTGGCATTGAGGTGATCAGGACTCCAGAGGGTGTATGGTTGTCACAAAGACAGTATGCTTTGGACATGTTGTCAAAGTATGGTATGGCTGATTGTAAGCCAATTTCTATTCCCTTGGATGTGAATGCAAAGCTGAGTGCAGAGAAGGGTGATGTTGTTGAGGATGTCAAGATGTACAGGAAGATTGTGGGTAGTCTAATCTACTTGACTATCATGAGGCCAGCAGACTTGAGCTACAGAGTAGGCTTGGAGAGTCAGTTCATGCAGCTTCTGAGGAAGCCACATTTGGATGGAGTACGACGCACACTTCGGTATGTGCAAGGGACTCTTGACTACGCATTGTTCTATGCAGCAGATGCTCCATTAGCATTGTATGGGTATACTAGGATGCAGATTGGGCAGGTAGCATTGTTGATAGGAGATCTACGAGTGGCTTCATGTTCTCTTTTGGGAGTGCTGCTGTTACTTGGAGCAGCAAAAAGCAGCCTACGGTTGCTTTATCGAGCACAGAGGCCGAGTACAGAGGTGCAACAATTGCGGAGTGCGAGGTAGCTTGGCTACGCACATTACTTGAGGACTTGGGAGTTCAGGTGGACCAGCAAATTTTCATCCATTGTGACAACCTCAGCAGCATGCAGTTGGCTAGGAACCGAGTGTTCCATGCCAGGACCAAGCACATAGAGGTCCATTACCACTACGTTCGAGAGCGAGTGTTGGCGGGCGACATCGACTTGGTCTACGGCAGCACAAAGGAGCAGATAGCGGATATCTTTACCAAGGCCCTCGGAGCTGAGAATCTTCGACGTTTTCGGACTATGCTTGGACTCTGCGACATGCAGAGCTCGAGGGGGAGTGTTGAGATGTCGAGCTCTACATCTTGAGCTGGCATCCACTACGGGTCTTGGCCGCTTACGACATTTACTCACTGGCACGTTAGGTGACAGACACGGAGGATATCTGCTAGTGATTCTATAGCTGGACTACACTTATAGTGCCAGCCTAGTACGCTTCTAGCGAGTTTACACTTAGTGACCGCATGTACATATGTGCTACTTTTCAGTTTTAGCACTTAGTCATTTTTGTACTCTCTTTTTTGTGAAAAGAAGAAAAAGATTTCCATCTCTGTGTGCTTTGTGCTTGTCTTGTGTAGCTCTCTTGCATCCTCTTTCTTTACATCTTGGAGTCTCATTATCTTATATAGACAATGGAAAAAAAATAGTACTTGGTCATTGACTACTTGGGAGTACCGGAGAGAAAATGAGAGGAAGCGAGAAGAGAGAGAGGTAAAAAAGAGTTCCATGTAGATTTGGTATGAGTGTAATTCTTGTCTTGCTTGACCCCAATACAAGATTGGTCCATGTGAACTAATCTTAACCAATTCAAACCAAGGTCCTTGACCTAGGTGTTGTACATGTTAACACACCCAGCAAATTCATACCTAGTTCATCAACTTAGGTTTTGTGCATGTACACCAAACCAAACAAATTCAAACCAGAGTCATCCACCTTTTGCCTACCAATCTGCAAGATAGAGAGAGACAGAGAGAGAGAGAGAGAGAGAGAGAGAGAGAGAGAGAGAGAGAGAGAGAGAGAGAGAGAGAGAGAGGGGGGGGGGGAGAAGAGAGAGAGACATAAAGAGAGAAAGAGAAATATAGACATCAAGGAAACAAAACTATATAGGTTTGACATGGGTGCAATTTATGTCTTCCAAGACCTTATTTGTCCATGTGGACAAAACCCAAGAATTTAAACATAGATCATTGACCTCTTGTGAACCATGGTCCGAGAGAGAGAGAGAGAGAGAGAGAGAGAGAGAGAGAGAGAGAGAGAGAGAGAGAGAGAGAGAGAGAGAGAGAGAGAGAGATGGAAGGGAAGTCTCAAACCTTCTATGGTAATAATTCTTTGTCAAGCAACAGGTCTCTAGATTTTTCCATGTGGATAAAATCCAAAATTAGAGCATTGATTTCTACAAACTAATTTTCACAAACAAGGCCTCTAGATTTTGTATCGAGTGTTGTGCTTGTCTTGCAAAGGACCTCTCAATGTCGTGTACAGACAAGACAAAGATTAAGACTTGACCATGCACTTCATACCAACTAAGTTGTATTAGAGAGAGAGAGAGTGTGTGTGTGTGTGTGTGTGTGTGAGAGAGAGAGAGAGAGAGAGAGAGAGAAGCAAGATATTCTAGTTTGATATGCGTGCAATTCATGTCTTGCAAGATATCAAGATTTTCCATGTGGAACAAAACCTAACATATTCAAACCTAGGTCATTGACCTAGGCTTTTTCCATGCTAAAATCGGTCACTCGGTCAAAGTCGTAGTCAAATGTAAGTATAGTAACCAAATTGAGCTTTAACCGTGCGTCGGTGTGCTAAGAATAGCCAAAAGTGGCCAAATCAAGATCTCGCGTGTGAAAGCTAAATTTGGTCAATATCAATGCCAAACGAATCTCTATCGCAAGTTGAGGTCAAATATGGTCAATCGTGGGACTCTGCGATCAAATCGAGCCAAAATGCAATATTGCTCGTGAAATAGCTCTAAAGCGTGTAATCTAAAAATTCGTGGACCCAAATTCAAAATCCGTATCAAACAAGGTCTATATGTGTGATCTGGCTTGAATATGCTAAAAACGGCTTAAATCGACAATATCGAACAATTTCGGATCAAATTTGAGTCACAGGGCTTTAATTGCGTCTATTCGTACTTAAATGCGTGTGAATGGGGCGTGTGCAAATGTTTGATGCATGTGCAATGCAACAAAGAGAAACAAGACAAAAAAAAAAAGCAAACAAAAGGAAATTTTTTGGTTTTTGAGTTTTGGAAAGAAAGCTGTTTTTTTGTTTTTTTTTGTCTCTTGTGTGTGTACGTGAGAGAGAAAACGTGTGTGTTTGTGTATATGTATGTGTGTATATTTGTTTGTGACTTTGTGTGTTTGTTTCTTTGTGTCTTGACTTTCTTATCTTTCCTTCTTTTGTTTGTTTTGCTTTTTTTTTTTTTGTATGTATGTGTGCAGGGGTTGAGTCACACGAGGTTGAGTCACACGAGGTCAAGGAGTGGAGACTGGTTAGAGAGTGTGTGCACGGGGGCAACGAGTGCGAGACAAGGTAAGTTCAAACGTGGATGCAAACGAGGTTGAGCGGAGCCTGGTGGTCACGAAAGCGGGGCGGGTGAAAATATGCAGAAATGCAACAAAGTTAAAAAAATTTACCCAAGAAGATAAAATTATCCCAAAAATATCCGAAAAATGCTAAAAACAACCATAAACTTAGCGAGAGTTCATCATTTCAAAATTTTTATTATGGATCGATTGTTCACATCATATTTTCACAATTTCATCAATCTTTTATAAAAATTGAACAATTTTAAGCACTAAATTAGCACAAAAATGCTAAAAATACCAAAAATCAATAATCCCAATCAATTTCCAATGCATTTGACAATCAAATCGATGCAAAATTGACCTTTTTTGCCTCTTTTTTGCCCAATTTTGATCCAAAAGTTAGCAAACTTAATGATGCGATTAGGCACATTTTTGCACATACACTTGATTATTGTGCTTTGAGCTTTGCAATGCAATCAATTACAAATCAATTTGCAACCAAGTACTAGTTCAATTATGTGTGCAAAAACTAACAAAGTTAAGCATAAATCCGGTAATTAGTGCACACACACAATTTTTACCGCAATTTTGACGGCAGAACGGTGCAATTTTAGAAATCAAAAAATATGAACCATCATTGTTATCATATCATCAAACAAGTCATTGCCTTTCACAATTCTAATTGGCACCTATTAAGCCATAATTATCCTCGAAAGGGCATACTTTGTCTACACATGGACGTACTAATTGAACTTAAATTTGCACTAATCTTTTGTGTAATCAAACTTTAATCACACCTGCAAATCAAATCAGCAAATTGAGTGGGTTAGTGCACTCATGATTTCATGAGTAATGTTTCGATTTCCAACTCCAATTGACACCTACACACATGTGTGTGTACTAGCACATGCTTAACGACATTTCACTTACAATCAATTGAGCACAAAATCTTATGTATAGCATCATTTTCAATGAAACTAAACACATAAGGATAATAATCACAACTCTAATCAATGATTTAGCTATGTGTAGCACAAAAAGCACATGTGATTAGAGAGTAATGAGAGAGCCTAATTAAGGGGAAATCTCTAATTACACACTCAAAATTCACTCAATTTTAGTTAAAATTTTTACAATTTCATATCAAAAGAGTGATGAATCAACGTCTTATTAGGCATATACACATGTAAATCACTTGAACTAGTAGCACATTAGTAAAAAATTAGTGAGAAATTAGTGAGAAATTGGGGGTTTTCTACCTAAATCTACTTCTAAGCACTCGATTATACTAAAAAATTATCCTCTAGCTTAGGCTAACGTCCTCGGTAGTGGCGCCAAATGTTAACTTCCTTGTAGCATAACTCCAAAGAATAGACAAAATTAGCAATCCAAGGATGGTAGCGACCCGGCTAGGGCATGGAAACATCACACATGGGTGCTTGTGTGAGAGAAATGAGATAGAATTGAGTGGAGAAATCACATGAGATTATCTACAATAGGAAGAAGAGAGAGCTAATGAAGGGGATTAGTGTATGCACACACACTAACCCTTATGCTAATCAAGGTGTTAGCGGGTATGTCGTGACGGACGATGGAGCACAGCGAGAACACAGATCAACAAACTTTCAATCCGAGGACGTAGCTGACCCGACTAGGGCATGTAGGCAATCTCTCGGTTGTCAACCCTGAGCTAGATACGAACAACACTCTACAGTCACTAATCCTACCACAACACTACCATAAAGTAAAGAAATAGACAACGTATCCTACGAAACACTACAAGCTCGAAACAGTCTCAAATCATATCGGAATGACTCGAAATCGGAGGGTAAGACTCACAAGGACATATCCTATATGGCCAAACACCTAAACCCTGAAAACCATAACTGTAAGACCTCTAATCGCTGTCGCGATAGACTCAAAACAGCAATTTCCAAAGTGTCCGAAACTGATTTACAAAGACATCAACACGAAGAGTTTCTCGCCCTGATTCTAACGACTACTTGATCATTTAGAACGGATGTCGTTTGAGGTACTTACGACCAAATATAGCTCGTAGCAGGCGGGCTCGCGATGTGGTCCTCGGCTTGCATTGCTTGCGTCGACGCGGAGAGCTCCTCGTTGCTAACACGCTCCTACTCTCATATCTGCAATGTGATTAGTGTGCGCGACGGTGTGTGTGCGTGAAGCTCACTACTGTGTGCTGCAGAACCTACGAGTGTATATTATTTGAGATAACGTAATGTGTTTTTTACAAAGCCTTAGGTTTTAGCTTATATACCAAGCCTTCAAACCTAATGTCTGGCCAAATGACCTGAATTGTCCCTAGGCTTCTACAGAGCTTAATTACAAGAAACTGAGTTGGCGTTACTCATTATACAAGCATCTGCGTCCAAAATACAAGTGCCGATTTAAAATATGAGGTTCCCGTAAACATTACAAAAGTAGCCGTAATGGCTCAAAATAATAATAACGGGATATTCAATGACGTCCATGAACTCGTATCTTCATGTTGCAGCATCCATCTTCATCTTCATTACTTCATCACCATCTTCATGTGGAATCTTTACAGAATCTTTGAGGAATCTTAATGGAATCTTTATGGAAACATTGTTGAATGGGCGTCCTTTCAACACTCTCCCCCTCCGAATTCTTGTCGTCCCCGACAAGACCCTATTTCTTTGCTGGCCTTGACGAGTTCTTGATGTCTTGGTGTTGGTTGAAGTTTTTGTGGCAGCCTCTTCTGCAGTTTGTTGCTTTGTGTGATGTTAAAGCTGCCTTGAAGTTGTACATGTACTGTATCTGAAGCCTAAAATTCTCCCCCTTCGATTGGTCGTTGTATATTGAATTGCATGAGGTTGTATCTACTTGTTGGTGAAGCAATTCGTTGTCATTGTAGCTATAGTTTTCTTTTCCTGTGGTTGTTATCTCGCAGTTGTACCTGTAAGTTAACTTGAAGCTGTTTTTTGGCCTCTCCCTTTTGACTTGTCAGTAGATTTGCAATTAGTAGTGTGGGGATATCGTGGTTCTTCTTGTTTTTGTTGTTATAAAAAATAAAAGAGTAAAAGTAAAATGTAGCGTATATACAAAATGAAGGTCTTGGATACCTGGATAAGACTAAAGGGAAAAACCCAATGGAAAAAAATGTCTTTAGTCATAATTAAATGCGAGGCTATATGTACTTAGGTTCTGATGTTATAGAGTTATGCTAAGTTAAAGCACATATGGCCATATGGCTACTAGTATAGGCTTGATATACATGGATAAGTGTTAGTAGCTTGAAGTCAGAGTCATTGTTGTTGAGCAAAGGCTTATAAAACCTGTTTCCGCTTGGTCATCATCATTTGGTTGTGTAAGTGCATGGGTGGAATAAAAAAGAGTGCCTAATGCATATGTCCAATGATGGGACATATATATGCTTGCACAGAGTTATGCATGTTAAACAAGATGCGGTGCGAGAGAAGAGTATTGATGAGTTATTCATGGAGTTAGTGTAGCAATCAAAACATATAACATGAGTGCTTCAAAAGCTTTCACTACTCATAGAAGGGTTTTTGCTGTCGAGGTTTCTCCAGTCTTCCTCACTGTGTCAAGTACGTGAGTGCTTTTTTTTTTTTTTTTTTTGGGACTACTCCGCCTTCTCCACCTTATATATTATATGGACTTTGACTCTTATGCTCACCTCTTCCAGCATGAGCGACATGACTTTATGTATGCTCAACTCTCCAGCTTGAGCTTATACCTATTAGCTAGACTCATAGACCACAAAAAAATATTTACTTGAAGCTTGGGTTTGACACTTCGCTCATTTAGTGGCTTAGCTGCCCGACTCTAGACTCTTATGCCATGTAAGTTTAATGGAGACTTGGACTTACCTGATCGCGGCCTAAAATCCAATTCCATATAATTTTGATGTTTAGGCCTTTCTCGTTAGTTTCTGTTTGAGATGCCATGTTGTCCAATTCATTGGCATATATCTGCTCTTCATTCCTTGGTAGCAAATTGTGGTCGCCTGATGAGACAGTTAATGATGTTGAAGCAATGGTTGATGAAGTCTTCTTCTTCCAGATAGTGTTCTTCAAAACTGTGACCTCTGCATTTACCGTTGCTTTCCTTTTGTTGTTAAGAGGCTGTAAAGGAGTTGTGTATCTTTCTTGTTGTTGAGCTTCAATCGTGGATTTTGGAACCCACATTGTTCTTGGCCTGGAGTGATGTCCTTTGCCACTTGTGTTTTTTCTTCTTTGACTTGATGGTACCTTGTCTTTAATTTCCAAATATGGCTCTTACTTTTGTAAAAGCCTTGCTCTTATAGTAATTGACGAGGGATCCATCTATAGGTTGTAGTACTCTTGGGTGTAGTGGGTGGCTGCTCTTCATTTCTTGATGTTTCTTGTTTTTCCTGGGTGATTCCTTGATAAGCTACTACCTTAGGTAACCATATTTGAAAGTTACCCTCATAGAATCCTTGTGCTTCAAGTAACTCGACTGGAATGAATCTTTGGACTTGCTTGGAGGTGATCTTCACTTGACTTTGTTGGGTAGTCTGGTAGAATTTTGATTTCATTACCCAGACTTGTCGTATGGTTTGTCTGGTGGAAGACCTTCTCTTTTGCTTTTTGTACCTGTCCTTTCTCTTGGTTGAGTTATGTGATTGACGTTGATGGCTTTGTTGATTCTTGAAAGAGTGGTTGTCATGGGATGGATATCGCTAGGCTGATATCTTGGGCTTGTTGACCCAAACATCTGAATTTTCTTTCTTGTAGCCTTGTGCAATAATTGACTTGCTTGATGTGATCCATCCTGTTTGCTTTGCTTGTTGAGGTTGTTCATGTGGTTGTATCCAAATTGGATCATTAACTTTAATATGTGCCTTGGATACTAGCACTTGGTTGACCTGTTTTGACTTCCTTTGGAGACTTTCGGGCGATGGAAACTTTGGTTGATAGACTTTTTGCTTGGGTTTCCATTGTTTTGTTGATGGTTTGGCTTTTGATGTAGAGGCTTTGTCTTGCACTTGCATTGGCTGGGCTAGAGACTGTGGGCTTACTTTAGCTTTTCCTTTTTCAATAGCCAAGAATCTTTGAACTGTGGTAGGCTTGAACTCTGTTGCCACTTGATAGCTTGTCGTGATGACCATTGTTGAAGATTCACGCTTGTCTTCAAAGACTTGTGCCCATGGCTTGGACAAAATCAAGTGTGTTCCCATTTGTCGAGAATCTACCACCAAGAATTTTTCTTTGACATTCTGTGAGTGTAGTTGGACAGTAGCTTCTGCAATCCCCATACTTATAACATCCACTTCAAGTGAGAGATTTACCTTTATCTTAATATCATAAAGCTTTGGCTTACCTAGAAGTAGCCACATGCCATATGACATGACATTAGTCGTGCAATTGTATCAATTTCTGCCATAAAATTCATCTTGACTCCGTCTTGTGCACTTAGCAAAAACTTGATCTTCTTTGGTACTAGATTGCCTGTGTTCTCTTGAGTGACTTGAGCAGTCTTTGGCCTGGACTCCTTGTTGTCTTCTTCTTCATTGTTCACACTTCTGAGTTCATCTGTGTGTTCTAGCTCCTGCTTGACCACCATTTCCTCTGATATGTCTTTTGGAGAGACAAAATCAGCATTTGGTTCCTGTAGAGTCATAGGCTCTTCTTCCTCGACTTCAACTATTGAAATGTCACCAATAGTGTTTGAACTTCCTGTCAATTGCTGCACCTCTTCTTTGATTGATTCCAAGTCTTCATATTGCTCGTTTGTAGGCGTTGGACCTGAAGCATCCTCTTTGGATCTTAGCCCTTCTTCCTGCAACTTTGCTTCGTTGAGTTGAGGCTCCTCCTTTGTACTATGCATTCGAGTTGGACAGTTTGTAATCAAGTGTGTTATCGCACACTGATCGCAAAGAGCACCTATTTCTATATGACTAGTATTCGGGCTAGGTATTTGGTTTTGTGCTATTCCCATAGCTGATGACCCCGTTTCGAAATCATACTCAGATTCTTCATCTATCTCACACATAACCCTTAGCAGGTAGTAGGGGACTATGTCATACCCATTCTCATCGCAAAATTTTGTTGGTGTGGTCTCATTAACAAATACATCCAAAGTAGCCAATATCTCAGTCCACTCTAGCGGTTCTAATGCCTCTTCCGGAAAAGGTTATCTTATGTAATCATCATCTTCTAAGACCCTCTCTAAGGCATTCTCGTTTCTCCCAAAGTCACTACATTCCGATGCTCCGCACATCCAGATTTATTTCTTTTTTCCCATCCAAGAATGGTCTGTTGATCCACTTTGTGTTGCAGAATCAAAATCTTCCACGGGCGTTCTAGTTACATCTTGGTAACCATGATTTCTCATATTTACACGTGTTGTGGTTTCAGCATGTCTCAAGTATAATCATAACCCCAATCTTGTACCATCTTGAGTTGCCTCATGAATGGTCTTCCAAGGATGATTTCATAGTTATTTTTCTTGCCAAAGTCAACTATGGCAAAAGTATGCGCATACTCTATACCACAAGAAGACACCACTATCGCTTCTAGCAATCCCATGGGTCTTTCCACATGCCCATCAGCTAACTTTAATTTTATTCTTGTTGTTCTAAAGGCGGGCCTACCCCATTTCTCCAATATTCGTTTTGTTGCTATGGAAATTCCTGCTCCGCTGTCAAGTATAGCTTTCGTTTCAATCCCATTGTACTCGACAGGCAAAGTGGCATTACCATCTTCTCCTTCACAGTGTTCTCCTACTTTGTTCAGAGGTACCGGTCTTACATTTGATATAGGCTTCTCGATCCCATCTAGCTCTTTTTCCAGGAACCTTAACGGGCTTTTGATCCCAATTTTTTCCAAGCATTTTCCTATATCCGTCCACATACTTGGCCTGATCTTCAAAAGTTCTGCCAGCGTAATTGTGCACTTCACTGGCGTGGATAGCAAGTCAGTCAAAATTTTTGTGTCCAATTCTTTTGTCCCCCCTAGCCTCTGTGATGGAACTCTCACAATCTCAGACTTTGCCTCAAAATCTCCCATGTACTGTGGCAAAGTTCTTAACGCATTAGGCAAAATTTGGACTCACAAAGGGGCCCTTTAAGGAGTTTGACTTTACCTCTCTCTACCAAAACGGGCGCATGGATAAATTTTTGCAAACAAACTCCAAAGTTGGCGGAGGTTTGACAATTAGAATGTCCTCTTCAAGCTCTATCTACTGATATATAGCACGCCATGAGATTCCTCATATTTTAAAAGATTCTTTTTTTTTATTCACTTAGATTCCGACAGAGTTGTCACATCATAGGTGAATCAAAAAAAGAATTTTCTAAAATATGAGGAATCTCATGGTGTGCAATATATCAGTAGATAGAGCTTGAAGAGGACATTCTAACTGTCAAAACCTCCGCCAACTTTGGAGTTTGTTTGCAAAAATTTATCCATGCGCCCATTTTGGTATAGAGAGGTAAAGTCAAACTCCTTAAAGGGCCCCTTTGTGAGTCCAAATTTTGCCTAATGATGCAGGTCTACTGTCTTCGGAGGCTACCGATCCTACGTCACCATAATATGAAATCGCATCAACACTCATTTGTGGTCTATCTAATGTGATTTCAGGAAATGGTGTTGGTTGAGCATCCCCTTCTCTTTTTTAGGCATCTCGGACAACCTTCCATAACTCCTCTGGCCACTGCTCCTCAACTATAGGAACATAGGGTGGGAAATCCCTCATTGATTCATCTTTTGTATTTTGGACTACCCTCGAGTCTTGCAACCTTGGCAGTGATTCTTCCCTATGATCCACCTCTTCTCTAGGCAATTCGTCTACTTTAATGCTCTCGTCTTTGTGCACTAGGGTGACTATCCTATCCTTCAATTCTGGTGGAGGTGGTTCTAGCGATGCTTGAGCAGTTATAATGAGCTGCTTACACATTTCTAGCCTCTGCTTCTCTAGTTCAGGATAAGGATGGGTCACCCATCTTTGTTCTAAGGTCTGTCTATTTGCCAATCTAGCCTCATAAACCTGTAAAATCGCGTCTAAAGGCTCATGCACTTTGTCCACTAGGACAGATCCTCCTGAACTAGCACTCTTGGGTGCTTCATCTGGTTTAAGGGTTTCAACTTCCCTTTGTTGTGTCTGTTGCTCTTGAGTTGTTTCCAACTCAGCTGTAACAGCCTTTTCTTCTCCTTTCTCCCTTTCTAGTCTCACTTTCATTCTAGTCCTTCTTGCTCGTCTAGAGTTTCTACGGCTTTTGGAACTCTTACTAGTCTCTCCATCTGTACGCTTCTGCTCTTGCACTTTTGCTTGTGCTCTTGTGACAACGTTTACTGGAGCAACTTGCTTACTTTCATCTTCTTGTTGTTTAAGCACCTGTTCTTTTGCAATTATTTCTTGCTCTGTTGTTGTTGTCGTCTCTCCTTTTGTTGTGGCTCGTTCTTTCTCTGATTTGATGGTAGAAGGAAAGGTAACATGTGATTGCATTTTACCTTTCTTTCTTGGATTCTTAGGAAAATCTAAAATCATATGTGTGATTGCACACTCATTACAATATACATTTATCATGATATCATGGTGTGGACAATCCTTAATCAAGTGATCACTACTACCACATCTGTCACATGGACGTATTGGTTGTTGTGGCCATACTTGATATTGACGTTGAAGTGGCCTCTGATCTACCACATTTCTTTCTATTTGAAGCTCATGACTCACATATGCATTTCTAGTAGCTATGGGTCTTTCACTTGAGAACACTTGTTCCGCTACAGGATGATATCTAGGCGGTTGAAACATAACATGCTCAAACCCTGGTGGAGTCTTAGGTCTATAGTCAGGACAATGTTGCGTCGGATGGTCCCCTCCACATGTCATGCACCTTCGTCGTTGAGGAATTCTATAGGCTGGTACTCTGTCAGAGTGGTTGATGCGTTGCATCACATTCTCTATGATTTGCTCCTCAACATTTACTTGGTTTTGTTCTAGATTCCCTCTTTGAACCTCAAGATCAGTGGTTTTCTTTTTCTCACTGGCATCATTCATCTTCTTCTGACCATCGTCATAGAATTTGCAATTGTCGACAAGGTCAACTGCCGCTTTGGTCACCTCTTCCAAGGTTTGGTATCTTTTCATGTATAGGTCCTTTTAGAGATTCTCATTCCTAAGCCCTCTATTGAAGCATAGGATCTGACGTTATGGCGTGGGTAACTCTTGGGTAGGACATCTAGCAACATATTGCTTGAAACGTAGTATTGCATGTCGCAATGTTTCTGTTTCGCCTTGTTTAAATTCCTGAATCTTAGGGAGGGTGTTATGTTTTATGCCCCTCTTGGTGAATTCTTGAACAAATTCATCCAACATTTTCTCAATGGTTGTGAACTCTCTCCGGTTCAATAGTTCAAACCATGCGTGTGCATTGTCCTCCAATGTAAGTCCAAAACCCTCATACTGCGTGTGGAAGTCCTCTACTCGTTCTACTCGTAGGACTTGCTTGAAAGCCGAGACATGGGCGTATGGGTCTCCTATGCCATTGTACTTTCTATTTACCCATTTTCTTACCTGAGATGGTCTTATACTTTGGGGTGCAAAGTATGGAACCATACTCCTCTTTGGTATCGTTTCATCTCTCATTATCTCTCTAGGGGGAAATCCAAGTGGTGGTCCCCTCTTTGGAATTCTCTTAGAGGTTCCTGTGTTTGGTGGATGTATCTGAGGTCCTTCATTGACCAAATATCCACTCATCTCTAATTTGGTTCGCGGATTTGTGCTTTCTACAA
Organism: Adiantum capillus-veneris; assembly: GCF_014529385.1. Lineage (NCBI taxonomy): Eukaryota > Viridiplantae > Streptophyta > Polypodiopsida > Polypodiales > Pteridaceae > Adiantum > Adiantum capillus-veneris. The sequence continues at coordinate 44,940,900 of NC_140952.1, read as the reverse complement.
CTCTATATTCTCGTCCATACTTGTCAACAAATAAAGATGTCCATTGTCGGTCAACCTCGTATGTATAGACATATAAGAGCTTGTATTCTGTCAGTTCATCTGGGTAGGGCTCTAAGAAACTGTAAAGGTTGAATTGATTTCCATTAATATACCTATATAGTCCTTCACTTTCATGGTTATACGTCCAAACTCTCTCCACAAAATTGGTCTTTATGTACTGTAGGTTTGGAAGATCTATTCTGGGCGGGTGCTCATCTATCCTTGCAATCCATGTGCTTGTATAAGCTGAGTCTGAGTCTGAGTCTGATGTAGACATGACTTCTAGGCCTAATAGATCTAGATTGCTATAGTAATAGCTCTCTCAGTGTGTTCAAGTGTTTTGGTCAAGGAGAATCCAAAACTATGTCCAAAACCGTGAGCGTTTTCTCACAATTCTCTCAAATTGACGATTTTAGACACCCCTGACTTCCGGATGCATTTTGAGGCCTTAAACAACATTTTTTTGCCAAACATTTTGGTCAAGTTACTCTAAGATCTGTAGTGCTGCTCTCAAGCTACGTTTTGATAAAAAAAGTTTTGGAATCGGAGTCCATATGTGAAAGTTATGACCAAAACAGTGAGATGTAATTTGGAAAGTTGCTCTATCTGATGTTTTTGCAAGTGGTCAGTTTGAGCCCAAAATTGGTGTGTGCACTCCTTAGGCAATGATAGACCCAGTGGTATACTTGGTTTCAAAAAATTTCTCAAATTTTTTTCCTCACTTGTCTATCGCGATAGACTCACCAAGTACCCCTTGCAAATGTCCAAATGCACTCAAACTTTGTGTACAGGGTATAATGGGCCTTTTGAACCCAAATATGAAGTTAGATTTGAATTTTGATTTTTCTACAGTGAATTCCCAAGTCTATCGCGATAGACTCACTAGAGTTACTAGGATACAATTTTTCAACTCTTTTTACAGATTTGAGTTCCCCCTTCTCTTGAGATACTACTCATCAAGTTTCAACCAATTTGGAATACTTTTCCTTTGTAACTTGCATAAAACAACAGTTTCTTTTCTGATCTTATGAAGTAATCCTCTTAGATGCACTTACAATACGCCAAATTTACTCAAAATTTAACCATAGGCTCACAACAACATGTAGAACAAGGCCCTAAGGTCAATTTTCAAAAATTTCAATTTTTGAGAAAAAACCCTAGTCTATCGCGATAGACTCAGCAGATTCTTCAGTTTTGAAAATTTTCCAGATTTCTCTTTACCACTATGTTCCCTATGCTCTGTACACCTTGCTCACCAATTTCCATTTGTTTTGGACTTTTTCTTAGGTCTCTAACTCCAACTCTAGAATTCTGAGTCTCCAAAATCCACCAAATTTTGTGTGTAACCTCTTGAGAGGCTAAACAAGCTATGCTCGAGAGGGTTTTGAAAAATTCAGTTTCTTTGGCCCTGCTTTGAGTCTATCACGATAGACTCAGCAAGTACCCCTTTTATAGGTCAAACTTGAACTTTGACTATACCACTATGTTCCAACACCTCTCCTTAGACCTCCTGCCAATTTTCAAGTGGTTTGGACTTTTACTTTGTCAGTTAGACCAAATCTGGTGTTTTCTACAAGCTAAATCCTCTCAAATGGTCTTAGACCCACTTTCTGATGTCCAAATGCCTTCAAAATTTTTATGTGTCCTTGATAGCACCTTTCCAAGCTATGCCACAGAGTTTTTTGAAAATTTTGGTTTCTATCACTGGGTTCTTAGTCTATCGCGATAGACTCACCAAGTATGCCAACATGACACTTTTTTCAAATTTTCTCTTCACAGATGTGTTCCCTACCCTCTGTAGATCATGTATACCAAGTTTCACAAGGTTTGGAAATTTGCTCAAGTCCCTTTACCCAATTTGTCTCTGAAGTCTGACTCAAAACACCAGACAAGTGCTTTGGTGGTCTCCTTGATGTCCAATTTCAAATTTGAAATGATGGTTAAGGTCTAGGTGAGGAGTGGATTCAAGCTATCTAGTCACAATTTCCAAAAACTGTCCCACTCAAAATGTCACGATTCTATCGCAATAGACTCACCAGATTGTGCAAGAAAAGTCAACTCAAAATTGTGACTTCACTTTTAGATTCCCCTTACTCTCTTGTGTCTATCCCTCAAATTTCATGCAATTTGGACACTTGGTTTGTGTTTTGGGCCATTTTTAGTGTTTTTGTCAGAACCTAAATCTCTATCTGGGCTTTAGATTCACTTTTAGTGATCCAAACACCTTGAAATTTGGTGTGTATGCTATGTAGGCCTCTGCTTCAGCTATCCCTAGGAGGGATTTGCAAAATAAGGTCCACAGCTAAATATCCCTAACCTATCGCGATAGGCTCATAAAGTTTCCCAGTTTTGGCCTTTTTACAAAGTTCTCTTCACAACTAGTTTCCTTATCCTCTGTATAGTGAATACACAAAGTTGTGCAATGTTTGGACAATTGGTCAAGGTCTTTTTACCACTGTGTCTCTGAACTTAGACTCTAAACACCAGACTTGAGGTTTGGTGGTCAAGCAGGTGTCCAAGTACACTCAATTTTTTGGAGCAGCCTTGTATTGATGTGTTTTACCTGTGGCATGAGGGGTTTTCCCTGATTGTGAGTCTATCTCCAATTCATTAGTCTATCGCGATAGACTAGACATAGAGCCACTGGGAAGTGATTTTTTTCTCTGATTTTGGACAGTTTGGTTCCCAATGCCCTTAGAAGCTTATCCCCAAAGTTTCATTCAATTTGGACTTGTTTTCCTTTGGATTCAAGCATTTCACAGTTCACTTCCTTACACTCAGAAAAAGCAAACTCCCACTTAGATGCACAAGCACTGATGCAAATGCTTTGAAATTTCACATACAAGCTCTAGAGCATATGCAAAACAAGGTCTTGAGGTCAAACTTTTTGTTTTTTTAAAATTACAGATTTGGTTTCAGATTTTTGTTTTTTGAGTTTTTTAGGTTTTTTTTTTTTTTTTGGATTGGACCAAATCTGTGTTTTCCCCCTACCTTAATGTCTCCAATGCAAAAACAAGCACTCAAATCGGCTTTCAAACGACCATTTTAGAGCACTTTTATCATAATCAGCACAATTCCGCCTTTTGTGTTTTCAAGCACATTTTCATGTCAAAATTGCTCTAGATCAACATCAGATGTCCTACACTACCTAAAGTGCTACTTTGGATGGTTGAATGGTTGTTTTTGCTTTCTGGCAAGCAAACAGCCTCCTACTTACCTTTTGCGTTTTTCATTGCGTTTTTTTTCTCTTTCAAGTTCTTCACAACCATAAGTCACAACCAAACACACAAACCATAGAACCTAATTTAAACACACAACAAAATAATATAACCATACCTCAACCTCATGGTGGACCACCTCGACGAGACGCAGGCTCCCTGGCTATCCCTCAGTCAAGAGATCCGCTCTCTGACTTGCCACTAAGAAGGCAAATGGTGACAACACTCTAGAAAACTCTAGAGAAATGCTATACTATCAAATACGAGTGATGCGGTCTACGCTAGTTTAGGCGCTTCATCCCCGGCAGCGGCGCCAATGTTAGCGGGTACTCCGCGACGGACGATGGAGCATAGCGAGAACATAGACCAACAAACTGTCAATCCGAGGACGTAGCTGACCCGACTAGGGCATGGAGGCAATCTCCGGGCTGTCAACCCTGAGCTAGACACGAACAACACTCTACAGTCACTAATCCTACCACAACACTACCATAAAGCAAAGAAACAGACAACGCATCCTACGAAACACTACAAGCTCGAAACAGTCTCAAATCATATCGGAATGACTCGAAATCGGAGGGTAAAACTCACAAGGACATATCCTATATGGCCAAACACCTAAACCCTGAAAACCATAACTGTAAGACCTCTAATCGCTGTCGCGATAGACTCAAAACAGCAATTTCCAAAGTGTTTGAAACTGATCTACAAAGACATCAACACGAAGAGCTTCTCGCCCTGATTCTAACGACTACTCGATCATTTAGAACGGATGTCGTTTGAGGTACTTACGACCAAATATAGCTCGTAGCAGGCGGGCTCGCGATGTGGTCCTCGGCTTGCATTGCATGCGTCGACGCGGAGAGCTCCTCGATGCTAACATGCTCCTACTCTCATATCTGCAATGTGATTAGTGTGAGCGACGGTGTGTGTGCGTGAAGCTCACTACTGTGTGTTGCAGAACCCACGATTGTATATTATTTGAGATAACGTAATGTGTTTTTTACAATGCCTTAGGTTTTAGCTTATATACCAAGCCTTCAAACCTAATGTCTGGCCAAATGACTTGAATTGTCGCTAGGCTTCTACAGAGCTTAGTTACAAGAAACTGAGTTGGCTTTACTCATTATACAAGCATCTGCGGCCAAAATACAAGTGCCGATTTAAAATATGAGGTTCCCGTAAACATTACAAAAGTGGCCGTAATGGCTCAAAATAATAATAACGGGATATTCAATGACGTCCATGAACTCGTATCTTCATGTTGCAGCATCCATCTTCATCTTCATTACTTCATCACCATCTTCATGTGGAATCTTTACAAAATCTTTGAGGAATCTTAATGGAATCTTTGTGAAAATGTTGTTGAAAGGGCGTCCTTTCAACACAAGGTTGCTAATCGTTGCATTCTCTACTAATCCTCATGGTCACATCCTAATCACAAGCTCACCCAAGATCATAGAGTTATGATTAGAGAAATGCATGAAAAAATTCTTAATCTACACACTAATCTAATCATGCACACACTACTAGAATCAAACATACAATAGGCAATCAAGAATTAAAGAGCGATTAGTTCTTAATCTACACCATCAAGACACTAATACACAACTTAATGAAAAGCAAGAGAAAAGCAAAAGGACTCGTCTTCATTGCATGCATACAATCGGTCCGTGAAGAGAGTACATGCGGCTCCATGCTTCCACCTCCATAGCCTCCTTCTTCTTCTTCTCTACTCTAGGTTTCTCTCAAAATGATATCTCCCCTTTCACATGAGCTACATTCATTTATATACCTAAGGTTTTAAAAGTTATGGCTGACCGCCCAAAGTACATGAAGTGAATAAACATATACAACTTGGAACTCAATGTGAGCCCATGAATATATACATAGCAAATGAAAAAATAATTTCCATGAGAAGGTCAAAATGACTGCTGACGTTGGATGCATCCAACACCATATTATCTTTTATTAATTTAGCATAATACTTTGATGGCCTGTAGGATTTTTTCCCGTCATTTCCCTCAATCGAGCCTTGGGAAACCTAAGTAAGACCTAATCATTTTCTTTGAATGTTAAGGCCCTTTTGTGCTTGTCAGCAACAGCTTTTTGCCTTTGTTGAGAGATGGATATAGCCTCCTTAACCCTTTGAAACGATTCTTGTAGGTCACAGCTATACTCATCAGCAGAGTGAATATCTTCCCATGTACTTTAAGTAGCAAGAGACTTTTAAAGTCTTCCCTCTATGATCTCAAGAGGTGCTTTTCTTGTAGTAGTATTATGGACAGTATTATTGTATGCATACTCTACAAGGGGTAAGTACTTCTCTCATTGTGATCGTTGATCTACTTCTGTAACATAAGTCTTTAGTGGATCGAGTATCTTAAGATTGGCTATCTCACTTTGGCCATCCGTTTGTGGGTGGTAGGCCAAAGAGAAATTCAATCTTGTACCTAGACTTTCAAAGAGACCTTTCCAAAAATTACTGGTCATTATAGGATCTCTATTTGACACGATGGATGTTGGTAATCCATGAAAATATGAGATATGAAGATGGTTGCCATTTGGTGTGCCTTAATAGTCTTTTTGACAAGAATAAAGTGTGCTTGCTTGCTAAACCTGTCGACTATTATCCATATTCTCGTATTCCCATGGATAGACTTGGGTAATCCAAAGATAGAATCCATGAATATACTCTCCCATGGTGAATTATGGATGGATAATGGCTAGAGGAATCCACGTTTCTTCCCTTTATCATACTTAGTCTTTTGGAGCATACCACACAAACATACTCTTGTATGTCCACTTTCATGGTAGGCCAATAGAAATACGTCTCTACTCCTCAAAGAGTAGGTTGAATGCCTCTATGCCCCACATAGGAGGAGCATGGGATTCATACATGACTTTCTCATGAAGGGAGTGGGTAACACATAGCCTATTGTCATGGAAAAGATAACCATCTTGCAAGGTGAATGGTTCCTCTTTCTTCCCCAAATCAAGGACTGAATTTATGTATTTAAAGTCAGGGTCAATAGCATACTCATCTATCATAGAAGATAGATCATTGTGAGTTGCTATAGACACAGCATTAACTTTTGGTCGTTGTGATAGTGCATCAGCCACTTGATTGTGCTTACCAGCAATGTGAGCAATATGAAAATTAATTTGCAAAAGAAAATTTGTCCACCTCATTTGTTTGTCGGATCTTTGTTTGCGTCATGAAATACTTGAGACTTTGATGGTTTGTTCATAAAATGAATGGAGTCCCCAATAAATAGTGCTTCCATGTGTCTAGGACATGTAGAATAACTAAAAGCTCTTTCTCATAAATGCCCAAGACCTGGTCATCCCTATTTAGCCTTTGGCTCTCATATGATATGGCATGCCCTTCTTGAAGCAAGACCGCTCCAAGGCAATCACCACAAGCATCACATTGGACCTCAAATGGCTTTGAGAGATCCAAAAGCATGAGGACTGGTTGAGAGGTAAGCATCTCTTTGAGCTTGTCAAAAGCTTTTTGCTCCTTAGCAGTCCATGAATACTTAATGTTCTTATTTGTTAAGTCATGTAATGGTCCTGCTATTTGAGAAAATTTTGCTATGAAGCGTCTATAGTATGCACACATACCAGTAAAGCTTCTTAGCTCATGTAGATTCCTTGGATTAGGCCCTGCTTTTATTACCTCTAACTTTGATGGATCCATACGGATACCACCTTGAGAGATAATATGAACTAAGTATTGAATCTCTTGAAGGAAAATTTCGCTTTTCTTTTGGTTGATAAAAAGCTTGTTCTCCCTCAATGCTTGAAAAATCATTTGGAGATGTTGCTTGTGTTCCTCCAGGGACTTGAAGTAGATGATGATATAATCAAAGACACTCCAGTGAACTTGCGGTAGGGTCTAACTATTTTCTCCATCAAACGCTTGAATGTGGCAGGTGCATTGGTCAAGACAAAAGGCATGACTAGATATTCATAAAGACCAAATGTTGTACGAAACGCGGTCTTTAGGATAGCTTCCTCCACTATCCTTATTTGATGATAGCCACTTTTAAGGTCCATCCTACTAAAGTAGGTAGGGCCTTGTAGATTATCAAACAAATCTTATACCCGAGGTACGGGAAATTTATTTTTGATAGTGATATGGTTTAGTGTGCGATATTCCACACACATGCGGTATGTTCCATCTTTCTTTTGCACTAAAAGGACAGGAGAACAAAAGGGAAATGAGCTAGGCCTTGCCATCCCTTTTTCTACCAATTCTTGTACTTGCCTCATGAGTGGCTAAGCCATTTCCATAGTCTACATTTTCCTTTGCTTGATGATTCTGTCGACAAAAATCAACTACCAGAAGAAGATGATCTAGCCACAGATGTCATGCTAAAGATCACAGATGATCATCGTTTAATACTAGTGGATATTAAACGTCGTCTACAGTACAATCATTGCTACCTTTTTGGGGTTGTCGATCCATTGCTTACAATGAAAGCCACTGCTCAATTATTGCAAACATCTTAATACAAGAATGCAAAAACTACTCTAAACAATGAGTGGCTAAGCCATTTCCATAGTCTACATTTCCCTTTTCTTGATGATTCTGTCGACAACAATCAACCACCAGAAGAAGATGATCTAGCCACAGATCATCTAGCTAAATCACAATACACTAGTGGCAGGACAAGTTGTTGGAGATAATAACATTGAGAAAGTCTTGTCTTCCCAACTTGGATATCGCAACTTTGAGGCATTGCGAACATCACCTGAGTACAAGGAAAAATTTAAAAAAAAAACGCCTTCGCTATGATTAGACAGCTCGGACCACCAACATTCTTTGTCACATTTTCTACGACTGAGAAACATTGGAAACCTTTAATTGGAGCACTTGCTAAGCTCAACCCAATTCTGCATGCAAGCACACAAATAGAATCATCATATACGAGATTTGGTCCGTTCCGACCCTGTAACAACAGCCCGCTTTTACTTGAACCCATTTAAGGGGATGAAGAAATTGCTAGCCAAAGATATAACCATATTAGAAGACAAAATTTCTTCATTGGTGTGTTTTCAAATGTGTATCCTGTTGAGTATGTTGATGAATGTCTTATTAGTTTGTCTCATGGTGATTGTTGACTCCTAGCACTTTATGCGGTCATGCCAGAAAGAGGGTGAGATAGCTTTGAGCAACTGACGTTTTCTGAAAAAAATCCAAGAGTCGCATACTGGGCTAGCTTGGCAAAGATCATCACACAAGACAACATCAACACCACCAAATGGAAGGTCGTAGTAATTTTTTATTGCGCGCAGACAAGAGTCTTCCATAGACGAGAGTCTTCCGGCAAAGATGTTGGTTCCAATCAAGGACACTTCATAAAAAACGGCTAATTGTAGGTCTCGATAAAGTAGTCGTAGCTCATTCAGCCTCTCAGGGATAGGGAAGTGTTAAGAGTGGAGGACCGAGTGGATAGTGGTTCCACCAATGTTAAAAGCAACCTTGCCTATGTATGCCATTAGTAAATCTTTTGTAGTCGTTGGGCTGGAATGTGATCTGTGGTTATAGAAACATAGAAGCCTTGGACAATCAAAAGAAGGGTGAAAGTTTGTCTGTGCCTGCGTCTCCAGTCAGGAAAATGTGGATTAGTTCTGTGGAATATAAGTTTTTTCAACATAATATCATCGAATATTATCTTTTGTTGGGCATTAACACTAGTTCTGTAATCAGATACTCAAATGTCCTGAGACACTAAAGTGTCTTGTTTTTCTAGCAACTTGTCATAATTATATGGTGAAACTAGAAAAAACATTCATAGGTCACATTCATATCTTATGTCAACTATGAGGTGAAGAACATAGCCAAATTTTACTTTTGCCAAAATTAATACCAAATTAAGATTATAATGATAAGTTTTAAGATGAAAAATCATAGAAATTTAGTGCAGTTTTAACACATTTTTCATAAATTGAATATAACTTCTCATCAAAATAAGATTTTGCATAGCTTTCAAGGTGTATGGATAGGAAAAAACTTATTATATCAATAAATTGAGCTTCATTACTTAGTTATGGGACTAATTTATTGTTATAATCAAAAGACCAATATCTTGAAAATGCTGACAAAGAGAAAAATTTCGGTTTTTAAAGCCTCATACATTAACATGATGAGGTTATGCAACAAAACCTAAGGTGTATAATGTATCGATAGGTCAATACCCATCAGCTAAGCATTTTTCAAGGGTTCAAACTCATAGGCATCTTGTAATTTAAGCTCATTAAAAAAAATGTAGTGCATAATTTCTTGAAAAAAAAAACATTGCTATGAAAAACTAATGAAAGTGTGTATATAAATCTCCTAATTGTGTCCATATGAGTTATTTGTATACAAATAAATGAGATGAACAGAAAAATCCAAAAAGTGGACTTTATTTTAAGGCTTATCTTTGATAAATAAAAAATCATAATTACAACATGAGCAGTTTTTTGGATACGCCATAAATCACCAAATGTGGCTTTGCATAGCCATTCAAAATTATCACCTTATGTAATGGAGTCATAGAACTAGTATATATGCATCATAAGACATTGTAAATTCAGATGAACTAAATGTTTTTTGTGATCATTAATTGAATTTGTGAACGTTGCATATTTGTCCCATAGGACTTTCTATATTTCATTCTAGTCACAAAGGATTTTTTTTTCACATGACAATTGCAAAAATATCAAACACATATATAAGTAGTTACCACGGATTGTTGCATGCACCCTGTTCATTTTTTTCTTACACGAAAGTACGAGTTTTAATGAAACATTGAATGTTGTTCTGTGTAGTTTCTTTTCATGAGTGTAGTTACTATTGAGGTTATGATCAAAAGTGAGGGATTATAATTTCTGTGATTACTTTGAATAACATTTTATAAGTTCGCAAAAGAATTTCTTGAGCTGTGTTCTAGATTTCATGTACCATTTTATTTAAATTCACAAAAAAGGACACTAAAGTGTCCTTTTTGGTACCAAACTAGTGTTAAGTAGTAAAATGCTTTTGTAATACATCAGCATGATCATGGGCTGCTATGGATAGAAAATGCTCCTATTTATGGGAAAGATCCCAACGAAGATGTTGTGGATTTCATTGATAAGTACATAACAACTGATTCCATGATTCTTCTCATAGATTTACAAGAAATTCAAACACACAAGCATAAGAAGTCTTGCTTCAAAAAACGCAAGGGATGTCTCTTTGACTTTCCCCGCTACCAGATGCCCTTCACTATGATTTTAGAACCTTCAGAGCTTGACCTCCACTCTTTGCTCTCCAATCACTTGATAATACAATCTCTTAACATTGTGTCCCTTAAGAAACACTACAACAACCTTATTCATGATAATAACTTAATAGCCTCTCACATTATTGTCTCCAAGAAACAAAGCTTCAACATCCTAACACAGTGGCCATACATGATAACACACACATTCAAACAACTGGCCCCATGGGAGTATCCCTCTTCACATCAAAGAAAACATACATTTACAACACCAAAACATCATTTCCATGAATGAAATAAAATGCATTACAACACTCCTCAGTAGGCCATATAGTCCACCAATTACTCTGATAACATTGTGCCGTAGACCCTAAACTCCACTTCCCTTGCTCATGCAAACAATGACCACACTACTCACACCTCACCTCCAACACACCCCTACCATTTTACTCGGTGACTTCAACAGCAATGCTAACTACCAAAAATCTAAATACCTTGCTATTTCTAACCTTCTCTCCACGCACAACATGACACAACATATAACCCACATCACAACAATCTATGATTCAATTTTGGACCATTTGGAATACAAATTCCTTCATAGACATAACAATAGGCACTAACTTTTCATTTTGGTCAGACCACTCCATTATTTACTTATTTCTTCCACTAAACTCCAAAAACAAATTCCAATGCCCCCCTCTTCCTGCTTCCTAAAAGCACCTTCTCAAATCCTTCCATTGGTAGGCCCTCGTGATCCCTCACCTTATTATCCAAGTATTGAGACCCTACTCTAGGACACACATTTTTTCCTTGTACATTTTTTTTCCCTCTTTTTCAATAATCCTAGTAAGCCTTTGTCACAAAATTATGGGCTTTTCATATTAAAAAATATACAAGTAAAATCTACAACGGGAGGAAAAGAGACAATGATTTCTCTCCATGGCTCACCATAAAAAAACATGCTACATCAAGAAAATTTCAATCACAAGTTTACAAAGAAAAACACACATAAGGATCAACACTATAAAAAACATCAATCAACCACAATAACCAAAACAACCAAACACCCTACAACTATACTTAGTCATGTCGGAAGATGATATGAACAAGAAGGGGAGGAGTGTTAACTAAAAAGCTAACCATGACGGTATACACAAAATATTTTTGAAAGATCGCTCAAAGATGCTAAGTAGAGTTGCTAATGAAGATGCAAGGATGGAAGGCAAATGCTATAAAGTGAAGTTTGGAACTCAAACCAGTCATAGGATTTCTCGTCTCATTTATTTTTGCCAAGATGTCAAATGTAGTTAAAGTTAGCAAGAACTCATTTTTTAAAGATGGCACATGTATTTCACCACAAATCCTTGTAAATCTAGGAAATGTTTGTCAAATCTGCTCTGGGAATTGAGTGATAGAGCCTAGGGAAGTGCCCACCTCATTTTGGCCAGACGTTTGCCTTTGGGGCATAGTATAAAAGCCAATTTGTATTATTTTGTACATAAAATTTGATAATAGGAAGGTGGCTTTGGCATGTGCATCATCAGGCATTGCATCTCTTCTTCTTAGCAATGGAAGAACCGCACATTTGAGATTCAAGGTACCATTAGATGTGCATTTAGATACAACGTGCAACATCAAAGTGAGTAGTCTTCTTGCACAACCTTTGACATGAGTGAAGGAGAACGGGTGGAAGTGCGAGAAGAAGAGCACTGCGATATGGTGAACTCTCTCTATTGTAATGTGTAGAGCATAGTGAGTTCTTATTAGGTTTTTACAAAAGAATATGTGTACATACCTGGCGGCCCACCCACTTACCTGGGCAAACACATTGGGCTTTATACCCCAACAACCTCGCACTTAAAGTCCAACGTGGTACTTTAAGTGTGAGAGAAGCTACTATACAAGCTAATATACAAGATATGTAGAGAAGTGATGTACTACCCTACACCTAACTACTTGCGAAAATGCGCAAAGCTCTCTGAGGGAAGTCCTTTTGTAAGTAGACCAGCAGGATTTTCTGTGGTGTGAACTTTGACAAGCTGAAGTTGCTTATCCTCGAGCATTTCCCTGATGAAATGATACTTCACATCCACATGCTTTGTCTTTGAGTGATAAACTGGATTGCGAGCCAATTGTATAGCACTTTGACTATCACAATATAACACAGGCATCTCTTCTTTGATTCCCAAATCTGTTACTAGTCGATTAAGCCAAATTGATTCTTTGCATGCCTCTGATGCTGCAACATATTCAGCCTCTGTAGTAGACTGAATAACACAATCTTGTAATCTAAAACACCATGATACTGCTCCACCAGCCAATGTAAAGACATACCCTGACGTAGACCTTCCGTTGTCTAAGTCACCTGCATAATCTGAGTCTGTAAAACCCTTTACACTTAGCTCCTGACTCCCATAGCATATACGCATACTCTTTGTAGCTTTCAGGTATCTCAATATTCCTTTCACTGCCTCCCAATGTTTCTTGCCTGGGTTTGACATGTATCGACTTACTACTCCCACTGCAAATGCAATGTCTGGGCGAGTAGCAATCATTGCATACATCAAACTAACCACTGCAGACGCATATGGAATCTTATCCAATTCAGCATGTTCTTCCTCAGACACAGGACAATCTTGTTTGCTAAGTTTCACATATGGTGGCAATGGAACACTCAATGCCTTTCCCTTCTCCATATTGAAACGTTGCAAAACCTTGTCAATATACTCTGTTTGAGATAACCAAATCAACTTCTTTGATCTGTCTCTCTCAATGCGCATACCAAGTATATGACTTGCCTCACCCATGTCTTTCATGTCAAACGATTTTGCCATCTTTGACTTCAAAGCTGAAATTTCTTCCAAGTTCTTGCCAGCAATCAACATGTCATCCACATACAAAATAAGGATCAGCCAACTGCCATCCTTAGCCTTCTTTGTATATAGACAATGATCAAACTCACTACGTTTGTAGCCTTGAGAAAGCATAAACTTGTGGAATTTATGGTACCATGCCCTCGGTGATTGTTTTAAGCCATAAAGACTCTTTAACAACTGGCATACCCAATCTTCCTTGCCTTTCTCAACAAACCCTTCTGGCTGTTGCATGTAAATTTCCACATCTAAATCACCATGCAAGAACGTTGTCTTGACATCCATTTGGTGCAACACCAAATCTAATATGGCAATTAATGCAAGAAAGCATCTCAATGTAGTCATCTTGACCACCGGAGAGAAGACTTCATCAAATTCAATGCCTTGTTCTTGCTTAAAGCCCTTGGCAACAAGCCTTGCTTTGTACTTTGGCTGACTATCATGAGCGGTGATCTTATACCTGTAAACCCATTTACAGGGTAGAGCCTTTTTGCCCCGTGGTAATTTAACTAGCTTCCATGTCTGGTTTTTATGCAGAGCTGTCATCTCTGACTGCATGGCCAATTGCCAATTCCCGGAGTCCTTCATTTGCACTGCTTCCTTGTAACATGAAGGCTCATTGCAATCAGTCAACATGGCATAGTTCATAGATGGAACAAACCTATCAGGAGGTTGCGTGACACGTCCAAATCTACGCATAATAGGTGGCTCAAGCTCAACCACAACTTGTGGTTCCACTCTATCCTGTCCTTGCTCCTCTTGAGCCCTGACATTATGTCTTGCACGTGCAGGTCCATCTTCTTGGAAGACAACTCTTCTAATCTCCTCAACCCTCTCTGGTTTAGAATGATAATTGGATTCATTAAAGTGAACATCATTGCTACGGACAACCTTTCTGGATTTGGGATCCCAAAGTCTGTACCCCATCTCACCAGAATTACCATAGCCTAGAAAGATGCACTTTCTACTCTTTGGCTCAAGTTTGTTCCTAAATTCCTTTGGAACGTGAGTATATGCCTCACAGCCAAAGACTCTGAGATGCTTGTATGAGGGCATTTTGCCTGACCATACCATCTTTGGCACTGAATCCTTCTGCAAAACCTTGCTAGGAGATCTATTTACAAGATGAACAGCTGTTGATACACCTTCAACCCAAAACCCATTTGGCAGCTGTGCATTAGACAACATACTTCTGAACTTCTCTTGTATGGTCCTATTCATCCTCTCAGCAACACCATTTTGCACTAGACAAGACATTAAGAGACATAATGCAAAGTGATGCATTGTTTGGTGGAAAGGTATTTCTACGCGGGGGTGATTTCAAGCAAATCTTACCAGTAGTACCCAAAGGAAGTAGAGAAAATATTGTGGATGCCTCTTTATGCCATTCTTATATATGGAAACATGTAAATCTTTTAAGTTCATAATCTATGCCTTTTTGTTGTGCATAACCTTTTGCAACAAGTCGAGCCTTATAGCGATCAATTTCACCTCTCCTCTCTCTCCCTTCCCTCTCTCTTCCAAGAATTTGTGGTCACTTTTTGAAATAGAAGTTGCCAAATAGCTAAGCACATGGAGTCAACGAGTTTGAATCGGTGTTTTGGGATCACCGAAGTTGGAATTGACCATAAAACATACATATTTAGCCTGCCACATGCAAACATACTTGCCCAACTGTCCTTGGATGCACACATAGACAATCATGACATGAGAAAACATTGAGAGAACCCTTAAAAATAGCATCCATTCAGGAATTCAACCAGTAGCATCCATATCCACTCCAGTAGCCTCAACACCATTTCAACATCAGCATCAGTAGTAGGTCAGCATCAACATACGCCAGCATTCATTGCATTCAACCCAGCATTTGTAAGTGTATCAGGCGTTCAATCTATAATAGTACCGCTTCGGCAACGGAGTGGGGGCCCTTGGAGGGGGGCTTTGGAAACTCTCTCTCTCTCTCTCTCTCTCTCTCTCTCTCTCTCTCTCTCTCTCTCTCTCTCTCTCTCTCTCTCTCTCTCTCTCTGAAAATTCTTGCATGTACTGATTACACATCTCTCTTATCTCCCTACATTCTTCCAGTAAAGCAGTAAAAGGAACCTTTGAGTCTGTGTAGAGCACAAGTCCTGAGCCAAGAAACCCTAAAGTATTCCGCTGCACCTTACACCTGCTTGCCCAACACACACACACACACACACACACACACACACACACACACACACACACACACACACACAGATGAAATGAAATGTTATATTAGCGTCTTCAAAAGGCCAAAATGACCTATGAGACGAAAAAGTTACAACCGGTGAATCTGATACTAAGTCTGAGCACAAAAAAGTACATAGGAGTGAAAAGGTGATGGGGGGAGGGGGGGGGGTGTAATGGTGTGGGATGAGAAATGGTAGAATGGGTGACTTGATTGTCATGTGCACATGTTTTGATGTCTCTGGATAGCAGAAGTAAATAATTGTGATTATTTAATTTTGTCTATTTTTTGCACTTTTTTATTGGTTTTGCAAGTATACAACTTGTTAGAGTCCCTGGACAAGTTTCTGATTTATCTGATCAAGTTTATCAACTATTTGGTGTCCACAGACTCTGATTTCAAGAATCTGGCTTACGCCTCACTTTTGGGATCTAAATTTCACCAAAATTGATTTGTGTGGTCTACTTGATGTGCTTGACCTTGTGGTATACTCAAATTTGAAAAATCATTAAGTTTTGAAGCAGATGTAAATAATTGCAATTATTTACTTCAGCTATATTTTTGCAAGTTTTTGCCCCAACTTTGACACAGATCTGTTAAGCACCTTAAGTTAAGGTCACTAGCCAATTTTCAACAAGAAATTTGTGACTAAAATTGCAAAGTTAGTCTGCGGACCATTTGACCAAAAATTGTCCATTTGAAATCTCAAAGTTGCAATTGTGTTCTAATATGAATTAGCTATATGTTTAGAGAATTCAAAATCTGAAGAAAGAGAGTTCAAACATAGCTTAATCTCTCGTGTACTTATCATGTATCCTAAACATCATCCACCAAAACTTTTGGTGTTGTATATACTTTTCAAACTTTTTACTTAATGAGAACATGTGTGGAATAGCTTGAAAAGTAACAAAGATTTGGATTTATGAGGTGCATCCTATTGTGAGGATACTTCTCTCATTCAAATAGCATTGTCGGTCTAATGGTTTAAGAATTCTAGAATATTGCTATGGTTTCCTTCTTAGTAATGCTTTCTTGGGGTGATGTAAACCACCAAAAGTTTGTTCCGGAATGACAATACTACAAAAATGGTGTTTGTTTAACACCCTTTATCTTGGAGATACCATACTCTTTGTACTTAGTACTTTGTTTTACATGAGATCATGACCATCAATTCTATGAAATGAGTTGAGTAGTAGAAAAACCGTGGTTGTTTAATACCCTCTATCTTGGGAATACCATACTCTTTGTACTTAGTACTTTGTTTTACATAAGATCAAGACCATCAATTTAATGAAATGAGTTGTTGGTAATCTTTGTGTCTACAATTCATATGATTTGGCATAAACTATGTACAAAAAATTTATTAGTCACATCGAACGATGTTTCTAAACACCTCTTCTCCTTGAGACAGCATCTATAGAATCTTCCATTACAGTTTCAAAACATGTACTAAGGAGACAATATAGCATATTAATATAGACTCCTCTCACCACAAACTTATATAGAAAGTTCTTATATCATATTCATATGTTAAGAAAAAATTTTATAGCTAGAACCATAAAAGTTTATTTATGTAAGTGTCTCAAATAACAATGTAGGGTCACAAAAAAAATATAGTGTCATATGTGGCACCTTATGTTCTTAGGACCATAGGGCACTCTAATGTTATTGTTTAGGTTTTTCAATTGTTAAATGTTAGTTATGTTGTTATAAGATACTATAATGTAATTGAAACTTGATAGTGTTGCAAAGTTAGGACCATTACATTTTATTTATATAAGTGTCTCATGTAACATTGTAGGGTCACAAAAAATCCTAAATGGCACTATAGGTGCCATATGTGGCATCTTATGGTCTTAGGGCCATATGGTACTCTATAGTAATGATAAGGTATACCAATTGTTAAATGTTAGTTATGGTGCTATAACATGCTATAGTGTAGTTGAAACTTGATAGTGATGCAAAGTTAAGACTTTGTATTTTTTTATACAAGTAAATTAAGGTCATTGCTATTATGACAAGATTTGTTATTGGCGCAATAAACCTAATGTTGCTTAGTAGCCATCTTATTGGGTGTTGTTGGATGTCATCTCTAAAAGCTTTGATTGAATATTTGAAAGCATTTATTGATTGCAAATATTTCTACAAAAACCTACATTAGAGGTTTATTTATAGAATTTATAGTAGAGAAATCATATTTATATGTAGAATCTTGACATATTTCTAAATTAACGGTAAATTGATCCTTAAAAAGGTAAAATAACACAGTCCTAACACGCCAATTTAGCATTTGGGAAATGAGATTTTCCCAAATTATCTAAGATAGTGTTTTATCACCTCCTAATTTATAAATCAAGTTTTCAAATCGCATAGACCACTGAAGTATCAATTCTTTTTAAGGAAACCCACCAAGGACTCGTACCTATAGCAAGTTGATATTTTCTCATTGGAGGATCTATTATCTTTGTGGCTGTATTTTTCTTCTACTTCATTTAGTCCATGAAGCTCCCTCCCTCTAGCAAGGACATGCCCTTGGACCATGTCCACCCATCATGGACAATGACCCAACCCACTGTGACAAATGATACATGGATGTGGGATACATACAACCCTCACCAAACGCTATGTCTCTCCATTTTATGGACATCATAGGGATCGTGACAGTATGTCCCAAAGATTTCAAGTGAATGAAATACCTACAAAAAACATGCTCTCAATATATGAGAGTATTTAGTCACCAATTGGTGAAGTAGTTAAGGTTATCATTCTCACCAATAGAGAAGCCTTTGAGTCTCCACATCGGAATGACATCTACCTTCTTTGGTGCTAGCAACCCTACATCCTTTGTCTTGGCCCCAAGCATAGTCTCAATAGGCAAGAGATGAGTTCTAGCCTCAAGCTTGAACTCTTCAAAATACATGGATAGTTTACACTCACGAGGCACATTCACACCATTGGGCGTATCAGCAAAATCCAAAAGAAGAATGCTAGCCTTCCGAAAAATACAGTGAAGTAATCCTCTCTACAAATCCAACTAGGAAAAAAACAAGATTCTACATCATTACCAAATTATTAAGACAATGAGCTCATAGATTAACACAATGTAAGAAAAACTCACAAGGGAAAGAACTGATCTCCACACTTAAGCCCATAAGTAGCTCCCCTGATCTTATTTGATTCCAACAAAGAAACCCACAAGATCTTGCTCTCAATAGGAGCGTCATGGAGAGCTATTAGGTTGAGCTCAAGATCCACAATATTTAACATCTAAATTAGTAAAAAATTAAATATTTAACTATTGAGAGCAAGTTAAGAATAAGCATTTGGAAAGTGTACATGTTTAACTTACATTCCCTACTCGATCACCATACTTAAGAGAGAGATCATAGATTACTATTGACTAAATGGAAACCTACAAGAGGTTGCAATTACTAAAAGTGCTACCTATTTGATTTTTGTTGCAGGTTTATGATTATGGTTTTGAAAATAATAAGTGCCTCATCTCAAGCTAGAACTCCCATAGGCCTTGCTCCTCCAATGAACAAAATTTTTCTTGCCCATACCGAATGGTAATACTCCAATACCGACTTGAGGTGTCGGTCCCAATTTTGATTTCTTTATGTGGTCAAGCCTACATGAAGGAACTCCTCATGCCGAGCTCGCCCACCACCATCGACAACATTGAACAACACCACACCTGGCTACATGTATCAACATTTTGCCACACGAGCGCCAATTTGGAGTGTCGAGTTTTTTTATCTTGGTTATGTTTCCTATGACAAGTGTTGACTCTCCAACATATGCAGTGACTTGGGTATTTCCAAATTGACTATGCTAACCTAGGTCTATGCATATGAAAAGTTCTTAAGGCTTGCCCAAGCCAAAGATATGCTGGGTCCCGAAGCCGAAGTGTTCACTGAGCCGATTTTCTACCAAAGCTCTAAATTGACGTCGAGCCACCCCCAACTTTCCACCTCATTGTAAAAAGCCTGCTTAGGCTTGTCTATTCTCCCACCTTGTTTTATGATAACCTACTGAGGTTCATGTGACAAAGTTGTTTGTGTGTTGCATGCCGAGTGAAAGGCGATGCATCCATTGTTAGAGTTAGAGTGCAAACAGAGTGCGTTGTGAACCCAATGGGGGTAGTCTGCTTGGAAGAGCTATGGAGACTTACGTGGTCATGCCCTTGGACCAAGCTTGTTCACTACAAGGGGGGAGGGGGGTTAGAGACGTTAACGGTCATCGCATATTGAAGTCTCTACATGCATCTATGTGCGCGTCGCATTACGATGCGTGTAGCAATGCACAAAGCATCGCATATGCAACGTTTAGACATTGCTTACACGACGCCTAGGACGTCTCATATGTGATGACAAATGTCGCTTAGACTACGCATCCTAAAAGGTTAATTGACGTCACTTATGCGACACTAGAAGGTGTTTTTTTTTGGTGGCAGATTTCTCGGCCAACGAAGCTCTCTTTCTCTCACTCCCTCTCACTTACACACATACGTTTTCTCTCTTTCTCACTCACACATATACTTGCTCTCTCTCTCTCTCTCTCTCTCTCTCTCTCTCTCTCTCTCTCTCTCTCTCTCTCTCTCTCTCTCTCTCTCTCTCTCTCTCTCTCTCTCTCTCTCTCTCTCTCTCTCTCTCTCGTGCGCATGCGCACGCGTGCGTGCAAACACAATATTGACTATAAAATTGATCGGACGTCATACAGAGAACGACACATACATTAACCACTTATGCAAGGCACAACATGGATCAGGATACGTACTTTCTTTTTTCTCTACTAATCACGGCTTTTCAAAAAACACTCTATTAAACATGAAAGGATTCACAAGACTTTAAAAAACACTTTATTAAGCATGAGACGGTTCACAAGACTAAAACTGATAAGAATATATGTATAAACCAATATTTATGCAATGTCATGGGGATGCCATGGGATGTGCTACAAGAGTCTGATCAACTCAGTGGAAAGAGTGGGAGAGGGGAGGTAGTGATTGTTGGAATTAGGGTTGCAGAGAAACACACACAGCTTGGAGAAGACGAAGGAAGCTCAAGGCACACAATTGAGAATGTGCTACTTAGTGTGCAATGGAAAGATAGATAGCCCTAGAGTGATGGGCGTATATACAATGCACGGGGGAAAAAACCTCCTAAAGAGGGAAAAAATGCCCCAGCGGTCCTAGTGTGTTCACACACATCACTACCACATGTATATGGTAACAAATCCCCCCTGGAGTGATGCGATGAACGAGAGCTGGCACATGAGTAAAGGGAAGTGCCATGCCTTGAGAACAAGATCAGTCCACAAAGGGAAGTAAGCCCAAAGCTTTGTGGAAAGCTTCAAGCTTCTCACGAGACAATGCCTTTGTGAAAAGATCTGCAAGGTTGTCCCGTGTTGGCATATAAGCCAAGTTGATCTCTTCTGCTGAGAGCCTCTCCCTGACATAGTGGTAATGCACCTCAATGTGCTTTGTGCGAGCATGAAAAACTGGGTTCCTCGCAACTGCCAATGCGCTCTGACTGTCAGTGTAGATAGTGTTGACAGTGTCCTGTCCAACACCCAAATCAGCCATAAGGTGTGTGAGCCATACACATTCAATCATAGCTATGAAGACTGCCCTGTACTCAGCGTCACAACTCGAAGTGGCCACAGTAGGTTGCTTCTTGCTCAACCATGATATACATGAACTGCCAAGCATGAAACAAAAACCACTTGTGGACGGTCGCGTGTCAAAACAACTAGCCCAATCTGAGTCCGAAAAAGAATGTAAGTGTGGCGGAAATGATCCCCCCTTGGGATAAAACAAGCCAAGATGTAAAGTGCCACTAAGGTAGCAGAAAACCCTCTTGACAGCCTGCCAATGCTTAGACCCTCGGCTATGCGTAAATCTGCTGACTTGTGAGACTGCAAACTAAATATCTGGCCTCGTGTTGCATACATAAATGAGGCAGCCAACAACATTTTGGTAAAGAGTGACATCAGCAGGATCACCAGCATCATGTAGACTCAACTTCAAACCTGTCTCCATGGGAGTGGCAATAGGTTTGCAATCCTCAAGTCCAAATTTACATAGCAATGTCTCTATGTAACTTTTTTGACACAAGGCAATACCACCATCACACTGCTTAAATTGTATGATGCAATAGCCCCAAATCTTTCATCTTGAAAGTAGCATTCAAATCAGCCTTAAATTCAGCAATATGTCTCTCATTTGGTCCAGTGATTAGCAAATCATCAACATAAAGAACCACAATGAGAAGTACATCACCCTCACGCTTTACATACAATGTGCTTTCTGTTGGACTGTTACGAAAGCCTTGTTGGACCAAATGAGTGTCAGATTTCTCATACCAAGCATGAGGAGATTGCTTCAACCCATACAAAGCCTTGTTACATTTGCACACTTTGTCCTCTTGTCCTTTTATGAAAAAACTGCGAGGCTGCGTTACATAAACTTCCTCAAATATGTCACCATTCAAGAAAACAGTAACAATGTCTGATTGATGTACATCCCAACCAAAGTGAGCTGCCAATGCACATAGAAAACACACAGTAGTCATACGGCAAGTGGGAGCAAAGTTCTCTTCATAATCTATGCCTTTTTGCTGTGCATAATCCTTTGCAAGAAGTCGAGCCTTATGGCGATCGATCTCACCATCCGGCTTGCGTTTCAACTTGTAAACCCACTTCGTACCAATGGCCTTTTTTCTAGGAGGCAAATCACATAAAGTCCATGTGTCATTTTCTATAAGTGCATCATATTCTGATTGCATGGCAGCCATCCAATTTTTTGAATTTTGTGCTTCATCAAAAGACAAAGGCTCCTCAACATCATGTAAACTAGACACAGCCAAAGCATAACAATCTGATGCATAAGATGCATGGCGAGATCCTGAACGAGTACGACTAGACAAAGGTGCATCCAATTTACTGTCACGCAAAGTGTGCACCAGCATTTTGGCATACCTCTAGCCTACTCATTTTCAACCCTTTCCTCATCAAGTACATCATGTACATCTACATCAGTAATAAGCTGATCTAGAACATTTTGAGAAACCCCCATAGGTTGTACATTTGCCTCATTGGAACTTACATTAGTATTTCCACCACTGAAAAGAGGCAACAAAGTGTCATAAATGTCCTGTGAGATTACATTACTGTCTCTAGTACATGACAGCAAGGGCTGAACAGAATCTTCCACAAACACTACATCCCGAGAAACCAGAATACGTTTTGTTTGCGGATGATACAACCTGTAACCTTTGCTTTCAGCACTATAACCAACAAAAATACATTTGACAACCTTATCATCCAATTTTCTACGCTGCACTTGTGGCACCAAAGCATATGCCAAACAGCCAAAAACAGGCATGTGCTCAATAGAAGGCTTTCTATCATGCCATGATTCATATGGAGTAATAGAGTGTAAAGCTTTCATAGGACACCTGTTAAGTACATAAGTGGCACACATAATGGCCTCAAGCCAAAAAGAATGCGGTAAAGCTTGACTTTTGACCATACATCGTGCCATTTCCATAAGTGACATGTTTTTCCTCTCAACAACACCATTTTGTTGAGGTGTATAAGGCATTGTACATTGGTGTTTTATCCCACGACTAGCCAAAAATGCATTAAATTCATGAGACATATACTCCCCCCCTCGATCGGAATGGAGGGTGCCCATAGTACATTTCGAGACATTTTCAGCCATAGCCAGAAATTGTTTGAAGCACATAAAAACTTCGGACTTCGCTTTAAGCGGAAATACCCATGCATGTGTGGAGTAATCATCAATGAAAGTCACAAAGTACAGGTAATTGCCCAAGGACGGAGTTTGCATGGGCCCACAAAAATCACCATGCACAAGTTGCAACCTGCATGTGGCCCGAACTGAACCATCCTTTGGAAACTTAGAACGCTGCATCTTACCCAAAATACAGCCTTCACAAACATGTTTGACAGGTGCTTCAAGAGGTGGCACAGAAGCAACCATGTCAGATTTTTGCAAACGCAGCAAACTGGCAAAATTCAGATGACCAAAACGTGCATGCCAAAGTTTTGCATCTGAAATAGCCCTTGAATCTGCAACAACATTTGCAAAGTTTTGTCCACACTTGTCATACAAAGTGAGCTTATACAGCCCACGGCACAAAATCCCAGATGCAACAATTTCATCACCAAAACTGAGATCATGAACTGTACATCTTTCGTCCACAAATTTGACTACAAGTCCAAGTCTAGCAAGTGCGGATAAAGATAAGAGATTCTTCTTGATCCTAGGTACATAAAGTGCATCAACAAGTGTGAAAGAACTTCCATTAGCAGCAGTAAGCACAATCTTTCCAACTCCCTGAACTGGATAAGAGTCATTGTTGGCACAAGTGACTGAATTCCCATGAGGGACAGACTCGAGAGAGGTAAACAATTCACGATGTGAGGTAATGTGCTTTGTAGCACCACTGTCGAAATACCACACATGTGAATCTGTAGCAACTGACAAGAATGCATCATGGACAACATGATTGTAAGTTCACTCTGTGCTAAAAGACCATTCTGCATCAACATTAGCAACAGAGTCTCCTTTCACAGAAGACTCAACAATGGCTGCATTTGTAGTGGAACTAGCATTTGCAGTGGAACCACCCTCTTTCTTCTTAGCCTCTTTGGCCTTCAACTTAGGACACGACTTGATCAAGTGATCATTGGCTTTACAATAATGGCAACGCATCTTCTTTTTTCCCTTATCACCAGAATTACCAGACGAAGTACTGCCAGCAGAAGCATTAGGAACATAATTTTTGCCACTCGTAGCAGAACCATAAGAAGTGGCTGCATTGCTGTTACCACCCTTTCTTTGAGAAGCAATATAAGCCTGTTCAACTGCACGCTTCCTAGTCCTATTTTTTCTGGAAAGTGACTCTTGCAACAGCAATGTGCATAATGCATCAAACTTGACAACTTAAGTATTTCCTTCGGTCATCAGTCTCCAAGTACTAGCAAAAGTCTGGTAGGAATCTGGTAAGGCATCAAGAACAGTCTGCACAAGGGAACTGTCTGAAATGACTTCACCTGCAGAAATAAGCTGCTCATTGATATCCTTGACACTAGCAAGGAAAGTGTCCATATCATCTTCCTCATGCATAATCTTCGACTCCAGCTCTTTACGCAGCAAAGCAATTTTAGCCTCATTGCGGCTTGCATAAAGACTTGCTAAAATATCCCAAGCCTGTTTTGCAGATTTTGCTGAACGGATGTGAGGAACAATGGTGCGCTTCACAGACAACGCAATCAATGCATGAGCGTGCGCATCCTTAACATCCCAACGAGCTTGTTCTACCGTAGGAAAAACAACTCTAACAGCTGCAATCCTTGCAGCAAGACCTGCAACATCGCCTACATCCTCAGAACCAGGACGTACATCAATTCCCTGCACAATGTTCCAGTCACCCTTTGACACAAGAACATGTTGCATCATATAAGCCCACATAGGGAAGTTGTCCCCATCCAACCTGTCCTCAGCAGCAAACATCTTGAACACATCTGTGTTGTTGTTGTCAGCCATGGTAAATGCTGACCTGATGTGAAATGGAGCGGGAACAACCTGTGCTATATAGCACAAACCGTAGAAGACTATAAGGCACCTGTTATGCAGAAAACGGCACTAACAAAAATTCTGCACAAAATGATGAAATAGCCTGTGCAATACTGCCTGTAGTGGAAATGGAGGCCGAAATGAGCCCAAATCAAAATTCTGAGCAGACCAAGCTCTTCCAGTCCACCCAAAAATTTGGTCGACCTGCAAACGCTTGCCAAAGCTCATTGAAATCGGAGAAAGTGAGCAGGCGTGTGCTGGAGCAGCTGGCGACTAAGCCTAGGAGGACGT
The DNA here is from genome assembly GCF_014529385.1 of Adiantum capillus-veneris. Classification (NCBI taxonomy): domain Eukaryota; kingdom Viridiplantae; phylum Streptophyta; class Polypodiopsida; order Polypodiales; family Pteridaceae; genus Adiantum; species Adiantum capillus-veneris. Next base: position 44,915,404 of record NC_140952.1, on the reverse strand, counting down.
GACGTGCTCTGATACCAATTGTTGGAATTAGGGTTGCAGAGAAACACACACAACTTGGAGAAGATGAAGGAAGCTCAAGGCACACAATTGAGAGTGTGTTACTTAGTGTGCACTGGAAAGATAGATAGCCCTAGAGTGATGGGCGTATATACAATGCATGGGGGAAAAAATCTCCTAAAGAGGGAAAAAATGCCCCGACGGTCCTAGTGTGTTCACACACATCACTACCACATGTATATGGTAACAGTGATGCTAGTTCTTCTCGCTATCTGATGTGCTCTCTGCATCTCCATGGGGCCTCAGTGGCTCCGGAGGTACTCGCACCGCAGCAGCTCGGGTCCCCACTCCTCATCTATCCTCCTATCCTCTACCTCCTCTAGGGAAAAAAACATACATATCTGTCTCACCATGAGTCTCCTGCATTAATAAAGATCAAGTATTGATACAAATAACAAATTGAACAATTAAAAAAAATACTTGAAAGAATATCTAAAATTAATAGAATGGATACTCACAAAAGGGCGTGCCGAAGGAAGTGTCCTCCGAAGGTCTGTGTACCCCTCAGAAGTCATTGTCTAAATCTCTATTGTGGAAATGTCACCCATAAGCAGTACTCTCAATGGAAGTGCATCCACGACTCCTCTAAAAATCCAAGAAGCCTCTTATTGCTGGGCTCATATGCATACCTCCTAGTAGTGTTTAAAAAACAAGGTGTCAATATACTATTTCAATTTTATATTTCTCACACTAGTACGTTGTCTTTGTGAGTCAATGAATGAAAATATAAAAAGAATGAAGATGACATCTATGTCTGAGATGACCTTCATTCTTGTACACGGCATGGTCAAGAAATCCAGCAGTTGTTGCAACTTTATATCTTATGACATCCCCTACCTCCTGGCCTTGAGAACAAGGCGTGTCACAATTATGCATTGCCTAATCGTCTATGATCACTTGTATAGATGTAGGATAGCATGCGCTATGGAGGATGGCAAGGAGGATCACTTCCTAGAGATGGAGAGGGTTTTAGCTTTTGGGGCGCTTGCTACATGATAGCTCCTTCTAGTATTTTAGATGGAGGTCGTGGCCTCTTCATTGCACAAAACTACAAGCTCCACCAAATTCAGAGGATCGCACACTCTACGAAGGATGGCAAGGAGGATCACTTCCTAGAGATGGAGAGGCTTTTAGCTTTTCGGTCGCTCGCTACATGATAATTCCTTCTAGTATTGGTTGGAATTAGGGTTGCAGAGAGACACGCACGGCCTGGAGAAGACAAAGGAAGCTCTCAAGGCACACAATAGAGAGTGTGTTACTTGGTGTGAAAAATAGAAGATAGATAGCCCTAGAGTGATTGGCGTATATAAAATGCTCGGGGAAAACAAACTCCTAAAGAGGGAAAAAATGCCCCGGTGGTCCTAGTGTGTCCACACACATCACTACTACATGTATATGGTAACAAATCCCCCCTAGAGTGATGCGGTGAATGAGAGCTGGCACATGAGTAAAGGGAAGTGCCATGCCATGAGGACATGATCATTCTACAAAGGGGATTAATCCCAAACCTTTGTGGAAAGCTTCAAGCTTCTCATAAGATAGTGCCCTTGTGAAAAGATCTGCAAGGTTGTCCTATGTTGGCACATAAGCCAAGTTGATCTCTCTTGCTGAGAGCCTCTCCCTGACATAGTGGTAATGCACCTCAATGTGCTTTGTGCGAGCATGAGAAACTGGGTTCCTTGCAACTGCCAATGCGCTCTAACTGTCAGTGTAGATAATGTTGGCAGTGTCCTATCCAACACCCAAATCAGCCATAAGGCATCTGAGCCATACACATTCAATCATAGCTATGAAGATTGCCCTGTACTCAGCCTCACAACTCGAAGTGGCCACAGTAGGTTGCTTCTTGCTCAACCGTGATATACATGAACTTCCAAGCATGACACAAAAGCCACTTGTGGACACTCACGTGTCAAAACAACCAGCCCAATCTGAGTCCCAAAAATCATGTAAGTCTGGTGGCAATGATCTCCCCTTGGGATAAAACAAGCCAAGATGTAAAGTGCCACTAAGGTAGCGGAAAATCCTCTAGACAGCCTACCAATGCTTTGACCCTGTGCTATGCATAAATCTGCTGACCTGTGAGACTGCAAACTAAATATCCGGCCTCGTGTTGCATACATAAATGAGGCAGCCAACAGCAGTTTGGTAAAGAGTGACATCACCAGGATCGCCAGCATCATGTAGACTCAACTTCAAACTTGTTTCCATGGGAGTGGCAATAGGTTTGCAATCCTCAAGTCCAAATTTACATAGCAATGTCTCTATGTAACTTTTCTGACACAAGGCAATACCACCATCACACTGCTTAAACTGTATACCCAAGTAATGATGCAACAGCCCCAAATCTTTCATCTTGAAAGTAGCATTCAAATCAGCCTTAAATTCAGCAATATGTCTCTCATTGGGTCCAGTGATTAGCAAATCATCAACATAAAGAACCACAATGAGAAGTACATCACCCTCACGCTTTACATACAATGTGCTTTCTGTTGGACTGTTACGAAAGTCTTGTTTGACCAAATGAGTGTCATATTTCTCATACCAAGCATGAGGATATTGCTTCAACCCATACAAAGACTTCTTACATCTGCACACTTTGTCCTCTTGTCCTTTTATGACAAAACCGCGAGGCTGCGTTACATAAAATTCCTCAAATATGTCACCATTCAAGAAAGCAATAACAATGTATGATTGATGTACATCCCAACCAAAATGAGGTGCCAATGCACATAGAAAACACACAGTAATCATACGAAAAGTGGGAGCAAAGGTCTCTTCATAATCTATGCCTTTTTGCTATGCATAACCCTTTGAAACAAGTCGAGGCTTATGGCGATCGATCTCACCATCCGGCTTGCGTTTCAACTTGTAAACCCACTTTGTACCAATGGCCTTTTTGCCAGGAGGCAAATCACATAAAGTCCATGTGTCATTTTCTATAAGTGCATCATATTCTGATTGTATGACAGCCATCCAATTTTTTGAATTTTGTGCTTCATCAAAAGACAGAGGCTCCTCAACATCGTGTAAGCTAGACACAGCCAAAGCATAACAATGTGATGCATAAGATGGATAGCGAGAGCCTGAACGAGTACGACTAGAAAAAGGTGCATCCAATTTACTATCACGCAAAGTGTACACCAGCCATTTTGGCATACCTGTAGCCTGCTCATTTTCAGCCCTTTCCTCATCAAGTACATCATGTACATCTGCATCAGTAATAGTCTGATCTATAACATTTTCAGAAACCCCCATAGGCTATACATTTTCCTCACTAGAACTTACATTGGTATTTCCACCAATGAAAAAGAGGCAACAAAGTGTCATAAATGTCTTGTGAGCTTACATTACTGTCTCTTGTACATGACAGCAAAGGCTGAACAGAATCTTCCACAAACACATCTCGTGAAACTAGAATACATTTTGTTTGTGGATGATACAGCCTGTAACCTTTGCTTTCAGCACTATAACCAACAAAAATACATTTGATAGCCTTATCATCCAATTTTTTGCACTGCGTTTGTGGCACCAAAGCATATGCCAAACTGCCAAAAACACGCATGTGCTCAATAGAAGGCTTTCTATCATGCCATGCTTTATATGGAGTAATAGACTGCAAAGCTATTGTAGGACGCATGTTTAGTACATAAGTGGCACACATGATGGCCTCAAGCCAAAAAGAATGCGTCAAAGCTTGACTTTTGACCATACATCATGCCATTTTTGTAAGTGACCTGTTTTTCCTCTCAACAACACCATTTTGCAGAGGTGTATAAGGCACTTTACATTGGTGTTTTATCCCACGACTAGCTAGAAATGCATTGAATTCATGAGACATATACTCCCCCCCTTGATCGGAACGGAGGGTGCCCATAGTACATTTCGAGACATTTTCAGCCATAGCCAAAAATTGTTTGAAGCACATAAAAACTTCCGACTTTGCTTTAAGCGGAAATACCCATGCATTCCTGGAGTAATCATCAATGAAAGTCACAAAGTAGAGGTAATTTCCCAAGGACGGAGTTTGCATGGGCCCACAAACATCACTATGCACAAGCTGCAACGTGCATGTGGCCTGAACTGAACCATCCTTTGGAAACATAGAATGCTGCATCTTACCCAAAATACAGCCTTCACAAACATGTTTGACAGGTGCTTCAAGAGGCGGCAAAGAAGCAACCATGTCAGATTTTTGCAAACGCAGCAAACTGGCAAAATTCAGATGACCAAAACGTGCATGCCAAAGTTTTGCATATGAAATAGCCCTTGAATCTGCAACAGCATTTGCAAAATTTTGTGCAAAGTGAGCTTATACAGCCCACGGCACAAAAGGCCAGATGGAAGAATTTCATCACCAAAACTGAGATCATGAACTATACATCTGTCATCCACAAATTTGAATGCAAGTCCAAGTCTAGCAAGTGTGGATACAGACAAGAGATTCTTCTTGATCCCAGGTACATAAAGTGCATCAACAAGTGTGAAGGAACTACCATTAGCAACAGTAAGCACAATCTTTCCAACTCCCTGAATCGGATAAGAGGCATTGTTGGCACAAGTGACTGAATTCCCATGAGGGACAAACTCAAGATAGGTGAATAATTCACGATGTGAGGTAATGTGCTTTGTAGCACCACTATCAAATACCACACATGTGAATTTACAGCAATTAGCATGCATCATGGAGAGCAGGATTGTGAGTGCACTCTGCACTAAAAGCCCATTCTGCATCAACATCAGCATTGCAGTCTCCTTTTACAGAAGACTCAACAATGGATGCATTTGTAGTGGAACTAGCATTTGCAGTGGAACCACCCTCTTTCTTCTTAGCCTCTTTTGCCTTCAACTTAGGACACTGCTTGATCAAGTGATCATTAGCTTTACAATAATGGCAATGCATATTCTTTTTTCCCTTATCACCAGAATTGCTAGACGAAGTGCTACCAGTAGAAGCATTGGGAACAAAAGTTTTGCCACTCTTAGCAGAACCATAAGAAGTGGTTACATTGTTGTTACCACCCTTTCTTTGAGAAGCAATAAAAGCCTGTTCAACTGCATGCTTTCTAGTCCTGTTTTTTCTGGAAAGTGACTCTTGCAATAGCAATGTGCATAATGCTTCGAACTTGACAACTTTTGGATTTCCTTGAGTCATAAGTCTCCAAGTACTAGCAAAAGTATGGTAAGAATCTAGTAAGGCATCAAGAATAGTCTGCACAAGGGAACTGTTTGAAATGACTTAACCTGCAAAAATAAGTTTCTCATTGATATCCTTGACACTAGCAAGAAAAGTGTCCATATCATCTTCCTCATGCATAATCTTTGACTCCAACTCTTTACGCAACAAAGCAATTTGAGCATCATTACGACTTGCATAAAGACCAACCAAAATATCCCAAGCTTATTTTACAGATTTTGCTGAATGGATGTGAGGAACAATCGTGTGCTACAACGCAATCAATGCATGAGCCTGCGCATCCTTTACATCCGAACGAGCTTGTTCTGCTGTAGGCAAAACAACTCTAATAGCAACAATCCTTGAGGATGTTGCAGCAAGACCTGCAACATCCTCAACATCGCCTGCATCCTCAGAACCAGGACGCACACAATGCCTTGCACAATATTTCAGACGCCCTTTGACACAAGAACATGTTGCATCATGTAAGCCCCCATAGGGTAATTGTCCCCATACAACCTGTCCTCGAAAGCAAACATCTTGAACACATCTGTGTTGTTTTCAGCCATGGTAAATGTTGCACCTAATCTGAAAATTTCCCGAAAAGAGGAGAAATAAAGCGGGAACAACACGTGCTATATAGCACAAACTATAGAAGACTATAAGGCACCTGTTATGCAGAAAATAACACTACCAAAAATTTTGCACAAAATGATGAAATTACATGTGAGACCTGTTTGTAGTGGAAACGGAGGCCGAAATGAGCCCAAGTTAGAAATCTGAGCAAACTCTCAAATTTTTGTCGACCTATAAACGCTCGCCAAACCTCACTGTAATCGAAGAAAGTGAGCAGGCGTGTGCTGGAGCAGCTGTTTGGCGACTAAGCATGGGAGGACGAAACCTGCTCTGATACCAATTGTCGAAATTAGGGTTGCAGAGAGATGCACACAGCTTGGAGAAGATGAAGGAAGCTCAAGGCACACAATAGAGAGTGTGTTACTTGGTGTGAAAAATGGAAAGATAGATAGACCTAGGGTGATGGGCCTATATACAATGCTCGGGGGGAAAAAACTCCTTAAGAGGGAAAAAATGCCCCGGCGGTCCTAGTGTGTTCACACACATCACTACCACATGTATATGGTAACATTATTTCAGATGGAAGTTGTGGCCTCTTCATTGCACAAGACCTACAAGTTCCACCCAATTCAAATGTTCCAATATATATTCTTGTCAATGTCAGTAGATCATTGTGTGCTGGTGATGAACTATTGGCGAACTATGGATTTTGCAAACCCCGAAGAGCATCTACACCTTTGGATTGAAGTTTAGATGATTTAAATCCACTGGGATGATCCTTTTCCTTGGATCATGCATTTCTATGTATACTCGTTCAACTCTCTAAATATGAAAGCATGAACTATGTTCTTTGTTTTTTCCAGGTTTCTCAATCTATACAAGTGTATTTGATAATAACAAGATCATTGTTTAATTAGCTGCTTGGTTGTTGACTTGAGGACTTGCATAAAGGTGGTGGCAACCGCATGATTGGGCATTGTATACCTTGGCGGCCTCTTAGCAAGGAAATGGAAATGCTAATGGTATAACCTTGTGGGCTCCTCCACCTGTTTGTGAATGAGGTTTGCAAAGGTGGCTATGGTGGTTTCCTTAGTGAAAGTTCTAGCCGTTTTCCTGTCTCTTTCCCTCATCGTCATTCCTTCTGTGGGAAGTCTGAGTGCTTCTACCACTATCTCCTTGGTAATTACCACTTCAACTTTATTACTTTGGGGTCAGAAATTTGAGCGGTTCCATCTTCTTTGATCGTGGACAAAAGCTCGTAAGCTTTCTGGAAGTCCAATCCACATGGCTCTTGTTCATAAAAATCTCTCAGTCCTAGCCTTCGGTTGGCTTCTTTGGTCGTCTCGTGTTTTGCGGCGACATCATATACTTCCTTGGGTAGAAGTTGCAGATCTACCTAATGTCCCTCCTCGCTCTTGAATAAATCCATGAACACTGTGGTGTTGTGCTCTTTAAGCTGTTCCTTTGAGAGATAGGTCGCTTTTGCATTCTTGACTGAATCGGGGTCTAGTTGATATACGGGTAGCTCTTGCAACTTTTCTTTCTGGTTGAGCTTCTTCTTGGCCCTCTCTGTTGCTTGCATGGCTCCTGTTCAGTGAATAGTGTCAAAGTTAGCAGATTTGACAGATTTTTCTTTGAAGTGTCCTTCAGTCTGAAATGCTGACAATTTTGGTCCAATTTGCTTCAAATCAATTTTTGAACAAGCATACATGCATAAAAGCATGTAAGGAGCAAAATTATAAAATCAAAACAAAAAATTACGACAAAAATAAATAATCACGATTATTTACAACTGAGTAATTTTTTCAACTTTTTGTAAATTTGGCATTGCAGGCTTGAAGTATATACCAAATACATACTTTGAGTGAAATATGGGTTTATTTGGATGCATAGGGTGAAAATGGTACCAGATTTTGGCTTTAGGTCTCTGAAATAGTAGATATAAAGAAAATTTAGGATTTTAAGCTCCAAATTGTTTCAAACTTGGCTACTGGGCTTAACACATCATGTACTTTGGATGTATGATGGCAAAATAGCAAAATTCCCCCATTTTGGCATGAAAGTAAATAATTGCGATTATTAAGTTTCCTACCAAATCAACATTTTTTTGTACAACTTGGTTCTAAGCATTGTATACACCTTGTATATGGGATATGAGGTGATTTGGATCAAGAAACGTGGTCCATAACTCAAAATTTGGCTTGCACAGACTTCCTTGCATTTTTTGTCAATTTTCCAAGTTATATGTGATCATTTTGGCTCATACTTGATTTTTGGCATGTAATAGGTGTGTACAAATGATAGGTGAGGTGATGATATAATTTCCAAGCAAAAATGGTGCAAAGAAAATAATCGCGATTATTTACAACAGTCATATTTTTCTTGCAAAACTTAAATTTTTTTACCTAAACACACTCTATACATCTAAAACAAGTCCTAAATTGAATTTGGTAAAGTTTGGTCTTGCCGGCATTGGTTTGTGCTTTGTCGATTCTGAAATCTCTGATTTCTGTGACTACACTGCCTCTTGAGTTGGTTTGTCACTTGTGAGGCTTTGGACTTGTTCGTAACATAGTCCTGAAGCAACTCATCGACTTTTGGCTCATTTGGAGTGAGTTTGACCTCGTATGTCGAATTTGAAGCTTTGTAGTCTTCGAGCCATTTTCTGCTTTTCAAGGGCTTTGCTTAATTGATTTCACAAAACCAATCATATACATTGTATATAAACCTCGTAGGCAAGCTGTCTATGGAGTTAGAACCAAATTTTGGCATCTGCCAAAAACCTAGCTTTTCTACTGGGGACCCCTTCAACCCCTGCCGAATGGTCAACTGATGATATAGAAAAGTTCTATTATGTTAGGACATGCTACAATTCAAATCTCATCTGATTTGGTCGAGCTGACAGGCCGCTATGGTCAGTTTTTGGTCGTAGGTCTTTGTGCACTGCTCGGATTCTAGGGTTTTTTCTAGGGGTTTAGACTAGATTCTGATCGTACAAAATGGTTCATTGATGAGTAAAGAACTTACCCCTCATGTCTTGTGTGAGACGGTGCTGAAACCGAGCAACTGTAGACTCCGAAAAGTACGCGCGAAAAGAGGTCAAAAAGCTCTCTCTGCAAAGGTAACAAGCGGAAATGAGGTAGTTTTAGCCTACCTAGGATATCTATACCCGGACTTCCCGAACCATTTTTCCCCATATTCCCCTGTTAGTATTACTAGGCCGTGAAATTCATGTTAGACTCAAAGATTTCCCCGATCGAATTCCTGTAACTCATTTTGCAAGAATTTTGCAAAAGTAGGTCTGGCCGCCTAATTTAGGCTTCCCACTTCTTTCGATTCCATTGAATTTTTTTGTGCTTGTTCATCTTGTCTTTCTGATCACCATCATCTCTTCCGTTTTTCTGCCTGAGCTCCTTTGCTATTTATTATTAATTTTTGATCCGTTTATTAAAAAAATCAAATAAAATAACAGAATACGCTAAAAAAGAAAAGTGAAAATCAAATAATTAAGAAAATACATTAAAAAACACAATTCTATTGTTTTTTGTTGAATTTCTCCATTTAAGTCTCATTATCAAGAAAAATGATGAAAAATAACCAAAAAGGACTATTTTTTTATGATTTTTGGATAGTATATACACTATTTATTCTCATCAAGAAGATATTATCAGTGAATTTTTCCTTATTGTAAGGGAATCATTACATAATTTTGCAAAAAATCACACGTTAACATCGAACTTTTTTCTCCCTCTTTAAACATTCCCTTAATTACTTAGTGCCCTTTCACCCCTCCTAGATGGCGTACTCCGGGACGACTGTGTGCATGGGTTGAACAATCGTGTCTTATGTATAGCCGTGGTTGGCTCTACCATGCTTTAAAGATCAATGCAGTTCAAACCAATATGTTGTGCAAGAGCTGGGTCTTGAGTAACTAACTCAAGGATTTTTTATGTCGAGGCTTTGTGATGCTGTCTTCCAAAGAGCAAATCTTGTAGCTTGTGTGCTCTTTGTTTGATTATAGCATCGGGACGTTTCAGCACGCTGATTGCCTGAGCTATTGGTAGTGCTTTTGACTGTTGTCGAGCTTTTTCTTGCCATTGGTAGGTTGGTGTGCTTGGTGTGGAATGGTGTGGTGGAGTCTTCTGAGACTTAACTCTCCATTGCTTAATTGGTTTTACGGTTTGTGGAGAAGATAAGTACTCCTTTTTTTTCCAAATCCATTTCAATTTAGGTTCCTTGCTCGAAGAAGCTCGTCTCTGTGTTTTGATCCTTGGAACCTTCTTTGGTTTTGTTGGTGATGTTTTGGGCACCCATATTTGAATCGGCTTGTTCTTAAGTTGTGCTTTTGGTACCCAAATTTTCCTGACTCCTTGCATGGTACTTGTAGCATTTTCTTGTCGAGAGGATGGAGAAGATTGATTGCTTCATGGTTTTCTCTGCTGATTACTCCCTTTCCATTCCTCTTTGCTTGGTGCAATTGGAACAATGAGTTGCCCGTCTTTAGGTGATAGCTTGAGCTGATTTGTATCCCAATCTGGTACTGCCTTGTATGTCCGCATCCAAGGAATTCCAAGAATCATCATCTCATTCATGTGTTCATCTGGTAAGCATACAGACTGATGAGGACATGAACAACCATGTACTATCATGTTCAAGTTGACTACTCCCAATGTTGGTGTTGGGTTCTTGTTGCATCCTTTTATTGTCTCTATTCCTACTGTCAATGCTTCACTTGTTGCTTTCTTGTACGTGGAATAACTGACTACATTTATTCTAGCTCTTATGTCAACCAAAGCATTTTGATATGTACTTTGATGCGCAGGTCCATTCCGTCTAACCATTCATCATCTGTTGTGACACTGCATCTTTAGGCAATTCCCATTGTCGATCATCTATTTCTAGAGTGTTGATGGGAATCGGTATCTGTTGATTCTTGAGAGCAGATTTTTGTTTGAGTACCCGAAGGCAAATTTCCTCTTGGGCTTCATTAATAATCTACTTCATTTAATCCTCCTATGCTTGGTTGCATGCATTCTTTCTATCAATTCATTGGTTAGCGGAAAATTGTATTTCTTTAAATGACATCCACTAATCCAATTAGCCATTGGTTCACCATTTAGAATGGACAACTTTACTGCTCCACTTGGAGATACATCTTCAATGATAAACGGTCCGTTTTACTTTTTCTTAATCTTGGGAATGTGTTGCTTAAGGGAATGGACTAAAACTAAGTCCCCTTTCTTGAAGATTTTTGTTATTAGAGGGGAAGCAAAAAATTATTTTTTTTTCTGCTTTTGTGCATAGGTGTGAGCTACAGCAGTTAGCCTTTGCTCACCTAGCTTTTCTAAATCTTCAAGTTCTAACAATTCATGTCCAGTCTACTCAAGATTTTTAGCTACCCTTAATGTTGGCAATAGAAATTCTATTGGCAGTATGGCATCAAGACCATAAACAAGGTTAAAGGATGTAGCATTTAAAATTGTTTTGAATGAAACTCGACAAGCCCATAGAGCTGCACGGAGATTCATTTCCCAGTCTGTCCTTCCTGAACTAACCACTTTAGTCAATACCGAGCTAAGAATTTTGTTCAAATGATCAGCTTGTCCGTTTGCTTGTGGATGATAGGGAGCTGATTTGTTATGGATGACCATAAATTCACTAAGCAAATGCTCGATTACCTCATTGAGGAAATGAGTTCCCCGATCACTGACAATTTCTATTGGCAGTCCATATCTTGTGAATACATACTCATATAAGAATGCAGGAGTGGTTCTGGCATCATTCATTTGAGTTGCTTTAGCCTCGGCCGACTTGGTCAAATAGTCCGTAGCTACAATGATATATTGAGCTTGGGCCCTATAAGCAGGTGGCTGTATTGGCCCAACAAAATCTATACCTCACTTTGCGAAAGCTCTAGCCCCCATCATTGGTCTTAAGGGCATGCTATCTACACATGTTGGCATTTTTGCTCGTTGACAAGCATCAAACCTTGAAACATATTCTTTGGCATCTGTAAAAAGTGTTGGCCACCATATGCCTGCCATTAAGATTTCTCTTGCGGTGGTCTCACTAGAAAAGTGACCTCCAGCTAATCCAGCATGTGCTTGTTCTATAATCGGAATATACTCATCTTCATTTGCACAAAGACGCAAGTATTGATCCTTACCTCTCTGATACAATTGGTTTCCAATAAGAGCATAGTCTCTTGCTTCAGTTTCAATTTCTCTTTGATGGCGTTTACTCATATCCTCAGGAAATGTTCGATTTGATAAGTAAATAACTAGATAGTTACTCCGCTTAGGAACATGTGACATTTGAAACAATGTTACGTGAGGTATGGGTGTTTGTTTTTGACATTGAGGACAATCCTTTACAAAAGATCGAACATCACTCCTCGTAGTTGGGCAAAATACTCCAAGTCTCAAGATTCTTTGCATAGTTTGATCTTTTGCAAAGTGAAGTCCTACTATGGTAATATGTGCTTGACTTAGGTACTGGTTTTTCTCTTCAGGATTAATACATAAGAGCAATATTCCATCTTGATTTCTTTTGTATAGCTACCAACTAGTAATTAATACATAGCCAATTGCTTGATTAATCCGATTGTAATAGGAAGTGGTATTTGTGAATCCACTTGAGCTATGGTCATCAATGATACTATGTTTTCCAACCATCGAGGTATCATTTCCACGGAGTATAAATAGGCATCCGGTAGATCATCGTCTACCCCTTTAGGTGATTCTCCTGAAATAATCCTTGACAAATGATTTGCTCTTTGATGTGTAGTGCCCTTTTTTACAACCACAGTGAAATCAAATTCCAGAAGAATGATGAATCATCTCACCATTCTTCCTCTGTTGCATTCCTTGTTGACCAAATACAACAAAGCTTGGTGGTCTACAAAGAACACAAATTTGTTTGCTAATAGGTAATGTCTATACTTTTTCAAAGCATAGATCATTCCTAATCCTACCCTTTCTGTCGTAGTGTAATTCTTTTCTGCCATGTTCAACCATTAGCTAGCATAAGAAATAGAAAAGTCAAATTTGTCGTCTCTTGGTGAGCTAGTATATAACCGATAGAAAAAATTGAAAGCATCTACATGTATGTGGAATATCTTATTCCAATATGGTGCTTTCAATATTGGAGCTGAGGTGAGAGCTTGCTTAAGCTTCATGAAGGATACTTCACGTGCCTCGGTCCATTCAAAGTGTTATAATCAAGCTATACATAGGTTTTGCAATTATAGCGTGCATATAAATGAACCGTCTGTAATATCCACAATGCCTCATGAAGGCTTGAACCCCCTTGATTGTTGTTGGTCTAGGCAAATCAGCAATAACATGAATTTTATCCAAGTCAGTAGCTATGCCATTTTTAGACACTATATGTCCAAGAATGTTTTCTTATCTACCCAATGAATGTGCACCTTTTTGAGGTGTTCAAAATGATGAGCTCGGATTAATGAATGTACGCATAGATCATCCATATACACTTCCAAGAATTTCCTCGGATATTCTTTAAAAGCATGGCTCATCAATCTTTGAAAAGTGGCAGGAGCATTAGTTAACCCAAAAGGCACAACCCAATAGGCAAAAATACTCCATTCCGTTGCAAAAGCAGTTTTATATTGATCTTTGGGTCAACCAAAAGCTGATTGTATCTCAAAAATCCATCTAAGAAACTGTAAGATTATTTTTCTGCAACTCGTTCTAACACATGCTCAGTGATTGGAAGATGAAAGTTATCTCTAATAGTAGCTGCATTCACTTTTTTTAGATTGACACACACTCGTAATTTTCCATTCTTATTGGGTACTACCACAATTGGAGACACCCAATCTGTATGTTTAATTTCATAAATGAATTCAGCTTCCCTTAGTTTCTCAATCTCTTCTTTGATTTTCTTGGAAAATGTTTCATTATATGTGTATGGCCTTTGTCTACTTGGTTTCGCATCATCTCTCATGGGTATGGTATGTTGACAAACTTCTAGATCAACACCCTTGAATCATTGACATCATCAAGAGGAAGAGGCAAAACCCTTGCTGAAGTTTCTCATCCATAGGTTGAAGGGGAAACCTCAAAGACACAAGGGATGCAACTGCAAAATAAGGAGAATGATGGAGCTGTGGTAGGATGCTACCAATCTAGTGAGAGAGTGAAGCAAGTGTATTTTGCAAATGATGATGAAGAAGTTGAAGATATTCCTAGGAGTTACTATTCACGAAGTCATTGGGCAAGTGCTACTACAGAAACTTTGGTCAAGGTAGGTGATCTTGAAGAGCCATTTGTTGCCTTGATTGACCATGGTTCAGAAATAAACATAATGTCAAAGAGTCTCTACAACAAGTGCAAATGGCCGATGGACATAGATCATGGTTGGATGGTAAAAGTGGCAAACAATTCATCCGTTGAATTGTATGCAGCATGTCCAGGTGTGAAGGTAACAATAGGTGATGTAAAGATTGACCAAAACTTCTTTGTACAGGATACATCTTCATATCATCTCATCCTTGGACAACCCTACATTGTGGGAGTTTGAATGGAAACAAAGGTAATGGATGATGGTTCAACATATGCTAGGATACGTAGCAAAGATGGTAAACGAGCTGTCCAATTTCTAACAGTTTGTGTGAACCATGAAAGAAATCGTGACAACCTCAGAGAACATCCTCTACCAAAGGTGAGCAAAGAGTTTCATGATCATAGAGAAATGATGGGTTTTGACCAAGTACCATTGTAAAGCGGGATTGCAGTGGTAAAGAAAGAAAAAGGGTCTCGCTTGATCCAAAAATAGGTGAAGCGTTTTCAACGAGCTCCTTGGTAACAAAGAATGGATCAGTATGTTTTACAAAACTTGAATATTTGAAGAGATGTGAGAGGCAATATGTGCATAATGTACAAATAAGCATGAAAAAGAGTGGGTTGCTAGAGCCTACTGAAAATGTTTTGGGTTTGTGTGAACAAGTTTCTTTTGTAGATACTATGGGTGAGCTTGATGCTATAATGGGGTCTAATTTGCATCTTGAAAATGAAGTTGTGGAAGTTTGCTCTATGGAAATGTATCAAGTAATAGAAGCCTTTAAAGAAAGCCAAACAATTGGCCCATAAGTCCATGTTGAAACTAAATACAAGAGTTTAGCAAAGAAGGTGAAACCAGTAGCTTCACCCTTACCACCCAACAACAGGGAAAAGATTGAGCAGGCTTCTTTACAACCAAGTTTGAGGAATCCTAAAAATATAGGGCATACCTTCACAAAGGAGTCTTTCCAAGACTTGCAGATTGGTCGCAAGGAGTTTCTAACACAGGAGGAGACAAAGTGCTTCAAAGAAATGCTTTCAAAGCATGGTAAGTCTTTTGCATTTGAGCCACATGAGATAGGATGTGTTGATCCTTCTATTGTAGCTCCTATGGTAATTTTCACAATACCTCATGTGCCTTGGAATCTACGGCCTATTCCCGTTCCAAAGGCTCATTTGCCAAAGTTAGTAGAGCTACTGAATGAGAAAATCAAAATGGGAATCTTGGAGCCTTCTTGTGCTCCATACTCAAACAGGTGGTTCACAGTTCCGAAGAAGAATGTTTCTCTACGCTTCATCCAAGATATGCAACCAGTGAACAAGGTGACAATTAGAAATGTAGGTACAAGTCCAATTGTGGATGAGTTTGTAGAGGCATTTGCAGGGAGGGCAATCTACTCAATGGGGGATCTCTACTCACGGTATGATCAATTTCAGCTTGCAATCGAAAGCAGAGACTTGACAACCATGAGGACACCTTTGGGTTTGGTAAGGATGTGTACCTTGCCACAGGGAGCAACCAACTCGATTGCACATATGATGAATGGGATGAATAAGGTCTTACGTGACTTTATTCCTCAAATCACATTTCCTTTCATTGATGATTCGCCTATCAAAGGATGTGAAGAAAGTGACAAAGATGAAGCTTTGTATCTCAAGGGATGTCGCAGGTTTGTGATAAATCACATAAATGATTGTGATAAAATTTTGTCTAGGTTGGAAGAAGTGAATCTTACATTGTCAGGGAAAAAGTCTATGTTTGGTGTCAATGAAGTGCTTATTGTGGTAGGAAATATGGTAGGAAACCTTGTCCAACAAAGGTAGATGTCATCCAAAGAATGAAAGAAACGTTGTCGTGTTGTGACACGTACATAGTAGGAACGCATCCTACAAGAGTTATCTTGTAATTTTTTAGATCCATAATTATCTTTCCTATAATGTACATATGCATATTTAAGTATAATAATAATCCTTCTATCTCCTCCTATTATTTTTCTCAAGGGTAACCTATTCTAACTTTACCATCAGAAAATACTATGGGAAAAGCATCAATAGCTCCGCCTCTTTAACTTGGGGCAAAAAGCATTGATTCTTTATTTCTACTATTTCATTATCATCTCACACCCTAGCTAGATCCTATATCTAGGGTAAACTCCAATATATATATATATTCTATGTATTTTTTATACTTTTCTTATATTTCTTTTTAAATAGCTACTAGGAGAGAATCAAATCCTAGTGGGACACTAGGTGGCATGATTTCAAAGATACACTTATTTTAATGCATTATTGCAAGCATGATTACAAAACTTTGTCAAGGAGCAATGTCATGCTTTCATATGGCATGAGGTGTCCTTTGGAATTAAATGAAAGTCTAGGCTAAGGAGACCACATGAAGACTTTTGCTGCCATAAATGGATCCTATTTTGATGAATTTTTTACACAAGGTTCCAATCCGAATTGGAAAACGATTTTAAAATGACAATCATAGCTAATGAGCTGAAGTTTTTGCCCATATTTTTACTTTTTTATTTGGAGCCACGGTTGAGGAGATATGATCCAAATACTGGACCCCAGTCTGCCCACATCATGTAGGGACAGCTCATTTCCAACTTTTCCAATTCTTGTTCACACTGGCTCCTCTCTTCTTGTGTAAACCCTTGTGGGTTCCCTTCACCTATAAAAGGGGACCTCTTATTCCTTGGAAAGAACTCAAGCATTCAAGCCATTGATGAGAGGAATTCTTGAGGGAGTGAGTAGTAATGCCTAATTGTACTTAGCCATTAACAAAAGCCCAAGCCTACACTTTCTCCTAGAGGGAGACTAGCCATTCTTGCAACAAGCTAACCTTGGAAGATCAACTCTAATCAAAGAAGGTCTTGCACTTGGTGTATCAATCAAAGTGGAATTATCCACTCTTCTTCTCTCTCCCATCAATAATGGTGCCGAAGGGTTTCAAGTAAGATGTGTTCTACATTGATGTTTTCTTGATTTCTTGTTGTTTTCATTTTCATCTCTAATCCAACATATATATATATATATATATATATATATATATATATATATATATATATATATATATATATATATATATATATATATATATATATATATATATATATATATATATATATATATATATATATATATATATATGTATGTATCTAATATCATCTCCTTAACCAAACCTATCTCTCTCATTCTTAGTAATTCATCCTCTCTAGGTTCTCTTGCTATAGGTACATCTCTCCCCGCAGTATCCTTATTGCCTACGGGCAAGAATAGGGCTTGGGAGGGAAACTTCTCATCTCTTCACTTCTCTCATATCTAAATTTCTCACATACTATCCTAGATGAATAACCCACATGATGATCATTTCTATCGCTTTCACTCTGTACGATCTATTAGAATTAACGTATGGATTAGCCGTAAAATACACTTTCAACAACGTATAGTGTTTCTCTTCGGCCCTGAAAGGCTCAATGAAATACTTCTATCACCGGATCCCATCATACTACCTCTCATAGACTATAATGTTTCTTTTGATGTAAGCGTAGTTATCTTGCTATGAACCAAGAGGATTTGTACACACAATTAATCCCAATCACTAGACAAAATATAAATATTATGGTAAGCACAAAACTACAATTCCAAAGAACAATTTGTAGCCTATTTGGTCAGCCAAGATTGAATGCCATTAACTCATCCATTAACCCTTTCATATTACCCATGATACGATATGACCATAGCCTTAATGTTTTCATCTTTGTATTGTTTTGACATTCTCTTTTGCGTTCTTTCTTTGTGTGTGTGAATGCAAGAGAGAAAGAGTGAGTCTTCTTTGATTGCACTTCTTTCCAAACCCTAGTCTTCATGGCATCTATGGTTTAACTCCTTCATATAGTTTTTGTTGAGTTCTCTCACAATTTCTCACGGCCATAAGCCCGGTGCTTTCCTGGCAAGACCGCAAATTTCTCGATATATTTTTGGTGAACCCGACGCGAACAAGCCGGGGTGAGAGTACATAAAGATGGTTAGCAAAGTGGAGCAGCTATATGCTGAAATGAAAGAGCTTGAAGACAGATGCAAATGGCTTGAAGAAGAAGACCGGATTCAAAAATCGATTGAAAGCGCTATGCAATCCGTATATAATGAGCTTAATATATTCGAAGGCTATGATCCAGAAGGATATCTTGAGTTCTATGTGACAGAGATGAGGCTTCAAGCAATTCCAGAAGCTCGGATGATTGCAGCATTTGTTGAACTTGTGAGTGATGATTTCAAGCACCAAGTTCAAGACTATGCAAGTGTATATGCAAGCAACTGGGGTGAGTTTTCTATAGCTATAACACAGGTATGCTTGGAACATCAAGACCAAGAGATGGAGCAGAGTGGAAGTGGATGTGACCAGCTAGAGTTGGTGTCTCCTGTAAGCCATGCAAGTGTCAACACATCCATACAGGCCAATTTAGAAGCAGTAATAGATGCATATCTTTTGCAAGATGCAAATTTACTGTATGCAGATGAAGTAGACATAGTGCAAGCTATTTATGCACGTTTGGGTCTTGTAACCTTCGTATCTCAATATAATGACTCTCATGATGCTATCCAAGCACCTGAAACGGCTCAAAGCGACTTAGAGGATGATGCAAACTCGTCGGCTATGATAGATGATTTGGACGCTCCTTTTGATTCTTTTGAAGATGCACATGAGTGTATATACAAAGATGAGGATGCTATGGTTTTGACAGAGGATGTGAAAGGAAAACAGGTGGAAGATGGATATATTAGTGATGTGCTACAATCTACTTTTGAGCAGATCCAGGAACATTTACCAAGTTTAGAAGAGCCGGATGCCTATACTGAAGACATATACCAGGATGAAGAAGCCATTATCAATTCTTTCCTATGCGAGTTTGATGCATGTGGTACTACCCAAATGGATATACCTAGCTGCAAAAGTGCTAATTTAGAGGGGGTGACTGAAAATCTCTTCCTTTGTGAGTATAGCTCTGCTAGTAGCATTGCGGATTGTGAAGTACCTCAGTTAGATGAGGTGGAAGAAGAGGAGTGCATTGACAGAGTAATATGTATATCTTGTATATATGGAGTAGCAGATGTGATGCAGATGACTCATGAAATTGTGCCTTATTTAGAGCTAGATGCAGAAAGCTTTCACAATTCCATGGTAGAGGAAGGAATGACAGATGCAGATTCTCTGCATGAGGATTGGGGTTCTGCAGTTGAAGCTATGAATCTTCAAGATTCACAAATCAAAGATAGAAAAGTGTTTGGTTATGCTATATAGGTTGAAGTGACATTAGAGGATGGAGTAGAAGAGCAAGAAACCTCTTCGGATATGGTCTGTGATGGGGGTGATATTTCTTATCTGTGTGAAGATGCAAATAAAGATGCTTGCCATAAAGTGCCTACTATACAGGGTTCTAAGAAATTTGGTTGCCTGCAGGTATGCAAACAATATCTGAGGCATAAAAGGGATTTAGGTCTTATGTCACAGGGTATAAATTGCAAGCAGGTATGTGAGCATCTATCTGCTATGGATAGGAAGGGTATACATGGTGATTCCTTGAAGCAAGAAGAGGATGCTAGCTCTATGCTGACACCAGAGTCATGTAATGAAGAAGGGTTCTCCCTAGATGAGTGGAGACATGATTCAGTTGAAGATAATTTAGCGATGAGTCAAAAAGGAAGAAGGGGTGAAGATATTGTGTCAGAGACTAACTCCAAGGAGGTTTTTGAGCAGTTGGTTACAAGTGACCGGCATCATACCTACGAGGATGATTTGGAAAGGGAATTAGACACCATATTTGAGAGGTATGCAAAGTTTTATGCTATAAAGCTGGAGAGGTATTTGGTAAAAGGTGAGAGAATTGATGAGAGGTTTACCATGCACATTTCTGAGGTTTCTCTCGATCTTGAGAAAGGCTATCTAGAGGATTCTTTTGAGAATGAAGATGCAGATTCAGACTTCTGTGCGAAAGAGGTACATATGGATTTACGGGTTGGTCAGAAGGTTGAAGTGCTGTTTCAAAAATCTTTCACGTATATTACAGGAAGCCTGGAAGTGTTTTTTGAAGAGGAGGATGAGGAACTTGTGTCTCTACGTCATGAAGATTTTGCGCATAATGGAGATTTGTTACAGATGTTTTGGAGACAGATGTATATAACAATTCCTTCTGATCCGAGAGCAATTAAAAGATGCGAAGAATCTCAATGCTTAGTACAATACAAGTTTTTGAGTTACCCATATGATCCTGGAGGAGTTCATGGGATGACAGGGGATACGGTTGCTTTCACAAGCTACCATGAGGTTGGCACATGCCGGAGGATGTGCAGGTTTAGAGGGGGTGGATGTCGTGTTGTGACACGTACATAGTAGGAACGCATCCTACAAGAGTTATCTTGTAATTTTTTAGATCCATAATTATCTTTCCTATAATGTACATATGCATATTTAAGTATAATAATAAGCCTTCTATCTCCTCCTATTATTTTTCTCAAGGGTAACCTATTCCTACTTTACCATCAGAAAATACTATGGGAAAAGCATCAATAGCTCCGCCTCTTTAACTTGGGGCAAAAAGCATTGATTATTTATTTCTACTATTTCATTATCATCTCACACCCTAGCTAGATCCTATATCTAGGGTAAACTCCAATATATATATATTCTATGTATTTTTTATACTTTTCTTATATTTCTTTTTAAATAGCTACTAGGAGAGAATCAAATCCTAGTGGGACACTAGGTGGCATGATTTCAAAGATACACTTATTTTAATGCATTATTGCAAGCATGATTACAAAACTTTGTCAAGGAGCAATGTCATGCTTTCATATGGCATGAGGTGTCCTTTGGAATTAAATGAAAGTCTAGGCTAAGGAGACCACATGAAGACTTTTGCTGCTATAAATGGACCCTATTTTGATGAATTTTTTACACAAGGTTCCAATCCGAATTGAAAAACGATTTTGAAATGAAAATCGTAGCTAATGAGCTGAAGTTTTTGCCCATATTTTTACTTTTTTATTTAGAGCCACGGTTGAGGAGATATGATCCAAATACTGGACCCCAGTCTGCCCACATCATGTAGGGACAGCTCATTTCCAACTTTTCCAATTCCTGTTCACACTGGCTCCTCTCTTCTTGTGTAAACCCTTGTGGGTTCCCTTCACCTATAAAAGGGGACCTCTTATTCCTTGGAAAGAACTCAAGCATTCAAGCCATTGATGAGAGGAATTCTTGAGGGAGTGAGTAGTAATGCCTAATTGTACTTAGCCATTAACAAAAGCCCAAGCCTACACTTTCTCCTAGAGGGAGACTAGCCATTCTTGCAACAAGCTAACCTTGGAAGATCAACTCTAATCAAAGAAGGTCTTGCACTTGGTGTATCAATCAAAGTGGAATTATCCACTCTTCTTCTCTCTCCCATCAATAATGGTGCCGAAGGGTTTCAAGTAAGATGTGTTCTACATTGATGTTTTCTTGATTTCTTGTTGTTTTCATTTTCATCTCTAATCCAACATATATATATATATATATATATATATATATATATATATATATATATATATATATATATATGTATGTATCTAATATCATCTCCTTAACCAAACCTATCTCTCTCATTCTTAGTAATTCATCCTCTCTAGGTTCTCTTGCTATAGGTACATCTCTCCCCGCAGTATCCTTATTGCCTACGGGCAAGAATAGGGCTTGGGAGGGAAACTTCTCATCTCTTCACTTCTCTCATATCTAAATTTCTCACATACTATCCTAGATGAATAACCCACATGATGATCATTTCTATCGCTTTCACTCTGTACGATCTATTAGAATTAACGTATGGATTAGCCGTAAAATACACTTTCAACAACGTATAGTGTTTCTCTTCGGCCCTGAAAGGCTCAATGAAATACTTCTATCACCGGATCCCATCATACTACCTCTCATAGACTATAATGTTTCTTTTGATGTAAGCGTAGTTATCTTGCTATGAACCAAGAGGATTTGTACACACAATTAATCCCAATCACTAGACAAAATATAAATATTATGGTAAGCACAAAACTACAATTCCAAAGAACAATTTGTAGCATCTTTGGTCAGCCAAGATTGAATGCCATTAACTCATCCATTAACCCTTTCATATTACCCATGATACGATATGACCATAGCCTTAATGTTTTCATCTTTGTATTGTTTTGACATTCTCTTTTGCGTTCTTTCTTTGTGTGTGTGAATGCAAGAGAGAAAGAGTGAGTCTTCTTTGATTGCACTTCTTTCCAAACCCTAGTCTTCATGGCATCTATGGTTTAACTCCTTCATATAGTTTTTGTTGAGTTCTCTCACAATTTCTCACGGCCATAAGCCCGGTGCTTTCCTGGCAAGACCGCAAATTTCTCGATATATTTTTGGTGAACCCGACGCGAACAAGCCGGGGTGAGAGTACATAAAGATGGTTAGCAAAGTGGAGCAGCTATATGCTGAAATGAAAGAGCTTGAAGACAGATGCAAATGGCTTGAAGAAGAAGACCGGATTCAAAAATCGATTGAAAGCGCTATGCAATCCGTATATAATGAGCTTAATATATTCGAAGGCTATGATCCAGAAGGATATCTTGAGTTCTATGTGACAGAGATGAGGCTTCAAGCAATTCCAGAAGCTCGGATGATTGCAGCATTTGTTGAACTTGTGAGTGATGATTTCAAGCACCAAGTTCAAGACTATGCAAGTGTATATGCAAGCAACTGGGGTGAGTTTTCTATAGCTATAACACAGGTATGCTTGGAACATCAAGACCAAGAGATGGAGCAGAGTGGAAGTGGATGTGACCAGCTAGAGTTGGTGTCTCCTGTAAGCCATGCAAGTGTCAACACATCCATACAGGCCAATTTAGAAGCAGTAATAGATGCATATCTTTTGCAAGATGCAAATTTACTGTATGCAGATGAAGTAGACATAGTGCAAGCTATTTATGCACGTTTGGGTCTTGTAACCTTCGTATCTCAATATAATGACTCTCATGATGCTATCCAAGCACCTGAAACGGCTCAAAGCGACTTAGAGGATGATGCAAACTCGTCGGCTATGATAGATGATTTGGACGCTCCTTTTGATTCTTTTGAAGATGCACATGAGTGTATATACAAAGATGAGGATGCTATGGTTTTGACAGAGGATGTGAAAGGAAAACAGGTGGAAGATGGATATATTAGTGATGTGCTACAATCTACTTTTGAGCAGATCCAGGAACATTTACCAAGTTTAGAAGAGCCGGATGCCTATACTGAAGACATATACCAGGATGAAGAAGCCATTATCAATTCTTTCCTATGCGAGTTTGATGCATGTGGTACTACCCAAATGGATATACCTAGCTGCAAAAGTGCTAATTTAGAGGGGGTGACTGAAAATCTCTTCCTTTGTGAGTATAGCTCTGCTAGTAGCATTGCGGATTGTGAAGTACCTCAGTTAGATGAGGTGGAAGAAGAGGAGTGCATTGACAGAGTAATATGTATATCTTGTATATATGGAGTAGCAGATGTGATGCAGATGACTCATGAAATTGTGCCTTATTTAGAGCTAGATGCAGAAAGCTTTCACAATTCCATGGTAGAGGAAGGAATGACAGATGCAGATTCTCTGCATGAGGATTGGGGTTCTGCAGTTGAAGCTATGAATCTTCAAGATTCACAAATCAAAGATAGAAAAGTGTTTGGTTATGCTATATAGGTTGAAGTGACATTAGAGGATGGAGTAGAAGAGCAAGAAACCTCTTCGGATATGGTCTGTGATGGGGGTGATATTTCTTATCTGTGTGAAGATGCAAATAAAGATGCTTGCCATAAAGTGCCTACTATACAGGGTTCTAAGAAATTTGGTTGCCTGCAGGTATGCAAACAATATCTGAGGCATAAAAGGGATTTAGGTCTTATGTCACAGGGTATAAATTGCAAGCAGGTATGTGAGCATCTATCTGCTATGGATAGGAAGGGTATACATGGTGATTCCTTGAAGCAAGAAGAGGATGCTAGCTCTATGCTGACACCAGAGTCATGTAATGAAGAAGGGTTCTCCCTAGATGAGTGGAGACATGATTCAGTTGAAGATAATTTAGCGATGAGTCAAAAAGGAAGAAGGGGTGAAGATATTGTGTCAGAGACTAACTCCAAGGAGGTTTTTGAGCAGTTGGTTACAAGTGACCGGCATCATACCTACGAGGATGATTTGGAAAGGGAATTAGACACCATATTTGAGAGGTATGCAAAGTTTTATGCTATAAAGCTGGAGAGGTATTTGGTAAAAGGTGAGAGAATTGATGAGAGGTTTACCATGCACATTTCTGAGGTTTCTCTCGATCTTGAGAAAGGCTATCTAGAGGATTCTTTTGAGAATGAAGATGCAGATTCAGACTTCTGTGCGAAAGAGGTACATATGGATTTACGGGTTGGTCAGAAGGTTGAAGTGCTGTTTCAAAAATCTTTCACGTATATTACAGGAAGCCTGGAAGTGTTTTTTGAAGAGGAGGATGAGGAACTTGTGTCTCTACGTCATGAAGATTTTGCGCATAATGGAGATTTGTTACAGATGTTTTGGAGACAGATGTATATAACAATTCCTTCTGATCCGAGAGCAATTAAAAGATGCGAAGAATCTCAATGCTTAGTACAATACAAGTTTTTGAGTTACCCATATGATCCTGGAGGAGTTCATGGGATGACAGGGGATACGGTTGCTTTCACAAGCTACCATGAGGTTGGCACATGCCGGAGGATGTGCAGGTTTAGAGGGGGTGGATGTCGTGTTGTGACACGTACATAGTAGGAACGCATCCTACAAGAGTTATCTTGTAATTTTTTAGATCCATAATTATCTTTCCTATAATGTACATATGCATATTTAAGTATAATAATAAGCCTTCTATCTCCTCCTATTATTTTTCTCAAGGGTAACCTATTCCTACTTTACCATCAGAAAATACTATGGGAAAAGCATCAATAGCTCCGCCTCTTTAACTTGGGGCAAAAAGCATTGATTATTTATTTCTACTATTTCATTATCATCTCACACCCTAGCTAGATCCTATATCTAGGGTAAACTCCAATATATATATATTCTATGTATTTTTTATACTTTTCTTATATTTCTTTTTAAATAGCTACTAGGAGAGAATCAAATCCTAGTGGGACACTAGGTGGCATGATTTCAAAGATACACTTATTTTAATGCATTATTGCAAGCATGATTACAAAACTTTGTCAAGGAGCAATGTCATGCTTTCATATGGCATGAGGTGTCCTTTGGAATTAAATGAAAGTCTAGGCTAAGGAGACCACATGAAGACTTTTGCTGCTATAAATGGACCCTATTTTGATGAATTTTTTACACAAGGTTCCAATCCGAATTGAAAAACGATTTTGAAATGAAAATCGTAGCTAATGAGCTGAAGTTTTTGCCCATATTTTTACTTTTTTATTTGGAGCCACGGTTGAGGAGATATGATCCAAATACTGGACCCCAGTCTGCCCACATCATGTAGGGACAGCTCATTTCCAACTTTTCCAATTCCTGTTCACACTGGCTCCTCTCTTCTTGTGTAAACCCTTGTGGGTTCCCTTCACCTATAAAAGGGGACCTCTTATTCCTTGGAAAGAACTCAAGCATTCAAGCCATTGATGAGAGGAATTCTTGAGGGAGTGAGTAGTAATGCCTAATTGTACTTAGCCATTAACAAAAGCCCAAGCCTACACTTTCTCCTAGAGGGAGACTAGCCATTCTTGCAACAAGCTAACCTTGGAAGATCAACTCTAATCAAAGAAGGTCTTGCACTTGGTGTATCAATCAAAGTGGAATTATCCACTCTTCTTCTCTCTCCCATCAATAATGGTGCCGAAGGGTTTCAAGTAAGATGTGTTCTACATTGATGTTTTCTTGATTTCTTGTTGTTTTCATTTTCATCTCTAATCCAACATATATATATATATATATATATATATATATATATATATATATATATATATATATATATATATATATATATGTATGTATCTAATATCATCTCCTTAACCAAACCTATCTCTCTCATTCTTAGTAATTCATCCTCTCTAGGTTCTCTTGCTATAGGTACATCTCTCCCCGCAGTATCCTTATTGCCTACGGGCAAGAATAGGGCTTGGGAGGGAAACTTCTCATCTCTTCACTTCTCTCATATCTAAATTTCTCACATACTATCCTAGATGAATAACCCACATGATGATCATTTCTATCGCTTTCACTCTGTATGATCTATTAGAATTAACGTATGGATTAGCCGTAAAATACACTTTCAACAACGTATAGTGTTTCTCTTCAGCCCTGAAAGGCTCAATGAAATACTTCTATCACCGGATCCCATCATACTACCTCTCATAGACTATAATTTTTCTTTTGATGTAAGCGTAGTTATCTTGCTATGAACCAAGAGGATTTGTACACACAATTAATCCCAATCACTAGACAAAATATATATTATGGTAAGCACAAAACTACAATTCCAAAGAACAATTTGTAGCCTATTTGGTCAGCCAAGATTGAATGCCATTAACTCATCCATTAACCCTTTCATATTACCCATGATACTATATGACCATAGCCTTGATGTTTTCATCTTCGTATTGTTTTGACATTCTCTTTTGCGTTCTTTCTTTGTGTGTGTGAATGCAAGAGAGAAAGAGTGAGTCTTCTTTGATTGCACTTCTTTTCAAACCCTAGTCTTCATGGCATCTATGGTTTAACTCCTTCATATAGTTTTTGTTGAGTTCTCTCACAAACTCTCACAGCCATAAGCCCGGTGCTTTCCTGGCAAGACCGCAAATTTCTCGACAACGTGCACTAGCATCAATGAGGTTAGAAGATTTCTGGGAGCATGTGTCTTCTATGTTATTTGGATTCCACATTATGCACATGTAGCTGATCCTCTTTATCAGTTGCTTAGAAAGAATCAGAAGTTTAAATGGATAGAAGCACATGTAAAATCCATGAAAAAGCTAAAGGAGTTGCTCCAGTCACCAACAACTTTGAGAAAGGTAGACTATGAGTGTCAAAGGCCAGTAATTGTGACAGTAGACACCAGTCCTACAGGGATTGGTTGGACAATAGGGCAAGATGACAAAGAAGGACACAGGTATGTGGTAAGATTTGGAGCAAATGTGCTAAGTGCTCACCAAAGAAACTATCCACAAATAAAGAGAGAGTTATGGGGTATGGTTACAGCCTTGAAAACTGAGAAAGAGTACCTAATTGGTGCATGTGTGGTTGTAGAAACAAATTGTCTACCACTTCTTGGGATGATTACAAGCTGCTCAACTCCAGACATTGCTATGTTGCGGTGGATTTCCTACATTAAGTCCTTAAATCCTGAGTTTAAGCACATTGCAGGTAAAGACAATATAGTGGCAGATATGCTATCAAGGGCAAGGTATGAAGATGAGTCACAAATGATTGACGAGGGAGATGATGTAGGCACAAAGTTCTATTCTATCTCTCATGTCAAAGGTAACAGTGTCTGCATGACTAATCTACTTGAATCATTCTTGAAAGAGCTTTATGAAGGTGATTGGCTTCTTATTGGAAGCTACTTGAGTACTCTAACAAAATAGGATGATTGGTCTGAACAAGAATTCAAGAGGATACGCAGGAAAGCATATGGGTACTTTTTGAGGGATGGTTACTTGTGGAAGCATCCTAAACAAAAGGGTGCTACACCACAAAGGGTTATATGTAAAAAAGAGACTCAAGTAAAGCTCATGCAAGAGTTTCATGAGAGTCTATGAGCTGGACACAGGGGTGTATGGGCAACCTTCTCCAAGTTGAAAGAAAAATACTGGTGGAAGGGTATGTATAAAGATGTATCTCAGTTTGTAGAGACATGTGTAACTTGTCAAGTGTATTCAAATGTTCGACATCGTGATGGATTGCACCCTACATATCCACTAGCCATGCACTATAAATGGGTTGTGGATCTAGTCACAATGGCTCTAGGACTCTGGCAGATGAGATACTTGGTTCTTGCACGAGAGGACCTAACTAACCAGGTTGAAGGAAGAGCATTAAGAGCTAAAACCATAGAAGCTGTGTGCAAATTCCTTCTTGATGAGGTGATTTACCGTTATGGTTGTGTGGGAAAAATCACTGCAGATAGAGGTGAACTGGATGCCGAAGAAGCAAGGGAGTTCTTTTCTAGATTAGGAATCAAGCTTTCTCTTACTACACCTTACAACCCTGAAGGCAATGGAAAGAGTGAAAGAGGGCATCCTCCTATCATCAAAGCTTTGGCCAAGGATTGCGAAGGAAGAGTTGGTGAGTGGCCAAAACTGTTACCATATGCTTTATGGGCTGATCGTACAACACATAGCTCAGTAACGGGCTACATGCCTGCGGAGCTAATGTATGGTCAAAAGCCAGTGATGCCGATTGAAGATACAATTCCCACATAGAATGTACTACCTTGGCAAGAGGGGCTTAGCAGGGAAGATCTCCTTGCACTGCGTATAAGGCAACTACAGAGAAGACCTGGAGACATTGAAGCTACAAAAGGACGACTCAAAAATGCAAGGTTGAAAAACAAGGACTACTTTGATAAGCGACATCGACTCAGGGGCAAAGCAATTGACAAAGGTGACTGGGTTTTAGTGTATGATAGTAGCCATGATAACCAGCACACAGTCATGCATAAGTTTTCAAAAAGATGGTTTGGACCGTATGTTGCAAAAAATGTGCAAGAAAATGCTACGTAGAGCTTGTCTGAACTAGATGGTACAGAAGTAAATATTCCCATTGCAGGAAAAAGGATCAAAATGTTTAAGAGAAGAGGAGACAATGATCTAGAAGATGTTGATGAGGAAGAAGAGCAAACCACAGGTAAAGATCAAAGTGAAGATGAAGATTTGGAATCATCCAGTGAAGAAGAAAGCAAGGAAGATGTACAAGAGGGCTGATCTTACAAAGAAATAATGTGGCACATACCGGATGATGTGCAGGTTTAGAGGGGGTGGATGTCGTGCTGTGACACGTACATAGTGGTAACGCATACTACAAGATCTATCTTGTAACTTTTTAGATACATAATTATCTTTCCTATAATGTACATATGCATAATTAAATATAATAATAATCCTTCTATCTCATCCTATTATTTTTCTCAAGGGTAACCTATCCTTACCTTACCATCAAAAAATACTATGGGAAAAGCTAAATAGCTCCGCCTCTTTAACTTGGGACAAAAAGCATTGATTCTTTATTTCTACTATCTCATTATCACCTCACACCCTAGCTAGATCCTATATCTAGGGTAAACTCCAATATATATATATTCTATGTATTTTTTATACTTTTCTTATATTTTTTTTTAAATAGCTACTAGGAGGGAATCAAATCCTAGTGGGACACTAGGTGGCATGATTTGAAAGATAAACTTGTTTTAATGCATTATTGCAAGCATGATTACAAAACTTTGTCAAGGAGAAATGTCATGCTTTCATATGGCATGAGGTGTCCTTTGGAATTAAATGAAAGTCTAGGCTCAGGGGACCACGGGAAGACTTTTGCTGCCAGAAATGGACCCTATTTTGATGAATTTTTTACACAAGGATCCAATCCGAATTGGAAAATGATTTTGAAATCAAAATCGTAGCTAATGAGCTGAAATTTATGCCCATATTTTTACTTTTTTATTTGGAGCCACGGTTGAGGAGATATGATCAAAATACTGGACCCCAGTCTGCCCACATCATGCAGGGACAGCTTATTTCCAACTTTTCCAATTCCTATTCACAATGGCTCCTCTCTTCTTGTGTAGACCCTTGGGGGTTCCCTTCACCTATAAAAGAGGAACTCTTCTTTCTTGAAAAAAAAAAAGCATTCAAGCCATTGATGAGAGGAATTCTTGAGGGAGTGAGTAGTAATGCCTAATTGTACTTAGCCCCATTAACATAAGCCCAAGCCTACACTTTCTCCTAGAAGAAGACTAGCCATTCTTGTACGCTATCCTTGGAAGATCAACTCTAATCAAAGAAGGTGTTGTACTTGGCGTATCAATCAACGTTGAATTCTCACCTCTTCTTCTCTCTCCCATCAATAATGGTGCCGAAGGGTTTAAAGTAAGATGTGTTCTACATTGATGTTTTCTTGATTTCTTGTTGTTTTCATTTTCATCTCTAATACAACATATATATATGTATCTAATCTCATCTCCTTAACCAAACCTATCTCTCTCATTCTTAGTAATTCATCCTCTCTAGGTTCTCTTTGCTATAGGTACATCTCTCCTCGCAGTATCCTTATTGCCTACGGGCAAGAATAGGGCTTGGGAGGGAAACTTCTCATCTCTTCACTTCTCTCATATCTACATTTCTCACATACTATCTTAGATGAATAACCCACATGATGATCATTTATATCGCTTTCACTCTGTACGATCTATTAGAATTAACGTATGGATTAGCCGAAAAATACACTTTCAACAACGTATAGTGTTTCTCTTTGGCCCAGAAAGGCTTAATGAAATACTTCTATCACCGGATTCCATCATACTACCTCTCATAGACTATAACTTTTCCTTTGACGTAAGCGTAGTTATCTTGCTATGAACCAAGAGGATTTGTACACACAATTAATCCCAATCACTAGACAAAATATATATATTATGGTAAGCA
This sequence comes from Adiantum capillus-veneris, assembly GCF_014529385.1. Lineage (NCBI taxonomy): Eukaryota > Viridiplantae > Streptophyta > Polypodiopsida > Polypodiales > Pteridaceae > Adiantum > Adiantum capillus-veneris. The sequence goes on along the minus strand of NC_140952.1, from coordinate 44,884,575 downwards.
CAAAACTACAATTCCAAAGAACAATTCGTAGCCTATTTGGTCAGCCAAGATTGAATGCCATTAACTCATCTATTAACCCTTTCATATTACCCATGATACGATATGACCATAGCCTTGATGTTTTCATTTTCGTATTGTTTTGACATTCTCTTTTGTGTTCTTTCTTTGTGTGTGTGAGTGCAAGAGAGAAAGAGTGAATCTTCTTTGATTGCACTTCTTTCCAAACCCTAGTCTTCATGGCATCTATGGTTTAACTCCTTCATATAGTTTTTGTTGAGTTCTCTCACAAACTCTCACAGCCATAAGCCCGGTGCTTTCCTGGCAAGACCGCAAATTTCTCGACAACGTACAACACCTCCCCGACAACGACATCAAAAATTCAGATCACAGGGGACTTGATGTACGTTGTGAGTGAGCCACTAAGGCTAAAAACACAAAACCTAGATGCAGGTAAACTCGTAGATGGAGTCGGGTGTGTCACTCACACCTCTATAGCTGTCCATGAAGGAAACCCATGCCGTAGTGAAGAGGGAGCTCGTTGCCTCTACTCAACCACCCCACTCCGACTGTATCGTTGCCATACACTTGCTCTACACACATACACACATACACATACTCTCATTTTGGAGTATTTCTATAAATAAATACAATGATAAACTATCAAAATAGAGTCACCCTTCAACTTTGAGGGCTCAGTGTGATTTTGTGGCATTCAAAACGAAAAGTAAATCCACTCTTCAAATCACCTTCAAGAGGAAATATAGAGTCACCCTTCATCAAATAGTGTTGATGCTCCCTGGGCTCCTCTCTCTCTCTCTCTCTCTCTCTCTCTCTCTCTCTCACACACACACACACACACACACACACACACACACACACACACACACACACACACATGCACACACATGCACACACATAGACACACACACAAACAAACACATGACAGTGTCGCATGTGAGGATGTAATAGATTTTCAATAGGTGTGCTCCTCCTCTCTTAGCAAAGTATGTCCTCGGGGTGGGGAGAGTGATCCTGGATGTACTAAGCATACAAAGTTTTCACGTCTGCCATCCCCTTCCATTTTAAGGCTATTCAAAATAAGTGCGCTTAAAAATTTGAGGTTTATTGTATTTAGATATAGATTCTAATCTTACCTGAGGAAAACCAGTAAAATTTTGAAAGTTTTAGTATAACAATTCTTAAAAATTTTACCTAAAAACTGAAAGAGTAATTAGTGTGTCCCTTATTTACTATAACATTATTTCAATCAATAAAAAAGATTTTGCACGCTCCTCAAGACACCTCTCTCTCTCTCTCTCTCTCTCTCTCTCAGATACACACACACACACATGTCCTTCTACTTTGGGGCTATTCGAGTCTGGTGTTTGATTAAAATAATGGAGTTTAGTGTAATTTTAATGGACTAAAACTACAAAAACTTAGCTAGATTCCAAGTTTGCCTTGAAGTAGACCGGTAAAATGTTGTTAGTGGACGTATAAACAATTCCCAAAATTTTAAACTTTTATGGTCAGTTTCCTTCAAAAATCAAAGTTGAGCCACCCCTCAATTGACTTTCAAAAGGAAATGTAAATTCTACCTTCAATAGGAAAAGTAGAGTCAGAAGAACAAAGACTCAACCAACCAAGCTAGCTCCTTTGGACCATGTGCACTCATAAGGACGTTTATATTGATTTGCACGAGATGTACGCGATCTGTTACAGAAAAGGAAAAGTAGAGTCAACCTTTTTTTAATAACTTGTTCTTTTTTTTATATAAAGCTCGCAATTGTGAGTAAATTATATTGAATAACTTGTTCTTAGGTTGAAAGTTGAAAGGTTCACATGTTCCAAGCTTAAAAGGATTAAGACATTTTGTAAGGTTTTCTTTGAAGTGAAGCAATGAGTGACACTTAAAGTTTCTCTCCATCCTTAAAAATTTTAAGCTCCATTATATATTTTTTATCATACCTCTAAGAATCTTTTTGGTAACTATTTTTTATGCTTTTGGAATATATTGGAATCTAAATTCATTGTTATACTTGTTTTTAAAAAATATAATATGATAACAAATATTTTAAAATATTAATTTCACTTTGTTGTTTCCCCTCTTTCAAAGAAGTTTCTTATTACTAAATTCCTCTCAATAGCCATCATACTTTTACATTGTCTAGATTTAGACATATGAGAGGCTTTAGTTATGACATCACCTCCTACTAAAAGTCACACGTAAATCTAGACTACACTCCCTACATTTTTGCAAACTAGGCCAAACTCCCCATGTGAATGTTTGTAGAGTAAAAAACATCATAGTGGTTCCTTTTTTGAAACTCACCATGGGATGGCCCTGCTAATCCCTCCATTTTCTGTTAATCCCTCCATTTTCAGTCAGACTAGTGGGGTTTCTATTTTCCTTGAGAGTGTTGGAAACTTTTATTTTTCTAGAGTATGACTCCCCCCACTTCCTTTGAGTGTGACCCAAGCCAAATGCACAAGCCCTTGCACGCACTTGCTATTGCCAATTGAGCCACTATGTTTTGGATGAGTGAAATGGCACTGAGTAATCTCCCTCAAAGCTAGAATGCTCCATCCCCTCCAAGAGTCCCAAGCTTACTATTCAAAATTGACCCCACCAAATCACATAAATGGCTCCTTTATTACATTAGCCGATACCTTTGCAGATACGGTTCTGCTCCACAACCTACCCTTGTAGGTGCATACTACTCAAAATGTTTCTAGGTAAGAGTTCAATCTATCTTTGTTATATTAGCCAAAATCTTTGCAAATATGGTGAAGCTCCACAATCTACACTTGTAGGTGCATAGCAAGGTCTCTAGGTAAGCTTTGAACTCGCAAAAAGTTGGCTTTGACTCTACTATCATTGAGATAACCAACTCACCCAATGGGTTTTGATGCATATTGCATACCCCTTTTTAATATAAAAAAATACTCAGCGCACTATCCCCTCCCATTTTCTCTTCACAGCATTATCCAAGATTCGGCTCGAAAAGGTGTTGACCCCTCTGTTTACCAAGCCTATTATCTTATTGTAATGATAGTGAGAACCACAGACATAAATTTCATACCATAGGACACAATCAATCCGAGTAGTGCATGGAGGCTACAAGAGGTTGTCAAACTCTTGAAAAACACATTCAATCTATACTTATCCAAAACAACACTCAATCGCATGTCAGGCAGCAAAAGCTAGTTACGACACTGCAAGGAAATCTCATCATTTTACCAAGAAAACAAAGTCCAAACGAGCCAAAACTTATAGGACATGTATATAACACCTAAGCGCACACACCCATACAATCGAATTTCCATTTTGGCTACTTTTCAAAATTGCAATTAATAGTTGTAGTGCAGATTTGACCTAACTATTTTTTATCCACAATGCACCTATTAGCTTTGCAATAATCACCTATTACCCCTCCTATGCATAAAATGCAGTTTTGATATGTAAAATGTGACTTATGAGCAGATTTAGGAAGAGGTTAATGACATTGATATTAGAGATTCATCGTGAGAAACTTACAATGCCGTGCATAGAGATTTCACCTGCGAATGCAATGCAAGAATCATCACTTCAAACAGACCATCCACAAGGGAGATATAAGATTTAGAATGAAGAGGAAGAATACATGTTCTTTGTAAATGCCCGTCGCTTCATTATCCAAATTAAACTTGAAAAACCCTCACAGAAGTTGGCTTTTATGCCTTGCCATAAGGTTTTAGATAAAAAAATAAAGAATTGAGGGATCAAGAGTTACAATATGGAAGTTTATAGCCCTATTGGAATAGACTCATAATTAAATTTTCAATAATGTACTTTCTTTGGGAATCAATAAATTACAATAGACTTGATCCCTCAATTAAATAGACTTGACCCCTTGCTTCCTTATTTTTTATTTTTAGATAAAAAATAAAGAATCGAGGGATCAAGAGTTACAATATGGAAGTTTATAGCCCTACTGGAATAGACTCATAATTAAATTTTCAATAATGTACTTGCTTTGGGAATCAATAAATTACAATGGCTCATGGTTGTAAGTGTACAAAGTGTATGAAAAAATAAACTAACACATCCTTATTGTGTCTCTAGATCATCCTATGTTATCTAAGCTACTGGCATTCCCTCCCTCCTATTGTGGGTTGTCCGTGCCACAACTTCAAGGAACCGGGTAGTCGTTCGGCTTTTGTACTTTTTGTCGCTTATTTAGATCATCAAGGGCATCATTGTACTTGATCTACATCTTTTTGTCGGCCTCTGTCAAAAACTACATATCAATCGGATGATCTAGCTCCATAGCGGTGTATGCAAAAAAGACTACTTGCATGCTCTCTACCATGGGACCAAAAGTATTAGATTGAAAGGTGAAGAAGCTGGTGTAGAAGGCCTCTTCAAAGGTTTGCATATAGTATGAGGGAAAAACCATGACTCTGGAAAAAAATCCATAGAGTACTATGTCACTTGGTTGATCAGAGAGATCGTAGCATAGCCCTGGATTCCCTTCCCTAAAAGCCATCCATGATGCATCACCTTTTTTTGCATAGTGGAAGGTATGTTTGCACGTGAGGATCATTTTGGCTATCTTGATCATTATATTACATGCGAGATCAGGGATACAATTGAAGATCTCCATGGATTCTGTAATCATCTTTATCATGTGATCCTTGTTTGCTTGTCTTTTGGGTGGGAAGAACCTTGGGTAATTTAGCCAGGTAGGATGTTTCTTCAGTAGTTGTTGATGTCTTCCCCAAATCCTAACTCTAGACATCAGACAAAAATAGGATCCTTGTAGATCTTTGGTGGAGCTTGAGTGTACAGAATTATGTATCTTCGATGCTTCTTTACCATGTCTTTCTCCACAAGGGATGTAGGTCTGATGCTTCTGTATTCTATCCTCCGTTAGTCTTCCCTTCACTTTGAGCACTTCGTACATGACCAGCAAATAGGGAAAAGATTAGTGATGCCAAGTAGTAGATATTTTCTATGAAGTGAGTTGGTCTACATTAGCAAAATGCAGTATCTGGGCTTCCCACTCCATTGCCTCCTTCCAGATATCTCCAATCTCCTAGATTATCTAAACCTTAAGATCCTTTTCAGCTTTTGCAGTGAAATTGTCTAAGGGCCCTTCAGGCACTGGATCTATCATTTCTTCTTCTTAGATAGAGCCAGATGTTCGGTTGGGTCTATGCTCTATAAGAACTGGATAGTTTCTATCTCTAAGCCTACTAGTTTTTCCGTTCCTTCTTCAGAAGTATGTGCTTTTTCCTTGGATTGCACTTTTACTGCATCCAACTCACCTTGGAGCTTTGCTATTTTCCTATGATACTCCTCTTATTTGTTCATAAAATTGCGATAAAGTTCCCTCCTTTGCATCTACTCTAGCTTCAGTTTTGTTTCAAGGTATTTGCATTCATTCTCCATTGCTTGGTAGATCATATCAAAGCCTTGAAGAGTAAGTACTGTAGGATTGGCTTTTAGCATGTCTAGAAGCTCACTTTGATCTTTCAACCTAGCGTCTTCATGTGCCACTTGCATGTTGGAGATGTCCAGTTGCATTTGCAACCATTGTGCATGTGCATTGATGTCACGTATTGTAGAGTCCAATTCTTTGATCTTCTTTTCTGGGCTTTCTCTTGCACTTGTCAACTGCTCAACTAGTCTTGTGATTTTTGGAGAGGTCCGCTTGCTTCTTTGTGTTGGCCTCTTGGAGCCTTCATATTTCTACCTTTGATGTCTCATACAAAGCCTTATACTCCTCTCCTCAGTGTCACATGAAATTAGCCAACCCAAGATAGATGCCCCCCTTTCATATTCGAGGCCCTTACTAGATCATTTTACTTTGTGAATAATTTATGGGACCTCCCCAGAGACATATATGCTTGGCTAGCCCTTGAGTCATCCCAATAGCTAGAACTACAGGGGGAGACAATGTGCTCGTATGTGCATATGACATCGTAGTTTTAATCACATAGCTTCAGCATCGATAGATTGCCTCCATTTCAGTACTCCTTGGATGAACCCTCCTTATCTCTCATAGGGATAGAGATCACTAGACTTATACATCAGGATTTGATTCAGCTAGATACCAGAAGCACATGGATACAGTTGATACAAGAGTTGGGTACGAAGATGGATTTCTATAGAGAGAATCTTATCTAGCTAATAGAGGATGGGTATGTGATTAGATTGGCCTATATGGACACCCATTTATCCTATGGGATACGATGTGTTATTAATTAGATGTGCACATCATCGCATTAGCTAGAGATTGAGACTGGCAGAGTAACGAGAGTACTAGCAAAGGCGAGGATATGTCAATTGTGTCACTATAGAGCTAGAGACAAAGTTACATCACATTTGTCATTGTCCGGTACACTATGAGATACGAGGCCATTTTCACTATCTATTGAGAGAGGGCTTTTGACCGTTGGCTAGAGTAATGAGATATCCCAATCAACGGATTGTTTTTGATAGAGTTTTGCAGACATAGGGAGAGTCTCTTGAGGAGACCAAGCAGGGGGGGACATTCAGAGAGGGAGATCACTGACTTCTTTAGAGCAGAGACACAGCAGCTAGATGAGCATGCTTAGTGCATGATTCAGAGTAAACTTCAGAGCCACTTATACCAAAGGTATTTTAGTAGATAGAGAAATGATCTCGGGAGAGCTAGACGCCCACATCTACAAGGGAAACCATGATATCGGCAAAGGCTCCATCAAAGGATCGGGACTATTCTAGCATTCTGGCGCCCTTTCTCCTTCACCAAGTGATGCACACCATTTCTCCCACAGGTTGGAAAACTTTCCTTCATAGCTTCTATAGTCATTGGGTGATGTTTGGCGTAGCTCTAAGAGCTGTCTCCATATCTCCTCTGGAAGCTCATGGCGGCGAAATTCTTCGATGAAGGCCATCTTTAAGGACTCCCAGTCTCTTCTTTCTTCAGGTGCCAAAGTTTGATACCATAATTTTGCACCTTCCCTCAAGACCAAAGGAAAGGCCCTTAACTTAGTAGCTTCGTCATCCCTTCCCGATACCAAAAAGGCCATTTCCAAATTATCCGAAAAGTCTGGAGCAACCTCCCCAGGCTTACCATAAAAATTAGGGAAGGCCATAAGTGAGAGAGTAAACAATTACACAAACAGCTCCAATTTATTTTAAAATAGAGTATGGTAATTACAATTTGGAGCTTTAGCACAACTTAGCTCCAAATAGGATAAAGATCGACACATCAAAGGAATGGTAATAGTCTAGTAAGGGTAGAATGACAGGATGAGGAGAGCGCAAGATTTCCCCAAGTCTCTCGGCTCCAAACAACAGGGCTATTCTTTGCTGATAAAAGATTTTTCTATCAATACAAATATTCACACGGATATGACACACAAAATGGAAAGGAAACATGAGGGGATCATTGTCATAAAATCTAATATCTAACTAACCCAAATGATTTTCTCATATTAAATTGATCACTTAATGTGGGAGAATAAACGGGAACAAGTGTGAAGATATAGGTATGTGCTTTTAGATCTATCTCAACACGGGGCCAATGTAAAGGGGCCCAAAAGGGAGATGGTCTATCAAAGAGCAAGGCTAACCAATGGAGCATAAGACCTTAGGGTTAGCTTCATTGAAGACCTCCAATAAATGTGTGTAAAAGTCCTTTTGACCTTAAGTAAGCTAGGGCTGAGCTTGAGGTGGGAACCCGGCCCAAGCTCGAGGTGCTTGTCTTGCTTGAGGTGCTTGTCATGCTTGAGGTGTTTTTCATGCTTGAGGTGCTTGATTAAGATGCTTGAGGTGCTTGACTGGCTCCATGCTTGAGGTGCTTGACTTGCTGCATGATTAAAGTACTTGAGGTGCCTTGAGAAGCTTGCCTGAGATGCTTGTGGGAACCCCCCTAGTTCAAGTGCTTTGTCATGCTTGGTGAGCAAGGTGCTTTATCACCTAAAATTCAAAAGCATTCCTACAAGAGGGGGGGCGATCCCTTTTCCTAGGGCCTAGAGAGAGAACACCCACTCACACACACAAGGGAAGCCCATCTTGAAGAGGCAGCAAGGACACATGTCAGGCCCCTACCCATGTTACCTTCATGTGTTGCTTGAAGCCTATTGGCTAGGCTTCAAAGGGGTCCAATGATAAATTACATGAATTATCTAATTGTTTTAGCATTTATCAAGTCCTCTCTCTCAAAGGGGAAAGGGGGAAACTTGTCCCAAGGCTACCCATGTTGCTTGTAATGGCTCCTGCTTGTGATTGGCTAGGCCTGGAGGGGTCCAATGAGCTTCAGGCATGAGCTACAAGGGGGGGTCGACCCAAGCAAGCTAGGGGGTTGCCTAGGGGGTATACTCACCCACACACACTCACAAGCACTCTCATTGTGTGATATGCAAAGTGCAAGAGCTCCCTCTCCAAGCAAGTAGAGGTTGAGAGCCTACACCAACACTCTTGGCTATGGAGTGCAAATCCAACCAAGAGCCATGCTTCAATGCTTAAGCTTGCCATCTCCTTCTTCTTCATTACTATGCTATTATGTATGCTAGCAACAAGAGTATGATAAGTGAGGAACTAATTCTTTCTCCTACGAAATGTTTCTTCTTCCTCTTCCCTACCCTCATTCCCTGCTAGCTCTCTCCACCTTCGAAGGTGTTTGAGGTCTTGGGACTGAGGCTTGGGATAGTTAAAGCTTTCTTCAAGTTTATGTTATGTTTGTGGTGCATGAAGCCTTCCATCTTCATGGCATCACCTAGGTCACAAGGAACACAAAGACTGTATTGTAACAAGTCTCTCTTTATGGGAGAAATCATAATACAAATGCCTATTGGAGGGGGGACCGGCTCCACATAAATCGGGTCCTCAATTGTTGTCATGTTCTCTAAACTCTCTCTCTTGCAAAAGTATTGTCTATGCCAAGTTAACTAATTGCTATGATTATGTTGCTATCTTCAATTATGTATACCCACTATGCTCACAAAATCATTTCTTGAAAGTACTCTCATTAAATTCCGCTATTCTCAAATTGAATAGGCAAATTCCATTACATTGGTATCAGAGCATTTGGTTTCTCTTTTCTTGCTTAAGAAGAGAGGTCCTTAAGTAGCCTATAAATGGTTGATGTTGTTAATTATAATAGAGTAATTGGAACTGGGATCTAATACCGGTTTTGTTAAGCCCACTATGTGGGGGATGGTGCACACCTCGGGAGCTTTGGACTTAATAATGGAGTCTTTTTAGACTTGCCTACGGCTTTACCATTATTGAGCCATAAGAAGTCCGAAAGGAGCTAGCCCTTGGCAACTCTGCTATGTTAGACCTACTCCTCTACTGTCTATAATTAACCACTTTGAGCCGTGGGTGTAGATACTTAAGAGCCAATTTTCAAAGGCTAAGAGGAGTGGCAACTAAGGTTTTGAATTGCCAAAGCATACACTAAGTACATACATAAAATTTTGTTAACATGGCTGACAATAATCAAGAGAGTAGAATGAACATTGATAGCTTTGATTTTTCACATGAAGGTGCTAATGATGATGCTCCCATGTTTGTGAATTATCTTGTGACTAGGTTGCAACAAGCTATGGGCAACCCTACCTTGCAAGCCGAAGTTACTCAACAACTTCGTGCCTATGGAATTTCCCCTCCTCTCCAAGAGGAGAGAGAGCTTAGGAGGCCTCTTGAAGAGACCCCCAAAAGAAGACTCTCTCCCATTCGAGAGGAGGAATCCAAAGAGAAAGAAAGCAATGAAAGTCTAAGTTCTTCTGAAGATGTGGCTCCACGAAGAAGGCGGTCTAGACGATCGCCTACTCCTCCCAAGAGGAAAAGAGCAACCCATAGTCCTTCTCCTCATCACTCTCAAAGGCAAGAGAGGAAACAAAGGAAGAAAAGGGCTAGGAAGAGGTCACCCTCTTCTCCTTCTTCTTCACCTTCCTTCTCTTCCGATGAAAGTTATGGCTATTCTCATAGAGAATACAAGAGGGGAGGGCATCGCAAATCATTTCCTGCATGGCGAAGGTCACAAAAGCTAAAGAAGTTCAAGGAGGGAGGAAAGAGTATCTCTTTTCTCACCTACGATGGCACCTTTGGTGCTACCGACAAAGTGTTGGCCTTCATCCAGCAATTTGATGCGGCCTTTGGGGACGAGGGCTTCACAGAGTCCTCCAAGCTACGCCATGTAGCTATGCACTTCCAAAAATCAGCTCGTCAATGGTGGGCTAGCCTTCGTGGCAATGGAGAAGCCCCAAAGACATGGAAAACTCTACGAGTTTCCATCATGAAGCAATTTCTTCCAAGCGATACTAAAGATAAAGTTCTTACCGAATGGCGCGGCTTGAAGCTCCTCTCTCATGAGTCTATCAACAAGTATGTAGATAAGTTTTGGGATTTACATCTCAAAGCTACTATCTTTCAAAAGATAGACTTTGCCGAGCAAAGACAACAATTCTGTGCGGGATTACCTGAAGAGATGGCCGAATATATCAACTCTCAACGGCCCGGTACTATTACCGAAGTAATCCACCACACCATGGTTGCTTCACGCATCAATTTCCATCAAGGGGCTAGACGTAATGTCAAGCCCATGGAAAACAAAGATAAAAATGATGCAAAGGGGAAATCCAATGCTCAAAATAATTCCCAAGGCACTTCCAACAACAACAACAACAATCGGTCCAAGGAGAAGGGAGTTTACAAAGGTAAAAACAAACTCTCTCCTGAAGAGCTTGAAGCTTTTCGCAAGGACCATAAGTGTTTCAAGTGTGGGGAGCAAGGACATGGCTATCGTTCTTTCCCCAAGAAGAATACTCGCAATGAGACTCCTAGGGCTTCCACCATCAAAGCTCCAAAAGAGGATGCTCATTGCAAAGGATCATCACTCTCCTATGCTTGGGGAAAGGTAAGAGAGCATGATGCCTTCATCTTGTTTGACCCTGGCTCTACTCTCAACTTCATATCAATAGAGTTGGCCACCAAGTTGGGCATTCAAGATTTTGAGATGGGAGATATAGTAACAGCTGATGCAGCTTTCAAGGGACAACAAGCCTCCGTTACTCCCTTGATTGGGAAGTTGAGGCTTCATGTCCAAAGCTATGTCGACAAAGAAGACTTCTTCATCTCTCCCCTCCAACATCAGGATGTTATCCTAGCGGCACCATGGTTTGATCGCATGGCTGCCAACATGAAGTTCCCTGAAAGGAGAATTTACTTCACCTACAGGGGAAAGAATATGTTTATAGATGCTAATGAGCGTGGTCGCACTATTCCACTTGTAAATCCTCTTTCTTTTGATAAATCAATGAAGAGCTCAGTTTCTGCGTACATGATTTATGTCAAAGAGTCTCTAAAAGCTAATAATGTTTCATCAAATGAAAATGATAGGAATCAAGAAGAGTTAGACTTGTCTACTTTTCTAAAAGGATTCCAAGATGTATTCATCGATGATATCCCTATGGACCTACCTCCAAAACGAGGGGATGATGACCATCGTATTGAGCTCCTTCCAGGAAGCTCACCACCTAACAAACCTCCTTATCGAGTCTCACAAGCTCAACAAGAGGAGATCATGAGGCAAGTACAAGAGCTGGTAGACAAAGGGATGGTGAGGCCTAGTTCCTCTCCCTTTTGTTCTCCAGTCCTTTTAGTGCAAAAGAAAGATGGTACATACCGTATGTGTGTGGACTATCGAGCACTAAACCATATCACTATCAAAAACAGATTTCCCGTACCTCGGGTAGAAGATCTGTTTGATAAGCTACAAGGCTCTACCTACTTCAGTAGGATTGACCTTAAGAGTGGCTATCATCAAATAAGGATAGTGGATGAGGATATCTTAAAGACCACGTTTCGCACAACATTTGGTCTTTATGAATATCTAGTCATGCCTTTTGGCTTGACTAATGCACCAGCTACGTTCAATCGTTTGATGGAGAAAATTTTTAGACCATATCGAAAATTCACTGGAGTGTTCTTCGATGATATCGTCATCTACTCCAAGTCTTTGGAGGAACATAAGCAACATCTCCAAGTGATTTTTCAAGCCTTGAGGGAGAACAAACTTTTTCTCAACCAAAAGAAAAGTGAATTCTTCCTTCAAGAGATTCAATATCTAGGCCATATTATCTCTCACGATGGTATTCGTATGGATCCATCAAAGTTAGAGGTAATAAAATCATGGCCTAACCCAAGGAATCTACATGAGCTAAGAAGCTTTATTGGTATGTGTGCATACTATAGACGCTTCATAGCAAAATTCTCTCAAGTAGCAGGACCACTACACGACTTAACCAAGAAGAACGTTAAGTTTGTATGCACTGCTGTGCGCTCCTTGCCGCATTGTCGAAGCAAGGGACTTGCCAATACACCGTATGCGAGCCACAAACGGCTCCAAGCACACAACAAGCCTAAACTAGCAAGCTCAAGAAAACAAAGGGTGTGTCACTCACCGCTCTACGCTCGCCTTCGTGGTGGATTCCTCGCCGCGATGAAGAAGAAGCTGCAGTCGTGCCGTGCTCAACCGCTTCGCCGCCGTCGTGCCTTCGTAATGCTCGATCGCACACACACTCTCCCTCTCTCTCTCTCTCTCACACACACACACACACAAGGAGGTGAAGAAGAAGAAGATGGAGATGGAGCAAGAGCACTCTTCAATTGCACAAATGAGAGAATGAGTAAAAATTAGGTTTAGTTGGCTTTTATAGGAGCTCACCCCATTCACACTTGGGCGCCCATGCTTAACCAACTAATCCCTTGAATGTCCAAGTTAAAGTGCGCCTCTCATCGACGATCACTCTACCTTTCCCTATTGGTCCGACAAGCCCGGTACCTGACTCTAAATCATACATAATACACGTCCATCGTAGGTGATGGGGTGTCCGTGTGCCGTGAGGGTTAACATGCCCCCCTTCCTGATGTAGATTCCGTCCTCGGAAGCTATTGAGTTGAAGCTGGTTCGTCGAGGTGGAAGAGCATTTGAGATGAATGTCCTTAGCCTTCTTCAGTCACTGCAAAATCAAACAACATTGGCACAGTAATTGCATTCTCTTAAAAATCATATGCAGTTTTAGATAGAAAAATTGATTGGTAAAAGAATTTCAAACAATTTGTTAGCAATGAACATTAAATTGCAATGTAATCAAATGCATAAACAGATGTAAAGGCAAAAAATTAAACAAGTCTGGGGTCGCTAATTTGACGGTCGAAAAGCACTAGAGATCGAATATTAATACCATGGGTAAGCTTCTTAACTTTCTGTGGTCAATTAAGTTGTTTAATCGTGAGAGCCAAGTATTCATGTTCGAGGGCTGACTAGAGGCTATACCTAGAAGACCTTGTAGTTAAGCTACCATAAAAGGAATTTCTCATGAAATCATCGCCTGACTGATTACTTTTTCTTTGACTCCCCAAAGTCTTTTCACATTGATTCAATTATGATGTGTGTGCTTATTTTGTATGCCTTGGGTTTTTTGCTTTTCAAGGAAAAGCGCCCACACTGGGAACCTCTAGGGCTCTAGTACCATAGGCGATACATGTGAGTGAAGTACCAAATCAAGCTGAGATTTCTCTTTCAGCTTAAAATTTTACATTGTGGCACTTTGATTTTTTGTTTGTTTATTTTCATCATTTTAATTTTGTAACTTTGGGGGGTCATATAACATTGTTACACTCCCCAGGCTCATCACATTAGTAAACTCCCTTTATAATACTTAAGCTAAAAGTCAATAGGGTCAAGCCCACTAGAAAGCCCTAGTACATTTCATACAATGCTGCCTAAATCGGATTAAGAACCTAAGTAACCATTGTTTATTAGGAAGGCATTCCCCATGGTATTAAGAGAAGATTTCTAACACCTAGCTTGGTCAAACTAGCTTAGTCGGACTGCTTGATTTTTACACCTAAACGAGTGATTATGACAAAACATTACATTGAATTAAATGTTTGATACTAAGCCAATGCGCTGAATAGTATTCTACCAATCACAATCAAAGCAGACAAACATGGATGCAAAAAAAATAAGGGCAATGCTAATGGACAAGAAACACCTGTTTGTGTCGATGGTCGCGCTTGATTTGAAGGTTCCATGAAGGTCCAAATCCTATCAATAGCAACACGCTCCTATACACACTAGGAATACCTCCAGGAGGCACATTAGTGGGAAAAGAGATCTTTGCTAATCACGCAACTCTAAAACAGAAACACTCCTATCGTACTAATCTTACCTACCCTCCATCACTCAAGTGATGAGGATCAAAGGTGTTTTATGGCATAGGTTTCTGTTTCACTGTACCAGATGTGACATGTGTAGGTCTGAGTCAATGTTTTGACTTTTATTGTGCATACTCGTTTGCTAATTGCTCTTGCTCCTTTTTTTTTTTTTGGGAGTATAAAGCTTTATATGTACATTCCCTAAGATTGGAATTGAGAGGTCAGGGAAAAAGGTTGAGAGGGAAGCAAGTGAATGATGGATGTCCACAAACACTCCCCCCTTCCTTGGGTAGATCATACCGTTTGAAATGAGCTTGTCACCCTTTGAAACCAATTGTTCCAGTTGGTAATAGGTGAGGATTTTTGCCAGTAGTTTGTTATTACCCTAGGTGCCTTGTCAAGTTGCAACGGTGGTAAGGTACTCTCCCAGAATCGAACTTGAAGTGGTTCATTAGGTGATTCTTGAACACTGGGAGGTGTGGATTCTTTTGTAGCTTCATTGAGGTCCACTACTATAGATGGAGGCGGTGTAGAAGCTTTTACCTCTATGGATGTATTACATGAGGAGCTAGACTCTTCATGGGACTCCCCCCTTCCTGAGCTAGGTGGAACAAATCGTTCTTTCTTTGGTACCCAAACTAGCTCGGGAGCAGGTGTGTAGCATTCTGTGATCTTTCCCTTTCCCCGATCATTGATTCGTTTTGGAGCTACAGGATTGGGCTCACTTGGGTCAGGTGATAGGTAAGAGCACAATCTACGTTTTGGCACCCAGATTTGATCATTTCCTTGATAGTAGCCTTGGGCTTCCAATAGTCTTTTAGGGATCCATCGCAACATTTTCTTACTTTTCTTGGAGCGAGTGGTACGTTTCTTACAAGGCTTCTGTTTTTTAGCACTAGCTATGGTCGCTACAGAGGTTTTAGGGACCCACTTGTATGTTTTCTTCGTTACATTAGGATGAGTCTTGTTGGAAGCGATATGCATTGCTTGTAGCATATTTAAGGGTATAGGCATTTCATCCCCCTCAGGTGTTACCCAGGTCGTCCCCCTATTTCCCCAAGTGTCTATGGTTGATGCTAGGTGGACCTAATCCACATTGTCTGATTCCGTCATACCCGGTAACACATCCATATAAGGAGAATCTTGGCCAATGTCTGTATCCTTCTTACAAGTGTAACAATATTGTAGTGGGGCCGAGTGAACTGTGGTGTCAGAGCGATGATCAATAATGGTTTTACTCCCTAAGGGGTGTACCTTACCAGTCACCAAATCCACTCTAAGGACAGAGTCTTGGAATTGCAAATAGACATGATTTTTAGACCAATCGTGAACCATTTGTGCTTCCCTCATGAATGGTCGTCCTAAAATCATTTCATATGACATAAGGTGTTTAGAGAAATCCATTACAATGAACGTATGTCGTACCTTGTGTCCTAGAACTTTGATCTTAAGATCCTTGAGCATCCCCATAGGTTTGGCTATGGTACCATTTGCCATCTTTACCACAATGTTAGTAACACTGAGGCGGGGTTTTCCCATGGATTCCCAACAATCTTTTGTAACGATGCTAACTCCCGCACCACCATCAAGAATTCCCTTTATAGTTAATCCCTTGGTAGTGATGGGTAGGGTCGCATTAGACTCGTCGCCTTCAAAATACTGCCCTAATTCGTTAATGGGTACCTCGATCACAGACTCGTGTCCATCTAAGTCAAGTGATTGCACATGATTTTCCTCATCAATCATAATCGAGTCAGGCCTATTTGGTTGCGCAAACTGCGGTAATCCCGTTCGTAGCTCTCCGTTAAGGAATGCTCGAAGTGCAAGGAATAACTCAGGATCTCCATACAGCTTTGCTATGATCGTGGTTTGGACCTCAGAAGACATGAAGTCCACTAGTTTGGCAACATTCATTGGCGTTTTGCAGGGTGTAGGTCCTTGACTAGGAACTGGTGAGGATGGAATCTCATATTCCTCAATGGGATCAGGTATTCCTTCGTTAAACATCCTTTCCAACAAGAAGGGTGTATGCTCACTTTCTGATGTCCCGTCCTCACTCCCTTCTTGGATGATACTAGATATGGCTAACGGTCTATGGTTCATGTGGGGTGGATGAACTTGCGTGGGAAACACTGTGTCATGAATTTTGACCTGCATGGGTTCTGGTTCTAGTTTCCTTTGAGTCTCCTCCACTAAACCTCTTAGATGTTTCACCTGCTCAATCTCGTCTACTGGGTTTGGGTACGTCCCAATCTTCTTTTTACGATTCTTCCCTTTTTGCCCCTGCGGTTTATCTTGGGGGTCTTGGATTGGATTTGGAAACACTTGTGGTGTTTTCAGAGGTTCTTTATGGTTTTCTCTTATTCGGTTTTCATTTGGTTCCATGTTACGGTTTTCTTTGTCGGTCTTTCCCTTTGTGGTATTGGTTCTAGTCTCCATTGTCTCGACTGAATCTGAATCATCCTCGAGGTCATTCATATACACGGGGTCATCTCCTGTTCCTATGTTTGTTTTGGAACTTGGCTTTGAATTTTCCGTATTCTGCGACTTCTTCCTTCGTGTCTTCTTTTTCTTTGCTTGGATAATTGATGCGGTATCTCTCTCTTCGAGGATATGTCCTGGCCCTTGAAGCATGGACCGTGTAATCGCATAAGCGGGTGCGACGGGTGGTATTGGCGACGTCACACTAGCAATTTCGACCAAATTCAGGGGTGTGATTTTAGGTGCATTTGGGTTATAGGGGCATTGGGCAATCAAGTGATCTATGCCACAACGATTACATGTGAGTATTGGCATTGCAGACGTGCTCCCTTGATTCATTTGCATCTGTGCAGCATTCTTTTGCAGCCTAATAGGGCATTCCGCTACTCGATGTGGTCCACCACACTCGTAGCATTGAAGAGGTGGCCTCCTAGCCTGGGTGTTGATATTTTGACCTCTGGATGCGAGAGCAGCAGCTTGATAAACCGGCTTGACTTGTCCCCAACAATCTTCCATGTAGTATATAGGACACTCTTCCAATGTATCAAGTCCGTAGGCAATACTAGTGTCTATTTCCTCCTCACAACCATCTGCATAAGCATTAGATGGCTCGCAACCCACTTGGTTCATAGGGGCGACTCTTGGATGCGGGGGCTGCGGTCCTAGCACAGGAGGTGGTAACGGTGTAGCTTGTACAACATTTTGAGATCTAGGGACCATGTGTTGCGGCAGTTGCTCAACAGGTGGAGTAGGCATCAATACAGGAGCTCGAGGCGCATCCGTCCAGGCTACAGGTGGTCTATTTGCCATCATACGTTTGATCATTAAACAATCCTTAGCTTGGTGACCATACCTACCACATGCGATGCAAGTTCCATTAAATTTTACTCTAAACGTAGGGCACTCACTAGTGCTATGTGGACCTAAGCAAATGGAACACCATTGTTGCTCCCTTCTTGGATACATGTGACTATTTTGAGGGGGTCGATTACCCTTAAGAGACTCTTGGATTGCCTTGGTGAGGTCTGTCAAGAATGTCTCAAATACCTTTGGCTCATTGGCAATGGGCTTTGCAGTCATGGGTTCATACTCAATGGCTTGTGAGCTAGTGGATCTCGTGTCAGTAGACACCCTCATGCCTGCTATCATCAAGTTGTCCTCTAATTGGATTGCATTGGCAGTGACATCTTCCCAGGTTGTGATACCTCTAATCACTAGTCCATTATAGATTCCTTCATTCCTCAACCCTCGAATGAATCGATCAAGCAGTTGGTTATTGTTGAAGCGCTCATTTACAGGGCAGCGAGAGTTTAAGTGCTTTAAACGACTAATGAAGTCCCTTACTGACTCTCCTTCCTTACGTTCGGCCTTCTGTAGCTGAGATGCTACACCCCAAAGCACACCTTCTCGTATGTACTCCTTTAGAAACAACCTTCGAAGGGTAGGGTAGATTGTTTTCTCGTCCACCCTTAGGGTCCTATACCAATCTCCAGCCTTCCCACTTAATGTCAAGCTTAAGGCATTGCACTTATGTAGTTCATTGCGTTCCCCTAAGGAATCACATACTTGTTCAAACACTTCAATGTGTTTCCTAGCATCTTCGTCCCCATTGAATTTTTGCGTGAGTTTGGCAATTTGTACTGCCTTACTTCTAGGCTCTCTATCAGATGCATGACGCATATTTTCCGCGATAGATCGACCTATGGTTTGAGCAAACGCTGCCAAGTCACCTATGTGAGGAGCCAGGGCCGGTGGAGGTACTCTTGGAATCATATGTGGGAGAGGAACGGGTACCGGTCTTGGCATATGTGTGGATGATGCAGGATATGGAACATAACCGGACATAGGTCCACTCGGATAAGAGCTAGGGAGCGGCACTCGAGGAGCATAAGCAAGTGGTAAAATTGGAGGTGTGGGGGCCATGTGTGCATAAGGGGCTAGAGGCACATATGGTCGAGGCCCCATATTAGGTACTACGACACTAGGTAGTGGCACTGCGCTAACCGTAGATGTCATCGGTACATTCTCTGTCAGGCTTATCCCTGGAGTGAGCACTGTGTTTTCCTTGATAGAGGGTTGAGCCAAGTTAGGGAAGCTAAAGTTTTCGCTCGGAGGCTCAGATTGCATAGAGACCCCAGGTGAAATGACGTAAGATGGGTCCATGGGGCTCATTAGAGGAGTCTCCATTTGTGATAGAGTAGGCTGTTGAGCCTTGCTCGTATCCAGAAATCTCATGGGGCCAGTTGAGAGTATATTTACCCCTCGGTTTTGCCTTTCTGATTGAATAATGCCATGGATAACATTACAGATCATTTTCTGTTGATCTTCGATGCTCGTGGCACTAGAGATGGATTGTACAATCTCTATCCATCCTACATGGTAGGCGTGGCCAGAGTGTAGATCCGTCAACACCTCAGTGTGGAGGTCGTATGTCCAATGATCATTAATGAACAATCCTTCTAGAGTCGACGTGTTAACGGTTTCTTGTGAGGTAGAAGCAATGTTGCTCCCCGTGGTTTTACTTGCCACCAACGGTACTCTAGAGGGAACTTCTGAAGGAGGCAGCTCAACAGGGCCTTCTTGGTAAGAAGTTGGTAGGATATCCACATGGACACTCTTTGGGGGTGTGGGGTCCACGTGCGATGTGAAAGGAGATTCCACTTCCCCACCCCCTTCGCGTGCTTCATCTGCATCAGGTTCCGAGCGAGTAGCTCTACCTAATGTTTCCATGAAACGGCTAAACATACTAGTACTAGGCTGTGGAGCTTCGGGAGGTGCATGGCCTTCTCTCTCAGTGTTTTGGGTAGGGTATGCTTCCATGATTTCTGAGTCGGAGGAGGAATCATTAGCGGCTATTTTAGGGTCTTGGGTGGTGCTACCTTGTGTCCCCGCTGAGGGTCTAGAGCTTATCGTGGATGGGTAATGGGTGTCCGTATGAACAGAGGCACCCTCAATATGCTCGTGTTCTAGCACCCGCCCAGAGCGTAAGTGCATGTGCTTTTGATACCCTAAGGTGTCAAAAAGCTGCTCTAGGAGGCCTTGTGACTAGTTTTTAGCGTGTTTTTTGTTTGTTTTTTTGCTAGATTTTTTAGAGCGTGTCGTGGAATGGGCCGTGTGATAGCTCGAAACGAGCGTATCGGTCAGAGGGTCGTGCCGTGCTTTACAGCCCTCCGTTTGGTCACTCTATGCCCTCGGAATCCCTAAAACTATCAATTTCCAGTAGGGAACTAGGCCCAAACTAGAAAGTCTAAGGGTGCAAGTGGGAAGAGAAAGGAGGAGAGTGGAGGACTTGTCCCACATGCTCTCATTCTCTCTTGAGGGAGTAGGGTATATATATAAGAGTGAGTCTAGTATATATCATAAGACTGAGGACTGAGGCCTGGGCCTGGGCTTGGGCTTGGGCTTGGGCTTGGGCTTGGGAAAATGATCCCGATCCCGATCTATCTTTTATACAAACCAACCCGTCCGTTGTTTTAAGAGTCACGTTTTTTATTTTCGAAAAATTTCGCCGCCCGCTCACTCGCGTTTTTCAGCAAATTGACAGAAATGTAGCAAATTGACAGAAATGCAGAAAATTGCAGAAATTGAAAACGCCGAACTTGAAAATGCAGAAATTGAAAAAACGCAGACAATAGCAGAAATTGAAACTTGACAGCAATTGCAGAAAACGCAAAAAACAGAAATCTTCCACACACTCCTTCCCTGCCTTTCCTATGATAGAAATTGCACCACAAGGAAGCGTAAAGTGCTAACCGAGCTTAGTGTAGGGCATATCCCCGACAGCGGCGCCAAAAATGTGCGCTCCTTGCCGCACTGTCGAAGCAAGGGACTTGCCAATACACCGTATGCGAGCCACAAACGGCTCCAAGCACACAACAAGCCTAAACTAGCAAGCTCAAGAAAACAAAGGGTGTGTCACTCACCGCTCTACGCTCGCCTTCGTGGTGGATTCCTCGCCACGATGAAGAAGAAGCTGCAGTCGTGCCGCGCTCAACCGCTTCGCCGCCGTCGTGCCTTCGTAATGCTCGATCGCACACACACTCTCCCTCTCTCTCTCTCTCTCACACACACACACACAAGGAGGTGAAGAAGAAGAAGATGGAGATGGAGCAAGAGCACTCTTCAATTGCACAAATGAGAGAATGAGTAAAAATTAGGTTTAGTTGGCTTTTATAGGAGTTCACCCCATTCACACTTGGGCGCCCATGCTTAACCAACTAATCCCTTGAATGTCCAAGTTAAAGTGCGCCTCTCATCGACGATCACTCTACCTTTCCCTATTGGTCCGACAAGCCCGGTACCTGACTCTAAATCATACATAATACACGTCCATCGTAGGTGATGGGGTGTCCGTGTGCCGTGAGGGTTAACAACAGCTAAGGAGCAAAATGCTTTTGAAAAACTCAAAGAGAAGCTTACTTCCCAACCAGTCCTCGTGCTTCCGGATCTCTCAAAGCCATTTGAGGTCCAATGTGATGCTTGTGGTGATTGCCTTGGAGCGGTTTTGCTTCAAGAAGGGTATGCCATAGCATATGAGAGCCGAAGGCTCAATGGTGATGAACGAGTCTTGGGCATTTATGAGAAAGAGCTTTTAGCTGTTCTACATGCCCTAGACACATGGAAGCACTACCTATTGGGGACTCCATTTATCCTACGAACCGACCACCAAAGTCTCAAGTATTTCATGACGCAAACCAAGCTTTCCGACAAACAAATGAGGTGGGCAAATTTTCTTTCGCAATTTAATTTCCATATTGCTCACATAGCTGGTAAGCACAATCAAGTTGCCGATGCACTTTCACGACGACCAAAAGTTAATGCGGTGTCTATAGCTACTCACAATGATCTATCCTCTATGATAGATGAGTATGCTACTGACCCTAACTTTAGAGACATAATGTCAGCCCTTGCTTTGGGGAAGAAAGAGGAACCATTCACCTTGCAGGATGGTTATCTTCTCCACGGCAATAGGCTATGTGTTACCCATTCCCTTCGTGAGAAGGTTATGTATGAATCCCATGCTCCTCCATATGCAGGGCATAGAGGTATTCAACCTACTCTCCGAGGAGTAGAGACGTATTTCTATTGGCCTACCATGAAAGTGGACATACAAGAGTATGTTTCAAAATGTGTAGTATGCCAAAAGACCAAGTATGATAGAGGGAAGCAACCTGGATTACTCCAGCCATTGCCTATTCCAAATTCACCATGGGAGAGTATATCCATGGATTTCATCTTTGGATTACCCAAGTCTATCCATAGGAATACAGGAATATGGACAATAGTCGACAGGTTTAGCAAGCAAGCACATTTTATTCCTGTCAAAAAGACTATTAAGGCACATCAAATGGCAACTCTCTTCATATCTCAGATTTTCAAACACCATGGATTACCCACATCCATCGTGTCAGATAGAGATCCTAGAATGACCAGTAATGTTTGGAAAGGTCTCTTTGAAAATCTAGGAACAAGATTGAACTTCTCTTCGGCCTATCACCCACAAACGGATGGCCAAAGTGAGATAGCCAATCTTACGATACTTGATCTACTCAAGACTTATGTTACCGAAGTAGATCAACGCTCACAATGGGAAAAGTATTTACCACTAGTAGAGTATGCGTACAATAATACTGTACATACTTCTACGGGCAAAGCACCTTTTGAGATCATAGAAGGAAGACCTAAAAGTCCCTTGCTACTGAAAGTACATGGGAAGATCTTCGCCGCCGATGAGTATAGCCGTGACCTACAAGAATCTTTTCAAAAGATTAGGGAGGCTATAGCCATCTCTCAACAAAGGCAAAAAGCTGCTGCTGATAAGCACAGAAGAGCCTTAATGTTCAAAGAAAATGATTGGGTCTTACTCAAGTTTCCTAAGGCTCGATTAAGGCAAACAACGGGCAAAAATCCTACGGGCCATCAAAAGTATTATGCTAAACAAGAAAAAAGATACTATGGTCCTTTCCAAATCTTGAAGCCTATCAATGAGACGGCTTATCAACTCAAGTTGCCCAACCATTGGCTTATACACAATGCCTTTCATGTAAGCTTACTTAAGCCCTACAAAGGAGAGCCACCAATTGAACCAATTATTGAAGACCCTCCCGAAGTTGAAGACCAAGAAGAGGTGCTACAACCCGAAGCTATCCTTCGGCATGAAGACAAGGTACTACGACATGGTAAGATTATCCGACGGTATCTTATTAAGTTCAAAAATTATCCTTTTGAAGATGCTAAATGGATGCAAGGAGTACAACTTAAGGATAGTATGAACCTTGTCAATGCTTACAATGCTACATTAGAGTAAGCAAATGTACAAATTTCTTTTAAATAACTCATGTTTTTGTCTTATATGACTAGTCCTCTTTTTAATTGTGCACAAATTTAACTAGTATGCATGCTTAGAATCATGTTTGTGATGACGACATCTCTCAAACACCAAGTAGAATTTGTCACTCTACTTTGGGAGAATGAAATGGACTAAAGAGCAGACATGCTTGCGGCATCTATGTCTCCCAAGCACCAAATGGATTAGTCATCCATCTTGGAAAGATGTCGTAGGGTAAAAAGGGATCCTTTACCCGCTAAGTACGATTGACTAATGACTAAGACTTTATCTCTTCTACCTCATAGTCGAGGACGACTATGATTTCAAGAGAGAGGTAATGTCATAAAATCTAATATCTAACTAACCCAAATGATTTTCTCATATTAAATTGATCACTTAATGTGGGAGAATAAACGGGAACAAGTGTTAAGATATAGGTATGTGCTTTTAGATCTATCTCAACACGGGGCCAATGTAAAGGGGCCCAAAAGGGAGATGGTCTATCAAAGAGCAAGGCTAACCAATGGAGCATAAGACCTTAGGGTTAGCTTCATTGAAGACCTCCAATAAATGTGTGTAAAAGTCCTTTTGACCTTAAGTAAGCTAGGGCTGAGCTTGAGGTGGGAACCCGGCCCAAGCTCGAGGTGCTTGTCTTGCTTGAGGTGCTTGTCATGCTTGAGGTGTTTTTCATGCTTGAGGTGCTTGATTAAGATGCTTGAGGTGCTTGACTGGCTCCATGCTTGAGGTGCTTGACTTGCTGCATGATTAAAGTACTTGAGGTGCCTTGAGAAGCTTGCCTGAGATGCTTGTGGGAACCCCCCTAGTTCAAGTGCTTTGTCATGCTTGGTGAGTAAGGTGCTTAATCACCTAAAAGTCAAAAGAATTCCTACAAGAGGAGGGGCGAGCCCTTTTCCTAGGGCCTAGAGAGAGAACACCCACTCACACACACAAGGGAAGCCCATCTTGAAGAGGCAGCAAGGACACATGTCAGGCCCCTACCCATGTTACCTTCATGTGTTGCTTGAAGCCTATTGGCTAGGCTTCAAAGGGGTCCAATGATAAATTACATGAATTATCTAATTGTTTTAGCATTTATCAAGTCCTCTCTCTCAAAGGGGAAAGGGGGAAACTTGTCCCAAGGCTACCCATGTTGCTTGTAATGGCTCCTGCTTGTGATTGGCTAGGCCTGGAGGGGTCCAATGAGCTTCAGGCATGAGCTACAAGGGGGGGTCGACCCAAGCAAGCTAGGGGGGTGCCTAGGGGGTATACTCACCCACACACACTCACAAGCACTCTCATTGTGTGATATGCAAAGTGCAAGAGCTCCTTCTCCAAGAAAGTAGAGGTTGAGAGCCTACACCAACACTCTTGGATATGGAGTGCAAATCCAACCAAGAGCCATGCTTCAATGCTTAAGCTTGCCATCTCCTTCTTCTTCATTACTATGCTATTATGTATGCTAGCAACAAGAGTTATGATAAGTAAGGAACTAATTCTTTCTCCTATGAAATGTTTCTTCTTCCTCTTTCCTACCCTCATTCCCTGCTAGCTCTCTCCACCTTCGAAGGTGTATAAGGTCTTGGGACTGAGGCGTGGGATAGTTAAAGCTTTCTTCAAGTTTATGTTATGTTTGTGATGCATGAAGCTTTCCATCTTCATTGCATCACCTAGGTCACAAGGAACACAAAGATTGTATTGTAACAAGTCTCTCTTAATGGGAGAAATCATAATACAAATGTTTATTGGAGGGGGGACCGGCTCCACATAAATCCGGTCCTCAATTGTTGTCATGTTCTCTAAACTCTCTCTCTTGCAAAAGTATTGTCTATGCCAAGTTAACTAATTGCTATGATTATGTTGCTATCTTCAATTATGTATACCCGCTATGCTCACAAAATCATTTCTTGAAAGTACTCTCATTAAATTCCGCTATTCTCAAATTGAATAGGCAAATTCCATTACAATCATCATTCTCATTATTGGCATCCATACTTACACACAAGAGCCTAGCTTAGTTGCACCACCTTGGGACCAATGAGCCTGATCAGCCACAGAAGGTCAGCACCTCGGATCACTTCGACTCTTCCTAATGCATCTGTGAAGACGTAAGGCATGATGGCAACACTTTGTACAATGCTGAGCCTTTTAGCAAGCAACAATTGGATGCTATTACCATAATCAACATGACGAATGAAAGTGACACCATTAATATGCAGCACATCATCAACTAAGATAGTTTCCTTAGATTGAGATAACTTCTTGAAAATTAGCAGCAAAGGTAGGGCAGGGAGTCTTTTCACCCGGTCTCCAAAGCACTTTGGACAATATCCAAAGTGATCTTCACGCGGACAGGAGGTTGGCTTGGGATTGGTGGTGTCTGGATTCACAAAGTGCACTGGGAGCACTCGCAGATGGGCGGCAATCTTGTAGGCAAGCCTTCGCCTCTTTTCTTCAGGAGGATTTAGGGGTGAGAGTCGTGGTTGCAAGTTGGAGGTTGAAGTTGGTTGCTCACTAGCCTTTTTCTTGCCTGTAGTGGTCATGTAATCCCTTATTAATGAGATTAAGCCAAATGTTACCTTACGCTTGAGCACGCGCTGCGGCCTTGGGCCACTTAGGTGTAGAGGTGATCTTCCTCCTCTTAGTCGGCTCCTCAGGAAAGAGAGGTCTGGTGATGCTTTCTCTTCCCTTAATGTGTGTCACAGTACCTTCGTGTATGTTGATGTAGAATATTTCAAGCTCATGTGCGTTGGAGGTTTCTGGAGCACTCATAGGTTGAGAGGAGAGGTATATCAAGCTCTTCTTCTTACTCTCCTTCGTTGGCGACGATCACGAACAAGGCATGTAGAAGAACTTACTTCTTGAATTTCAATGGCACTGCAACCTGGTAACAAGACCTCGATGAAATCTTTTAAGGCCTCTAAAGCCTCCTCCTCTTCTGTTCTCCAATTTGCAAACTCCTCACGCCATTTGTCCATGTTGTAGATTGCACATCTTCATTGCTTGTGGACTGAAGGTCTGTGTAGCCCTGCTCCGTGGGGGCACCAAAATGATAGCGGGAAAAAGAGCAGTGCAATCGGGTGGCCTTTGTACTCGTGCACACTCCACAAACCACGCCTCATGCAAACAAGCAAAAAACAAAACAAAGGGGGAACCACCCTAAATTAAGAGGTTTAGGGACCTCACACATAGTGCACATAGGCAAGTGAGACTTCTGGCATTATGATGGCATCAAAACATATGGCAAAACACATAGAAACGAAGATTAGGGACCTTATGTAGCATATATATACACAAGACATCAGCTTAACAATACAACAGCATCTGATCATACATAACAAGGATATAGAGAAGCAAGCCAAGGATGGCATAATCCCTTGTCAAAAACAATCAACCCAGCAAGTAGGTATGGTCCTACTAGCAACACATCAATACCTTAGAGAATGATGGCGAGGATGGTGGCCATGGAGCATGAGAGAAGACTCCTTATTTAGGTTTTAGGGCTAGTAATGTAGCATACTAGAGGGAGAGAGAGAGAGGGAGAGAGAGTGGAGCTCCATCCATAGCTCCTCGTTGTGAGAAATGTCGTCATAGCTTCGTTGCTTGGTGAAGTGGGTGAAGTGTTGGTTTTGAGTGAGAGAAGGCCTCCTTATATAGGTTTCTGAGAGGGTTTGAGATTAGGGATAAACATGCTTAAATCCGCTGATTGGGGTTACTTTTTGCTTAGGGTGGTCAACAGATTGAGGTCACCTGATATATCACCATCAAGATATTCTCTACAATGATGTGAGAGGGGAGGGTAAATGCTGATTTTTCTGATTGTGACACATGGGGATAAGGCCTTGACCAGCATTTAAGAGCAGGTAAGGTGGTTGTTGAAACTGGAGGTTCTGCACATGTTAGGGGGGGACCTGCGGGGGGGAGGTGGCAGCTGGGTCCTCCTGAATATCAAATTCTCAAAAAATCCTCAACCATGGCTTCTTTTGACATGTGTTCTTTGAAAAAATCAGCATGTCTCTTTTCAACTCAAAAGTCTTTATCCCTGTTGACTCACCTTTACCATAAGATTTTTCCCTTTTCTCCTCATGTAACTGCATTGTTGATGCCCAATCACTGCTTCTAGTAACAGTGAACTGTTACCTACCAAATACTTATGGTGCAGTAAAAAATATTTACCATGGGTAAAAAAAGTTACTGTGGGTAAAAGGTGATTTGTATTTACCATGTAGGTGAAAAATATTTACTATAGGTAAAAAATATTTGCTGTGGTAAAAAATATTTACTGTCGGTAAAAAAGTGAAAACGGAGTATGCTGTGCTGTGAGTCCACACGAACATCCTCGTGTAAATTTCACTAGAAATTCACACCTAGAATGGGCTATTCTGTAAGATATAGGTTGTAGGCATGCATAAGAGCTCGTTCCCTCGTATCTTCTGTCCATGGCACTTTTTACTCTTTGGTGCTTGTGAAGTAGATTTTTCTTCTCTTTCGAGATCCCTTGGACTAGAGTATCCTCATCTCCCCAACAACTGACTGTGCCTTTATTGCATCTTCAGAAGGGGTTCTAAAAACCATGCATCATATAGCCCTCCCCCTTAAGCTAGAGGTATTTGATGCCTCTAGTTGTAGGTTGTGCTACAATAGGGTTCTCTTGAATACTTACCCACCTGGTACCAATTGAATTTGCCATGTTACTGCTTTCTTAGCTGATGCACCCTGTTAAGTCCTTTCTGATGAATAATTGTATCCATCCATGACTAACAACTGGTATCCTAGACCCTTGAAAGCCATACCCCATCCATTGTCAATATCCGCTTTCACTGGTAGCATTCTCTTTTTTTTTTCTTTTTTTCTTCTCTTTTTTTCCTTTTTTTGAAACGACTATGTACATGATTGTTACCTTAGTTGGAGCTCGAATATGATGAGCTCTCCTCTGAACCATCCTTAGCATTGATTTCACTAGCATATGGCTGTGAAAGACGACATTGGTAGGCCTTCAATCGCCAACCATTTACCGGGGTCTGATGTACCTTACCATCTAGGTCACCTAGTTGGTAACTACCATTTGAGAACCTCTGTATCACTACAAAAGGGCCTTCCCACTTAAGCAAGAACTTACCATCCTTCCTGCGATCAAAGCGATTGTCATATATGAGCACTAAAGAACCTTCCTTGATACTTTTCTTGACAAGGTTGCGATTGAACTTCTTTCGTTTCTTCTCTGCCTGGGCTGCATAGTACTTCACTGCTGACTCTCGATCTAGCCCTAACCTCTCCAAATCGATGATTCTTCCTTCCACCTGCTTCTCTTGACTATCCTCTTGATGTGCTTTTAGAACTCGGAGGCTCGCTAGCTCCACTTCTATAGGAAATAGTGCCTCTTGCCCGTAAACCAAGTGAAAAGGTGTATACCCCAAGGATGTTTTAAAGGATGTTCTGTAGGCCCAAAGTGCTGCATCTAGGTGTTTGTCCCATGCCTTAGGATGTAAATGCACTTGCTTAGTGATGATTTTACATATAAGACCATTTACCTTTTCCACAAGACCATTGCACTGAGGGTAGTATGGTGTAGAGTGCCTGCGCTTGATTTTTAACTTGCTCATCAATTGCCCGACTAAATCAGCTCGAAATCCCGGTCCCCTATCCGAGAGAATCTCCAAAGGTGTGCCAAAACGGCAACAAAGGCATTCAAAAATGAAATCACTCACGTCCTTGGCTGTGATGCGCTTTGTGGGACGAGCTTCTGCCCATCTGGTCATGTACTCCACCCCCATAATGATGTATTCCTTCCCTGATTGAGTGCAAGGTAGTGGCCCTATTGCATCTATCCCCCATTTTTCAAATGGCCCATAGGTTTTGATTGGATGCTGATTTTCATGGGTAAGACGCCTTGGTCCAGCTTTTTGGCAAACCTCACATGTGCGGCACCAATGTTGTACATCTCGATGGAGGCTTGGCCACGTGAACCGTGCTTGTAAAATCTTTCTGCTAGTAATCTCTTGTGCAAAGTGGCCACCACACACACCTTCATGACAACTAAACAAAATATCCTTTATCTCTTGGGATGCAGGAACTCTCCTTAAGACAACATCTTTCCCTCTACAATACAAGTCCTCATTCACTAAGCTATAGCTGGTAGCCTTTTTGGCCAACCACCTACGTTCACTTTTACTCATACAAGAGGGTGCTTCACAATGCTCAAGAAAGTAAAGTAAATCATGCAGCTCCTCCTTTCCCTGGTATAAAGGACTTTTCACAAGGATAGCACCTACTATGAGAGTTTGTAGTTCTTCACCTGCTAAGGCATCTGCTTCTTGATTTTGATCTCTAGGTACAAAGTGCACTCGAACTTCTTTAAAACCCTTCAACAAGGCCTTTGCTTCCCTCATCTTAACAGACAATTTGTCATTTTTACAGGCCCATACACCAACCATTTGCTGAACAATCAACATGGAGTCACCAAAAACAGTTAGCTTTGTGATGCCGTGAGAAAGACAACATTGCAACCCTAAAACAAGGGCATGGTACTCAGCCTCATTGTTAGAATGAACCTCTTTTAGATGAAACCCTTTTGCAAAGATCTTCTCCTTTTCTGGACCTAATATTACTATGCCTGCTGATGCCTTGTCTTTGGTCCTCTTGTAAGCCCCATCAAAATACAGACTGTGTGCTCCCAATAGAACTTCAGGCTCCGGGATAGGCGGTAACTTACTAGGTGCCTCTTTCTTGGCCTTCTCATAACACCTTTGTTTGAGGACATCTTCCAAACAAGCACGGGTGGAATCCTCTACTTGTAGTGTGTAGTCAAACTCTTGAAGCTGCACCACCCACTTTGCTATTCTTTGAGACAATTCCATGTGTTGTAGGGCATATGGAAAAACCTCCTCAGTTGTGATCACCACAAATTGTCTCGGAAGTAAGTAAGCCCGAAACTTCTCCACTGCAAACTTAAGAGCTAGCACCAATTGCTCAGTTGCGTTGAAACCCTTTTCAGCAGCTGTCATCACTCTACTAGAGAAGTAGACTGGTCTCATGAGTGATGTCTTTGGGTCTTTTTGCATCAAGACAGCTCCTAGAGCTTCTGGACCCACACTAGGATTTACATAGAATAATTCACCCCATGTGGGTTGTAGGACGACAGGCAATGAGCTCAAAATGGTTTTAACTTCTTGAAAGCACCTTTCACCCTCCTCACTCCATGTCAATGTAGTGTGTTTAGTGAGCTGCTGCAAAGGATAGATTGCCTGAGAAAGGAAATGTATGAATCGTCCCATGTAGCGAACCTTTTGAATGAAGGAGACTAGTTGCTTCACGTTTGAAGGAGTAGGTAAAGCTAACAATGTCTTTACCTTTTCAGGGTCAGCCTCAATACCATCTTGAGACACAACATGGCCTAGTAGAGTGACCTTGCTCTCACCTATGTGGCACTTGTCTTTATTCAATTGCCCACCCAATTGGGCCAGACGGGTGAAACCTTCATCAACCTTGGACAGATGTACTTCTTTAGAGCTGTAAATGCAAAAATCATCAATGAAGACTCGTATGGACTTACCAAAGTAAGGTTGAAACACCAAGTTCATAAACCTCTGGAAAGTAGCTGGGGCATTAGTTAAACCAAAAGGCATAACTCTATAAGCAAAACACCCCCAAGGTGTTATGAAGGTAGTCTTTCTTTGGTCTTCATCTGCAATTCTGATTTGGAAGTAGCCTGAGTACCCATCACACACTGTGTACCTTTCATGACCATCCACTTCATTTAGTATTTCATCTTGAAAAGGCAAAGGAAAATGGTCCCTTTTCGTGGCTGCGTTTAGAGGCTTGTAATCCACACATACCTTCCACTTCCCATTTTTCTTTGGTGCTACCACAACTGGAGACACCCACTCAGAATCTTCCACTGGGTAGATAAATCCTGCCTTGAGTAATCTTTTTACTTCTTTTAAGAGTGCATCTTGTTGCACTAGCCCTAATCTCCTTAGCCTTTACACCACTGGTTTGGCACCTTCCTTTAATTGGATATGGTGTTGGGTTACCTTCACTCCTTTAATGTGGTCGTAATCAGTTATAAAGAGGCCAGCATGCTTCTTTAGTACCTACAAATAGGGTTCTCTCTCTTCTTCTAGTAGGTCCTTAGCTAGCATCTCCTCTAAGCCTGCGGCTTCTTCCTTGTTTAGAGAGTCTTGACCACCTTCTCCTTCTGGGTTTCGTAGTATTATACCCATGACTTCCAAAGAGCTAGCATCCTCCTCAAATGACTCATCCTCAGATGAAGAGCAGCTGCTTGTGCTCCATTCATCCATAGAAGTCTCCATCTCTAGGTCTTGTTGTCTACCCTGCTTCATGTCATACACAATTTTTTGTTGCTTGCCACCTACCTTATGATTTGGTCGCAACTCAAGGGAACCTGTCTCCCAATCTTGCCTAGCTTTCATAGCCATAAGCCAAGGTCTTCCAAGGATTAGCGGATAGCCCTCCCCCTTAGTTGGGATCACATAAGCATCAATTGAGATTGCCACACCAAAAGCTGAAACCTTCACTCCATTAACCTTTCCCACACAAGCCACCCTTACATTATTTTCCATCTTAGCTTGTAAGGAAGTTTGCTCGTTTACTTCCAAACCCAACCTGTGCATTAATTTCTCTGTCATAACACAAATCTCGGATCCACCATCTACGTACACATTGGAGACTCGCTGACTCTTAATCTCTGCATCAATGACTGGCACGATATCCTTCATGCCTCTTGCACTAATAGACCCAACTGACTTTGCCTTAGCCCTCCTGGTGCTGACCATCTTAGACCAGGTTCTACGCATCTTTGGGGAAAGGTGGAGGAGTTGCTTCCATGAAATCTTTGGTCCTTGCTTACTCACATCTGCTACCAAGTCGTAAGGTATGGATCCTACCCCAAGTGGAAAGTCTTCTACTCCTATGTGCCTCCTTGACCTACTCTTCCTTTTCTTGTCTCCTATCACTTGGGAGGAACCCTCATTCCCTTTATCTGGCTCTGAAGCTTCCATTTCATCAGTTCTTTGTCTCCTAACTCTCTTTATTGGCATGGCAATAGCTTCCTCCATTTTTTCTTTCCCTTTATCCTTACCATTGTCAAGACTTATGACAGAGACAGCCTTGTCCTCCCCTCCCGATTGTAGTGGAGGGATCTCTGCTGGTGCTTGTGGTGGCGGAGGAGGGGGTCTCAATATTTGGGTTGGTGGAGCCACGTGTGCATTTTGTCCATTTAGTGGCCTAGCTCAAGGAGGAGTGACTTTCTGGCGAGGAGGCCGTCTTTGATTACCATTTCCTTGATAGCGTCGTGGATGGGGGCAATAATACATGCCGTGACCTACCTCTCCACAGTTGTAGCAAATGTACTCACGTGCTTGCCTTTGTCCTTCTTGTCTATTTCGTTCATTTCCTGGCTGGGGAGCCCTTACACCTTGAACCAGATTGATGGACAGGCTCTCTAGTTGATTGGTGATTTGTTGAAGTAATTCTTGTTGAGAGGACTCTTGGTATGTTGCTCCTGTCCCTGCTACTACCCCTGTCGTAGGTTGAGCTAGCGGTGGAGGCTCCATTCCCCCTTGTAGTTGAGCTTGGAATTTTAACTTCCTATCCTGCTCCCTTGCATAAGTTATAGCTTTATCAACGGTATCTGGGAATTTACCTTTTACCTTTTCTCGAAGGATGGGGTAAAGCCCTGCCAGGAAACAGTCCTTCTTTAGGCATTCTGGTGCCCTTTCTCCTTCACCTAGTGATGCACACCATTTCTCCCACAGGTTGGAAAACTTTCCTTCATATCTTCTATAGTCATTGGGTGATGTTTGGCGTAGCTCTAAGAGCTGTCTCCATATCTCCTCTGGAGGCTCATGGCGGCGAAATTCTTCGATGAAGGCCATCTTTAAGGAATCCCAGTCTCTTCTTTCTTCAGGTGCCAAAGTTTGATACCATAATTTTGCACCTTCCCTCAAGACCAAAGGAAAGACCCTTAACTTAGTAGCTTCGTCATCCCTTCCCGATACCAAAAAGGCCATTTCCAAATTATCCAAAAAGTCTGGAGCAACCTCCCCAGGCTTACCATAAAAATTAGGGAAGGCCATAAGTGAGAGAGTAAACAATTACACAAATAGCTCCAATTTATTTTAAAATAGAGTATGGTAATTACAATTTGGAGCTTTAGCACAACTTAGCTCAAAATAGGATGAAGATCGACACATCAAAGGAATGGTAACAGTCTAGTAACGGTAGAATGACAGGATGAGGAGAGCGCAAGATTTCCCCAAGTCTCTCGGCTCCAAACAACAGGGCTATTCTTTGCTGATAAAAGATTTTTCTATCAATACAAATATTCACACGGATATGACGCACAAAATGGAAAGGAAACATGCGGGGATCATCATTCTCATTATTGGCATCCATACTTACACACAAGAGCCTAGCTTAGTTTCACCACCTTGGGACCAATGAGCCTGATCAGTCACAGAAGTTCAGCACCTCGGATCACTTCGACTCTTCCTGATGCATCTGTGAAGACGTAAGGCGTGATGGCAACACTTTGTACAATGCTGAGCCTTTTAGCAAGCAACAATTGGATGTTATTACCATAATCAGCATGACAAATGAAAGTGACACCATTAATGTGCAGCACATCGTCAACTAAGATATTTTCCTTAGATTGAGATAACTTCTTGAAAATTAGCAGCAAAGTAAGGGCAAGGAGGCTTTTCACCCGGTCTCCAAAGCACTTTGGACAATATCCAAAGTGATCTTCACGCGGACAAGAGGTTGGCTTGGGATTGGTGGTGTCTTGATTTAAAAAGTGCACTGGGAGCACTCGCAGACGGGCGGCAATCTTGTAGGCAAGCCTTCGCCTCTTTGCTTCAGGAGGATTTAGGGGTGAGAGTCGTGGTTGCAAGTTGGAGGTTGAAGTTGGTTGCTCACTAGCCTTTTTCTTGCCTGTAGTGGTCATGTAATCCCTTATTAATGAGATTAAGCCAAATGTTACCTTACGCTTGAGCACGCACTGCGGCCTTGGGCCACTTAGGTGTAGAGGTGATCTTCCTCCTCTTAGTCGGCTCCTCAGGAAAGAGAGGTCTGGTGATGCTTTCTCTTCCCTTAATGTGTGTCACAGTACCTTCGTGTATGTTGATGTAGAATATTTCAAGCTCATGTGCGTTGGAGGTTTCTGGAGCACTCATAGGTTGAGAGGAGAGGTATATCAAGCTCTTCTTCTTACTCTCCTTCGTTGGCGACGATCACGAACAAGGCATGTAGAAGAACTTACTTCTTGAATTTCAATGGCACTGCAACCTGGTAACAAGACCTCGATGAAATCTTTTAAGGCCTCTAAAGCCTCCTCCTCTTCTGTTCTCCAATTTGCAAACTCCTCACGCCATTCGTCCATGTTGTAGATTGCACATCTTCATTGCTTGTGGACTGAAGGTCTGTGTAGCCCTGCTCCGTGGGGGCACCAAAATGATAGCGAAAAAAAGAGCAGTGCAATCGGGTGGCCTCTGTACTCGTGCACACTCCACAAACCACGCCTCATGCAAACAAGCAAAAAACAAAACAAAGGGGGCACCACCCTAAATTAAGAGGTTTAGGGACCTCACACATAGTGCACATAGGCAAGTGAGACTTCTGGCATTATGATGGCATCAAAACATATGGCAAAACACATAGAAACGAAGCTTAGGGACCTTATGTAGCATATATATACACAAGACATCAGCTTAATAATACAACAACATCTGATCATA
The DNA here is from genome assembly GCF_014529385.1 of Adiantum capillus-veneris. Classification (NCBI taxonomy): domain Eukaryota; kingdom Viridiplantae; phylum Streptophyta; class Polypodiopsida; order Polypodiales; family Pteridaceae; genus Adiantum; species Adiantum capillus-veneris. The sequence goes on along the minus strand of NC_140952.1, from coordinate 44,849,813 downwards.
CATAACAAGGATATAGAGAAGCAAGCCAAGGATGGCATAATCCCTTGTCAAAAACAATCAACCCAGCAAGTAGGTATGATCCTACTAGCAACACATCAATACCTTAGAGAATGATGGCGAGGATGGTGGCCATGGAGGATGAGAGAAGACTCCTTATTTAGGTTTTAGGGCTAGTAATGTAGCATACTAGAGGGAGAGAGAGAGAGGGAGAGAGAGTAGAGCTCCATCCATAGCTCCTCGTTGTGAGCAATGTCGTCATAGCTTCGTTGCTTGGTGAAGTGGGTGAAGTGTTGGCTTTGAGTGAGAGAAGGCCTCCTTATATAGGTTTCTGAGAGGGTTTAGGATTAGGGATAAACATGCTTAAATCCGCTGATTGGGGTTACTTTTTGCTTAGGGTGGTCAACAGATTGAGGTCACCTAATATGTCACCATCAAGATATTCTCTAGAATGATGTGAGAGGGGAGGGTAAATGCTGATTTTTCTGATTGTGACACATGGGGATAAGGCCTTGACCAGCATTTAAGAGCAGGTAAGGTGGTTGTTGAAACTGGAGGTTCTGCACATGTCAGGGGGGGACCTGCGGGGGGGAGGTGGCAGATGGGTCCTGCTGAATATCAAATTCTCAAAAAATCCTCAACCATGGCTTCTTTTGACATGTGTTCTTTGAAAAAATCAGCATGTCTCTTTTCAACTCAAAAGTCTTTATCTCTGTTGACTCACCTTTACCATAAGATTTTCCCCTTTTCTCCTCCTGTAACTGCATTGTTGATGCCCAATCACTGCTTCTAGTAACAGTGAACTGTTACCTACCAAATACTTATGGTGCAGTAAAAAATATTTACCATGGGTAAAAAAAGTTACTGTGGGTAAAAGGTGATTTGTATTTACCATGTAGGTGAAAAATATTTACTATAGGTAAAAAATATTTGTTGTGGTAAAAAATATTTACTGTCGGTAAAAAAGTGAAAACGGAGTATGCTGTGCTGTGAGTCCACACGAACATCCTCGTGTAAATTTCACTAGAAATTCACACCTAGAATGGGCTATTCTATAAGATATAGGTTGTAGGCATGCATAAGAGCTCGTTCCCACGTATCTTCTGTCCATGGCACTTTTTACTCTTTGGTGCTTGTGAAGTAGATTTTTCTTCTCTTTCGAGATCCCTTGGACTAGAGTATCCTCATCTCCCCAACAACTGACTGTGCCTTTATTGCATCTTCAGAAGGGGTCCTAAAAACCATGCATCATATAGCCCTCCCCCTTAAGCTAGAGGTATTTGATGCCTCTAGCTGTAGGTTGTGCTACAATAGGGTTCTCTTGAATACTTACCCACCTGGTACCAATTGAATTTGCCATGTTACTGCTTTCTTAGCTAATGCACCCTGTTTAGTCCTTTCTGATGAATAATTGTATCCATCCATGACTAACAACTGGTCTCCTAAACCCTTGAAAGCCATACCCCATCCATTGTCAATATCCGCTTTCACTGGTAGCATTCTCTTTTTTTTTTCTTTTTTTCTTCTCTTTTTTTCCTTTTTTTGAAACGACTATGTACATGATTGTTACCTTAGTTGGAGCTCGAATATGATGAGCTCTCCTCTGAACCATCCTTAGCATTGATTTCACCAGCATATGGCTGTGAAAGACGACATTGGTAGGCCTTCAATCGCCAACCATTTACCGGGGTCTGATGTACCTTACCATCTAGGTCACCTAGTTGGTAACTACCATTTGAGAACCTCTGTATCACTACAAAAGGGCCTTCCCACTTAAGCAAGAACTTACCATCCTTCCTGCGATCAAAGCGATTGTCGTATACGAGCACTAAAGATCCTTCCTTGATACTTTTCTTGACAAGGTTGCGATTGAACTTCTTTTGTTTCTTCTCTGCCTGGGCTGCATAGTACTTCACTGCTGACTCTCGATCTAGCCCTAACCTCTCCAAATCGATGATTCTTCCTTCCACCTGCTTCTCTTGACTATCCTCTTGATGTGCTTTTAGAACTCGGAGGCTCGCTAGCTCCACTTCTATAGGAAATAGTGCCTCTTGCCCGTAAACCAAGTGAAAAGGTGTATACCCCAAGGATGTTTTAAAGGATGTTCTGTAGGCCCAAAGTGCTGCATCTAGGTGTTTGTCCCATGCCTTAGGATGTAAATGCACTTGCTTAGTGATGATTTTACATATAAGACCATTTACCTTTTCCACAAGACCATTGCACTGAGGGTAGTATGGTGTAGAGTGCCTGCGCTTGATTTTTAACTTGCTCATCAATTGCCCGACTAAATCAGCTCGAAATCCCGGTCCCCTATCCGAGAGAATCTCCAAAGGTGTGCCAAAACGGCAACAAAGGCATTTAAAAATGAAATCACTCACGTCCTTGGCTGTGATGTGCTTTGTGGGACGAGCTTCTGCCCATCTGGTCATGTACTCCACCCCCATAATGATGTATTCCTTCCCTGATTGAGTGCAAGGTAGTGGCCCTATTGCATCTATCCCCCATTTTTCAAATGGCCCATAGGTTTTGATTGGATGCTTATTTTCATGGGTAAGACGCCTTGGTCCAGCTTTTTGGCAAACCTCACATGTGCGGCACCAATGTTGTACATCTCGATGGAGGCTTGGCCATGTGAACCGTGCTTGTAAAATCTTTCTGCTAGTAATCTCTTGTGCAAAGTGGCCACCACACACACCTTCATGACAACTAAACAAAATATCCTTTATCTCTTGGGATGCAGGAACTCTCCTTAAGACAGCATCTTTCCCTCTACAATACAAGTCCTCATTCACTAAGCTATAGCTGGTAGCCTGTTTTGCCAACCACCTACGTTCACTTTTACTCATACCAAAGGGTGCTTCACAATGCTCAAGAAAGTAAAGTAAATCATGCAGCTCCTCCTTTCCCTGGTATAAAGGACTTTTCAGAAGGATAGCACCTACTATGAGAGTTTGTAGTTCTTCACCTGCTAAGGCATCTGCTTCTCGATTTTGATCTCTAGGTACAAAGTGCACTCGAACTTCTTTAAAACCCTTCAACAAGGCCTTTGCTTCCCTCATCTTAACAGACAATTTGTCATTTTTACAGGCCCATACACCAACCATTTGCTTAACAATCAACATGGAGTCACCAAAAACATTTAGCTTGTAGTGATTCTAGGATACTACCATGAAAAACATAACAGATGAGTCCAATCACAATAGCATCTTCCATATGCACAAACAATCTACTCCAAGAAGTCTAACTGTAAAGGTTCTTGAGCCTTACATGTCCACTATGAACCATCAAAACCACTTCTTGCTCCAATCCAAAAACCATAAACCATAATCCAATCAAATCACATGGGTGAGCACTCCACCGAGCTCATGGTGATGTTCATCCAAACCTGCAAAACCATACAAACACTCAAAACAGCGATTTAAGGCCACAACGGTTTCATTTGATACCTACACCGAATCTTGAATGCTTACACTTGAATGAAAGAGCAGAGTAAGAAAAACACAATGCAATAAACAAAACTAAATTTGGATTACCGTAGCCACAATAGCGATGATTACAAGTTGGAGCCAAGAGGTCGCTCCTTGTGCGTATGGCAATAGTCACTTATCCTCAAAAAATAGTCTCCCTTTCCCACTAACCTTAGTGTATTATATACCTATAGCTTTCTAAAGTGGCCGGCGGCCAACTTCTCATGGACCTTTACATATATCATTGGAAAAATTACATCTTTGACTTAGACTTGACATAGACGATTGTCATTAGGCTTTGATAGGGTTTGATGTATTAAACATCGGAAAAATAATGTGGCCACATCAAAACTTTGGCCGGCAGACCCAACAGGCGCCTTGGCTAGGTGGGCACTTGTATGTTTTTATCCATTCCAAACACTCCCCCCTTCCTAGCTCGTGTCGTCCCTTGATACAACCATTTGTAGTCTAGTCTTCTTATTGATGAGACTCCCCCCTTCCTTAATTAAGTTATATCTGGCATGTTTTGCTTGTTCAAATGGGATGCCCATTTGCCTTTGATTGATGAACATGTGTTCTTTGTGATTTGGATGTTGTGTACGAGAAATTTGTGCATGTTGTTGCACATCCTGCTTTACCTTTCCATTTGCGCAGTTGGTAGATGATACCTGCTTCTTTGGATACTTTCCCTCCTGGTGCAGTTGACTTTTTATTGGAGCTTGTATCTCAAAATGTTTGAGACTTTGACATGTGTGCTCTGGCATCTCCAATTTGATTTTCTTTGCCACTTTGTCAATAGAGCTTTGTTGGTATCTTTGAAGATAAGAGCTGCTCTTGTCGAAGCATAGTTGAGAACAATGTGGCCCCACTTTATCTCTTTGAAGATCGTGTAACAAATTCTTTATTGGTTTCATTTGATGAAAGAAATATATACAATAGAATAGTGATGGGTGTTTCTAAATTAGGGTCTAGAACCTGAATGACCAAAGGGAAAAACCCAATGGGAAAAAATGCCTTTGGTATACGCTCTTATTGGGGTTGAACACTTGGAAGTTGAGTACCTGTTCATGCAAGGTGAGTACTTGGGAGAAATAAAGTAAGAGTGTGTAATGCAAGTGCCAATTATGGGATACTCTATATGCACACAAGAGTTCTTTCAAGAAAATCATGCGGTGTGAAAAATGAGTTGTTGGGTGCTTCAAGAAACAAATGTAGCACTTGTGATATCCAAGGACATCTCAATAGCTTCCACATTTCCAAGAAGGGCTTTTGATGTTGAAGCTTCTCCACTCATTACTCACTATGCATAGTGCGTGAGTGTCTTTTGGACTCTCTTCTTCACTTTACCAAACTTAAAATACATAGACTTGGACTCTTATGCTCACCTGTACCAGCATGAGCGACACAACATAAATATGCTCAACTCCTCCACCTTGAGCAGTACCTAGAATAGCTAAGACTCTTATACCACAGAGAATATTACCTGAAGCTTTGGGACTAATGCCTTGCTCATTTAGTGGCTCAGCTGCCCGACTTTTGACTTTTATGCCATGTATTTTTAATGGTGACTTGGACTTACCTGTTCATGGCCTGAAACCCAATGCCATAAGTTCTTGAGATTAAGGCCTCTATCATTGCTTTAGTCTTTGGATGCCACCATCTTTTCAAGTAAGTTGGCATACTTTGACTCCTCTAGCTTCTTTGTTGCATGGGATGTTCCGTAAGGAGGCCGCATTGTTGTATCTTTACTTTTTCTTCTTTGTGAGGAGCCTGAGTTTTCAACAGTGGTTTTGGGACCCACTTTGTTCTTGCTTCATGAGTTGCTCCCTTGACTTGATGGACACTAGTCTTTTGTATCCATACTTGGCTATTACCATTGTAAAAGCCTTGCTTTTGTAGTAGAAGACGAGGGATCCATTTTGAGGTTGTTTCTCCCTTGGTTGTGCTTAGTCTCCATTGGCTCTTTGTTATTGTTGATTTTCTTTGTGTGGGGTCCTTTGCTACTTGGTTGGTCTTAGTGGCTCTAGGTTGAGCAACTACTTTGGGTAACCATATTTGGGTGTTACCTTCATAGAATCCTTGTGCTTCAAGTAGCTTGACGGAAACCGTTCTATTCTTTGTCTTCATTTGGCCTTGTTGGGTAGCTTGATAAATCTCTGACTTTGGTACCCATATTTGTTGTATTGTTTGCTTCTTTCAAGCTCTTTTCTTTTGCTTCTTCTTTCTCCTACTTGAGTTTGTTGTCTTGCGTTCAATGCTCAGCTTGTTCTTTGTGGGGTTTCCTTGTAAGGGTGAGAAGTTCCATGCCGTTACCTTGGGTTTTTTGGCCCAAACGTCATTTGAGGCCACCCACCTTGTCTCCTTTTGTTGTTGAGATTGTTCTTGAGAGTGTATCCAAATTGGATCTTTGACTTTAATGTGTTCCTTGGATACCAATACCTTCTTGACATTTCTTTGCTTCTTTTGGAGACTTTGTTGCGATGGAGATTTAGGTTGCAAAAACTTTTGTTTACGGATCCATTGCATTGTTGAAGATTTCGTTCTTGACGTAGAGGCTTTGCTTGAGCTTTGATGTGGGCTTGTCGAAGGTAAAACTGACTTGCGAGGATGATCTTCTTCAATGTTTAGTTTGGCCTTAGATTTTTCTGTTGCAGATGATTGTGTCTTTTTTGTTGATGTCTCTTGGACCGTCTTTGTTGTTGTTGTTGATGCTTTTTGTTGTTGCCCAAAGAAGATATTCTTCCAACTCTTTGTTAGGACTAGACTTTCTTTGATGTGACGTGAGTCAACAATGTTGAAGTTGTCTTTGAACTCCCCATGACTCAACTTGAGTATTGCCTTCACTATGCCAAAACTTGGGATTGGTGTTTTGGCACTGGTGTATACTCTTTCCTCCACTTCTTTAATTTTTGGCTTTTCCATCATTATCCAAGTGCCATACGACATTATATTCTTAGTAGCATAAGGATCAATTGCGGCCGAATATGTAACCTTGAGCCCTGTTTGTCCACATAAATTGAATTTGATCAATGTAGGATATTTTTCATCTTTGGACTCTTCCTCATTCTTCCTTTGATCTTGAGTTTGTAGAACATCTGTTGATGTGGAGCTTTGCACATTTGATTCTTCCTGTACTTGAAGGTACTTTCTTTGGAGTAGATGTTGTTGACTCTTCAAGTATGTCAATGATGACATCTCCACATGGTTGTATTGCTCTCCTAGTTTGTGTTTGTGCAGCATCCTCCATGACATAGCTATTTGTCCCTCTATTTTCATTCTCACAAATCTCATTAGCATTTCTTGGCACTTTCAACATAAAACATGAAACTAGGTCGTAGCCTTCTTCATCACAAAACTTGGTTGGAGTTAGCTCATTTACACACACGTCCAAGGTTGCCAATATTTGAGTCCATCCAAATGACTCAAATAATTTCTTTGGAAAGGGTTCCGGTATGTAAGCTTCATCGTCCATTGATCTTTCTAGGATGCAATCCTCCTTCACTGAGCTTCCACACTTCGAAGCACCACATCCAAAGTTCTTGTTTGGTTTGTAGCCACGCAAGTATCTCTTTCCCATTGACTATAGTAGAGTCAATTTCTTCTAAAGGAGTTCTATTCACATCTCTATAGCTATGGTCTTTTATGCTTATTTTTGTGGTGATCTTTTTATGTCTCAAATAGATATAGTCATAGCCCCAATCTTGAACCATCTTAAGTTGACGCATGAAAGGTCTTCCTAAAATGATATCAAAATTGTTCCCTTTTCCAAAATCTACTATTGCAAATGTATGTTCATATTCAATTCCACAAGAAGTCACAATAATTTGCTCTAAGATACCTAGAGGTTTTTCCATATCCATGTGCAAGTTCCAACTTCATTCTAGTTTTCCTAAGCGTTGGTCTATCCCATTTTTCCCAAATGTCTTTTGTGGCTATGGCTACTCCAACCCCACTATCAAGTATAGCCAATGTTTTAACTCCTTTGTATTCCACAGGTAAGGTTTTGTTTCCTTCTTCTCCTTCGCAATATTCCCCCACCTTGTTTATTGGCACAGGTTTAGTGTTTACACTTTCTTGTTGAGTTTTTTTTTATTGTTCATTTGAGGGTAGATCTTGAAGAGGTATCTTTAATCCCATCTTCCCCAAATTGTTGCCTACTTCATCCCATACATGTGGTCTAATCTTAAGAAGTTCAGATAGAGTAATGGTGCACTGATTGGAGCTGACATCAACTCTTGCATACTCTTTGTATCCATCATCTTGGATATGGCTTTCCTCTGAGATGGCACCACTCTAGTCTCTGAGTCTGCCTCATGTTCTTCTATGTATGAGGGTAAGGTCTTCAAGGACTATGGTTTGCTTTCAATTAAAACTTCCGTCCTTGCATCTCCATTTAGAGATTGAATGTCTCCCTGATAGACTTCATGCCCTGTATTGACCTCATTTATGGGTGCAGATTGGAAATTCGCACTTCCATCTTTTGCACTTATAATTGCTTCCCACAATTCATTTGGTCATGGCTCATCTATCTCTGGGATAGGTTCCATAAATTGTGATCTTGACCTTGCATCATTAGTGGTGCTGGCCACTACTTGATCATCTAGTTGAATTTCTAGGTTGTTGGTTTCTTGTGTTGCAGTCTTTGCTGGCACATCCTTTTGTGATTCTAGCTCAATGTTTCTTTGAGTTAATGTTTCAACAATCTTTTCCTTAGGCATTTCAAATCCAACACCTTTTGGTTTTGTTTCTGGAGGTGGAATTGGTGCTTCAGGCTCCATCATTGCCTGCGCAGTTTTTAACAATTCCTTAACACATTTTCAACCTCTCAGTCTCTATCTCAACATGAGGATATTTCATCCCTCGTTGCTCTAGGGTTTGGTTGGGTTTCAATCTTGCCTCATATGCTTCCAGTGAAGCATCTAATGGCTCTAGGACTTTTTCTACCAACACAGATCCTCCAAAAGACGCCTTCCTTGGTTTCTTATCGCTCACCACCATTTTGTTTTCCCGTTCTTGTTTTAACTGCTCCTTTGTCTCTTGTAATTCTATTTGTAGTGCAGTTTGATTTGTAATTGTTTTTGCTTTAATTCTGTCTCTTTTGGCTTTCCAGGATTTTCTCCCAGTCCTAACTGACACACTAGTTGTTTCCCCTTGTTTGGGTTGTTGATCTTTCTCCTCATTAGCTTGGTCCTCAGTGTCATAAAATCTAAAATCTAACCAACCCAAATGATTTTCTCATATTAAATTGATGACTTAATGTGGGAGAATGAACGGGAACAAGTGTTAAGATATAGATATGTGCTTATAGATCTATCTCAACACGGGGCCAATAGTAAAGGGGCCCAAATGAGAGATGGTCTAGCAAAGAGCAAGGCTAACCAATGGAGCATAAGACCTTACGGTTAGCTTCATTGAAGACCTCCAATAATGTGTGTAAAAGTCCTTTGACCTTAGGTAAGCTAGGTCTAAGCTTGAGGTGGGAACCCGGCCCAAGCTCGAGGTGCTTGTCGTGCTTAAAGTGCTTGAGGTTCTTGTCATGCTTGAGGTGATTGATTAAGGTGCATGAGGTGCTTTGACATGCTTGCCTGAGATGCTTGTGGGAACACCCCTAGTCCAAGTGCTTAGTCATGCTTGATGACTAAGGTGCTTCAGCACCAAAGGTCAAAAAGATCCCTTTAAAGAGGGGGACGAGCCCTTTCCTTAGGGGCTAGAGAGAGAACACACACACACACTCTCAAGGAAAGCCCAAGCTTAAAGAGGCAACAGGGACACATGTCAAGCCCCTACCCATGTTACCTCCATGAGGTGCTTGAACTCTATTGGCTAGGATTAAAAGGGGTCCAATGATAATTTACAACAATTATCTAATTGTTTTTGCATTTATCAGGTCCACTCTCTCAAAGGGGAAAGGGGGGCACTTGTCCCAAGACTACACCGATTGCTAGAAATGGCTCAAGCTTGTGATTGGCTAGGCTTGGCATGAGCCAATGAGCTTCAATGACGAGCTAGAAGAGGGGGTCGACCTAGAAAGGAGGGGGGTTGCTTAGGGGTATACTCACCCACACACACTCACAAACCCTCTTATTGTGTGCTATGCAAAGTGCAAGAGCTCCCTCTCCTTCTCCAAGAAAGTAGAGGTTGAGAGCCTACACCAACACTCTTGGATATGGAGTGCAAATCCAACCAAGAGCCATGCTTCAATGCTTAAGCTTGCCATCTCCTTCTTCTTGGTTACTATGTTATTATGTATGCTAGCAACAAGAGTTATGATAAGTAAGGAACTAATTCTTTCTCCTATGAAATGTTTCTTCTTCCTCTTTCCTACCCTCATTCCCTGCTAGCTCTCTCCACCTTCGAAGGTGTATAAGGTCTTGGGACTGAGGCGTGGGATAGTTAAAGCTTTCTTCAAGTTTATGTTATGTTTGTGATGCATGAAGCTTTCCATCTTCATTGCATCACCTAGGTCACAAGGAACACAAAGATTGTATTGTAACAAGTCTCTCTTAATGGGAGAAATCATAATACAAATGTTTATTGGAGGGGGGACCGGCTCCACATAAATCCGGTCCTCAACTGTTGTCATGTTCTCAAAATTCTCTCTCTTGCAAAAGTATTGTTCATGCCAAGTTAACTAATTGTTAGGATTATGTTGCTACCTTCAATTATGTTCACCCGCTATGTTCACAAAGTCATTTCTCAAAAGTACTCTCATTAATTTCCACTACTCTCAAATTAAATAGGCCAATTCCATTACATTGATATCAAAGCATTTGATTTCTCTTTTCTTGCTTAAGAAGAGAGGTCCTTAAGTAGCCTATAAATGGTTGATGTTGTTAATTATATTAGGGTAAGTGGAACTAGGAACTAATATCGGTTTTGTTGAGCCCACTATGTGAGGGATGGTGCACACCTCAGGAGCTTTGGACTTAATAATGGAGTCTTTTTAGACTTGCCTACGGCTTTACCATTATTGAGCCATAGGAAGTCCAAAAGGAGCTAGCCCTTGGCAACTCTACTATGTTAGACCTACTCCTCTACTCTCTAAAATTAACCACTTCAAGCCGTGGGTGTAGATACTTAAGAGCCTATTTTCAAAGGCTAAGAGGAGTGGCAACTAAGGTTTTGAATTGCCAAAGCATACACTAAGTACATACATAAATTTTGTTAACATGGTTGACAATAATCAAGAGAGTAGTTTGAACATTGATAGCTCTGATTTTGCACATGAAGGTGCTAATGATGATGCTCCCATGTTTGTGAATTATCTCGTTACTAGGCTACAGCAAGCTATGGGCAACCCTGCTTTGCAAGCCGAAGTTACTCAACAACTTCATGCTTATGAAATTTCCCTTCCTCTCCAAGAGGAGAGAGAGCTTAGGAGGCCTCTTGAAGAGACCCCCAAAAGAAGACTCTCTCCCATTCGAGAGGAGGAATCCAAAGAGCAAAAAAGTAATGACAGTTTAAGTTCCTCTGAAGATGTGGCTCCACGAAGCCGGCGGTCTAGACGATCGCCCACTCCTCCCAAGAGGAAAAGATCAACAAATAGTCCTTCTCCTCATCACTCTGAAAGGCAAGAGAGGAAACAAAGGAAGAAAAGGGCTAGGAAGAGGTCACCCTCTTCTCCTTCTTCTTCACCTTCCTCCTCTTCTGATGAAAGTTATGGCTATTCTCCTAGAGAATACAAGAGGGGAGGACATCGCAAATCATTTCCTGCATGGCGAAGGTCACAAAAGCTAAAGAAGTTCAAGGAGAGAGGAAAGAGTATCTCTTTTCTCACCTATGATGGCACCTTCGGTGCTACGGACAAAGTGTTGGCCTTCATCCAGCAATTTGATGCGGCCTTTGGAGATGAGGGCTTCCCAGAGTCCTCTAAGTTACGCCATGTAGCTATGCACTTCCAAAAATCAGCTCGTCAATGGCGGGCTAGCCTTTGTGGAAATGGTGAAGCCCCAAAGACATGGAAAACTCTACGAGTTTCCATCATGAAGCAATTCCTTGCAAGCGATGCAAAGGACAAAGTGCTTACCGAATGGCGCAGCTTGAAGCTCCTCTCCCATGAGTCTATCCACAAATATGTAGACAAGTTTTGGGATCTACATCTCAAGGCTACTGTCTTTCAAAAGATAGACTTTGCCGAGCAAAGGCAGAAATTCTGTGTGGGATTACCTAAAGAGATGGCCGAATACATCAACTCTCAACGGCCTGGTACTATTAGCGAAGTAATCCATCACACCATGGTTGCTTCACGCATCAATTTCCATCAAGGGGCTAGACGTAATGTCAAGCCCATGGAAAACAAAGACAAAAATGATGCAAAGGGGAAAACCAATGTTCAAAATACTTCCCAAGTCAATTCCAACAACAACAACAATCGGTCCAAGGAGAAGGGAGTTTACAAAGGTAAAAAAAAACTATGTCCTGAAGAGCTTGAAGCTTTTCGCAAGGACCATAAGTGTTTCAAGTGTGGGGAGCAAGGACATGGCTATCGTTCTTGCCCCAAGAAGAATACTCGCAATGAGACTCCTAGGGATTCCACCATCAAAGCTCCAAAAGAGGATGCTCATTGCAAAGGATCATCACTTTCCTATGCTTGGGGAAAGGTAAGAGAGCATGATGCCTTCATCTTGTTTGACCCTGGCTCTACTCTTAACTTCATATCAACGGAGTTGGCCACCAAGTTGGGCATTCAAGCTTTTGAGATGGGAGATATAGTAGTGGCTGATGCAGCTTTCAAGGGACAACAAGCCTCCGTTACTCCCTTGATTGGGAAGTTGAGGCTTCATGTCCAAAGCTATGTTGACAAGGAAGACTTCTTCATCTCTCCTCTCCAACATGAGGATGTTCTCCTAGGGGCACCATGGTTTGATCGCATGGCTGCCAACATGAAGTTCCCTGAAAGGAGAATCTACTTCACCTACAGGGGAAAGAACATGTATATAGATGCTACTGAGCGTGGTCACACTATTCCACGTGTAAATCCTCTTGCTTTTGATAATTCAATGAAGAGCTCAGTTTCTGCGTACATGATTTTTGTCAAAGAGCCTCTAAAAGATACTAATGTTTCATCAAATGTAAATGGTAGGAGTCAAGAAGAGTTAGACTTTTCTAATTTTCTAAAAGGATTCCAAGATGTGTTCATCGATGATATCCCTATGGACTTACCTCCAAAACGAGGGGATGATGACCATCGTATTGAGCTTCTTCCTGGAAGCTCACCACCTAGCAAGCCTCCTTATCGAGTCTCACAAGCTCAACAAGAGGAGATCATGAGGCAAGTACAAGAGCTGGTAGACAAAGGGATGGTGAGGCCTAGTTCCTCTCCCTTTTGTTCTCCAGTCCTTTTAGTGCAAAAGAAAGATGGTACATACCGTATGTGTGTAGAATATCGAGCACTAAACCATATCACTATCAAAAACATATTTCCCGTACCTCGGGTAGAAGATCTGTTTGATAAGCTACAAGGCTCGACCTACTTCAGTAGGATTGACCTTAAGAGTGGCTATCATCAAATAAGGATAGTGGATGAAGATATATTAAAGACCGCGTTTCGCACAACGTTTGGTCTTTATGAATATCTAGTCATGCCTTTTGGCTTGACTAATGCACCAGCTACGTTCAATCGTTTGATGGAGAAATTTTTTAGACCATACGAAAATTCACTGGAGTGTTCTTTGATGATATCATCATCTACTCCAAGTCTTTGGAGGAACATAAGCAACATCTCCAAGTGATTTTTCAAGCATTGAGGGAGAACAAGCTTTTTCTTAACCAAAAGAAAAGCGAATTCTTCCTTCAATAGATTAAATACCTAGGTCATATTATCTCTAAATATGGTATCCAAATGGATCCATCAAAGTTAGAGGTAATAAAAGCATGGCCTAACCCAAGAAATCTACATGAGCTAAGAAGATTTGTTGGTATGTGCGCATACTATAGATGCTTCATAGCAGAATTCTCTTAAGTAGCCGGACCACTAGACAACTTAACTAAGAAGAACGTTAAGTTTGTATGGACTGCTAAGGAGCAAAATGCTTTTGAAAATCTCAAGACAAGCTTACTTCCCAACCACTCTTCGTGCTTCCGGATCTCTCAAAGCCCTTTGAGGTCCAATGTGATGCTTGCGGTGATTGCCTTGGAGCAGTTTTGCTTCAAGAAGGGCATGCCATAGTATATGAGAGCCGAAGGCTCAATATTGATGAACGAGTCTTGGGCATTTATGAGAAAGATCTTTTAGCTGTTCTACATGCCATAGACACATGGAAGCATTACCTATTGGAGACTCCATTTATCCTACGAACCGACCACCAAAGTCTCAAGTATTTCATGACGCAAACCAAGCTTTCCGACAAACAAATGAGATGGAAAAATTTTCTTTCACAATTTAATTTCCATATTGCTCACATAGCTGGTAAGCACAATCAAGTGGCTGATGCACTTTCAGGACGACCCAAAGTTAATGCGGTGTCTATAGCTACTCACAATGATCTATACTCTATGATAGATGAGTATGCTACTGACCCGGACTTTAGAGACATAATGTCAGCCCTTGATTTGAGGCAGAAAGAGAAACCATTCACCTTGCAGGATGGTTATCTTCTCCACGGCAATAGGCTATGTGTTACCCATTCCCTTCGTGAGAAAGTTATGTATGAATCCCATGCTCCTCCATATGCGGGGCATAGAGGCATTCAACCTACTCTCCGAGGAGTAGAGACGTACTTCTATTGGCCTACCATGAAAGTGGACATACAAGAGTATGTTTCAAAATGTGTAGTATGCCAAAAGACCAAGTATGATAGAGGGAAGCAACCTGGATTACTCCAGCCATTGCCTATTCCAAATTCACCATGGGAGAGTATATCCATGGATTTCATCTTTGGATTACCCAAGTCTATCCATGGGAATACAGGAATATGGACAATAGTTGACAGGTTTAGCAAGCAAGCACATTTTATTCCTCTCAAAAAGACTATTAAGGCACATCAAATGGCAACTCTCTTCATATCTCAGATTTTCAAGCACCATGGATTACCCACATCCATCGTGTCAGATAGAGATTCTAGAATGACCAGTAATTTCTGGAAAGGTCTCTTTGAAAATCTAGGAACAAGATTGAATTTCTCTTCAGTCTATCACCCACAAACGGATGGACAAAGTGAGATAGCCAATCTTACGATACTCAATCTACTCAAGACTTATGTTACCGAAGTAGATCAACGCTCACAATAGGAAAAGTACTTACCTCTTGTAGAGTATGCCTACAATAATACTGTACATACTTCTACGAGAAAAGCACCTTTTGAGATCATTGAGGGGAGACCTAAAGGTCCCTTGCTATTCAAAGTACATGGGAAGATCTTCGTCGCCGATGAGTATAGCCGTGACCTACAAGAATCTTTTCAAAAGATTAGGGAGGCTATATCCATCTCTCAACAAAGGCAAAAAGCTGTTGCTGATAAGCACAAAAGAGCCTTAATGTTCAAAGAAAATGATTGGGTCTTACTCAAGTTTCCTAAGGCTCGATTAAGGCAAACGACGGGCAAAACTCCTACGGGCCATCAAAAGTATTATGCTAAACTAGCAAAAAGATACTATGGTCCTTTCCAAATCTTGAAGCCCATCAATGAGACGGCTTATCAACTCAAGTTGCCCAACCATTGGCTCATACACAATGCCTTTCATGTAAGCCTACTTAAGCCCTACAAAGGAGAGCCACCAACTGAACCAATTATTGAAGACCCTCCCGAAGTTGAAGACCAAGAAGAGGTGCTACAACCCGAAGCTGTCCTTCGGCATGAAGACAAGGTACTACGACATGGTAAGATTATCCGAAGGTATCTTATTAAGTTCAAAAATTATCCTTTTGAAGATGCTAGATGGATGCAAGGAATACAGCTTAAGGATAGTATGAACCTTGTCAATGCTTACAATGCTACATTAGAGTAAGCAAATGTACAAATTTCTTTTAAATGACTCATGTTTTTGTCTTATAAGACTAGTCCTCTTTTTAATTGTGCACAACTTTAACTAGTATGCATGCTTAGAATCATGTTTGTGATGACGACGTCTCACAAACACCAAGTAGAATTTTCACTCTACTTTGGGAGAATGAAATGGACTAAAGAGCAGACATGCTTGCAGCAGCTATGTCTCCCAAGCACCAAATGGATTAGTCATCCATCTTGGAAATATGTCGTAGGGTAAAAAGGGATCCTCTACCTGCTAAGTAAAATTGACTAATGACTAAGGCTTTATCTCTTCTACTTCATAGTCGAGGACGACTATGATTTCAAGAGAGAGGTAATGTTATAAAATCTAAAATATAACCAACCCAAATGATTTTCTCATATTAAATTGATCACTTAATGTGGGATAATGAACGGGAACAAGTGTTAAGATATAGATATGTGCTTATAGATCTATCTCAACACGGGGCCAATAGTAAAGGGGCCCAAATGAGAGATGGTCTAGCAAAGAGCAAGGCTAACCAATGGAGCATAAGACCTTAGGGTTAGCTTCATTTAAGACCTCCAATAATGTGTGTAAAAGTCCTTTGACCTTAGGTAAGCTAGGTCTGAGCTTGAGGTGGGAACCAGGTGCTTGTCGTGCTTGAGGAGCTTGTCATGCTTGAGGTGCTTGATTAAGGTGCTTGAGGTACTTGACCTGCTGCATGATTAAGGTGCTTGAGGTGCTTTGACATTCTTGCCTGAGATGCTTGTGGGAACACCCCTAGTCCAAGTGCTTAGTCATGCTCGATGACTAAGGTGCTTGAGCACCAAAGGTCAAAAAGAACCCTACAAAGAGGGGAAGGAGCCCTTTTCTTAGGGGCTAGAGAGAGAACACACACACACACTCTCAAGGAAAGCCCAATCTTAAAGAGGCAACAGGGACACATGTCAAGCCCCTACCCATGTTACCTCCATGAGGTGCTTGAACTCTATTGGCTAGGATTAAAAGGGGTCCAATGATAATTTACAACAATTATCTAATTGTTTTTGCATTTATCAGGTCCACTCTCTCAAAGGGGAAAGGGGGGCACTTGTCCCAAGACTACACCTATTGCTAGAAATGGCTCAAGCTTGTGATTGGCTAGGCTTGGCATGAGCCAATGAGCTTTAATGATGAGCTAGAAGAGTGGGTCGACCTAGCAAGGAGGGGGGTTGCTTAGGGGGTATACTCACCCACACACACTCACAAACCCTCTCATTGTGTGCTATGCAAAGTGCAAGAGCTCCCTCTCCTTCTCCAAGAAAGTAGAGGTTGAGAGCCTACACCAACACTCTTGGATATGGAGTGCAAATCCAACCAGGAGCCATGCTTCAATGCTTAAGCTTGCCATCTCCTTCTTCTTCATTACTATGCTATTATGTATGCTAGCAACAAGAGTTATGATAAGTGAGGAACTAATTCTTTCTCCATTGAAATGTTTCTTCTTCCTCTTCCCTACCCTCATTCCCTGCTAGCTCTCTCCACCTTCGAAGGTGTTTGAATTCTTGGGACTAAGGCTTGGGATAGTTAAAGCTTTCTTCAAGTTTATGTTATGTTTGTGATGCATGAAGCTTTCCATCTTCATTGCATCACCTAAGTCACAAGTAACACAAAGATTGTATTGTAACAAGTCTCTCTTAATGGGAGAAATCATAATACAAATGTTTATTGGAGGGGGGACCGGCTCCACATAAATCCGGTCCTCAACTGTTGTCATGTTCTCAAAATTCTGTCTCTTGCAAAAGTATTGTTCATTCCAAGTTAACTAATTGTTAGGATCATGTTGCTACCTTCAATTATGTTCACCCGCTATGCTCACAAAGTCATTTCTCAAAAGTACTCTCATTAATTTCTGCTACTCTCAAATTAAATAGGCCAATTCCATTACACTCAGCATTTTCTTTTGCTTGGGCTCTAGTCACTACCTTCACAAGAATTTTGGGTTCTACCTGTGATCCACTTGGAGAAGGTAACACTCCCACAACATTCATTGTTGTTTTCCCCTTTTTGTTTGGGTGTCTTGGACAATTAGGAACAACATGTGTAATGGCACACTCCAAACAATATCCAATTATCTCTACACGAGAACAATTCTTGGCCCAATCATTACCTCCACACTTGTAGCATGGTCCATCTTGTTGAGTCACTGGTGGCACAATTTATGGTTGTTCTTAGCCAGAATGGTCTCTAGTCTACGCTCTTGATTGGCTATGAACATCAGAGTGTCCTCATTCAATGAATAGAGTTTTCTCATAGGTTCTTGCCCTAGCCTAGGTTGTGATACCTCAGCTCCCTTGATACAGCCCTATTTTGAAATAATGGATGATTTGGTAATGGCGTTTGTTTTTCTATTTGATGTCCAAATAGTATCCCCCTCGTGTAGGTTTGATTATAGTAGCACTCACTCATCTCATGATTGGTCCATTTTTGCTCAATAGCACACCATTTTATTCGTTGTGCTACTTGCGCTGCTAGCTCATCTAGGTTGTTCATTAATTGAAACATAACCAATTGCCTTGTGTTGGTTTCACTAGATGCTAAAGGAGCATTATCCAGAGTGATCTTTGTATCACCAATTTCCTCGCCATAGTCTTTACAATTGTCAACTAGGTATAACGCTTCTCTCGTGACTTGTTCAAAGGAAGTACATCCTTTTAAGTGCAAATCTTTCTTGAGAGTTTCATTTTTCAAACCCTCTATGAAGAGAATTGATCATCTTTCATCCTGTGGTAACTCGCATTCCGGACATCTCTCTATATATTGTTTGAAGCATAGCGATGCTTCCTTCACTCTCTCATCTTCTTTTTGCTTGAATGCATAGATTTGGGAAACTGTGTTATGCTTGATTCCCCTTTTAGAGAACTCCACAACAAATTCTTGCAACAGTTGTTCAACGTTTGAGAAGGCATTTTTGTCCAACAGTTGGAACCAATTCAATGCTATCCCTTCCAAGGTTAAGCCAAATCCCTCATACTGTGTATGAAAATAAAATACCTGTTCGGCTCTTTAAACTTGTTTGAACAAGGATGCATGTACATATGGATCACTTAATCCATCATACTTCTTCTTGACACATTTGGCCAATTGATACGGTCTCATTGGTTCTGGTTCAACCATGTATCTTAGTGTGTTGGGGTCTCTCACAAATACATCCCTTGTTCCTTCTTCTCGTCTTGGAGAAAATCCTGGTGGAATCCCCTTTGAGACATGTTTTGGAAATGTTGATGGACTTGTAAGTCTAATTGGTGGTCTCTTGGTTCCACTCAATGAGGTAGAAGCTACACTCCTGTGAATAGCTATTTTGGATGTTCGAGGTCCATTTGATTCCATAGTTTCAATGTTAGCTTCTTGCAAATCAGTCTCAAAAAACCCTGGTACACTTACACTCGGTTGAAAGTAGTAAGCAGAGATTGGAGTACCCATGTATGTATATCTTTCTAGCTCAATTGGGCTGATAAGTTTGTACTTCGTCCATAATTATCTACCATTAGAACTTGCACTCCCTGGTCATCTGTGTATGTGAAAGCATAGAGGTTCTTGTAGTCTGACAACTCTTCAATGATGGAATTTAAACATCTATAGAAGTTGTTTTTATCCCCAATAGATAACCTATAAAGGCCATCATAAGTGTAATCCGTTAGAACTCTCGTGGCTTCATTGGTTTTGATGAACCTCACGTTGGGTTTGTTGATTAGAGGATGCTTCTCCTCTAAGTCTCCAACAATTTCCACTTTTGCTCTTCTAAACTCTGGCATTTTAGTTGATTGGTTTGGCTTCAAGTGAGCTACATGATCACTTGACAAATATCCATGAGCCATGCCTTGAGGTTTGGCTTGATATGATTGATAAGCCTCATGGTCTTGTCTCAACCCTCTTGTTATAGGTGTTGCAGTATTTCTGGTTGTTTGTGTAGGTGGCATAGCTCTGAGTTGTGTGGGAAACCCTAATGATGGATGAGTTGTCATGTTTAAGCCTCACCCAATACTCTCAAGATGGTCCTTGATAAGAACACCTTGGCTTAGTGCACACAATCCCTTTTTGCCCCTGGTCAAGTCTCTAAAAAGTCAGGCTTTGGTGCCCCACCGACCTTTAGATACTTGTTTTGGGTACCCTAAAAGTTTTTAAATGGGAATCCTAGAAAATTTCACTCTAAATCCTAGCTTCCTTATCTCACAAGCTTTTTTCCTAGCTATAGGAGACTCAGTTTGGAGTTGTGTGTCAAAAGTTAGAGCAGTTTTGGTAAACTGCACTTGAAACAGCACTCAAAATAGTTTCAAGATCAGGACACAAAGAGATTTTGTGCTTGTATCTTGGCTTCCAGAGGGTATTTTTCACTCAAACTTGAGATTTGGGATGTACTCAAGTAGATCTACAAACTTATGAAGTCAAATACCTTCACTATGTAGAGGTACATTGATCGCGATCGTTGACCCCATGTCACAGATTTGGAAGATTTTTGCACAGTAGCTAGCCCTTGATGTCTTGATACCAAGTGTCTTTGTATTTTTGAATTTGGAGATGTTTTGACCAATGAAAATCCAAATCCCAGGTGGTTTTGCGGTTATTGGCCTGATTGTGTAACTGGGACTTTTGACCACTTTCTTTTGCTTTTTTTACCTTGCTCCTTTTGGAAAATATGTTGCACTAGATGTCCGCTACCTACTCACCAAGTCTCAACTCAAAATGTCACTGGGGTACACCGATCGCGATCGTAGTTCTAGCTCCTTTTCAACTCAAACTTGTGGATATGGTAGACAATGATGTGTACACTCTACTCCTCAAATATTTTTGAATTTGGACAAGGAAAAGTCAAGTTTTTACCAGATCTTGGTCTACTACAGTGGTTTTCTGACTGTCTGCTTTTTTTGGCTATTTTGGTGACTTTTTTTTTAATTTTGACATCTCCTGGTGAAGGAGTACGAGCAGAAGTGTGACGCGAGAGAGAGTGCGAGAAGAAGAGCACGACGATATGGTGAACTCGCTCTACTGTAATGTGTAGAGCATAGTGAGTTCTTATTAGGTTTTTACAAAAGAATATGTGTACATACCTGGCGGCCCGCCCACTTACCTGGGCGACCACATTGGGCTTTATACCCCAACAACCTCCCACTTAAAGTCCAATGTGGTACTTTAAGTGTGAGAGAAGCTACTATACAAGCTAATATACAAGAGATGTAGAGAAGTGATGTACTACCCTACACCTAACTGCTTGCAAAAATGCGCAAAGCTCTCTGAGGGAAGTCCTTTTGTAAGTAGATCAGCAGGATTTTCTGTGGTGTGAACTTTGACAAGCTGAAGTTTCTTATCCTCGAGCATTTCTCTGATGAAATGATACTTCACATCCACATGCTTTGTCTTTGAGTGATAAACTGGATTGCGAGCCAATTGTATAGCACTTTGACTATCACAATATAACACAGGCATCTCTTCTTTGATTCCCAAATCTGTTACTAGTCGATTAAGCCAAATTGATTCTTTGCATGCCTCTGATGCTGCAACATATTCAGCCTCTGTAGTAGACTAAGTAACACAATCTTGTAATCTAGAATGCCATGATACTGCTCCACCAGCCAATGTAAAGACATACCCTGACGTAGACCTTCGGTTGTCTAAGTCACCTGCATAATCTGAGTCTGTAAAACCCTTTACACTTAGCTCCTAACTCCCATAGCATATACGCATACTCTTTGTAGCTTTCAGGTATCTCAATATTCCTTTCACTGCCTCCCAATGTTTCTTGCCTGGGTTTGACATGTATCGACTTACTACTCCCACTGCAAATGCAATGTCTGGGCGAGTAGCAATCATTGCATACATCAAACTACCCACTGCAGACGCATATGGAATCTTATCCATTTCAGCCTTTTCTTCCTCAGACACAGGACAATCTTGTTTGCTAAGTTTCACATATGGTGGCAATGGAACACTCAGTGCCTTTCCCTTCTCCATATTGAAACGTCGCAAAACCTTGTCAATATACTCTGTTTGAGATAACCAAATCAACTTCTTTGATCTGTCTCTCTCAATGCGCATACCAAGTATATGACTTTCCTCACCCATGTCTTTCATGTCAAACGATTTTGCCATCTTTGACTTCAAAGCTGAAATTTCTTCCAAGTGCTTGCCAGCAATCAACATGTCATCCACATACAAAATAAGGATCAGCCAACTACCATCCTTAGCCTTCTTTGTATATAGACAGTGATCGAACTCACTACGTTTGTAGCCTTGAGAAATCATAAACTTGTGGAATTTATGGTACCATGCCCTCGGTGATTGTTTTAAGCCATAAAGACTCTTTAACAACTGGCATACCCAATCTTCCTTGCCTTTCTCAACAAACCCTTCTGGCTGCTGCATGTAAATTTCCACATCTAAATCACCATGCAAGAACGCTGTCTTGACATCCATTTGGTGCAACACCAAATCTAATATGGCAACCAATGCAAGAAAGCATCTCAATGTAGTCATCTTGACCACCGGAGAGAAGACTTCATCAAAGTCAATGCCTTGTTCTTGCTTAAAGCCCTTGGCAACAAGCCTTGCTTTGTACTTTGGTTGACTATCATGAGTGGTGATCTTATACCTGTAAACCCATTTACAAGGTAGATCCTTTTTCCCCTGTGGTAATTTAACTAGCTTCCATGTCTTGTTTTTATGCAGAGCTATCATCTCTGACTGCATGGCCAATTGCCAATTCCCGGAGTCCTTCATTTGCACTGCTTCCTTGTAACATGAAGGCTCATTGCAATCAATCAACATGACATAGTTCATAGATGGAAAAAACCTATCAGGAGGTCGTGTGACACGTCCAGATCTACGCACAATAGGTGGCTCACGCTCAGGCTCAGCCACAACTTGTGGTTCCACTCTATCCTGTCCTTGCTCCTCTTGAGCCCTGACATTTTGTCTTGCACGTGCAGGTCCATCTTCTTGGAAGACAACTCTTCTAATCTCCTCAACCCTCTCTGGTTTAGAATGATATTTGGATTCATTAAAGTGAACATCATTGCTGCGGACAACCTTTCTGGATTCGGGATCCCAAAGTCTGTACCCCATCTCACCAGAATTACCATAGCCTAGAAAGATGCACTTTCTACTCTTTGGCTCAAGTTTGTTCCTAAATTCCTTTGGAACTGAGTATATGCCTCACAACAAAAGACTCTGAGATGCTTGTATGAGGGCATTTTGCCTGACCATACCATATCTGGCACTGAATCCTTCTGCAAAACCTTGCTAAGAGATCTATTTACAAGATGAACAGTTGTTGATACAGCTTTAGCCCAAAACCCATTTGGCAGCTGTGCATTAGACAACATACTTCTGACCTTCTCTTGTATGGTCCTATTCATCCTCTCAGCAACACCATTTTGAGGAGGATTGTAAGGAGCAGTAAGTTCACGTTTTATACCTTTTGACTCACAAAAGTCCTGAAAGGCCTTTGAAACATACTCTCCACCATTGTCAGTGTGTAAGCATTTAAGCTTCTTGCCACTCTGATTCTCCACAAGTGTCACAAACGTTTTAAAACTCTAAACGATTCATCCTTGTGCTTGAGAAAGTAAACCCATACTTTTCTCGAGTAATCATCTATAAATGTCATAAAGTAAGAAGCTCCCCCTAGAGATAGGTTAGGCATAGGTCCACACAAATCACTATGAACAAGTGCCAATTGTGTATCTCTTCTATTGCTTCTATGCTTATGTGGCTGTTGTGTTTGCTTACCATATAGACAATGTTCATAGAATTCAAAATCATTAAATTAAAATCCAGGCAAATAACCAGAACGAGACAAGATTTCCATTCCCTTCTTGGACATATGTCCTAACCGGCTATGCCACAAAGAAACGTTCGGCTGCTCGGTTACATTGATTACATTTTTAGAGACATTTGATACATAAATCATGTAAAGTCCTCCAGACTTTACTCCATGTGCTACTGTCATAGAACCCTTGGATATCTTCCACATGTTCTGTCCAAAAATGGTGACATAGCCAGCATCTTCAAGTAAACCTGTGCTAATCAAGCTCTTTGTAATTGCGGGAACATGTCTCACATTCTTCAGCGTGAAAGAGAGCCATTCTGAAACTTCAATTGAACATCTCCAACACCTAAGATCTCACATGTCTGCCCATTGCCTAGACGAACATGATCTTTAGTGGTCACATAAGAGGTGAACCACTCCTTGTTTGGAGACACATGAAGTGATGCCCCTGAGTCTATAATCCAGTCACTCAGTGCATTTCCATCAGATGCTGTAAGAAGAGCTGAGTCCATTGTATTCTTCAAGAAGTAGATGTCTCTTGACACTAGACTGTCATCCTCTGCAACAGTGTTTGTCACATTTATTTCTTGAATCTTCACTGAGGACTTGTTCTTCTCACCATGGTCTTCATCTTTCTCTTTGCCTTTTTCTGCTTTCCATTCTCTGCAGTCGCTTTTCATGTGACCCTTCTTGCCACAATGGTAGCATTCTATGTCACTCTTGCCTTTAGCACTGCGGGACTTGCTACGAGACTGATTCCTCTTTCCACCTTTGTACTTTTCTTTGGTCCTTCCCCTGACAACTAAGGCTGCTCCTTTGCCTTTGTCCATTGTCTTTCTATTGGTTTCTTCAGTAAGCAGACTTCCTTCTACACCTGCTATGTTCAAACCATCTGGAGGTGCAGAATTACTCAAAGCTGTGCGAAAAGTGTCCCAACTTTCCGGCAATGTGATCAACAGGAACATAGCTCTAACAGGTTCATCAAACTTGACACCTTGAGCTGACAACTGACTATAGATTGTGTTGAATTCATTCAGATGATTGGACATAGGTGTCTCTTCTTTCATCTTCAAGTCAACAAGCTTCTTAAGCCAGTATACCTGTGAAGCTGCACTCTACTTCTCATAAAGATCACTCAGCTTTAACCATTCTTGATAAGCCGACATCTCGCCTGCTACACTGAAGTAAACGCTTTCTGCCAAAATCAGCATAATGGTAGAAAGTGCCAATTCATCCATTTTTCTCCATTCATCTTCGTCCATATCTTCTGGTTTTATCCCCTTGAGCTTTATAGGTTTTATCTGCTTCTTTTGTACCAACACGTGCCAAATCTGCTTCTTCCACAATGGGAAATTGGTTCCATCCAGCTTCTTGATATTGTAAAGAGCAGTGTCCTGTGATCCAGCCATAGCTACGCTTCACAATAGTTTACTTTCCTGGGAAAAATTCGGCAGAGTTTCCCCTGTAAACTGACCTCTGAACCAATATCAACCTGTCAAATGAACCAAGAAAGCTTCAGATTCTGCTGAGATTTTGGCAGAGTCTCCTTTGTAAAATGGCTCTGGTGTACTAAAAACAGACCAAAAAAAAGCTCAAAAAACCACTGTCTCTCTGACACTGTAAGTTGTGGGTAAACCTGTCCTGCACATGTATTGTCTCTGACTGTCCTGTCACTGTCCTGTAAGCATAGACTGCGACAATGCCTCAACGGCAGTAAAGCAAAGATGCAATCCCAACTGTCTAACTCACAGTCAATACATCCTAGCTGCCTATCTAAGGGTGCTCGAGGGATCGCTCTAAGACCTGTATCACCGAAAGGATCTCAACATTCAAGAATCCCCCAGCTCAATAAAACCTCACTCGACCCTCAACAAAGGCTACAGTAAATCTGACAGTACATAGACTTCCCACAAAGTCATACATCCACAAATTTCCCACTGTATGCTGTAACCGCTGCGACGGTTGTTTGCTGCGTGACTCACAGCCAGCAAACCCTCAACAGACATACATCATTTCTGACAATACATCCCATGTGGAAGTACCTGCAATGTCAGGATGAAATCTGGAATATCGAGCAGCAAACACACGCTACCTGATGAACTAGTGGATGTCGCCTATAGTCTGTGTGTAGATGCGCCCGTGTCGTATGTGACACGCCTCCAAGAAGTGTGAGCTGTCCTTCGATGTGTAGACAACCACAAATCAACACTCTGGGAGCGTCGATATCCTCAACACCTGTAGCCGTAGGCCGAAAACCCCAAATTTGCAGAGTCGAATCTGCACCCGCTGAGACCACGTAGTCGAAAATGGCCTGCGCAGAACTTTGTCGAAGCCGAACGGTGACCAAGATGACCTCAGAATGAAATTCTGAGCACACCAAGCCCTATGGCCTTTTCCACAAGATTTGGGGCCGTGTCTTTGCCTGTCAAAATTCACTCCAATCTGAGCTGGTGACTCTAGCCTCCTGCAGTGTTGTCCCGAGCCTCGATCTGAGCTCTGATACCAGTTGAAGGAGTACGAGGGGAAGTGCGACGCAAGAGAGAGTGCGAGAAGAAGAGCACGACAATATGGTGAACTCGCTCTACTGTAATGTGTAGAGCATAGTGCGTTCTTATTAGGTTTTTACAAAAGAATATGTGTACATACCTGGCGGCCCGCCCACTTACATGGGCGACCACATTGGGCTTTATACCCCAACACCTGGTATCTTATATAACCTAGGTGTATGTGTGGGTCAAATCTGAGTCAGATCTGGGACTGAGGTACACCGATCGTGATCGTAGTTTGGAGCTTGTTCACTACGCTATTTTAAGACTACCTGCCAGACACTTTTGTATTTGGACTCAAAAAAGTCAAGAATTTTAGTTTCTTGGTCTGAAGTGCCTGATTTTCCAATTTTATCAGATTTGATTGATTTTGATGTTTGATTTGGGATTTGAGAGATACCTAGGCTTGTCCTATGCAGAGGCTATCCCTCTGCATGGTTTCTTCCCAGTTTTGATGTGTTTTGATCTACTGAAAGTCAATTTCTATGCCAGTTTAGCAGTTTTTGACTTGGATCTGTATTCAGTGGTTTTGACCAGATTTTTGTGGTTTTTGACCCTAGGTCCTTTAGACGTTTATGTTTGTATACCCTTGAAGAATCCACTCATCAAATGTGGTACAAATCTGAGGTCTAGGTACACTGATCGCAATCGTAGTTCTGAGCCAAAATTCAACCAAATTTGGCATGCTTGTAGACACTGATGTTTTAAGGCTATCGCCCAAGTCTTTTTGCATTTGGATCACCAAAAGTCAAGATTTTACAGTTTTTGGGTCTGTCAAGCTAGTTTTACCCAAGTGGCCTAATCTCCTTGATTTTTGATGTTTTTGGGTGTGGTTGCTTTAGACAAACTTGTTTAGAATCTTATGAGGAAGGCACATGTCAAATCTTTTACAATTCTGACAAAATGAGGTACATTGATCGCGATCGTAGTACCAGAGCCAAATCTGATGAAATTTTACAGGCTCTCTCTGACAAGTATTTCCTAGTGTTTGGTGCTACCACTTTGTGATTTGAATCAATTTCAGCTCTATTTGGTCAGATTTTCTAATTTCATAGTCTTATGGCCCTTTTGCCAAAGTTATGGTTTTATGGTGTTTTTGACTCTATCTTTTCTCCCAAATCTGACTGGAATGTGATTTACTTATCCTACTCCTAAGTACAGAAATGAAAGAACATAAGAAAATGAATCAAACAAAACAAACAGGATAAAAAACGGATGATGGATTGGTACTCAATCAATACAAAGAAATTTGAAGAGAAACAATGCTTAAAGCAACCTCACTCACAACTCCCTATATCTCTCAAGAGTAGATCTAGCCAGTCCACCGACCCTAGACTCCACTAAGCACTAAACCCCTATCTAGATGCTTCACTGAAGTGTAAATGGAATGGAAATTATCTTTTGGAACAATAAGAAAACTCTGAATACGCACTCGGTCACTCATCACCTAAGATTCATTCCCCGGCAATGGCGCCAATGTTTGCGGGTCACCGCAACAGACGTCCATAGCATAGCCTTCAGGCATCAACATAAATATCAATACCAGGGAAGCGACTCAAATGAGGCATGGAAACTCACTAGGGTGTCAATCCTAATGAAGTGAACTCGAAGAGATGCAACTACTAGCTCTACATGCAAATCAAACGCACCAAAGCCAAGTAATCTTCCTATGTCTTTCTACACAGCTCTACATTCATCACGCATGTTTACCATGCAAATCATATTGGATTCGCATGAAACTTGAAGGGAAGCTACATGGGACTATCAGGAGCATATCCTATCACTGTCACAACATTCTGGATGGGTACACGGATCGCGATCGTTCGTCCCAAAGTACGCAAAAACAATAAACGGATGATCCTATAGGGTCGTTTTTGGGTCCCTAAAGCCTCTCCTAGGGTCAAAACAACATAAAATACGCATATAAACACTCAAAACAGCGATTTAAGGCCACAACGGTTGCATTTGATACCTACACCGAATCTTGAATGCTTACACTTGAATGAAAGAGCAGAGTAAGAAGAACACAATGCAATAAAAAAAACTGAATTTGGATTACCGGAGCCAAGAGGTCGCTCCCTGTGCGTACGCCAATAGTCACTTACCTTCAAAAAATAGTCTCCCTTTCCCACTAACCTTAGTGTATTATATACCTAGGGCTTTCTAAAGTGGCCGGCGGCCAACTTCTAATGGACCTTTACATACATCATTGGAAAAATTACATCTTTGACTTAGACTTGACATAGACGATTGTCATTAGGCTTTTATAGGGTTTGATGTATTAAACATCGGAAAAATAATGTGACCACATCAGAACTTTGGCCGGCTGACCCAACGGGCGCCTTGGCTAGGTGGGCACTTGTATGTTGTTATCCATTCCAAACAGAAAGTCATTAAATATAGGTGATTACCAAAGGATGGAGTTTGCATAGGTACACAAACATCGCTATGTACGAGTATCAACATCCATGTAGCCCTTACTAAACCATCCTTTGGAATCTTTGAATGTTTCATATTATCCAAAAGACAACCTTCCAAACATGCTAGAAAGGTGCTTCAATAGGTGGTAAAAAAGCAACCATATCATATTTCTACAAACGTAGCAAATTGGAAAAAACTAAATGCCCAAAACATGCACTTCAAAGTTTGACATCTGAAACACTCTTTGGATCCACAACGACATTTGCAAAATTTTACTCACACTTGTCCTACAAAGTGAACTTATATACCCCATGGCTCAAGATTCAAGATGCAAAAATTTCATACCAGAACGGAGATCATGAACTACACATTTGTCATCCAAAAATTTGACAACAAGGCCAAGTCTTGCCAATGCAAATATAGACAAAAGGTTATTTTTTATCCTTGGTACATATAGTGCATCAACAAGTGTGAAAGAACTACCATTCATAGTATTTAGCAGAATGATTCCAAATCCCTTGACTAGGTAAGAGGCATTGCTGACACAAGTGACCATGTCCATGAGGGATAGTCTCAAGAGAGGCAAACAAGACACAATTCAAAGTAATGTGCTTTGTAGCATCCCTATCAAAGTACCAAACATGTGGCTATAGAAATTGGCATACATGCATCATGGACAAAGGATGATAAGTGCACTTTGCACTAAAATCCTACTCTACATGTACATCAATATCACAATATCTATTTCCAAAATATTCTACAATAGTTGCATTGTTAGTAGATCCAACCTCTTTTGCCTTTTAGGACATTGTTTTATCAAGTGATCATTAGCCTTGCAATAATGATAATAGATTTTATTCTTGCCTTTGTCACTAAAATTCCTAGACAATTTGTTTCCAGAAGAACCACTATAAATAAGTGATCTACTACTTAGTGAAGAACCATGAGAAGTGGCACCATTGTTATTAGCACCTTTTCTTTGAGCAGCAACAAAAGCATGTTCAACTGCACATTGTTTAGCCACGTTCTTTTTTGAAAGTGAATCTTGTTACAACAATGTGCATAATGCATCAAACTTGACAGCTTGAGGGTTTCCTTGGGTCATAAGTCGCCAAGTACTGGTAAAAGTCTGGCAATGCATTGAGGACAATTTGCTCAAGTGAATGGTCAGAAAAAACTTCACCAGTAGAAATGACTTTCTCATTGATACCCTTGATACCGGAAAGAGAGTATCCATATCATCTTCCATGTACATAATCTATAATTTTAGCTATCTACGTATGTAATGTACCCAACATTTATTCATATAATCCATTTCAGTTATTTTGCAAAGAAATTGAGATTCTCAATTTTGTGAGTCATCATGAGTTTATCAGAGCAACCGGATTGAAAATCGGATTCAGAATCCATTTATTTATGATCTTTCTTTATGTGGAACAATAAGTTTATGTGGGAACCTAATTTAAGTGTGAAGAAAAAGCTTAGAGATAGTATTTTTAGGAAAGAAAGAGAGGTGAGTCAAAATTAAGATACTTCTTTCTTTCTCTCTTTCAAAATAGAATGGGAACTTGTAAGTATAGAGCTTTTTAGAATCGCGTATAGAATTCGCGTACCAAAATATATATTTATTTTTTTATTTTTTTAAAGAGCCGCGACAACGCGCGAGCCTTTTTTCCTCTCCTATTCTTGAAACCTCTCAGTATTCTTAGCACCCCCCTAGGGCCTATATAAAGGACCCTTCTCCTCTCACTTTGAACACACACATCTACAGAAGCGGAAGCTCTCTTGCAACGACGCGCCGAAGGAAGTCTCTCTCCCTTAACCTCTCACCTTCAAGCCCTCTCCATCTCCAATCTTCGACGTGCCTTCACCCGATTTGTGGACACACACTCTCTCTCTCTCTCCAACAACGCGATTTTCTTTTCTCCATTCCGAAGCTATGGCTCCAAAGCGTGTAACGCGAAGTTCTAAGGACGCCCATGCCGTTGCACCACCAAGGAAGGTGGGAAGAAAGGTGTCAACTTCGAACGTATCTCATGCGGAAGCATCAACCGAAGAAGAAATCAAAGCCGTCCAACCTCTAGCACAGGAGTTAGCCGCATGCGCTCCAAATCCGGTAAGACAAATTTATAATTATGTATTGACTGTCAACCTGAGAGAGAGAGAGAGAGAGACATATTTAAGCCCACATTGGGTAGTTATCCTCATCCAATTGGGCCCACATTGGGTAGTTATCCTCATCCAATTTATGCTTAGCAGCAAGCAAACATATTGAAAACCTCTATGTTGGTGCTAGCTATGGCGAGTGAGTGCACCTAATGTGAAAAGTGCTGCAAAAGAGAGGTAAACAAAAGTAGGACTAAGACATGCTATGTAGCACAACCCAAAGAGACTGTAGGGACCTTTTTTGCAAAAAAATATTGACAAAAAGAATTGCACAAAAGGGTCCAATTGCTTCTGCAATACTACCTATAGTGGAAACGGAGGGTGAAATGAGTCCAAATCAAAATTATGAGGTAACCAAGTTTCTGGATCTTTCCCAAAGTATTACTTGACCTACTAACACTCACCAAATCTCACCCAATTCAGAGAAAGTGAGCAAGGGGATTGGAGACAGTGCTGATTATGCACGGGATGATGCAACCTATTGTGATACCAATTATTGAAATTAGGGTTTCAAGGATTCACACTCAATTTGGATAAGAAAAAGAATCTCAAGACACACAACAAAGAGTATATTTCTTAGTGTGAAAATAGAAAGATAATTTAGCCCTAAAGTGATGGGGGTATATACAATGCACGGAAGAAAAACCTCCTAGTGAGGGAAAAAGTGCTTAGATGATCGTAAGTGTGTTCACACACATCACTACCACATATATGGTAGTAGTTTGAATGCCGTATATTAATCATTTCCCATAGAATGATGCCTAGGAAATTTGTTGGCAAGGATAAAACTTATTGCTAAGTAAGATGGAATACTTATTGTGATTGGGTTGGTTACTTGGATTCTATGGCTCGTAAAAGCTACATAAAGAAGTTCAAAGCTGCTCTAGAGAACATCAATTATACTTTTCAAATTGTGCAATAAGATCCTAAGGAAATATGGTTTTCTAATAAAATGGGATCAAACTAAAAAAAAATGACTATATATTTCTTAAAAATTCTTTTAAAACACTTATTTATATTTCCATCAAAAGGTGCAATGGCCTTTTGATGCTAAACAAGAGGCAAAATAACTTTAAAAAAGAGGGGCTTGGAAAAAAAAACAAAAAAAAGAACTCTTGTTAGGATTGTAGCTATTCTAATGATCTTTAAGTAGGACAAGGATAACAATTGATAGGTTTTTTGACACCTATAAAACATATCCAAGGATAATGACTCTACTGTCATGTTTATATCGATGCAAGTGAGAATTCTATATTTGCTTAAAGAGGTTTAGCTTTGTTACAGTCCAACCTTGGAGATGACGACTCATTTCATCCTCGTAAAATGGTGTTGTACTGATGTATATGATATCAAGAATGTTATTTCATTCTAATCATGTTGTACAAAAGTAAGTCAAACACATAATTTTGTGCATATCACCTTCCTAATGTGTGTAGCTCCAAATACAAAATTGATCAATAAAATATTCTTTGTACATAAGTATTATCTTTGTATATAAGTATAATCAGAATACACACATAGTAGTCATAAATCTTCCATTGGGTTACCCCCATGGATTGCAGCTCGACACTCAGATCTAGTTTACATAGCTTGAGGTATTATTGATCTTTCAAACTCAATGAATTACATTGATATGATTATGCCTTTGGTTAGGATCTTGGAAGAAGTGGTAATGACTGAATGTTTTGAAAATACAATTTGTATATAAATAGCATGCTACCCAATTTTCTTTTTATAGCATTTGTACATGTGATAACAAGTAATATCATGTCAGTGATGACATTATTCTCTTTCTCTCACACACATCACTTAAAACTTGGTTTCCATATTGTCCATTATTTTTTTTATTTTTCGTTTGCTCACTTTGAGACTTGCAGGAAAAAGTCTACATAAATTGACATGGTCTAGTTGGGAAATGGTTTTTACAAAAGATTCACTACCTGGGTTGCCTACAACCTCATATGAGAGTCTCAGTGGGATGGCATTGACGGTTTCTTTTAACATAATGAGAAGATACTAAAGAATGGCTTGCATTTTGGGAAAATGTGTCCATCATGTGGGACTTGAGGATGTTGTAGCATCATTTCAAGGCTACCATACCCAACTTTATTAGTTGTGCACTACTTTAATTAGTGTTCAAGGCCACCTAGTCCATATGCATAGCCGTAACAGAGTAGATAAATGTCGTAACATAGTACCATAACTTTACATGAACTTGGCCCTAGACACAAAGTTCTTATACTTCTATCTTTTTATGAGGAACTCACTTTTGATGAAGATAAGTACATAGTGCGCAAAACAAATGGGTGAACAAGCTGAAGGAAGAAGAATATGGGAAGAAAAGGTACAAGTCCAGGATTGTGGTAAAAGGGTTTTCTCAAAAGAAAGGTATTGACTTCAATGAAATATTTTATCATGTTGTAAACATGAACTCAATTAGGCTTGTTTTAAACCTTGTGGCTGCTCATGATTTAAATCTTGAGCAAATGGATGTAATATGGCATTCCCTCGCAGTGAATTAGAGGAGGAAATTTACATGCTTCAACCAAAGGGTTATGAAGTAAAAGGTAAGGAGAAAATGGTTTGCAGATTAAAGAAGAGCTTGTATGGTTTAAAGCAAGCATCAAGACAATGATACTTGAAGTTCAATCAATGGATGTTGGATCACAGATTCAAAAGATGCAACTCAGATCACTACGTCTACACAAAGAATTTGGGAGATGTGAAGTTCATCACCCTAATGTTGTATGTTGATGACATGATGATTGCAAGTGCTAACATGTAGGACATCAAAGACCTAAAAAAGGAACTGTCTAAAACTTTTTCAATGAAAGATTTATGTGCTCCAAGGACTTGGTATGAAGATATCAAGGGATAGGATGGGGAAGACAGTAAAGCTATCTCAGGAGAATTACATCAAGAAAATACTAGAAAGGTTTGCAATGCAAAATGCAAAAACAATTTCTACACCTTTGGCTGGTCACTTTAAACTAACCAACGATATGTGTCAAAAGACACAAGAGGAGATAGCCTATATGTCTAAAGTTATATATGTTGTAGTGGTAGGTTCTCTTATGTATGCTATGGTCTAGACAAGGCTAGACATTGCACATTCAACGGGAGTTGTAAGTAGGGTTATGGACAACCCAGGTAAAGAGAACTGGCAAGCTGTGAAGTGGATACTTAGGTATCTCAAAGGGACAACAAAAAATGCTTTGTATTTTGGAGGAACTGATATTTTTCTGCAAGGGTATGGTGATGCAGATATGGCAGGTGAAAAAGATACTCAAAGGAGCACTATTGGCTATGTCATCACGGCTAGAGGCACAGCAGCAAACTGGGCTTAAAAGTTGGAGAAAGTGGTCTTTTTGTCGTGGAGGCAAAGTATGTAGCAATGACAGAGGAAAGTAAAGAAATTATGTGGCTTCACGGGATTCTTAGAAGAGCTTGAATTCAAACAAGATAATTATGTCTTGTACATTGATAACCAAAGCGATATCCATCTTGCAAAGAACTCAGCCTTTCACTCAAGGACAAAGCACATTCAGGTGAGATATCACTTTATACACACTCTTTTGGAAGAGGGATAGCTAAATCTAGGAAAGGTGCATACAAGTGAAAATCCTACAGATATGTTTACAAAGGTAGTCAATAAGGAGCAATTAAGCTTTTGCTCATCTTCAATCAACATTCAAAGATGAGAAGCCAGGATGGAAATAAGTCATAGGTTTGGTGTGGAGATCAGTCTCCAAGTGGGAAATTATTAAGTATGGAGCTTGATTTACCCCTTGTAATTTTTTGTATTAAAAACGCACATTTGTAAGGCCCCCATTATGAGAAGAATCCATCGTGTGTGAAGAAAAATCACTCGCCGAAAAACAAAAATTTCCACGGCCAACCTCAAGCAAAGCTCGAGACTAGGTTTGCTAGAATATTATGGCAGAAAGTCAATGATCGGTGGCCGATTTCACAGCGGACTTGTCTTCTCAAGGGCGGTCGGGTGCATGGGAGAATTGAACTCGGCCTTGTCTACACAAGGGCGGTGCTACACACGACTAACTACCTCTCATGAGAGAGGGCATTGCTTGTTTTGTCCTATAAAAGGACGCCTTTTCTACACACACACACAAAAAAAAAAATTAAGAGGTGAAGCATTGTGAAGTTGATGCAACAAGGTGGACGAGGGGTGGTGAGAGTGAAGCAAGGACGGAGCTCCAAAAGAGTATAATCCCTTTGTAATCTACTTCTTTGTTTGAAGTATTGAAGCCATTGAGTGGCTGCTTTCCCATGGACGTAGCCCACATTGGGTGAACCACGTATATCATGTGCTCTCTCTCTCTCTCTCTCTCTCTCTCTCTCTCTCTCTCTCTCTCTCTCTCCTCTATAATCTCTTGTGTGTGAGAAATTATCTCTCTCCATTAAGTAAGCTACTCTATTATCTACTTAGCTATGTCCTATTTCCTAACATTTATCACTCTACACGGCTGTGGCTATTCTTGTGGAAGAGGCTTTGCTATGCTCCTTATGAATGCCTTGGGTACTACTCTCCCCATCTTACATAGCCAGTTGGCTCCTCCCCTGGGATGGAAGTTACATAGCCAGTTGGACATCCTTGTGGAGAGGCTATCCTATTCTCCTTATGCAGGCCTTGGGTATTACTCTCCCCATCTTACAAAGCCAGTTGGCTCCTCCCCCCTGGGATGGAAGTTGCATAGTGTACTATCTTTGGTTTGATTGAACTTTACCCTAATGGGCATCCCATATTTGCCCAAGCTTACACTCTCTTGTGCCTATGGAGTGGTGTACTAGGTTGTCTTCATCCCATGATGACTTTTTGAAGATTTTTTGAGTTGATGCTTTTGTGCATCTTGAAATAGAATGGAGCTCTTGCTTGTTCTCAATTCAGGATAAGTCTTTTGAGCTTTGATGGTATGAAAATTCCTTGAACATCCTCTCTCTTATTTTTATGGTGGCTTGATTGGTCTTATTTTATCCCTAATACACTTTTTGCCCAAACTTAAGTCTCACAATTACAAGACAATAAAAGGGTCGTATCTACTAGTACTAATTTGTTGGCTTAATCTGCTCTCTATCATGAGCAGTTGAGAGTATATCTAGACATGATTATGCTTTGCATATATGTAGGATCTTGCTACAATAAAAGGGTAGAAATATCTATCCCTCATTTAGACTTTGAAATTCTATTTTTCAAGTCTTCTAAGTCTGTGTGTGTGTGTGTGTGTGTGTGTGTGTGTGTGTGTGTGTGTGTGTGTGCGCGCGTGAGCGTGTGTGTAAGAGAGAGAGAGAGAGAGAGAGAGAGAGAGAGAGAGAGAGAGCTTTGATGTGATGTCTTGCTAATTTTTGGATACTCTTAAGATTTACTCCTCTCTAAACGTTATGGAGATGGTGGAAGGGGATCCTTCCTCATAGGTATTTACTTAAATTGATGTACACAAGATTTTTCCTTTTTGATTGGTATATTTGGGTGAAAATTTGTTGCCCCTTACTTTGGCAAAAATATGTATTGTCCTTCTTGCTATGGTTTTGTTTTTTCTTTTAGAATAAGGGTAAGCAAAGAATGATTTGGTTTAGCACTTGCACTTTACTTCGTATATGATTATAATTCCTCCTTGATTGAATTATGAAGCCTATCTACTATAATTAGGCTTAATTGGTTAGGTCTATAGTTTTATTACTAGTCACTCATACATCCCATTATGCCTCAATATTGGTTAAGGTTGTCTATTCACTTTGCAGTCTTGAAAAAATACACTTGTGATGAAGGGACTTTGGTTTATGGCTTCTAGTTCCTAGTTTTTGAAATTTACAGACTACGTTCTTTGGATAAATACCATTTGAATTTTTGGTAATCACAACTTATTAAAGCACTAGGTTCTGGATTTAACACTAGTCTAGTAACCTGACAAGACATAAAGTGTCCTTTCAGGGTTTTGGAAAAAAATTCCAAAACCATAGTAGATCCACTCATTTTGAAAAATGCTTTCATAAGCTTATAGTTCAAAGATTACCACATATGGCAAAAATGAGAAATTTGTAAAATTTATCATGTCTTGCCTCCAACGTTGATGGACCAATGCATTTTGCCCAAAACAACCATTTCTTACCGTTGATTGCATATAAATAACAGTGGAAATTTTTGTAGGGCATGAGATAAAATTCCTCGTTAACTTCAATGGGTTGGGGATCAAAAAATATGGTTACTTTTGCCTCACTATTTTTTTGGGGGCAAAAAAATAGGTACAAAAAAGTTACATTTTTGCCATTCTGCGGACCTATCATCAAAGTTTCTATAGTCACACTCAATACAGATACTATATACATGTTTTCTTAGTTCTCTGTGGGCCTTTGGATCCAAAAGGAGCCATGGAGCATGTCAAAAAAATAATGGATCTCTTACTAGCTAGAACCTTGGGGACAATGATGAAGTGCTAAATATAGCAAACATGACAAAACTGGGTTTAGCATTATGACCTCTAGAATCCCATAGAAACTATTCAATATCTAGCCAAATTTATAGTTTTATGATTAGACATGATTAATATCTACAAAATACACACAACTGGCCTAAGGAAACTAGTAATATTGAAAAATCTACACTTGCTACACTAAAATGTCACGTATTCTTCAGTAATCAAAAAACTCAAGCGTCATTATATACTATGCTATATAGCATATTAGGTCCCCCAAATTTCAAGGAAAAATAGCTTTATGTTATACATGACACTTATATAATCAAAATTGCATTTGGATAACAAGAAAGCCACCAAAAGAATCATAAATTTGCTAATTTTGGCCAAAAAACAGGATTAGGTAATTCTTGCAATTTGGTCATAACTTTCAATTTTAACACTTGGTTCTCCCTAGAAGTGTGAAAACATGTTGAGAACTACGTAGGCTTATCTTTTAGCAATCTAAACCTCACAAACATGAAGTTTAGAGTGGTGTAGTTGCAAATTTGTTATTAAAAAAAAAGCCAAAACAAGACCCGTTTTTTTTTTTAACACGGTTTAGGTTCAAAAATGTTGTGCAAGAGTAAGGTTAATGGTGAGTTTGATGTTACAAAAAACATGTCAAGTTTTTTTCAGCTCATAAAGCAACTTTGTGGATATATATATCACCTAGAAATTCATTCTCTCACTCTTCAAATAATTCAAGCAAAATGGTCACTTAACAGGACACAAAAGTGTCCAAGGACATAAAAGTATCTTGTTACCAGTCTAGTGTTATAAAAAAGGGGGTTTCCCCATTTTGAACCTTCATGAAGTATTGATTCCTTGGTTCATATTTGTTTTTTTCCTGTGAAATTGTGATTTTTTAAAATCTCTCATGAAATTGGATAGGAAATGATGGTCTCTGAAATTGAGCATGGGTTTGGATTTGGATTTGCATTGATACTAGGTTCTTGTCCCTTTACTAGAAACTCATGGTGATACCTTACTCCAAAAATCTAAGATGTAAAGATGTATCTCTTATGTGATGCCTTCTTTCAAATCTGAGATGTATAAATGATTCTTCTATTTTTTTCATTTGGTTGGGTAAAAATAATTTTGACATCTTCCTAAAAATATTTGCAATTGGAAACTTCTTGTTTCAATGAAAATATATTCTTCCTTTGATAATTTTTGAAATTGAAATAACTAAGGTTTATCTAGACTTGAACTATAAACATTGTAGAGGTATACTCGATTGCACTAAACAAATGACACCATGGGCTTATTGGCTTTCTAAAAACTGTCATTTTAAACATATGGTATTCTAAAACCCGCAAATCTTGGCAAGCTTTGAAACGACGTACATAACATAGAAAGTATAAGGCTAAGATCTAGAGGATACTTTTAGCTCAAAACCAAATTTATTCACGGGTAGGGACCAACAAAAGCTCTAATATATACAGCATCTAGTGTGAAAAGTACACATAAATCTCTTTTGCACAAGGATAAGTTGGAGTACACAAGCAGAGAGAGATCCCTCATGCATAGAGTTCTTACACATCAAACCATGACATAGGGCAAAGAGGAATGTAGTAAACATAGACTCTCTCATCTCTCTCTCTCTCTCTAATAAAAAGAGGAAAATGGTATAACCTTTCTATCACCCAAGTCTGGTAGATTGTTTATGCCATTTCCTCTTGAATAACAGGTCTTGAGTTCAACTCTCCTCATCGGCTAGATCTTTAAGGTCTCTTGGGATAGTTTCCTACAACGTTAAACTCTCTTCTTCTCCTTCTTCTCCCTCTCTCACTCTCTCTCTATCTCTCTCTCTCTCTCTCTCTCTCTCTCACACACACACACACACATACATGTAAAGAGAAGTTTTTAATGTTGTTGGAAAAATACCAAGAGAACTCAAAGATATATCTCGAGAGACTTGATCACAAGACCTAGAGTTGAGATCACCAATCTACCTCACTTTGGGGCAGGGAGGTTATTCCACTTTCTTCTTCACACAATTTTTTTAATAGTAATGTCACATTGAATTACTAATTAGAAAACTAAATGAAAGTAGAGCTCATAGTGAAGGGTAGAGAGCTCATCAAAGTTTGGCAAATTTAAGAGATTGACAAAGAGAGGTTTTGAAGAGGAATACATAGTCCACCTGAGCCTAATGAAACATGCGAAGAGTACAAGCTCTCCAAACTGTCTAGAGCACCAAAAAACACACCCAAGAAGAAAAGTATGCATACAACCGAAGAAATGGTGGAAGCACTCAAAAAAAGTCAAAAATATCAACCAAAAGATATCCCAAGGAAATGAGTGCAAAGACATGTAGAGATGTAATCAACAAAGTGATGCATATGTGAGAAATACCATAACAAATTGCATATGTGAGCAATACCATACCAAATTTAGGATAGTCTCAATCTTTACAATGTAACAAATGCATCATGAAGAAGCAATTCTTTGGGTATGAGTAAATTTTCTAGCTAGTAGAACTCCAATGATACATCTCCACATGAACAATCTTTCTTTCATGAGAATTCTAGCATGTCAAACATTCATGACCTTATTGTGCCACCATAAAGTACATTTATTCATATTCCATACATATTGCACTGATCCTCTATACAAGAGCATTGATGAACCATCATAATGCCAATCATAGAGTCAATCCTTAGCAAAGAGTGGCAGAATGGGAGAGTTAGCATGAACAAGATCGAGAATAATTTACCATGCGTGTCTATAATAAATACGAAGACCAAAATTAATAGCCGCTTGCTGCTACTAAAATGAAAGCACATTCCCATCAGCATCAATAACATTTGATATCAAAGTATTTCCTTGCTTCACACACTTAGTCGTTGTACTTGGCTATGATGGCTCCATCCTTCACACACACACACACACACACACACACACACACACAAGAGCTCAATCTACCCTTGTTTAGCCAGGACTCACTTGCTGACTAATGCAAAAAAGATTACTAGGCCTGACCATAGTGCATGACTTAATGGCTTACATGTATATAATTGTTGTGGTTGATTACCATGTGTAATTAATTTGTTGATCCTTCTATGGGAGGATTTGGATCTTTTATGCAGGATGGAGCTAGTTGGAATGATTGCTTCACTTGACTTTGATTGCTACATCCAATTACATTTTGTTAGTTTTTTGTATTAGTCATTATGCTTCTACTAAATACCTGCTTTTGCCTGCTATCCTACAGCTAGTCATTATGCTTTTACTAAATACCTACTTCTGCCTCCTATCCTAACTTAACTACTATAGTTGGCTTCTAAATTACAAATGGAGAAGATGGGTATAATATTTTGCAGTTGCTCATCTTGAACATCTAACTCTTATTGTCTTAATGGGAAAATTCGCCTAGTAAAGTTGATTGGTATATGGTTTTTTTTTTGTGGTGTGTACAATAACCTGCTAGTGGGAACCAACCTTAGAAGGACTATTATACGGGATTGGGTTTTTTTTTGTGGGAATTCTTACGACCACCTACCATTGTAAATTTAATGTACTTATTATATTGATTTTTTCTTCATTGACTGCATCAAGAACAAGTTTTTTTCTGACCCTATCCTAAAACATTCTCCTGGCATATCTTGTGTTAGTGGTTGGCCCTAAACAATTCATTGACTGCATCAAGACCAAGTTTTGTTCTGACACTATCCTAAAAAATTCTCCTGGCATATCATGTGTTAGGGCTCTCTTGACTCGCTCAATTATCTCCCTTCGCATCCACGGCTTCATATGTTGGTCCCTTCAACCTATTCATCTCTCCCACTATCTCTTGCTTCCCTACACCAACATAAGGCCTTACCGTCTGTGAATACACGTACGTACAAGGGTCCTCGCCTATTGAGCATACATGTGAAGACTTCATACCAAGATCTAGTAGTGATTCAATAGTCGTGCATGGTTGAATGCTCTGCACACAACAAGGAGGGATGGTGTCATTTCATCTGCAGACTCGCCTCCTATTTAATCAGGTGAGGGTTTTACTCCCTAGCCTTAATTGTTTGATGTCTCTAAGAAATTTGGACAAGAGGGTAAGGTTTGTCGTATGCTTCTCTGGTGGATCAAAATCTGCATTTTGAAAATCAGCAAGCAAACTATTGCAGCTTCTCAGGCTTTTGGCCAAATCACCTGAAGTCTTTCACCGTTTTACTGGTTGTGCATATACAATAAAAAAAAATTAAAAGGGTGGGGTGAGATG
Source organism: Adiantum capillus-veneris (assembly GCF_014529385.1). Lineage (NCBI taxonomy): Eukaryota > Viridiplantae > Streptophyta > Polypodiopsida > Polypodiales > Pteridaceae > Adiantum > Adiantum capillus-veneris. Next base: position 44,808,771 of record NC_140952.1, on the reverse strand, counting down.
TGCTTGATGACTGTCATGAATTTTTGCCTTAAATTGTGAGTGTAGTCGGTTTGCCTTCTTGGTGGCATGTCGGTAGGGATACTATGCAAAAGCCTACTATTACTCAAGTTCTTTTTTCAAACTAGCTCTCTCTTTTGCAGAGTATGCTACTGCCATGGTTGCGTTTTTCAAAAATTTTAAAGAATAGAACTTTTTGGTTGTCCTCATGCAAGAAAACTAAAACACACATCCACTTTTTTTTTACAAACCACGTGGCCTTCACTCCTCCACTTGCTCTTCATGTCCTCAGAGGTTTTCCACATGAATAACCTTCTTTAAAGTATCAAACCTCTACCTTGATCCACATAGCCGCATAAGTCATACATATCACAAAATTTTTTGTTTGCACTGGATCTTCACATATGCTTTGACATCCGAGTACACATTTGTAAGCACCTTTGATACTGCTTTTCATGCTTTCTAGCATCAACACTTTTTGAATTCACCATTATTGCCCACTCCCTTGTTGAACATTCATGTTCAACCACAAAAAGTCTTTATTCACCTAGAAACTACAACACTAGCAAACATTATGAGAAAACAAAAAAAACCACTATCATATGCACAAAACCCTACTTCTGTCTCCTACTCCCAATCATCAAGTGGGTTTCCCCACCCCCTATAGAGTATGTTTTCCTGGATCAAATACATGTCTTTGCTCTCTTCCATCCATCGACATCAACCTCCAATAGTGCTTTACTCAAGCACGTAGCCATCGATGCACACAAAAAGCCCCTAGCACTTTAGCACGTGTTCAAACATCATCTTGCCTCATCAACACATCTGACTCTATAAGCACGTTATCTAATCCAAAAAACGCATTTGACCCTCTCTGCCAACCATGTAAAGTAGAGCTCCTCGCAAGGGAACCCGTATCCGACGGATAACATACTGCACAACTACACTTACAACCATACCTTTCAACCATGAGTTGTATACCTCCTTAGAAAGCTTAGATACATCTTGGGAATCTTCTTCATCGGTCATAGAGCACACCTGATGCATTGGCTCCACCATTGGCTCCATGCTCTCATGCACCTCCTCTTTGAGCTCAACTTCAATATCATCAACCCCTGCATCATTGATTGGCCCTTTTAGATCAATAAACATCACTGCTTTGTCAATTGCATCTGTCTGCTCTTCCACTTTATCCTTGGCCAAAGAAGATACGAAATCATCCTTTACCGCACTGCCTTAGTCTCCTCCCAAAGCTAAGCTTTCTTTCCCCTTAATGACATAACTTCGTAGCTGTTGCACCACTGTAGCACACTCCATAGCAACTTTAATAAGCACAACCATCAACATGACACCACATAGCATCTTTACGTGCATGTCTAATTCTGTAGGCACATCAGTTTGCACTTTCACCTGCTTCTCTAACACAATTTCCACATCTTTATCTACATGCAGAAGATGAAATTCCTCATACCTTGACTGGGAAGAATCGGTTTCCCATGTTGTGTCAGCATCTATGGAACTGCTATCTTTCGTTCCACTTCTTTTTCCGTCTCAAGATCTGGGATTTCCTCTACCTTTACCGCTTCAACAATGTCTGCAAACCGCACTCTTTGATTCCTAGCACTTGTCAATGGAGCATACACCAACAGGCTCTCTCGGAGCTATGTCTCCTTCTCTTTCCTACCCGTAGCCTGAAAAAGCAGCAATTTACAAAAACTAAAATGTCTTCTAAATGATGTTGAATTAGCCTACGTGCGTGAGACGCAATAACGTCCAAAATGGCATTTTCCTTCAAATGGCACGGTTGTTTTAGTAAAAAACATGTTTTACAAAACTTTTATAGAATATAACTTTTTGGTTGTCCTCATGCAAGAAAGCTAAACCACACATCTACTTTTTTCTTTGTCACAAACCACGTGGCCTTCACTCCTCCACTTTCTCTTCATGTCCTAATGGGTTTTCCACACGAATAACCTTCTTTAAAGTATCGAGCCTCTACCTTGATCCACATAGCTGCATAGGTCATACATATCACAAACTCTTTTGCCTGGTACACATCTATAAGCACCTTTGATGCTGCTTTTCATGCTTTCTGGCATCGGCACTTTTTGGTTATACCAACGGTTTCTTCACTCATGTTGAAAAGAACACACACATGTCACTTTCATCTGTGACTTATTGTTCTGAGAATGGATACTTGCTGATATTTAACGCTACATGGATGGTAGGTATAAGTTAGAAAGGTTTGAAGTAGGACATAGATAACAACTGATAGGTTCATTGACACTTGTAATATGTACTCAAGACTAACAAATTTGTTGTTTTAATTATATAGATGTAGGTGAGGACTCTAATTTTACTTAGGATCTTTTTGTCTTAGCTCTTGTCCATCATTGTCGAACCTGGCCTCTTTCACTTGAGAATTAGTTTTTCTTGACTATCTTATAAACAAAACACTAGAATGATACCTTAGTCCGACTATGATGTTCAAAAATGAATCAAAGACTGAGTTCTAATCATTGTCCTTTGTCTAAAGAGAACTATCTTTTGAACTCATGTATTCTTTTGTGTATAAGTATAATTCTAAAGATAGCAACACACGTCCTAAACACAAGGTTCTCCCAAAAATCTAGGAAACCAGGACACTAGATTTGGAGATTTTTGTCTATAGGCTTTGATGGACCCACTATCTATAATTCCTCATTAGGTTGACGTGCTAGGTGGTCTTTCCTTTTCTATAGATTGGATTAGCTTTTGTAGTCTTTGACTCTGCTGGTTTAAAGGTTGCAGGTTAGTCCAAAATTACTTTCCCTTGTGTAGTTGTTTTGATTCTTATAATTTCAGGAGCATTTTACCTATAAACGAACTACTCCTGGATGGATGATTCATTTGAGGACTATCAATAGAAACTAGTTAAAGCATGGAAAACTTATATGACTAATTATGAACGACATCCATCCTATTCTCTACTAGCTAACAAAACCTTAAAAACTCAACTCGAGTATAATCCTCTCAGTTAGCATTGTCACTTATAGCTTTGATAAGACTCGTGGATTTTTTGATATGATACAACTCTTTGGTTTTAGACTTGACTATTCTATTCTCATAAACTTAATGAGATAGTAGGCCCATAGTCAATTGGCCTCCTATCGGCTTATTGGGTATAGTACATGGGTTAGTGTGGACACACATACAAACACACACACACACACACACACACATGTCACTTTCATATGTGGCTTGTTGTTCTGAGAATGGAGACTTTTTTATATTTAACACTACATGGATGGTAGATATAAGTTAAAACGCTTTAAGTAGGACATGGATAACAACTAATAGGTTTGTTGTCACCTGTAATACATATTCAAGGCTAGCAAATATGTTATCTTGTTTATATAAAAGCATGTGAAGACTCTATCTTTACTTGGGATCTTTTTGGCTTAGTTGCTATCCACATCATCTCATGAAACTTGGCCTCTTTCACTTCAAAATAATTTGTTTTTTACTATCTTATACACAAAACACTAGAATGATACCTCATTCTCACTATGATGTACTAAAATGAATCAAATATTGAGTTGTTTTTGTGCTTATCACATTCCCCTTTTTCTAAAGCCATCTGTCTTTTGAATTGATATGTTCTTTTGTGTATAAGTCTAAAAATAGCAACACACACACACAAGCATACACGTCACTAACCGCATGTAGCACACACTATCGGAGTTGAAAAGAAAGGATTTTTTATAAGAAAAACTTGAAGTATTATCACACTAAAGCAGTAGAGGGACATATACCAACATAAACCATACTTGATATCATGTACAATTTATGAAGGTGATTACACTCATTGTGAGGAGTCGTAACCATCATCATCGTGTCTACATTAGGAGTAGACTCACATAAAATCATTTGGTTTTTTTTATACAAGCAATACAATAACTATTTTTTTGTTGTTTACTCTACAAAAGTATATAAGTTTTAGTTTTTTACAAAAAGACTCGTATAAATTGAGATGCTGAAAGTTTGCATAATATGAATAGGTGAGAATATGAATTTAATCATCGGGTTTCAAGTGTCATTAAGAGAATTAGATCTCATCTCATTGGTATCAAAATAATAGCTTCAAGATTCCTTTAAACATAATGAAAAAAAGAATAAGGATCCAAGTCCTCCTGTGAGGTCTCCAAGTGGAGTCTATACAATGGATTTTTTTTTTTACAAATCATCTAAATGTAGTCGAAATGTTGCCAAAATTTGTCCAAACACTAAACACTATCATAAATAGAAACCAATGAAATGAAAAACTTAGGGTAAGCACCACGAGAGAAACAAAATGTACAAGAAAACAAGAGATTCTTATGAACATTAGTATAGGGGGTCAAAACCAATGCATAAAATACATTTACTTATACTAGGTGGACATAAATAACATCCTAGTATTGGATAGAAGCTAGTATGGGATGTAGCTATGTACTAAAGCACAGTTAAAAGTATAGCTGAAATATTGCCGAAACTCCTATGATAAAATAACTTTAGAATAGAAACATATGGCATGCAATCCAAAAGCTTATAGCATGAGAAACCATAGCTCACCACAACAACTCACTAGATAAATTTTAAACATAGAGGATCTTTGGTAGCTAAATTGTTAACCGCTTATCTCTACCTCTACCGATGATAGAAAAAATTCAGACAGACTTCTCGGATGACTGTTACTCAAGACTCTTCTAAGCTACAGATTATTTGGGACAAGCTTAATGTTGCACAAAATAGGCAAATGAAGTCTAAACCAATAGCAATTGGAGATGACGTTGTAAAACCCAATTAATCCCTTAGGATTTTCAAAGACACTACGAAGCCCCATTTGCATAGGCAAGCAAAAGAAAACATTGTATATTATAAAATGGAGTGATGAGAGGGATTTTTGGGGTGTCATAGCAATAACAAGCATTGGGGGCTACTTGGATACGTATTACCCATTATGTAAAACTTAGTGCTTATTAGTTGTATTGATGGTTGGTTGGCAGGTAAAGGTCCTCGCTTTCATGTAGCGGGAGTTCTTTGCTTATCCTTCAACTTTATTGTGTAACCTTTGAATTTTTGCAATATAATGTAACATCATATTTATATGAATGATCTTAAGTTCTTTATAAGTACTAAAGTGTCTCATTGATGGGATTTCAATTTAAAACACACACATTCTCCTAAGCTACCCTTGGCCGGGTAACTATCATATACTAAGATTACTGAAGACTATTGAGAGTACTGGATGATAAGGTATTAAAAGGCTTCACTTGTTGTTATTAGATATGGTGGATTCTATCCCTCACCCTACTAGACTATGGTGTAGATAAAGGGATCCCTATCCTACCACTTGGCACATAATCAATGTTTATCTGCTTTGAGCATAGCCTCTATCAATGACTAGCTTTCTCTTCTTATCCTATCTAAAAAAGAAAAGGATAAACTCTTAGAAGCCTTATCCTCTTTTCTTTTTGAGTTAATAACCATTGATGCACAAGAAGACTCTGACCTTGATTTTTAATTCTTCTCTTTACCCACTATCGTCAACAAGCTATATTCCATCAATGGTTGTCCAACCATCACTATTGAAATCAAACATCTTGGATGTGTGGTTAACCCACTTCTAGATTTGACTTACTTGAGAAGGAAGAAAAAGAATCCCTTAATCTCTTAGTTGATGCCATTAACCCACCTCGTGAACGACATATTTCCAAAGATTTTTCTAGAGGTTATCCCGCTACTTTCTCCTAGACAAGTAGAGTTCCCACCATTTCCATTGGATAAAACATTAGGGTCCTTTATGGACACTTTAACAAAAATCATGTACGCAAAAATTGAGCTTTTTATTGACTTATCAAAAGCAAGCGTATTTACAAGGGGTATAGTATGACCCGACTCATTAACATCTATGTACATGTTATTTTCCTTGTAGTTGAAATAAATTCTCCTTCCAGGGAACTTCTTAGTTGCAACCATGCGGTTGAACCATTGTGCCCCTAGGATAACATCCTCATGCTTGAGAGGGGAGATGAAAAATTCTTCTTTGTAGACATAGTCTTGGACATGAAGCCTCAATTTCTCAATCAACGGAGTAACTGTGGCTTCTTGTCCCTTGAAATCTCCATCATTTATAATGGTTTCTCCCATCTCATGAGCTTGTATGCCTAACTTAGTGGCCAACTCCATTGATACAAAGTTGTGAGTAGAGCCAGGGTAAAAAAGGATAAAGGCATCATGCTCTCTCACCTTTTTCCAAGCATAGAAAATGGATGATCCTTTGCAATGAGTATCCTCTTTTGGAGCTTCGACCATGGAAGCTCTGGGAGTTTTATTGCGTGAATTTCTTTTGGGGCAAAAACAATAGCCACGTTCTTGCTCCCCACACTTGAAACATTTATGGGCCTGTAACTCTTTAGGAAAGAGTTTATTTTTACCTTTATAAACTCGTTTCTCTTGTTGTTTTTGTTGTTGTTGTTATTGTTGCTAGAATTGCCTTGGGAAGAGTTTTGAGCATTGTTCTTCTCTCTAGGTTCATTTCGGTCTCTAGTTTCCATGGGCTTAAAATTCCTTTTAGCCCCTTGTTGGAGATTGATTTGCGAAGCAACCATAGTATGGTGAATCACTTCAGTAATGGTCCTAGGCCTTTGAGAGTTGACATACTTGGCCATATCTTCAAGTAGTCCCGCACAAAATTGTTGCTTTTGTTCGACAAAGTCTATCTTTTGGTAGACTGTAGCTTGGGATGTAAATCCAAAAACTTGTTCACATGCTTGTGGATAGACTCATTGGGAGATAGCTTCAAACTTCCCCATTCGTTAAGAACTTTGTCTTTGGCATCTCTTGCAAGAAACTGCTTCATTATGGAAACTCGTAGAGTCTTCCATGTCTTTGGAGCTTTGCCATTACCTTGTACACTAGCCCACCATTGTCGGACAGATTTTTGAAAATGCATAGCTACATGATGTAGCTTGGAGGACCCCGTAAAGCCCTCATCTCCAAAGGCTACATCAAATTGCTGGATGAAGGCCAAAATTTATCCGTAGCACCAAAGGTTCCATCATAGGTGAGAAAAGTGATGCTCTTTCCTCCCTCTTTGAACTTGTTAAGCTTGTAGGACCTTTTCCAAGCATCATAGGATTTGCAATGTCCTCTCTTCTTGTACTCTCTAGGAGAAAAACTGATGGTTTCATTGAAAGAGGAGGAAGGTGATGAAGATGAAGAAGAGGGTGACATCTTTTTCACATTTTTCTTCTTTTGATTCCTCTCTTCCTTTTTAGAATGACGAGGAGAAAGACTATATGATGATCTTTTCCTCTTGGGAAGAGTTGGGGATCATCAAGACCGCCATCTTCGTGGAGCCACATCTTCCACATCATCAAGACTGCCATCTTCGTGGAGCCACATCTTCCAAAAAACTTGGAGATTCACTTCTTTCTCTTTCATTGGATTCCTTCTCTTCTCTCATTAGAGAGTCTTCTTTTGGAAGTCTCTACAAGAGACTTCCTAAGCTCTCTCTCTCTCTCTCTCTCTCTCTCTCTCTCTCTCTCTCTCTCTCTCTCTCTGAGTAGTTTGGAGAATCCCATGGGTACGAAGTTGTTGGGCAACTCCGGCTTGTAAAGAGGGGTTGCCCATGGCTTCTCGCAGCCTAGTGACACATTAAATCACAAACACAGGGGCATCATTAGTAGCACCTTCATGTGAAAAATCAAACTCATCAATATTCATTCTACTCTCTTTATTATTTTCATCCATGCTAGCTAAATTTATATATATGCTACTTTGTGCTTTGGCAACCTCAAAACTTTAGTTGCTACTCTTCTTAACTTTTGAAAATTAGCTCTCAAGCGGCCACACCCATGGTTTAGAGAATGTTGATTGCAAAGAGTTGTAGAGAGGGTCTAATAGTGCTTGGTTGATTATAGTTCATGTTGAGCTTTCTAGTAGCTCAATAATGGTTATACCAAAGACAAGCCTCAAAAGACTCCATTATTAAGTCTATAGTTCCCAACAGTGTACCTCAAACTTAGTTCATTCCAACCAAGATAATACATCCATGTCCCACTTACCCTCTTGCAATGAACAACTCTAACCTTTCATGGACAACTTAAGGACCTCTCTTCTTAAGCAAGAAAAGAGAAACCAATAGATTTGATACCAATGTAACTGAATATAACTAATAACATTTATTGTAGCGGAAGTAAAGTAACAATAGTGAGAATTTTCTTGAAAGGATTCTTAATGAACATAAGGAGCACACATGTTTGAAGGTAGCAAAATAAACATTATACCTAGTTAGTTTGGCATGAATAATACTTGTTGAGAGAGAGAGAGAGAGAGAGAGAGAGAGAGAGAGAGAGAGAAATTGATAACAGTTGAGGACCGAATTTACTTGAGCCGGGGTCCCCTCTCCAAAAGGCTTTTGTATTATCGATTCTCCCTTGAAGAGTATTGGTACAATATGTCATGCTTTGTGTTCCTTGTTGATGCCATGAATATGGTATGCTTCATACACCAATATTATGCCCATAACTAACTTGCAAAAATATTAACTTGTCATCGGTCTCAATCCGAAGACCTCAAACACCTTCAAAGATAGAGAGAGCTAGCAAGGAGTGAGGGAAGGGAAGAGGAAGAAGATGTATAATATGAGAAATAAATAGTCTTCTCACATATCGTTACTCTTAGATCATAGCATAGTATAGTCATTGTAACATTTAATGGCCTAAAATCTTATTTGTAGCGGAAATTAGCATGAACATAGTGGGCATTTCATTAGAATAGATTCCTAATGAGAATTATAAGAGTGCTTGGGTGGAGAGAGAAACAAAAAGCATAACACCTAGTTAGAGAGCATCGACAATACTTTCAAAAGAGAGAGCAATTAAGCTATTGACAACAGTTGAGGACCGGATTTGCATGGAGCCGGTCCCCCCTCCAAAAGGCTTTGTATTATGGTTTCTCCCATCAAGAGAGACATTGTACAATACAATTCTTTGTGTTCCTTCAAGACTAGCTAGTGCAATGAAGATGGAAGCTTCATACACCAAGCAAAACACTTAATCAAACACAACTTGAATTATCCCCGTTCTCAGACCCAAGACCTCACACACCTTCGAAGATGGTGAGAGCTAGCAGGGTATGAGAGTAGATTGAGAGGAAAAAGAAGTATCTTACGAGAAAGAAGTACATCTCCTCACATAATCACTCATATTAGCATAGCTTAGCTTAGTAATTAGCTTGGTAGAGAAGATGAGCATGCATTGAAGCTTGGCTCTTGGTTGGATTTGCATCCACATGCCAAGAGAGTGTTGATGTAGGCTTCTATCTCACAAGCTTGGAGTAGGTGATGAGCTCTCCATTAAAGCTTGGGAGGAGATAGAGTATTTTCCCTTCACACATGGTCAAGTGTGAGAGTGTGAGTGTCAATGCCAAGCAAAAATCAGCCCCCTCTCTCTCTTGGGCGAGCCCTAGCTGCTAAGTTAGTCTGGCTTTTGCCTCATTGGACCTCCCCAGGTCAAGCCAATAGGGATTAAGCAGCATAAGTGATAGCCTTCTGACATGTGTCCCCCTTTCCCCTTTTGTGAGAGCTTTAGATAATTAAATAATTAAACTAAACTCTCATTGGACCCCTTTGCCTCCTGGCCAATAGGAATCAGGCAAGCCATGGGGCTCCTGAATGCTCATTGGACCCCTTGGGAGACTGCCCAATAGTCTTCTAGGACACTTAATTCTTATTGGTTTCTTTTATTAAATGTTTTTAAATTAATTAAACTAGATTTACTCTAGCCTAATTCTCATTGGTCCACTTCAAGGGTCTTCCAATAGGAATTGGGCATACCTTGTGGGCATCTGGCCTAGGGAGCTGACATGTGTCCCTCATTCCCTTTGTGTAAAGGGAGCCTGTGTGTGTGTGTGTGGCTTTCTCTCTCATCCCCTAGCTTTGGGGCTCGCCCCCTCCCATGTAGGGATGTAGAAAGACTTTTTGGGCACACACTAAGCATCCAATTTTCCCTAAGGTTGACCTTTGGACACAACCTTTGAATTTTGGAACCTTAGCATTTTGGAAGTCTTAATGGGCTGAACCTTAGGGTCTTTTTAGCCCGTTGTTTCACATGGCTCTTTTGCAGATGGCCCCCCCTTTGGATCCCTATTTTCCCTCCTTTGGATCCCTACTGTGGCCGGTCTGCTAACTTAACCAATATTCTAGCTTTTTCTCCCTTGGCACTTCCCCACATTAAATGATCAGTTTAATATGAGAAAATCATTTAGGAGAATTAGATATTGATTATTATGACAGTCATGGAGATGAATAAGATGGTAAGCATTGCTTTGAATCATGACTCTTGGTTGGATTTTTATTCCATAGCCAAGAGGAGTTGGTGTAGGCTCTCTACTTCTCAAGCTTGGAGAAGGAGACAAAGTATTGCTCAACACATGAGAGAATGTATGAGTGTCTATGTGTGAGAGTGTGCAAAAAGGAAGGCTTCCCCTTGCCTTGCTCGACCCCTCTCTTCCTTTACTCTAGCTTTCACCCTGTAAATCCATGCAAGGCTTGGTCAATCACAAGCTATGGTCATATCAAGCAATAGGGGTAGCATTTGGACAAGTGTCCTTCTTTCCCCCTTTAAGAGAGAGAGCTTAATTAATTCATTAAATGCATCTAAAATCTCATTGGACCTCCCTAAAGTCCATCCAATAGGATTCAAGTACACTATGAGGACAGGAGGGCTAGGGGCTTGACACATTTTCTTTATGCCTCTTGAGTCGTGGGCTTGCCTTAAGTTGTGTGTGTGTGTGTGTGTGTGTGTTCTCTCTTATCCCCTACTCTTAGGGCTTGCCCCCTTCTATGTAGGAGTCATGTTTGACTTGAACACCACAAGCACCTTGGTCATCAAGCACCCCAAGAACCTTAGTCATGAAGCAGCTCAAGCACCTTAGTCATCTCAAGCACAACAAGCACTTCAAGAACAAGCCTTAGATGTAAAGGTCCTAAGTTTAAGGACTTTTAACCCTAACCTTTGGAGGTATTTATTAAATCTAACCATAAGGTCGTTTAAGCTCCATTGCTCTTTGGTAGACCATCTCCTTTTTGGACCCTCAACAAGATGTATCCTTCTCTCCCTTTGATCCCGTGTTGAGATAGATCTAAAAGCACATAGCTATATTTTAACTCTTGCTTTCATTTATTTTTCCACATCAAATAATCAGTTCGATATGAGAAAATTATTTGAGATAGGTAGATATTAGATTTTATGACATAGATCAACTTGGCTTATGTGCTGAGGCAAGCTTTTCCATGCATGGGAACCCCCCATATATTTTTTCCCTTTTATCAAAATATTTCCCATTATATAACTTACCTTTGATTTTTCTTCCTTTTTCACAAACGTTTTAGCCTTTATTAAATAAATAATACTTATGCTAATCAATCACGATGTAGCATAATAAGTAAGCTTTCTTTGTTGATCTCTCTTTTGACCTTAAAAATATTAAATATATATATTCTAGTATTTTCTAATATATTTTTTTCATGTATGTATATTATTCCACTCTACCAAATATTTTATTCACTAGTTTTCATTTTCAAACCTCAACCCCACTTTCAAATTTCAATAATAACTCCATCTAGATGATTGCCAATCTTTTCAACACTCTAGGTCATGTTTTCATACACATGAAAGAGCTTACACTTGAAAGCAAGAGAGAAGTCCACTCAAAGGGGACCACCAAAAGACTTTTGCAGCCACAAATAATACATTATTTGGCTGAATTTTTTAAGTAAAGAAGAACCCTGAATCTGAAGGAGCATTCAACATGAAAGATGTAGCTCGTGATCTCAACTTTTAGCTCAATTTTTTTCAGAATTTTTGGAGTTATGAACACGGAGATATGATTTTTGTAGTGGACCCCAGTTTTCTCGTGTAATGGTGACACAGGCCATCCCCACTTTTCTTCCTTCTAGAATGGCTATGGTTCTACAAGTCTTCAAGCATGATTACAAGAGACAAGGCTTTTTTAATGAGGTCTTGGCTAGTCTAGAGTAATTCTATCACCATTTTTGGAGGATCCATCCTCATCAACAAATATCCACCTTCGACAACCTCTCTTATAATTTTCTTACCTCTCTCTTCTCTCCCTAATAAGCTTATGTCTATCCAAAGCTAGACTATTGTAAATGATTTCCTATCCTCTACATCCTACCCACATTCTCTCTTTTTCTCTCTCTATTGACTCTGGTATTTTAAATAATGAGGAGACAAGATGGGAGCCACAGTCACATGCACCCCATTTTCCTAATCACCAAAGTGGGACACTCAGCTCAAATAGAAATATTGCTAAATCCTTCCCTCCTTCCCTATATAAGGAGGCCATGAGAGCTCACTTGGGGGGGAGAACACACACACACACACACACACACCTATCCATACACACTCTTGTGCTTCATGCTTGTAACATGAACCCTAATCACATAATCACAACACCATCATCATCACCATCATCATGCACAAAAGATGAGCACCACACCTCCACACCACTTGTAATTAAGGGTTGAAGGCACAATTTCAAGAAGAAGGGTGGACATACTCATGATATTGCTCGCCATCAACTCCCATCTCTCCATTATTCCTCCTACGATCTTGTTCCCTTCTCATTTTCCTGCCATACGCTACCTATTGTATTCATCTTTTGCAAGCAATCAACACACTCCATCTTGGTGCCATACTTTGTGTCGCTTTGGATACATCTCATTGTGAGTATGGTATATGCTTGTTCCTTGCCATTTTTTTTCTGCTTATGTTAAGGTGTGCGGATTCGCCACCACACACACTCTCTCTCTCCCTCTCATATTCCTATCATCTTGCTACCTCCATCTTAAGGTGTGCGGATTCGCCACCTTTTGTATGAGAAGTGAGCATACTTGCATGTATCCCTGACCTCGTTATCTTCCTTACTACATGCACGCGTAGCGAGCCCATTCTCATTCACTCACCACTCCTCTCACCTTATTCTCCGACCACCCCATTCCACATTTGGGTTGTTTTCCATGCATGCTTCATTGTGTATATATATGCGTCCTAGCCGCATATCTTGCTAGGTGGTGCCCCTATTGTGTATTCCCCATGATGAGGCCATTGTGCATAGTCTTGGTGTAGAGGCCACCGGGTCTATTTTTTCACTTCCACCTCTCATTTGGTGCCCCCACGGAGGAGGGCTCTTGAAACCCTTCAGTTTACAAGACTGAAAACCCTAAACTATTGTGAATGGATGAATGAGTATAAAGGATTTTCTAACTGGACGACAGAAGAAGAAGAGCTCCAAGCACAACTAGACGAACTGCGCATCTCCATCGAAGCTCGAGTGCCAGGCGTAACGGTAATCTATTTGAAGTGGGAGAGTCAACCAACGCGCCAAACCCATTGGATATACATAGGCCAAGTGCCAAGAAGAAGAAGGAGAAGGTGGAAACCATGTCCGCAACCTACAACCAACCAACAACAACAAAATGGAAGGAGCTCTGCACAATAGAGAATCAACACTATTCTACTTTGAGAATCGGGTAGCTCAAGTCACCGAGGTAAGTATCATAATTAGTTTTCAAGTCGCACCTGATGCTGCAGCACAGATAACAGAAGCATTGGCTCACACTCTCCCTAGAGAAACTAGGGATCTACTGAGTTTGTTTCAGGAAAGAACACCACCCTCTCCTACAAGCTTGGACAGTGACTAAGCACCTCTAAGCTTCACATGAATCAGGACAACCTACCTCAAGACAGATCACACATACCAACACGTGTACGCTCAATCAAGGTAATATTGGACTTGAAGATTCACTACCAGCACGTCATTGACACCATGCCGGGTGGGGAGCGGTTTTTTGAGGTTCTGGCATCAGATCAGCCATTTGTTTTACCTTTGGTACAAGGCAATGTACCGTTTGAAGTTTTAATCTATGTCCTAGTATAATAGGGTATACACGCCTCCTTGTAAAGAAGAAAAAAATTTGCAAGTTAAGAAGTGTGTCTTTCTAGCTCTCTCTCAGTAATCATGGCAAGTGTAGCATTTCCAACCTTTACTGGTAAGGTGGGCGAGGATGCTGCAGACTTTCTAGACAACTTGGAAATAGCATGTGTCATCTCTGCAAGAGATGATGATGCTTCGCGCTTGCGCATCTTCCCACTTCTAATGAAGGTGGAGGCAAGATCATGGTACAATGCCTTGGCACAAGAAACCAAGGAACGGTGGGACTTATTAAGGGCAACCTTTGTCAAGCGTTTTGGAGAGGGCACAACATCAGAGAAGCTATGGCAATTGTTGACAGAGTTGAAGCAGGGCAGTATGCTGGAATACGTATCATATGAGTCAAAGTTTGTAGATTTATGGAGGCGATGGGTTGTATCGCTAAGAGAGGATGAGGGGGCACCTGATTTCCTAAAGAAGGATCGGTTTGTGGCTGGGTTATGGCCAACTCTTAAAGAGAAGGTGAAGGGAAGGTTTCCTGCTACGTATGAGCTAGCAGTTGAAGTGGCCCGCCTTAAAGACAAGAAGTTACGCCTACAAGCCAGGAATATCGATGGAGAGGAAGCCGTTAGGACCCCACCACCTCTAGCACCACCTACAACAGTCGCCCAGAGGATTCAACCACAAGAACCAATTGAAGATCAGCAAGACCTGCTCAACCGAATCACCAATCAACTTGAGAATCTCTCAGTCCATTTGATACAACAAGGGCATGCACACAATCGCAACCAAGAGCAAGGGAGAGGACAACGAAGGTAAAACCAAGAATACCACTGCTACAATTGTGGGGAGGATGGTCATGGCATGTACTACTGTCCACAACCAAGGAGGCAGAATTTCAACAGAGGAGCCAGACAAAACCAGGTTTCACCACCAAGAGCAAGACCACCACCACCGAGGGCACCATGACAAGCACCACCCGTGCAAATCTTACAACCACCGATTCAACCACAACCACCACCACCACCACCACAACTTCTCATTCCACCCTTACCCCCACCACCAATTGGCAATCAAACAGTAAGCGTCATCAGTCTTGAAGGTAAGGGAAAGGAGAAAGTGGAGGAGGATAAGACCAAGTTTAAAGGAGTAGATGCCATTGGGGTAAAACGCGCTAGGCATGGTGAGTCTTCTCAAAAGGAAGAAAAGATGAAGACTAAAGGGGAATCTAGCAAAAAGCCGTCCAAGTCACGACGTAAAATTGACATTGTAGATTTCTCTTTGGGTGAATGTTCTAAACCATATGATTTGGTTCAAGATGTTTCTGTGCAGGGCCCAAAAATCACCTGGCCCTAGTTACTCCACCTAGCACCTAGGGTGAGGAGACAATGGACAAAGATGGTTAACACGAGGCGACCAAAGCCAAAGATAGCTGGGACTATCTCTTGGAGGAATCTAGACAACATACTACCAATGATGGATGCTTACATAAAAGGGCAACACATCTCCAATATCTACATCGATGGTGGCGCACAAATATGCGTCATGAGTGAAAAAATGATGCACCGTTTGGGTTTAGAGGTGAGTCGGCCGGCACCATGCCGAGCCAAAATGGCAAATAATTTAAAAGTTCAATGTGTTGGTGTCATAAATGCAGTTAGGATAAAGGCATTCAACACCGAGGTAGATGTGGACATCTTTGTCATGCCACACAAAGGGGAGGGCTATCCTTTCATTCTAGGGAGGCCTTGGCTTATGGCTATGAGAGCTAAGCAGGACTGGGACACCGGCATAATCCAGATGAAGGATGCAAAAGGAAGGCCAATACTTTACGACCTGAAGATAGTTCAACAACGCGACATGGATCTAGAAACCTCCGAGGATGAGTTTTCTAGTGGTGAATCTTCAACCGCTTCAGAGGAGGAGTCAACAGTGAGTGAAGAAAGTGACAGTAGCATTGAGGTGATGGGGATCATTCTCAAGGACCCTAAGAAGATGGAGCAACCTGATGCCTCATCATCAAGCCAAGGGGAGACACCAGGTATACAACCTCTGGTTGAAGCAAGTAAGCTACATCAAATGCTCTCTAGTGAGTTGTGTGGGAAGGAGCGTGAAGATTATATTTTGATGCTAAGTAATTTTACCACATTGTTCATTGATGAATATGATAAAATCACTGGCATCACAGTAGTTCAACATCACATTAAGCTCAAGGAGGGAAGTAAACCTGTAGTGCAGAAGCTCAGGCGGCTAGGAGTAATTCAACAAGACGCTCTACTCAAAGAGGTGAGGAAATTGCTAGAAGCCGGGTTTATCTATCCTGTTGAAGACTCAGAGTGGGTTTCTCCAGTGGTAGTCACACCAAAGAAGAATGGTAAGTGGAGGGTTTGTGTTGATTACAAGCCTCTTAATGCAGCCACAAAGAGGGACCATTTTCCTCTTCCTTTTCAAGACGAAATACTCAATGAGGTAGCAGGACATGAGCGCTACACGGTATGTGATGGCTACTCAGGCTACTTCCAAATTAGCATCGCTGAAGATCAAAAGAAGACAACCTTCATCACACCATGGGGATGTTTTGCTTACAGAGTTATGCCTTTTGGTCTCACTAATGCTCCAGCCACTTTTCAGCGATATGTGACATTTGTTTTTCAGCCATTCTTTGGAAAATCAATCCGTGTTTTTATTGATGACTTTTGCATTTATAGCTCTCGCTCTCTTCACTTGGAGAAAGTTTATGAAGGTCTAGCTAGGCTACAAGCTTTGGGTGGCCAACTCAATGTGGAGAAATGCCACATTGGTGAAAGCAAGGTTACTCTTCTTGGCCATGTGATCTCGGCCAACGGCATTGAAGCTGACCCAAGCAAGGTTCAAGCCTTGGTGGCTTTGACCCCTCCCACCACAACAAAGCAGTTAGTCTCTTTTCTTCAAAAGGTGAGGTATTTGAGTAGGTTCATTCACTTGCTCTCCCAAGTGATTCTTCCTTTACAACAAGTTACCCATCAAGAGATCTTCACTTGGAGTGAAGAAAATGAACAACAATTCAATGAGGTAAAACAAATTCTAGCTTCACTTCCCACCATAGCACCTCCAAAGTGGGACGAGCCATTTTATGTAAACCCTAGTGTTGGCAATGACACACTTGGGGCTGTATTGATGCAAAAGGATCCTCAAACTTCTTTCATGCATCCTATCTACTTCTCTAGTCGAATGATGACCCCATCAGAAAAGGGATACACGGCAGTGGAGCACATGGTGCTTGCATTAATGTTTGCTACCACCAAATTTCGCTCTTATTTATTGTCTAGACCATTCATAATCTTAACAATGGAAGAAGTATTTCCTTATGTAATGCAGCACATGGATGTTTCTTCTAGGATTTCCAAATGGCTCACAAGGCTACAAGAGTTTGACTACACAATGCAAGTGGAGAACTCCACAAGGGCTAGTCTAGGAGGTATTCTCACTCATCGCCACTATGAAAAGAAGCTAAAGATAAAGCCAAATGATCAAGATATTACACCTGTGCTGGAAGTCCCTAAGGTAGAGGAGGCTCACTCTCTTTTCTTTGATGGAGCCTACAAGAGGAAAGTGGACAAAGCTGCAGCAGGCATTGTCATCTTCAACGAGTAAGGGGACAAGGTTTTCTCCATTGGGAATCTCTTGGATTCTCACTCTAACAATGAGGCAGAATATGCAGCTTTAACTCTTGGGTTAGAGTGGTGTGTGACACAGGGCATTCAACGGTTAAATGTATTTGGTGATGCCATGCTTTTAATAAAACAAATACAAGGAAATTGGGCTTGTAAAAATCATATCTTGCTAGGCCATTTGCGCAAAGTCAAGGAACTTTTAGGGAAATTTCAAGTAGTACAATTACATCATGTCCCTCGAGCAGAAAATCAAGAAGCATATGCTCTAGCTAGAGAGAAGTTGCAAGATGTTTCAGTGGTGGGTGCTATCAAGTTGAAGCTGCCTCTCTTCCAAGGTAGCGATGCTATGCCTGACATCATGAGTTTCTTGGACACAGGAGAGTGTCCTAAGGATCTTACTAAGGGACAAAAGCAGTGGCTTGTGCGCAAGGCAACAAAATACCGCCTTATCAATGACGACCTCTACTGCAAGGGTAAGGATCAAATTCTTAGGCGTGTACCTCTCTCTAGAGAGATCACTGAAATCATTTCAAGTTGCCATGATGGTGTTTGCGGAGGACACTTTGCACTTGACATCACTAGTAGAAAGATTCTGCAAGCCGGGTTTGTATGGCTTAGTCTACATAGGGATGTGCATCATTGGTGTAAAACATGCAAGGAATGTCAAAAGGTAGGGGATAGGAGGCTCACATATGAGCCACAGACTCCTATAATCTCATATGGACCATTTGAGAAATGGGGAATTGATGCTATTGGGCCTTTGCCAAGGAGCCAATCAGGTAAATTTTATATCATCATGGGTGTGGACTACATGACCAGGTGGGCTGAAGCAGTTGCCACCACCCGGATTACAGCTAACGAAGTGGCTAAGTTCGTATTTGAAAACATTTGTTGCCGTTTTGGCACTCCTCTTGAAATAATTTCTGACAGGGGACCAGGTTTTAGAGGAGACTTTGTAGGAGAGCTAATGGAGAAGTTAGGTATCTCACGACGACACTCAACTCCCTACTACCCACAATGCAATGGTTTGGTGGAAAAGGTAAATGGTATGATCTGCAAGATCATCACTAAGCATGTAAACAATCACAAAAGTGATTGGGACAAGCATCTTATGGCTGCACTTTGGGCTTATCGCACTTCATTTCGCACATCCCTTGGGTTCACACCATATCACTTGATGTTTGGTAAGGAAGCCATTTTACCCATTGAAGTACAATTGGCTAGTCTCAGGGTGCTAGCTGGGCAGGTGGAACGTCCTAATGCTCATCTCCACAACCACATTCTTGATCTAGAGAGGCTTCAACTAGACAGAGAAGATGCTATCAACTATTATGCAGCACAGGCAGAGCAACGTCGACTTACCTTCAACAAGGGACTTAGGGCAAAAGGTCTCAAGAAAGATATGTTGGTCCTACGCTATGATAACAGGTTTGACACTAGGAAGGATAAAAAGTTTTCACCCAGATGGGAAGGGCCATTTGTCATTAGAAAGCGCTACGCCAATTGCAGTTACCGATTGATGGATGCAGATAGTAGGCTCCACAAAACACGTGTCAATGGATGGAGGTTGAAGCAGTACTTTTTGAGATTTGATCAAACACCTATGATGGAAATCCCCGAGGAGGGAGACTCCTCCACCTCAATTGAAGAAGAATCAGGTACAACGCTAGAGGCATGAATACCTCTAGCCTTAGGGGGAGGGCTAATGAGGCAAGCTTTTCCATGCATGGGAACCCCCCATATATTTTTGCCCTTTTATCAAAATATTTCCCATTATATAACTTACCTTTGATTTTTCTTCCTTTTTCACAAACGTTTTAGCCTTTATTAAATAAATAATACTTATGCTAATCAATCACGATGTAGCATAATAAGTAAGCTTTCTTTGTTGATCTCTCTTTTGACCTTAAAAATATTAAATATATATATTCTAGTATTTTCTAATATATTTTTTTCATGTATGTATATTATTCCACTCTACCAAATATTTTATTCACTAGTTTTCATTTTCAAACCTCAACCCCACTTTCAAATTTCAATAATAACTCCATCTAGATGATTGCCAATCTTTTCAACACTCTAGGTCATGTTTTCATACACATGAAGGAGCTTACACTTGAAGACAAGAGAGAAGTCTACTCAAAGGGGACCACCAAAAGACTTTTGCAGCCACAAATAATACATTATTTGGCTGAATTTTTTAAGTAAAGAAGAACCCCGAATCTGAAGGACCATTCAACATGAAAGATGTAGCTCGTGATCTCAACTTTTAGCTCAATTTTTTTCAGAATTTTTGGAGTTATGAACACGGAGATATGATTTTTGTAGTGGACCCCAGTTTTCTCGTGTAATGGTGACACAGGCCATCCCCACTTTTCTTCCTTCTAGAATGGCTATGACTCACACCACTCGACACTCCTCGCTTCGGAGCCCAAGCTCCTGTAAAGACACCTACAATTGCGATCCCTATTGAGACGCCACTCAAGACCCTATGAAAAAGCCTGAAGTGACACCTACGTTCAATCGCAACATGCAAGAGGTCTTGCCACACTCGATCGACATCAGCGACAAGTACTTGATCTTAGATGAGGACGACAAGAAGGTGATTTTACGCGTGCGCGACATATTCTCTAAGGTTTTTCGACACTACATATTATTAAATACCTAAAATGAAGTGCCCAATGAATTGAAGGACCAAGTCATCAGTATATTGCAGGACAATTTTTCCATGGCAAATCAGGAAGAGCGCTTCAATAAAGACTTAATGATGGTGCGAATGCATGAGTACTGCAAGCACAAGCACTCCAAAGTACAAAAAGCAATAAAGCATGGATGGAGCAGACCAGCTCGGCTGACTAAAGAAGTTGGAAGATTGCAAAGCAAGAAGCGTGCGAGGATCCCAACAAGTGGAAGCAACAAAGGGAGGTGGCCAGGATGCGATTAGAGGTATGAAGCTCGCACCACTTGGGGAGGGATGGATGGACATCATTTGAGGCTGATTTTAAAAGTGTTATTGCATTGCTCTCTATGTTTAGTAGTTTTGGATATTTGTAATGTTAAATTTTAACATACCCTTTTCTTTGTATGTCATGAACAATGATCAATGAGTGGACATGACCCGACACCGTACGAGCATGAGTATGTGAGCAAAAAGACCTTAAACGCTCGTATAGACATTCTGAGCTCTCGACCCAACTTGGTAATTACAAGGAGTAGAACAACACGCATGTAAGCCACGCATGTAAAGATTTACATACGCGTCGTTCCACTCTTTTAGAGTCTTCGTCTTCTTCGAAGTGGTCCGCGCGCTCGAAGAGCTCGGTGTCGACTAGACAAACTACACACTCCTTTAGGCACTGACGCTCTAACGGTGGAAGCGATGGCTGCTATGGAGGAGGCTCCACTGACATTTTCACACCGCCTCATAGTCATCGATGCTCCTTACCTCCCCCTTCTTGTCTGCCCACAAATCGTCCACGACATCGTTCTCTACTTAGACTTTGGCGCGACTATCGGCCACTCCTAGCTACACATTACCTCGCTTACTCCTCCGGGACTCACACCACTCGACACTCCTCGCTTCGGAGCCCAAGCTCCTGTAAAGACACCTACAATTGTGATCCCTATTGAGACGCCACTCGAGACCCCTACCGCAAAGCCTGAAGTACTGACACCTACGTTCAATCGCAACATGCAAGAGGTCTTGCCGTACTCGATCAACATCAGTGACAAGTACTTGATCTTGGATCAGGACGACAAGAAGATGATTCTACGCACGCGCGACCTATGCTCTCAAGTTTTTTGACACTACATAATATTAAATACCTAAAATGAAGTGCCCAATGAATTGAAGAACAAAGTCGTCAGTATATTGCACGACAAGTTTTCCATGGCAAATCAGGAAGAGCGCTTCAATAAAGACTTAATGATGGTGCGAATGACGAGTACTGCAAGCACAAGCACTCCAAAGTGCAAAAAGGAATAAAGCACGGATGGAGCAGACCAGCTCGGCTGACTAAAGAAGATTGGAAGACTCGAGAATCCGTACAAGTGAAAGCAACAAAGGGAGGCGGCCAGGATGCGATTAGATGTATAAAGCTCGCAGCACTTGAGGAGAGATGGATGGGCATCATTTGAGGCTGATTTTTTACATGGCTCTATATATTTAGTAGTTTTAGATATTTGTAATCTTAAATTTTAACATAACGTTTTCTTTGTATGTCCTGAACAATGATCAATGACTGGACATGACCCCACATCGTACCACCACGAGTATGCAAGCAAAAAGGCCTTAAACGCCCTTATAGACATTTTGAGCTCTCGACCCAACTTGGTAATTACTTAACTTTACGCTTTAAAATTTATTCTATTTTAATAATAAATTGCTAGATTGTTGAATATTTTTATATTTATACTTATAAAAAAATTATTGATTTTCTACAAAATCTAACAAATACACGACTGGTACGCAATGAGACGTCAGATTAGTCGACGCCAAGCCACCCCTAGCTAGCATTAGTCTTACTTTTATATAGCATGTATTAAGAAATGACGTGTATACGTCAATTTTATAAATGATTCACAACAATGTTATCTAGTTCTACATTATTCATAATGCAAATTTTATTATAACTCGTACATTTTGATTCAACTTAACAATTAATCAATTTTCTCCATTAGACGATTGAACGTAGCTGGCGCATTAGTCAAGCCAAAAGGCCTGACTAGATATTCATAAAGACCAAACCTTGTGCAAAACGTGGGGTCTTTAGAATATCTTCATCCACTATCCTTATTTGATGATAGTCACTTTTAAGGTCAACCCTACTGAAGTAGATAGAGCCATGTAGCTTATCAAACAGATCTTCTATCCGAAACATAGGAAATCTGTTTTTGATAGTGATATATATGGTTTAGTACTCGATAGTCACTATAAGAGGAATTGTCTATAACCGCTACCATTGCCACGGAAAAACAAAGAAAAATGGAGAGAAAAAAATTTACGGAGGTGACAATAATCGCGGCTACGATTAACGTAGTGATTTGGAAGCAATAAGCACGATATTAATTATAATAATATACCTGCTGCTATTATCGCGAATTTTACCGCGAGCACCTTTATTTTCGACCTGCATAAAACAATGTAACATCAATTGTTTTTTTGGAAGAGTATAAAAAATACCAAAAATTAAAATTGAATTTACTTTATCTTTACATTTTAATATGCAGACGATCAACTATTTAAAAAAGTTACAATAAAATATAAATAGTTGTATATACATTGTGTCACGTTGAGACTTTACAAAAGTTTAGACAAAATATTTTTATATTTAATCCTCCTCTATCTCGTCATCGTCCAGAGGCACGTACGTTTGATCACTTTGACTCTACATAAACCCAAATCAAATTAAACAATTATCAACAGCTCAAAACAATTGATACAAAATTACATTACTTGTTTAAACTTACCGCTTGTAGTGATCCAACTGCCGCGTCGAATTGCTCGTGAGAGATGTGATTGTTTTCAAACAATTACCATCGCCAAGTATCAAATTCTATATGTCGCTCCCAATATTTGACCATCTCTTTGGTTGGTCGAAAAAGAATGATATTTTTCTAAGTTAGCAATAACAATAACAAATCATCAACTACAATCTTTATAATCACCGATCGACGTTATAATTTAATCAATCTTATATATTTATCCTTCTATGCTCCCTTGCCTCATGAGCCATAGTGCGTGGGAGTTTGTCAGGCGCGAGCCTCGCGTTGTTATCTGTATGATGAGCCCGTCGCAGCTTGATCGCTCTTTTCTTGCATTGCGCACTCCCACTCCGTGTCTGCCATGTTGTCACCGCGGTAGATCCTATATGGATATCTGACCCAGTTGGCTACTGCACGCCGTACACTGGACTGCTAGTTTTTTAGAAATGTTTTTATGTAGCCCTTCAACCATTATTGTGAAAAACGTTGATTGATGGTATTTAAAAATATAGCTAACATGCGTCATCAACGTATTGTGCATGATTGGGCAGTTAGTTTCTAAACTATATAAACAGTTCTTATACGTTGAATATATAAAAATTTGTAGATGGCGTCAAAATGCTTTACCATGTGCTGTGTCGAAATCCACCTTCTTGCCATATTCAACCATGTAGTAGCACACATGCGTGTCTGACACGGGTGCGTCAATATCCTGGTCCTCTGCGTCAGAGACGGCACGCTCTGAAAGTGGGGACTCCGTTCCGCCGCCACTACCAAAACAAGCAAAACCACAAGATCCACCGCTTCGTCTCTCACAACGCTCGCTGCCCTGAGACGAGCATCGACGCGTGCACGTGTGCTTCTAGAGAAAGTTCATCAATGGTGTTCTAGCGAAGCATGAGTAGAATGGAGTGGCGTAGAACCCAGTGATGCGATGGGAGTGGGACCCTGCGATGGAAGGGGAGTAAGATGATAAGAAGCGACCGTAGATTGAGGTGTCGTCGATGCGAAGCTCTGTAGGTAAGGAGTCCCTCCTTGACTCCCCCATGGTATAGTCTGCGGAGAAAGACCATAGATCGCAAGCTTATGCGGAGTGTAGCAACCAAACAATTCCTCTGTCGAACAGAGGTACTGGTCTCGTAACGAAAGAGCCTGCTATAGATCTGGATCTACGACAGGTGGAGAAAGCTGAGAAGGGTAGCTGTAGAATGGTCATGCCTGCAGATAACAAAAATAAACATATGACACTCATGGTTTAGGATTAACTAACCTGAAACATTCTTTGTTTGTTTGCTTGTTCTCACCCTATCAAGACGAGTGGACATCACCTCCAATGGACCCAAGTTTTGATACAGTGAAAACAAACAAAGAAATAAAGAATGTTTCAGGATAGTTAATAATAAACCACAAGTGTCATACGTTTATGTTTGTTATTTGCAAACATGGCCATCCTACAGCTATCCTTCTCAGGTTCCACCCCCACCGATCATAGATCCAAATTGACAGCATGCTCTCTTTTTACAAAACAGAGGAATTATTTGGTCGCTACACTCCGCATCAACTTGCGACCTACGGTCTTTTTCCACAGACCACACCATGGGAGAGTTAGGGAGGGAATCCTTATCTACAGCGCCTCGCCCCGACGGTACCTAAGTCTACGGGCCCCTTCTTATCGTCCTACTCCTTTCCATTGCAGAGTCCTACTCACCTTCCATCATAGGGTCCCACTCCAATCACATCATAAAGTACTATGCTACTCCATTTCACTCATGCTTCGTCAGAACACCGTCGACGAACTTCCTCTAGTAGCACGCGTTGATGCTCGTCTCAGGACAACGAGCGCCGTAAGAAACGAAACGATGACCGATCTTGTGATTTTGCATGTTTTGGTAATGGTGAGAGAACGAAGTTCCCACTTTTAGAGCGTGCCGTCCCTGACACAGAGGACGAAGATACTAACGCACCCATGCCACACATGTGCGTTACTACAAGGTTAAATATGGCAGGGAGGTGAACTTTGACACAATACAAGATAGAATATTTTGACGCCATCTACAAATTCTTATACATTGAACGTATAAGAACTGTTTTGTAAAGTTTAGAGACCAACTGTCCAATCATGCACGGTACATTGAGGACGTGCTTTTAGCTAGATTTTTAAATATCACCGATCAACGTTTTTCACAACAATGGTTGGAGGGCTACATAAAGAAATTTCTAAAAAACACAGTCCAATGTGCGACACGCAGCATCCAACCAAGTTAGAGATCCAAACAGGAGCTACTGCGGTGACAACATAGCAGACGTGGAGTGAGAGTGCGTAATGCAAAAAAAGAGCGATCAAGCTGCACGACAGGCTCATCATATAGACAACAATACAAGGCTTGCGCTAAACAAACTCCCACGCACTATGGCTCACGAGGCAATGGAGCTTAGAAAGAAAAATATGTAAAATTGATTAAATTATAACGTCGATCAGTGATTATAAAAATTGTAGTTGATAATTTATTATTGTTATTGCTAACTTAAGAAAATATCACTCTTTTTCAACCAACCAGAGAGAACGACATACAGAATTTGATACTTGATGATGGTTGTTCGAAAACAATCACATCTCTCACGAGCAATTCGACGCGACGACTGGATCACTACAAGCGATAAGTTTAAACAAATAATTTTATATCAATTGTTTTGAGCTGTTGATAATAATTTGGTTTAGGTTTATGTAGAGTCAAAGTGATGAAACGTACGTACCTTTGAACGACGACGAGATAGAAGAGAAGTAATTAAAAAAATATTTTGTCCAAACTTTCGTAAAGTTCCAATGTGACACAATGTATATAAACAACTATTTATATTTTATTGTAACTTTTTTAAATAATTAATCTTCTCCATATTAAATTATCAAGGTAAAGTAAATTCAATTTCAATTCTTTGATATTTTTTATACTCTTCCAAAAAACAATTGATGTTTTCTTGTTTTATACAGGTCAAAAATAAAAGTGCTCATTTTGGACCACCCAAAATAAGATGCTCAAATTGAGTGGCCCAAAATGAACACTTTTATTTTTGAATTGTCGTTTAGCGACGATAAGCACGATAATAGCAGCGGTAAAATTCACAGTAATAGTTACCGCCACTGTTACCGCGCTTATTGCTTCCAAACCACTACCACAATCGTAGCCGCAGTTATTGCCGTCTCCGTAATTTTTTCTCTCCATTTTTCTTTTTTTTTTCGCGGCAATGCTAGCGGTTATAGATAAGTTCTTTTATAATGAATTTAATAGTGCTAAGTTGACACCAATTCCTATCGAGCTTGTTAATAGCTCAATAATTGTTAAACCATAGACAAGTCTAAAAAGACTCCATTATTAAGACCGTAGTTCTCGATCGTGTCTCCCGAACCTTGTAAACAAGCATGCCAATCGAGATAATAAATCACAGTTCTACTTACCCTATTTCAATGAAGGTAGAGAAGAAAAAAACATAAGCTCTAATCACTATCTCTCTCTACACTCTTTTTATAGAGAAGGGTAGGATGAGAGCAATAAAATACAAAGAGATCAATAAGAGATCTATCTACTCCCATGGCTCTCTCCCTGTACTCTCTCTTTCTCTACCTCTCTCGTCCTCTCTTTCTCTCCCTCACGGTCGCGGGAGAGATTAATCTACTCTATATAAACAACCTACAATAAAAAATCATAAACCTTACTTAATCCATGTTCAATCATACGGACAAATGAACGAGGTATGTGCACTTTCTCTATCTCTTATTGGTTTAGTCTTTATACTTGTGTGTATACGCGCATACGTGTGTGTGCGCGCGTGTGTGAAAGACAATAGGGAAAGGGAAGAGCGGGGGGTTATATATTTGCCTTGACTTGTACAGACGGTTGACGATTAGGTTGAGCGTCCAAAGTAGATTGAGGTAATACGCCTTCGAAAACTGCTTCGAAAGTGGTCGGAAATTGTGTGTGTGTGAAATAGTCCTTCTATATGTGATCTACTCTAATAAATATTTAGTGTATAGAGCACGCTTTTATTTCTACTAATTTTAAAGGTTTTAATATAAAAAAATTTGTACCATTTACTATTGAAAAGTTAGCCATCTACTTTAGTAACTACTTATTGTTCTTTATTTAAGAATATTTTTAATCATTTCTCTATATTTTTCTATTAAAAATATAGTTGACATCTATTCCTTTTTAAGACACATGATTTATTAAATTTTTTTGACTTAACATGTCTTTCTTCACGCGTGTGCAAGATTGAGATAATCATAGCTCTCTGAATGGCCCTGAAGGTGATCGAATACTCAAAAACAAACTCCCTTGTCATTGTGCCAAGTGCAAAAGGAAAATCCTTCGATTGAAGCACATTGCTTTGAAGCACGTGGAGAACAAAGAGCTTTGACGTTCTCGAAAAAACGCTCGAGTAAATGAGAGCGTCGTCCATCCCTCGCTTGAGGAGGTCCCCCATTGGTCTGTGCACACAAGGCCGAAAGACAACAACAAGGGCTATTGGACAAAGACATGCCACATGGTAACCCTCCCACTAGCTCTACTTCGATAGCTCCTACACACGGGTCTCAAAGACACTTTCAGCTCGAGGATGAGCACATGTTTCACATGGTTGATGGGTTATTGGCTCACGAAGGCAACAGGTGCGAGGAGGATTGTTGATTATGCACTCAATGGACATCAACAATGGAGGAAAGATTGTTTTGACGAGTGTCTCAACATCTCTTTACGATGGTGCACAGTACTCGATGCTTTGGGCATCGTTAAGAGTTCCTCAACTTGCAAGAAAAATACGATCGGAACAATGCAAGTGTAGATGCAGTCCATTGGTAAGTTCTATCCATGGCTTTTTATACATGGCTCTCACTTCATGGTGGGCTTGCATTTGTATTAATAATCTCTTTTCCTTGTAGCTTGATGGGAAAACTTCTTCCTAGAGATCACCACAAGCCTCCGGATCGCCGCCGACATAGATCATGTCATTTTGCACTTGGCATGAAGTATGAGCACATCACGGGTGCGCCAACAATTACATACTATACTGCAGTGAACATATACATGCTACCTCATGTCCCGTATACAAGGAAGCACGTTACAAGATCGGAGTGAGCGGAATGCATCTACCACGTAAGGTATTGGAAAATTTTCCACTAATCCCTCACATTCAACACATGTTTAAAACCAAGTCACCGTGGAGCTTTTCACATGGCACACCAACCATCGCTCAAATGATAGAATGATGTGTCCCTATCGATTCACCTCCATGAAGGCACATAAAGACTCAATGACCAGAGTTTCGACTAGAGCCTCACCCTTGAGACTTGGACTGATAAGCGACGGTGATAATCCCTTTGGCACCAAGTCCACTTCATGGAGCACTTGGCTTGTGGTGATCACCAACTACTATATTCCACCATGGAAGACAACCAAGAAGGGCCAGAGAAGTACAAGGTGAAGAATATTGATATCGACCTCGAACCCCTCAACGAGGAGTTGGAGGAGTTATGAAGAGGCATTTCCATTGTAGATGTCTCACCTCAAAAGAGAAGAAAGAATCCATTGCGAGGGAAATCCTTATGTGGACTATGCACGACTATCCTAAGCTTGGAGAGATTTCTGGTATGTTATTTTCATTCTCCTCTCATTGTCATTTGTAGTTTGAAGCTTCTATCTAGCAATGTGAAATATGTACAGGGTTGTCCACATCATCAGGCCACAATGTCTGCCCTACTTGTGGGCCATCATCGGTGACAGAGAAAACAAATGTCTTGCACAAGTTAATCTATACAAACAACCATCATTTCTTACCTCCGAGACCATAGCAAATACAAAGCTCCAACAAATGGAGAGACGCATCTAAAGCACACGATGATAGATTGGGAAATTATTTGAGAAGAGCACTATAATAGTAATCCGACTCTGGCTACTTTACCAAAAGGTATGTCAAGGTATTCCATATAAATAAAGCTTTCCATATTGAAAATACTTAAAAATACAACACCACATCTCATGTACATATTCAAGAATGTAGCTCACACCCTGTGGGACCACATTATTGACAAAAACGATTCATTGGAAACAAGAAAGAATTTGAGGGCCTTGTAATGTCTCCTCGTCTCTCGTCACTCCACGTCAAGCTCCCAATGAAAAGAATGTGCATCCTAAAACGCCATGGATGCTAACAAAAGAAGAGCTAGATCAAGTGAAGGGTTCCATTACGTCTATTTGCACACCAAGAAGATAAATGAGGTCATTAAAGGGAGCTTACACAAAATCAAAGAAAGGTGAAAGCATTCAATTGTATGGGGTTGAAGTCCCATGATTGAAACAAGATGCTACAAATAATTCTCTCTTCCTCTCCCCCAATTTGTCTAATATTGATTTGTGTAGATGACTCTCTCACTTTCTTGTTTACTATTTTGACATTATAGTTCGTTTTGTCGATGAGTATGTGCAAATACCAGGACAAGAAAGTGAAGAAAGCTATTTTCAAACTCGGAGATTTAGTAAGATACACCAGATCTCTACTCGACTAAACTTTTCTATGTACACAATGCCCTCAATAAACACTTAGCGTACTCTTGTGTATTTTCTTGTAGATTTGTAAACTCCAAAGAAATTGAAATAGATACCATACCTTTTGCTCAAACACTTGCAATGGAAACCATGTGCACCACTGAGGATGTATTTCCTCGATCAATTCTTCTTAGCTAAATCCACCTCTTGAAGAGATCGCTATATGTGGAGTAGTACATGCACGATAGATGTTCTTTTTAGAGAGAATTTTAAACTCTCAAAGATTTTGTGCGGCTACAGTCCCAATTAGAGGCATGTATGAACAAAGAGTGGATCATGCAAGGGACATCTGTTTATATTTCAGAGTATTTGACACAAGTTGATCCCTCAACGCCTCGCATGTGGTCAGACGAGGAGGATGCAAGGATGCCTTCACACTTACCAAGTGGAAAGGGGAAGTTTATGAAGGATTGTATAGGTTCAAAGGGGATCAACATACTTTCTACGAGTGTGTTGAACCCTATGCTAGAAAGTTGACTAAGCATAAGAACCTCTATGCAGTCACATATACAAGTACCCAAGGAGTGCAAGTTTTGATGGTAGATAAGTATGGATGAGAATACAAACTTGTTGATCCTATGGACCTAGAAAAGGTATACATGCAAAGGTGTAGATCATATATAAAAAAAGATTCCACCAAGATTTTCTCCAAGACAAGAAGAGAGAGCAAGAGACGTCTTTGTAAGAGACCCCAAATTGATCCCCACGTGTATTTTGGAGGTAGTCCATGTGTACACATTTGCAAATTGTGGCATCCTTCTTAAGTGTCCAATCGATCCCATCCTCAATACATCATTGATCCTCACAAAGCTACCTTACCTATCAATTATGGACAACTACACAAAATCTTGTAGAGACCGATTTAACATATTTTGTTGTGAACCCTTTAGGTCACATTGGTGCATTTTGATTACAGCTTCCACAATATTTTGTGGAAAAACTTAGCAAAGACCCTTGTAATTGGTGAATAAATGCTCCTCAAATACCCAAAATTATCACTATAAGCTTAAAAGTTGGTTGAAATTCCCCAAGATATCTCTCAAGACATTAGTTTTTGGAAGATATCATACGAAAATTGATGCTCTTATAATCACAATAGAATTTCAACTTATAAATGTGATAGAATTAGGACTTTAGGCACATTGAGTTAAATATTGTAATCCAACTTCTTTGAAAATTTAGGCAATCTATCCAAAATTTATTCGTGTATTTTCAAAAGTTTTCAAAGAAAGCAGGTTGCTTTTATAGTTGCTTTCCAAAAAGTTTCCATGAAGGAGGTTATGTCAACATTGCAATTGTCCATACAAGGACCCAAGGATATATTGTTCTCAGAGGGCTCCCCCATAGGCTCTTTAAGGAGCAAGGACCAATTATTTTTTGGAGGGCCCTTAAAAATAACATCCAGCTTCCCATACCCCCCCATATCCCCAAACGTGACTTGCTATAGCCCTTTGCTTTTATTCTATTTCTAGCATCCCTACCCCTTTTACCTCTTATAGCCTATCCAAATGGTGCTTCTTTGGATGTAGGGGGTGGTTGAGACAACCCCCTACCTAAATTGTAGCAGTCACTACAGGTTACCCCCAAAGTTTGTGGAAGAGGATGCCATAAAAGTAGGGAAAGCTATGGGACATACATTTTCGTTTTTGAGGGCCCTCTACAAACGCTTTTAGAGGGTGTATGGGGGAGCCCTCTCAATCATTTGTTCAATACTCGCGTAACTTAAAGATGAATCTTTATAAAGAAAATCTGACATTAAGCTAATTGAAAATTCAAGCAATACAACCAAAGTTTATATAGATGAATTTCTAAGATTTGAGGGTATCCTTCTTTTGTTTTCTTGTTTTCTCTCTTTTTTGGTCATTCACCTAAAATTCCACACAATGCTGTCGTGTGAAAATATTCAAACAAATTTTGAAGAGTTAATGATGAAGACATAGATAATGTCCTCTTCCTTAGAGTCTTTTCTACAAAATATTGTAGAAAAGCTTATGAAAGATTTTCATGGATGTTGTTTTCCTTGGAAGGACTTTGCTACAAAATATTGTTGTTGAAAATAAAGAGACTTTCATGGGTGTTCAATCGTGCAAATTCAGTGTTCCTATCCATACATCAGCATTCTTTTTTCCTACAGATTTGATTTAAATCTCTCTAAAATCTACCTGACAAGTTTTTTAACAGACTTGCACCATACAAAACTTGCCAAAAATTGATAATCGAGTCTTTGACTCAAACTAGTCTCTCCGAGAAGAGAGACCCTTCCATCAGTTTTACAACCTCTAAATTATACACAAACAAAACACATACCTGGAACGATCACAAAAATGTGATTGGTCATGGCAGACCTCATGAATTCTTCTGCATTGATCTTCTCTTTTGAGCATTATGCGCTTCACGTTGAATTACTACTTAGCATATACCTCCCTCAAAATCTGTCATTGACTGCTGTTGCAGCATCATCAAGATTCCCACCTTCCCTGTTTGAAACTCTCTCTCTCTCTCTCTCTCTCTCTCTCTCTCTCTCTCTCTCTCTCTCACACACACACACACACACACACACCCCATTAACCGTACCACAAAAGCCTCTAAGCAGCAAACCAGTACAACAGCCAAAGCATAAAGGCCAACAAACTAGACAATTAAGAAAGAAAAACCTCCTGAAGAGGATAAAACATGCTCTGGCAACCCTGAAAGCCAAGGAGAGGGGCTTCCATTGTTAGGAGGAGACAATAAACCACCAGCACTAAATATGCACAGTGTTGAGTGAGCTTGCCCATATGATAACTGTCAGCATACTAAAGTGTGCACGTCAAGTGCAAACTTACTTCAACAATGTCATAGAGATTGAAACAACTACTTGAACTTCCTCCTTACACAAGAAGACCACAAAACGACATACCATCAGTGTTGATCATAAAAAGAAGCTGATGCTGCAGTGTGAATCTTCATGGTGCTGCAACTGCAGGCATAGACTATCCAAACTCCATTGCTTCAGAATGTACAAACAGGAAGTAGTTACCTGCAAAAGTGGAGTGAGATGGAGGCTTTCCAAAACCAAAAATAACTAGCAAAATAGTAGATACATAGGAACCGGCAAGGCAAGATGGAGGTGCCTGCATGGGTCGCAACTGCCTATTTTCTGAAAAGATCGTGCCTGCATGGGTCACACTCATCTATTGTTTGGAGAAATCATGATGTTATGTTGTTTGAAGCATCTGTTGAGAAAAGCATCTGATGGTACCACCACAGTAACAAGTCCTCAACCTTGACAAGCCTTGAAATGGATCAGGTCAAGACATCTTTGCAACAATGGAAAACCCAATTCACATCCAGGTGAAGAAGTGGGCTCCTCCTTGCACTCTATCGTTTCTTTCATAAAATCAGCGGTGCTCAGCACCACAACACATTTAGTGAGCAGTGGTTTTGAAAGTGTCACAGGATTACAATTAGACATGTCCTGTACAATGAAAATCACTGCTATGATGATCAACACATAAAAAGAGTATAATTTGGATGCAGCCCATTCAGCTAATCTGCGCACTAAACTACAACTTTGCATGCAGAAGTGTGACTAATTCTCACGCCATCGGTTTCCTCTGATAACAGCTCTCTCTCTCTCTCTCTCTCTCTCTCTCTCACACACACATGGTGACACACCCCGTTGCAGGGGGTTAAGCAGCTCAGTAATAAAAAGAGCACACGAGGAGAAGAAGCACTAGAGTTGAAGACGAACGAAGATACTAGAAGAAAGGGTTTGGCAAAAAAGTGGGATCGCGAGCAAAAGCAGAGAGTGCAAAGTGGGAGATACAGTAGGAGAAAGAGGCGTGCATCATGATCAGGTCAGTGCAAGGAAAAGGCTGTGGAGCGGAGAATAAACGCAGGCTTGACTGAAAACGAACCACAGAGGAAAGCAAAAGCTGGAAAAAAGCTGATGAAAGAGAGAGACAACCCCCCGTGCTGCATAGTCTGCTCATGCATGTGCAGCAGACAAATCAGAATGATGGACTTTCGCAGCTTGCCATGTTCGAGCTAAAGAAAGAGCACATGAAAGAGGGTAGGTTGTGCTAGCTTACCAGTGCAAAGAATCTGCACGGATGATTCTGCTTGGCTTATATGCAAATTAACAGGGCACAAATGGCGATAGCAAACCTGTGTGAGGGAACGAAAACGAGGAAGAGAATGATGAGCATTGTGCGGGAACGGAGGGTCCGTGCTGTCTTCTTCTGGTGGAAATTGGCAGCAGCGCCCCGCCTAGGTTTTAACTTCGAAGTTTGCACTTTGCAGTCTGCTTGTCTCGAGAAACGCCATAGTCATCAAAGGTCGTCAAGGCAACCGTGCACGAGTGCGCGTACCGCTGGAAATGTTTCTTTTCCCAACTCCGACGACGCCGAGAGGAGTTTGGCCTCTCCCACTCCAGCCAGCCAAGCCAAATATGGCTGGCCAATCAAAAGCTAATAAGCGCAACGGTTACGAATCCCTGTGCCTGCTATATTCAGCAACTGCGTTTCGGTCCTCCACACCTGCTGCGTTTCGCTCATATCCAATAGCTCTGCGTTTCGACAGCATCACGAGCCCTTGTTAATTGGCTGAAGCGAAGGTATTTCAACCCCCCGCCCCAACCCAACAACACACGCTTTGCTTGGGGATTACACATACACACACACTTATGCTTTTCCAAAAAACGTCTTCTCTACATTTCTTACACACACAGTAGTGCACCTCAAGGAGTATTGCACCTCAAGTTTAATTGTTTAATGCTTTTTCAGAAAATGTCTTTTGTGCATTTCTTGCACACACAGTAGTGCACCTCAAGGAGTATTGCTTAGTTTAAGAGTACTCTGCTATGCATTTCCAAAAAAAAAAAAACTAAATAGAGAGCATGTATTTCAATAGATTGTCTTTTGGTTTTAGAGGAGGGTCTCCCAATAAGTGAAATGCATGTATTCCTTCTTGAGTCTATGAATGGATATTTGCAGGTCAAAATCCAATGAGTCACTACAATGTACACATCCCGAAGCGACCTAGGGGTGGTCAACGAACGGGTAGAGTTAATGAGGGAGGGTTAGACAGCCAAGAGAGTGTAAAGAAAGAGAATGCAAGAGAGCTACACAAGACAAGCACAAAGCACATAGAGATGAAAAGCTTCTTCTTCTTTTCACAGAAAAGAGAGTACAAAATGACTAAGTGCTAAAACTGAAAGGTAGCACATATGTACATGCGGTCACTAAGTGTGAACTCGCTAGAAGCGCACTACGCTGGCACTATAAGTGTAGTCCAACTGTAGAATCACTGGCAGAGATCCTCCGTGTCGGTCACCTAACGCGCCAGTGAATAAATGTCGTAAGCGGCCAAGACCCATAGTGAATGCCAGCTCAAGATGTAGAGCTCGACATCTCAACACTCCCCCTTGAGCTCTGCATGTCGCAGAGTCCAAGCATAGTCCGGAAACGTCGAAGCTTCTCAACTCCGAGGGCCTTGGTAAAGATATCCGCTATTTGCTCCTTTATGCTCACGTAGACCAAGTCGATGTCGCCCGCCAACACTCGCTCTCGAACGTAGTGGTAATGGACCTCTATGTGCTTGGTCCTGGCATGGATCACTGGGTTCCTATCCAACTGCATGCTGCTGAGGTTGTCACAATGGATGACAATCTGTTGGTCCACCTGCACTCCCAAGTCCTCAAGTAATGTGTGTAGCCAAGCTACCTTGCACGCCGCAACTGCTGCACCTCTGTACTCGGCCTCTGTGCTCGATAAAGCAACCGTAGGCTGCTTTTTGCTGCTCCAAGTAACAGCAACACTCCCAAAAGAGAACATGAAGCCACTCGTAGATCTCCTATCAACAATGCTACCTGCCCAATCTGCATCTGTATACCCATACAATGCTAATGGCGCATCTGCTGCATAGAACAATGCGTAGTCAAGAGTCCCTTGCACATACCGAAGTGTGCGTCGTACTCCATCCAAGTGTGGCTTCCTCGGAAGCTGCATGAACTGACTCTCTAAGCCTACTGTGTAGCTCAAGTCTTGCCTCGTGATAGTCAAGTAGATTAGACTACCCACAATCTTCCTGTACATCTTGACATCCTCAACAACATCACCCTTCTCTGCACTAAGCTTTGCATTCACATCCAAGGGAATAGAAATTGGCTTACAATCAGCCATACCATACTTTGACAACATGTCCAAAGCATATTGTCTCTGTGACAACCATACACCCTCTGGAGTCCTGATCACCTCAATGCCAAGAAAGTAGCGCAACTCGCCCAAATCTTTCATTTCAAACTCCTGTTTGAGAAGAACCTTCACATGGTCAATCTCCATAGCATTGTCACCCACAATAATAAGTTCATCTACATATATGGTAATGACCACAATCCCCACATCACTCTCACGTACATAGAGTGAATGATCAGCATGAGCTCTCATAAAACCAATACTGACAAGATACTTGGCAATCCTGTCATACCATGCTCTAGAGCCCTGCTTCAAACCATACAAAGCTTTGGGAAGCCTGCATACATAATCTGGGTAACCTGGATCGACATAACCAGGTGGCTGATCCATATACACTTCCTCTTGCAACTCACCATTCAAGAAGGCATTCTTTACATCCATTTGATGCATAATCCATCCTCTAGATGCAGCCAGTGCTATGACAGCTCTCACAGTCGTCATCTTTGCCACTGGAGCAAAGGTCTCCTCATAGTCTATGCCATACGTCTGTGCATAACCCTTTGCGACTAGCCTTGCCTTGTGACGCTCAATGTTACCATCAGCCTTATGCTTGGTTTTATACACCCATTTACAGCCAATAGCTTTCTTGCCACTTGGCAATGGCACCAACTCCCATGTGTCGTTTGCTTCCAATGCAGCCATCTCTTCATTCATTGCATCATCCCAATGCACATTTCCAACTGCATCCTCAAAACATGTGGGCTCCACATCCTGTATCACCTTAGCCATGTAGGCTTGGTGATGCGCTAGATACCCATCATAAGTCAATTTCTGAACTGGATTTCTGACTCTGTTAGATCTGTGCGGTCCTGGGTCACTCCTTTGCCCTCTAGCATCTTCTTGTACTTTCCTTACACCAGGTGTCCTGACAGCCGGAATTCCAAATTCCTCATCAAGACTTTGTTCAGAACCATCTGAATCCATGTCTACATGTGAAAAACCTGATGATGCATCAGCCATAAAGGGAGGTTCATCAACCTTTTCCTTTCCTTTTTGTGATACATTCCCTGTACTTGTTGGTGGAGTAACCTGCGTACGTAGTCTACCATTCCATGGCTTCTCAACAGAGCCATGAGAAGAGGACTCTTGTGGTCCACTCAAAACCTATGAGTGTGGCCTCACATTTTGTACAACCACATCATCTTTTACATCAGCCCCAATAGTGCCATGTGAATTACTGTACCAGCTGCTCATCTCATCAAAGACTATATCTCTGCTCACTCGTAATTCTCGTGTAGTAGGATTGTAGCACCTGTACCCCTTCTGTTCAAGGGAATATCCCACAAGAATACATTTCTCTGCTTTGGGATCCAATTTCCTACGCAACTCATCTGGTACATGCACGTAAGCTATGCAGCCAAACACTTTCAAGTGTGCCAAATCAGGCTTTGTACCTGTAAACTTTTCCTCAGGTGTTACATCATGCACCGCAGTTGTAGGTGTCCTGTTCATAATGTACACAGCTGTATTTACAGCTTGAGCCCAAAAATGATGAGGCATGTTCTTCTCATTCATCAATGCACATGCAACCTCTGCAATGTGCCTATTTTTCCTTTCTGCGACCCCATTCTGCTATGGAGTACATCTGCATGTAAACTGCTTGCGTATACCATGCATTCGCAGAAAATCTGAAAAATCATTGGAGAAGTACTCTCCCCCTCCATCTGACCTCAATGTCTTGATTTGCATATCTTTCTCCTTCTCAATCATGACTTTGAAGTCTTGAAAGTGACCAAACACCACTTTTGTTACGCATGAAGTAAACCCATACTTTCCTTGTATGGTCATCAATGAAAGAGACATAATACCTGCAACCATGTATACTTGCAGTATCGATTGGACCCCAAACATCTGTGTGCACCACCTCAAGTGGCTTTTTACATACATTGCGCTCATGTGGAAATGAGTCCTTTGACTGTTTTCCAAACTGGCATGCTGCACACACTTTATGCATACCATCCACCTTGAATTTGGGCAAACCTTTTACAATCTGTTTTGAATGCATGCTGCGCAATCTCTGCTCATTGACATGGCCAATGCGTTTCTGCCAAATGTCAACATCAGCCACAACACCTGTGCCCTGTGCAAATAATGCAGCTTCTACCTCAAGCATGTCTACATTCAGCATAAACATTCTGCCCACACATTTGCCCTCTATGATCAGCTTACAGCCATTCTGGAAATCTTCTACATAACAGCCATTTGGATTGAAGCGAACCTGCAAACCCTGCTCAACCATTTGTCCAACAGAAACAAGATTCTTTGTAATGTTTGGGACATGAAGTACATCTTCTAAGTACTTTGATTTCCCACTCTTCGTATTTAGAGGTATGTCCCCTACATGAGCAATGGGGTGAGCTGTGTCATCTCCTGTCTGCACATAGCCTGACACATCTGGTTTGCGCATATCTCTAAACCACTCTCCACGAGACGTCATGTGATTAGAGGCACCTGAATCCACATACCAAACATCATCTTTGGTGGAATTCTCTGCAGTCATTGTATTCATTACATGCTGCATAACAAACATTCGCTCGTTTTTGCTGTCATCTGCATCTCTACTAGTAGATGCATAGTTGCCCTACTCTCTCTTTCCACTTGCTTTTCCCTTTGGACAGTCACGTGACATGTGACCTCTTTCACCACAAGTCCAAAATTCTCTGCTATCTGCAGTATGTTGCTGCCTGCTTGATCCTGCACCACGACCTCTTTGACTCCCCCTGTCTTGAGACCGGTTTCCCCTGCCACCTGTATTTTTTTGATTTGATTGACATTCTTGAAATTGGCCCCTGCAACCCCTTGGGACTCGACCACGACCTCTACCTCTACCTCTGTTGGAGTTAGAATAGAAGGCCTGTTCAGAATTATTTCTGCCATGAGAAGAAGATGTGTCAAGGTTCTTCTCCTCAAGAATAAGCATAGAAATCAAATCTTGGAACACGGGGATGTCGTCTCTTATATTCATGGAAGACCTGAAATGTACATACTCATCTCCTAGACCATCCAATCATGCACGGACAATGTCATCATCTTCC
The DNA here is from genome assembly GCF_014529385.1 of Adiantum capillus-veneris. NCBI lineage: Eukaryota > Viridiplantae > Streptophyta > Polypodiopsida > Polypodiales > Pteridaceae > Adiantum > Adiantum capillus-veneris. The sequence goes on along the minus strand of NC_140952.1, from coordinate 44,769,787 downwards.
ATTGAGACTTTAATAGATCCAAGAGCCTCAATGATACTCTTGATCTTCAAGGCATAATCATTGATGGAGAGGTTGTTCCTCTTAACCTGATTTAGCTCCGACTTTAGTTGAAGCTTCCTGGCGTTGGTGTTCACCTCGAACACTCTGCCTAAGTTTTTCCATGCAATGGCAGGGGTTTTAGCATCCTGTAGATAGCCCATCATGCCATCTGTGATGCCCATAGAAAGCCAATACATCACTTTGCTCTGGCCTTGTTGCCAGTCCCTCAAAGCTTTCCTTTGTTCTGCTGTAGCATTTGCTTCGGGAATCTCTGGTTCCTTTTCATTGTCTCCTTCTACATAGTCCCAATAACCTTTTCCTTTTAGGAAATTTGTTATTCTGAACTTCCATGCAAGGTAGTTATTTTTCTCAAGCTTCTCAGTAACAATCTGACTGAAACCGTCAGACATCTTGAAGCACTAAGACAAAATAGCTGCAATCTGCAAAAACCTGCAAATCTGTTGAACCTGCTATCGTGGTACCTGTAACGCTTTCTACACTCAACGAGTGTCCACAATCAAGCGTACATACAACCACTGTACTTCTACAGTAAATCTATGTGTACTGCACTTTGGACACCTGTTCAGAAAGGAAGGGATTGTGATGCTCTTGCTCTCTTAGCCTCTCTTGCCTGCACCAGGCTCTGATACCATGTAAAGAAAGAGGATGCAAGAGAGCTACACAAGACAAGCACAAAGCACACAGAGATGGAAAGCTTCTTGTTCTTCTCACAGAAAAGAGAGTACAAAATGACTAAGTGCTAAAACTGAAAGGTAGCACATATGTACATGCGGTCACTAAGTGTGAACTCGTTAGAAGCGTACTAGGCTGGCACTATAAGTGTAGTCCAGTTGTAGAATCACTGGCAGAGATCCTCCGTGTCGGTCACCTAACGCGCCAGTGAGTAAATGTCGTAAGCGGCCAAGACCCGTAGTGGATGCCAGCTCAAGATGTAGAGCTCGACATCTCAACAGAGAGTGTTCCTTCGAGAGAGACTAGTGGGTTGGGTGGTAACGAAACAATGTCTGAAATCCAAATAAACGAAGACCTAGGGTTTATGCAGTTGCTTCAAGAGGATGGTTGGGGGGGCTCATTGAGTGAGGGTCAGTCAATTGAGAACATAGGATTGAGCCAGCCGACCACCCCTTTCCAGCCAAGTGTTGTCCCGGGTGTTTCCTTCATATGCCCAAGACCCCAGCCTACATCAGTTTCACCGTTGATTCCTCAAGGCTTCAGGCCTCCTCGCATGGGGGCTTCTATGACCATGCCCGTATTGAATGTTAGGCCTTCTCTTCTGTCCACTGTCCCATCGATTGTTCCATTGCGTCCTCCTGTGACCTCATCTAGTGAGTCGACCAAGGGGGCTAAACGCCCTCGTGTGGCGATACCAGTCTGGGACGAGACCGCAACATCGACCTTGCTTAAACACTACGAAGACCGATGGTCTCATGTGAACAAAGGCAATTTGAGACCGAAAGACTGGGACGAAGTTACATTGTAATTAAACAATGAGATAACTGGCACCTTTACAGCAGAGCAGGTCAGGAACTACATAGACACTCTTAGAAAAAAATATAAAAAAGAAAAATATAAAACAAGAACCACTGGGGGGGTAAGGTCCACATGGGAATACTTCGAGGTGGTCGACACTTTTTGGTCATCCACTCCACGATGTGTGGGAATTCCCGGAGCCTTTGATAGTGATAGCTCGCAAAGCACTCATGCAGGGAGTTAGGGCAGTCAACAGGGAAATGGCTGCAATGAATGAGAGGATGAGGGGGAGGGAGAGATTGGTGGGGAGACAGGGGGCGAGGGTCGAGGCGAGGGTGAGACTATTGTAGAGGAGACTGCGAGTGTGGTAGGTGTAGTGGATGCGGGGGATGCAACACGAATCCCTCAGGTCGATAACCTTCCTGGAGTTAAAGTGCAAAAAGTGAAAGAGCCCAAACGCACATCGCTAGGATCTATTGCCAAAGTGCTCGGGGAGGGGATGAAAGGGATGGCTCAAACAATGAAAGACTGCGAGAAGGAGCGGGCTGCCCAAGAGGAAAGATTGTTGAAGCTCAGGATGGACAAGGAGGCTCCACGAATGGAGATGTACATAAAATTTCAACTGGACCTCGCAAAGATTGTCACCAAACCCAAGGTACTTTACTAATCACCGTAAAATTGTTTCTAAGGGAGGGAGGGAGGGAGGAATTAAATGGAATCAGAGTTTTGCTTGGTATTATTTTTTAATGCATCATTTTGTTTTTTAGAAATGTAGGATGGATGATAATGATGCAGCTGAACTGCTTCTTTTGTTGTTGCTAAATTTGCATCTTGTTTCCCCTAGTGAGGAAGACCCAGGGCAAGATCGTAGGAGGCATAGAATGCAATCTATGTATTTTTGTTTGATTGGTTGTGTAGTCTGTTGCATTGCATCCATGTTTGGTTTGATAGAGGATGGTTTAGTTGGTATGGAGCCACGGATGTGGTGGTGCTTCCCTAGGCAGGTGACATTTTGGAATGTCATCCACTCAGCTATTTGGACATCAGGGCGACTAAACTGTCAAGCTATTTTTAGGATGTATTATAAGATGTCTTACGAGGCATTTCATGAGCTAAAAGAATTGATCTTTCCCCATCTCCTGTGTCCTGATGTGCATGGATGGTCTAGGGTTCCCATCCAAGCTGATCAAGCACTTGGTTGTGTGCTATGGAGACTTGGACATGGCCATTCTGCAAGAACATTATGTCAATTATTTGGGATGGGAGATTCTACCATTAGAAAGTACACCAACCTTATCATTAGGGCACTCACCACTAAGGAGATGCTTGTCCGGACCCACTTAGAGACGCCTTCGGGAAGGCGATTAGCAAAGATCATAGAAGATTTTCAGGACATTACGAACCTACTGAACATGTGTGGTGCAGTTGATGGCACTCACATAAAGCTTGCACGTAAGCCTTAGGACGACTTTTTTCCTGCACAGTATGTTAGTCGCCATGGATTCCACAGCATTCTTCTTCAGGGCATTGTTGACTCCAGAAAAATATTTTGGAATGTGGTTTGTAGTGCACAAGGAGGCACACACGACTCCACAGTCTTCAAGGGGTCTGCAATATATGCTCAAATGAAGTAGAACGAGGTTTTGAATACGCCTCTTCTAGAAGTGAGCGGCTTGAGAGTGAGGTCGTATATTGTGGGGGATTCAGCGTATAAGCCAATGAGTTTTCTTCTCAAAGCTTATAAATCCAAAGGTGGACAAGACCTGCCACAAAAGAATGTTTTTGATAGACATATTGCGAAGGGTAGGGTTAAGGTTGAGAATGCATTTGGTATATTAAAAAACCGATGGCGCATTCTCCGCGTGCGCAATTGAAGGGTGAACCAGAGCCTTTGGAGCAAATAGACCCACACCCCAATGCGGAGGAGGCCTTGAGGTGGCGTGCGATGACACGTCAGCGGGCATCAGGCCTTAGAATGCGCACAACACTATATACGGATTTCAATAGGCGAATCGCACAAAATTGAGAGCGCAAATCTTTATGTGTGCACTGATTGGATGAATCAAACTGACTTGTTTTTTTGTGTGTTCTGCAGGAATAGCTGGATCTGACGGTACGCTTTTTTTATTTTTGCATTGTTGCATGTTTCTACGTGTGTGCATACTGTATCATGTGCTTGATTCATATGCTTGTTTTGCGTTGTTTTATGGCTTCATGTTTTTCACTGTTTGTTTATGTGTGATGTTTGATTGACGTTGTCAGGAGTTTTTTGGAGCAAGGGATTGCGCATATGTACATATACATGCATGGTGCATCAAAGAAAGGATTGCCCATTTTCCTTAGCCAGGTGGTTACGTGGGGCCCACATGTGTAGAGGTAGGACAGCATGTACATAGTGCATCGATTTTCACTATCACCAGTACCAGTATGTTTTTTCTACAATAATGAGGAGTTTATAGCGCGTAAAACTTCTCGAGGAAGCTATCCGCGGGCCGACGAAATGAGGTCAGCAGGTGCATCAGATGGCATCTAGTGGCGTCAGGAGGGCGAACGAGGTCAATATTTGCACGCGGATGAGGACGGACACAACGTGGGTGTTTTCTTGTGAGAGTTATGCAGAAAGGTCATCATTAGGACCACTTTTTGGGGCCACTTCACGTGGTGGCGAGATGCATTATTGGAAAAAGGTTGAGTGCCAGGTGTGCGAATGGTGCAAAAAGGTGACAATTATGCACTGCGAGGTCAGTTTTTGGCCTGTTCGGGGTCCGTTTGAGGTCATCTAAAAGGCCAAGGGTGCCCAACTAAAAACGCTAAGTGTGAGAACTGAAAAAACAGAGAGAAGACCAGAAAAAACGTGGAGAAGAGAGGAGGAACAGCCACAGGTGTGTTTTTTGCTCATTTTGGAGCCTGTTTTGGCCGTAAACTGTTCATCCGAGGTCGGATTTGAGCACTTTGACATTGTAGACTGGGGTTTTGGGCCGTTCCGGACGCGATGGCGCTGTCCATTTTGCCAAATTCCTCCCTCTTTTTTTGTTGTTTTGGTTGTGTAAGTTTCTCCTATGAGCGAAGTTTCTGCTCCAGTTTGTGATTGTGTCTGGTATCTTTTACCCATATTGTGTGAGCTGTTTGCCCCATTGGTGTTGGCCCAAGCTCAATTATATCTAAACATCATAAATTATCCTCTTTTGAGCTGAGTTGTGTGTGTGTGTGTGTGTGTGTGTGTGGAGTGGGCAAGTGGATAGTCTCTCTCCTCTCACTCCAGAGGTGTGTTCCCTGTCTCGGCCAGGTGTGTTGTCTAAGCCGAGTGGTGCCCCATAGTGTGTGTGTGTATCTTCCCAAGAGTGTGTGTCGGGTCATTATAGAGGCACTGTGTGTGTTTTCATCCCGCTCACATTCTTTTGGCGCCCCCACGGACGATCTTCTTCGAGTACCTTCTGCTTCGAGCTTCGAGCTTCGAGCTTCGAGCTTCGGGATTACAGGTTACAGGTTGCAGATTACAAGTTATAGGTTACAGGTTACAGGGACAGGTACAGATACAGGTGATTCACACAGGTACAGGTAGCTGGAGTACAGTGATATACTAGCAGTGATGTCACTTGCAGTTGTTGTGGGAATGCATCACTTGGCGCCTATTTGAGCGCATTGTCTGCTGGATTGTACGTTACTTGTGGAAACTGCCATTGTACACATTTGTGGAGCCATACTTGGTTGTATTTGGCAGTCCCAGCCATTTCTGAGACTTGGTCTGGAAGATAGTCATTTCTGAGACTTGACTATATGCGATTTGCATTAGCCTTCGTGTGAGGGTCGATAGCGTGAGGTTTTTATTGAGCTGGGGGATTCTCAAATGTGGAGATCCTTTCGTTGATACAGGTAGCTAGAGCACCCTTTTTGTGACCTCGCCATAGGCTATGTACTAGTGAGTCCTACTTGATGCTCGGGTTCTATTGTTGACAGTTTATGCATACATAGACTGTCTATATTTTGGGTTCCTACTGCTCTACTTCTGGGGAAACTCTGTCGAAATTTTCCCAAGTTATGATGGCTGGTTTTTTGGTATTTTGAGCCATTTATGCTGTTATGCTGCTGAAATTTGGGAAAAAATCAGAGGATAAGTCAGGTGTGCCTTCTTGGGAGCTTCATGGTTGGCTTTAATGGATGATCAAAATGGCCCTCAGTTCACTCCTTTTCATTTAACTCAAAGAATTCAGATTAATGTTCATGTGTCCAGGAAGATCTTTTTCCAGCAGCGCATAGTCTTTATGTTTGGGCCAAGAAGATTGAGGGAGATCCTGGAATTTCCTTTGCCTGTTGTCATTCCGATGATTAACTATGAAAACTCATTTGATGTGCATGTGTTTGTCCTTATCTAAAGCTGAGCTCCATTGAAGTTTCTGGGGATGGGTAGTGAAAAGTTTTGGGTTCTTGCACGTGTGTTCGAAGGGGTTCTCAAAGCATCATAATTTGGGTAGCCATGGCTTTCTCTTATCCGGAGTTTCATGGAAGAAGTGATGAAGATGTGGAAGAATTTTTGGAAAAGATGGAGGTTGCCTGCATTAGCAACCAGATTCATGACCCTACGCAAATGTTACGCCTTCTCCAAATTTGTTTGAAGAGTGATGCACGAGTTTGGTCTAAAGCATTTGAAGAGAAGTTGCGTGTAGCAGATCCACCTATAAGATTGAGTTGGGACAATCTAAGGCATGGATTGGAAGTGGAGTTTGTGAAGATAGAAGATCCTGACAAAGTGTGGCAAGAAGTACAAGGTTTGGTGCAGAAGGAAGGTGAGCTAGTAGATGCGTACATACGTAAGTTTTCGTTGGCATGGGAGCGAATGTGCAAGGCTTTAGCACCACAGGTACCCCCGCCTGACATGATGAAGAAGGACAGGTTCTTGGCTGGTCTTTGGGAGAATATACGTTGGAGAGTGGAGCTAAAGAAGCCTAGGACATATGAGGATGCACTAGAGGTAGCAAGGAACAAAGAGTGGAAGCTGAGGAAAATGAGCCAGTTAGGGGTGGAGTCTTTGCCAATGAGGTCTGAATTTCAGCCTATAGAGTCTTTACAAGGGCGCATGTCAGTGGTTCATCATGAACCACTAGTTCCTGTTACTACTCAGGTTATGCCAACAGTGGTCACTACAGCAGTGCAAGATGATGGGCTAAGGCAAGACATGAGGCAAATGGTAGATTTGATGAAGAATCTCAGCCTAAACATGCTAGGTCAAGTGAGAAATAATCGAGGTCGAGGGAGGTTTGCAAATCAGTCAGGAGGTGAAGAAAGGCCTAGGAATGGTGTTGGACAAAGCAATGGTAGGTTTTAGAGGCAGACGCCCACATGTTATAACTGTGGAGAGTTGGGTCACATCAGCCCGCAATGTGATAAGCCACCAAGGATGGGGGAAGACATGTATCCATTGCCAAGACAGGTGCTAACTAGGTCAAATGATTATGGCATCGAAATTAAGGGAGACGAAGGAACCAGTGGACTGACCCAGGAGGAAAAGGGAAAGACAAAAGTGCTAAGTGTAGTCACCTTGGAGAAGGCATCAAAGCTAGAGGATACATTAGTGATGCCTATTGGGAAGAGGACCACAGAGGATAAAGAAGGAAGAAGTGCCCCAGGTCCTAGTAAGAAGAAAGGAAAGAGCCATGAAGGCGAGGATGTCAAGGCCAAGAGGAAAAGGAGAGCTTGTCGAAAGTTTCATGTTTCAGATTTTCCACTAGGGGATGGGCAATTAAACTATGACTTGAAGGAGGATCTGACGAGCAGGAAGGCAGATGTTACTTTTGGGCAGCTTATAGAGATGGTGCCTAAGCTAAAGCGACAGTGGAAGAGGATGGTTAACCCAATGGAGAAAGAGCCAGAGTGAGGTTCAGTGAAGGTGTTGGCAATGGACGAGCTACCAGACATTTGTCCAATAGTAGATGTGTGGCATAAAAGGAAAAATTTGGGACAAGGTTATGTGGATGGCGGAGCCCAAATATGCGTCATAACACACTCATGCGTTGAGAAGATGGGTCTCACAGTGGCTGGGGTGTCAGGCTTCCGGATTAGATTGGCAAACCATCAAAAAGTAAAATGCTTGGGTGTTGTAAAGAGCTTAGAGGTGGAGGCATATGATGCAAAGGCAGTGGTTGATTTTCATGTGATGCCAGCAGGGTTGGGAGCATATCCTATTATACTGGGCAGACCATGGTTACGTGCAGTGGGAGCCGTTCAAGATTGGCGACATGGTACGATTAGCCTCTATGGAAAGACAGGTACCAAGAAGCTTTATAATATGGACACAAGGAAACGATTAGAGGAGCTTTATGAAGATGAGGATGAGTCTAGTGATGAAGACTCTTCCACGGTGACAGATGAGGACAGTGATAGCACTACCAGCAGTGATGAGGATGTTGATGTTGCATTTCTTTTGATGGATAAAGAAATCCAGGAGTGTGGTTTAGTCGCATTTGCGAATGAAGTTGAAGATGAAAGTGAAGGGCCTTATGAAGTGATTGAAGGGTTGATGCAAACCAAGGTTGAGTTGTTAAAGAAGCAGGAATTAATGACGCAAATGATTAGTGGATACCTCTCAGCTATGGAGAAGGATATATATTTGCATATGCTGGCTAGTTTTCCTGATTTGTTCATTACTTCATATGAAGAGATCAGAGGGTTCAAGGGTGAAGAGATGCATATAGAGCTGAAAGAAGGTGCTAAGCCAGTGCGGCAAAGGCTAAGAAGGATGGGTCAAGACCAAATGAAAGCCTTGCGGGTAGAGGTGGACAAGTTATTGAAGGCAGGGTTCATAGTTCCAGTGGAGACCACAGAATGGGTGAGTCCAGTTGTAGTCAGTCCAAAGAAGGATGGGAAGTGGAGAATTTGTGTGTATTTTAAACCCTTAAACGCAGCCACTAAGAAGAACCCATATCCTCTTCCATTCATCGATCAGATCTTAGATTCAGTGGCAGGTTATGAGAGGTACAGTGTGTGTGATGGTTTTTCAGGCTATTTTCAATTGAAGATTGCTCTTAAAGACCGCACAAAGACAACTTTTATTACGCCATGGGGCTGCTATTGCTACACAGTATTGCCATTTGGGTTGTCAAATGGACCTTCCTTCTATCAAGAGAGAGCAAATTGGGTGTTGGAACCATTCATTGGTAGTTGTGTTAAAGCTTTTATGGATGACTTCTATGTCTATAGCAGTAGGGCTGATCACCATGAGAAGCTGCAGATGGTATTGGCTCGATATGATGAATGTGGAGGACAACTAAATCCAAAGAAATGTCATCTAGCACAGCCAAGGGTGAAGTTATTGGGCCATATGGTGTCAGAAAATGGCATTGAGGCTGATCCAGATAAGGTGAAGTCTATTATTCTTCTTCCATCACCTATGAGTACGAAGCAATTGGCAACCTTTATACACAAAGTGAAGTACATGGCACTGTTTACTCCATTGTCTTCATAGCTTCTTTATCCGTTACAGCAAGTGGCAAACCATGATCCATTGCAATTGGATGACAAGTGTGAAGAAGTGTTTCAAGAGGTGTTAGGGGGGTTGTCAGCCATGCAGGCTCCTGATTGGGAGAAAGTTTTTTATGTAAATCCATCAGTAGGGGATGATGCCATTGGAGCTATGCTATTGCAAAAGGGGAAGGGCAGCCATTATATGAGGCCAGTGTATTGTGCGAGCCGAGTGAAGTTGGTAGCGGAGAGAAAGTTATCGGAAGTAGAGCTAGTGATGGCCAGTGTAATATTTGCTTGTCGACGATTTCGTCATTACTTGCTACCACGGCCTTTTGTTTTCTTGACGAGTTATGCCTTTCTGCCACAGTTAATTAATGGTGCTAACATGTCAAATGTGGTGAAGAAATGGGTAATTGAGCTGCAAGAGTTTGAGTTCTCTTTTCTAGTGGAAGATAGTACAAGGGCTACCCTAGCTGATTTGTTGACCTACAAGGAGAATCCCCTTATTGTTAAGGAAGAGGTGGTGAGAAAGGTAGTTGAAGAAGTGCCACAGATCAGCAATGCACATGTGTTGTTCTTTGATGGTTCATACAGAAAGAGCCACGATGCAGCTTCAGGGGGTATAGCACTTTATGATCCAGAGGGGAAGCTAGTATGCAAGAGAGGGTTCAAATTGGATGCGCATAGTAACAATGAGGCTGAATATGCTACATTGGAAGCCGGATTACACATTTGTTTGAAGCATGGGGTTCGAAGGTTGAGCATAAAAGGTGATGCCTTGTTAGTGGTGAAGCAAGTGCTGGGTGTGTGGAAGAGCAAGAACACCTCATTGAAGGAAATGTGCTTCAGAATTAAAGGCCTGTTAAAAAAGTTCGAAGCATGGATCATCAGACACATTGAACGTGCTCTAAATGGAGAGGCACATGAAGCAGCTCAAGGCATGATTGGGGAGCAATTTGTGTTGAGGACCACTTTACCTCTTTATCATGGCCGGGAAAGTTTGGCTCAAGAAGAGGAGTTTTTGCTAACAGGAATCATTCCAAAGGAGATTCAGAAGTCTAAGAAGTATGGCTTTTTGCGTAGAGCATACAGGTACAAATTGATTGGTGATGTCTTATACATGAAAGGGGCTGATCTCGTGTTGAGACGTGTACCTTGGCGGGAGGAGCTTTACAGAGTGTTGGAAGAGAATCATGAAGGCGCATGTGGTGGCCATTTTGCTCTAAAGATCACCTTGCATAAGATTTTGCAAGAGGGGTATGTATGGCCTAGTTTGCACAAGGATGTTCACCGTTGGTGTAGGTTTTGCAATAAGTGTCAAGCACTTGGGAAGAGAGTGTTGAAGCCAGAGCTACGAAAAACCATTATGGCGTTTGATGTGTTTGAAAAGTGGGGGATTGATGCAATAGGCCCGTTACCTATCACAAGCAGGGGCAAAAGCTATATCTTGACGGTGGTGGACTATCTTTCTAGATGGGCAGAGGCTATAGTAGTAAAACAGATCACTGCAAAGGATGTGGCAAAATTTGTGTATGATGAAATATGTTGCAAGTTTGGGGTCCCATTAGAGCTACTTTCAGATAAGGGGCCAGGATTTAGAGCTAAACTTCTAGACTTGTTATGCACAAAGATGAAGATTAGGCACCAGCATACCACTCCTTATTACCGGCAGTGTAATGGCTTAAATGAAAGATTCAATGGTGAGTTGGTACAAATTCTTTCTAAAGTGACAGAGCACCAAGGAAAGAATTGGGATTTGGAATTGCCTAGTGCATTATGGGCTTACCGTACTTCGATGAAGACAGGTACAGGGTTTACTCCATTTCATTTGGTGTATGGAAAGGAAGCACTATTGCCTGTGGAGGTAGAGTTGCCTGCGGTCAAGATGTTAGAGAAGTTGCTTGGGTTGCCTAGTGATGCATTCAAAGAGAGGCTCTTGCAGTTACAAGAGGTCCAGTTGGATAGGATGAGCGCATTGGAGCATTATGGGCAGATGTAGGATAAGGATTTGGCAAAGATAAATGAAAAGGTTAAAAGTAAGGGTATCAAGAAACATGACTTGGTTTTGCGCTACAACAGTAAGCTGGACAACACCTTCCAAAAGAAGTTTCAAATTAAGTGGGAAGGCCCTTTCAAGGTAGTGGAGTGTTTTCCAAATGGCACATATCAACTGGCTAACCTGGATGGTGTTCTACATAAGTCAAGGGTAAATGGGTTGCGTCTTAAATTGTATCATGCTAGATTGATGATGGTGGAGCAAGATGAGCTGTCTGTAGATCAAGCAGTGTTGGTGAGGGATGAGGAGACCTGTGATGCGGCGAGTCTCATATCTCTCTTTGCTGCTGCTGATCATGAATGATCTAGCAGGCTAGGGGATGGGCAAATTATGTCAGGAGTTTTTTGGAGCAAGGGATTGTGCATATGTACATATACATGCATGGTGCATCAAAGAAAGGATTGCCCATTTTCCTTAGCCAGGTGGTTACGTGGGGCCCACATGTGTAGAGGTAGGACAGCATGTACATAGTGGATCGATTTTCACTATCACCAGTACCAGTATGTTTTTTCTACAATAATGAGGAGTTTATAGCGCGTAAAACTTCTCGAGGAAGCTATCCGCGGGCCGACGAAATGAGGTCAGCAGGTGCATCAGATGGCATCTAGTGGCGTCAGGAGGGCGAACGAGGTCAATATTTGCACGCGGATGAGGACGGACACAACGTGGGTGTTTTCTTGTGAGAGTTATGCAGAAAGGTCATCATTAGGACCACTTTTTGGGGCCACTTCACGTGGTGGCGAGATGCATTATTGGAAAAAGGTTGAGTGCCAGGTGTGCGAATGGTGCAAAAAGGTGACAATTATGCACTGCGACGTCAGTTTTTGGCCTGTTCGGGGTCCGTTTGAGGTCATCTAAAAGGCCAAGGGTGCCCAACTAAAAAAGCTAAGTGTGAGAACTGAGAAAACAGAGAGAAGACCAGAAAAAACGTGGAGAAGAGAGGAGGAACAGCCGCAGGTGTGTTTTTTGCTCATTTTGGAGCCTGTTTTGGCCGTAAACTGTTCATCCGAGGTCGGATTTGAGCACTTTGACATTGTAGACTGGGGTTTTGGGCCGTTCCGGACGCGATGGCGCTGTCCATTTTGCCAAATTCCTCCCTCTTTTTTTGTTGTTTTGGCTGTGTAAGTTTCTCCTATGAGCGAAGTTTCTGCTCCAGTTTGTGATTGTGTCTGGTATCTTTTACCCATATTGTGTGAGCTGTTTGCCCCATTGGTGTTGGCCCAAGCTCAATTGTATCTAAACATCAGAAATTATCCTCTTTTGAGCTGAGTTTTTTTTGTGTGTGTGTGTGTGTGTGTGTCTGTGTGGAGTGGGCAAGTGGATAGTCTCTCTCCTCTCACTCCAGAAGTGTGTTCCCTGTCTCGGCCAAGTGTGTTGTCTAAGCCGAGTGGTGCCCCATAGTGTGTGTGTGTGTGTGTATCTTCCCAAGAGTGTGTGTCGGGTCGTTATAGAGGCGCTGTGTGTGTTTTCATCCCGCTCACAACGTATGCTTGCATGGCATTTAAAAAAAGAAAAAAAGCATTATATCCTTGAAAGGCTTGGGCAACCTTTGAGGAGAATGTGTGCATGGCCTGTGGAGGGGTTGGGTTCAAATCCCAGGTGACTTTGACGGAATGGATTCCCCCCGTAGCACGCGTCTACGCAACTACAAAAAAAAAAAGAAACTCAATAAATATTTTTTAGGGAGATCAAGGGCTTATTGTCTCCGTCCGGCCACTATCCATGTGCTCAAATCCTCCGGCGGCCTGACGGTTGGCCACCAATTAGGCGCCGAACGGCTATCATGTGCTCAATATCGTCGGCCAGTCGGAGTATATTCTTGGAATAAAGGAGCCATCGTACGGTGGCCGTCCGACCTCATGTGCTAAGTCTATCTGCCGTTGCGCAACCTTCAGGACTAATAAGGCCCTTGTCACACTGGGACAGGGAAGGGCTGACCATGTGAACGTGGCAGCCAACCATTTGCGAAGCAAAAAGTAAAACTTGGCCTCCATCGCATGCCAGAGAGCCGACGTAATAACTTCGGCCGAGCAGCGGCCACCTGCAAAAAATGTGAGTGCAAAAGTAGATGAGAGGACTTGAGCTTTGTCCACCAGTGTGACAAGCGAACACATCTCCAACTATGGTGCTTCAATTCGCTGCTAAAAGTAAGTAGCTTTTAGTTCTTGTGTGACAGCAACATGCCCGCACAATCTCAAAGAGAGAGTGGAAAGGGCGTCCCAATGTGACAGGGACCTAAGGCTTGGTTCAGACTATGCATTTCTTGTTATGTTGGACCAATCATAGCGGATGCCGAGCACGGAGCCATTAAGACTCCTAGCCTCAACCCACCTGAGTTGGCATGCTGACTGGCGTCCAACTACACACAATAGTCTTCCGACTGTCCAGCCCACCCGTAGAGGCGAAAGAAGCCGTGCACAGCCAATGAGGAGGCAAAGAGTTCTCCTCCTCCTACGCAGTCCGAACGGATCCTGAGTAACATGGGGTCTTGAGCAACGGCCAAGCGGTGAGATCAAGGTCAGGAAGTGGGGCGCAAAGGGAAAGGAGACCTCGACACTCCACGTCATCCCAAAAAGTAAATTCGGACATGCATGTTGATGTGGCGTGGTTTTGTGATATGGACGATTGACTGGGCCAAATCGTGGCTGATGTGTTGGGGGGGGGGGGGAGGATTGGATTTGGGTTTGGCGGGGTGCAAAGCTAGCTTGCTTGTTGATGTATTTATGCAAATCACCATTTTTTAGAGATCATCGTCAGTAAAATACGGGGCTGAGATGCAAAGTGTGCATGTCTCAGAAATGAGAATAGTGGAAAGATAGCTAGCCAATAAAGTTGTTGATGCTCCTCAATAATGGCCATTAAGGTTTTGCAAGAGAATGTGTTGACGGGAGGGGTGCCATATAGGTGCATGGAGTCTGAGAAAGGACAGCCTAAGAACTTAACAAGTCTCTTTGACGAGGCTACACACAATACTTTGGCAGGCCGCACAAGAAGGTTTGGACAAATTGCTAGGTATGCGGAGCCTCTCGAGCAGAAGCTCATGATGTTATTCATTGTATGAAAAACACTGGAAAAGACTCCGTTTTCCTACATGAGAAAATATCTAAATCTTCTTGTATGAGCATCTAAAGCAAGCGACTCCAACCATGCGGCAATCTTTTGTTTAGTGATTATCTTGGTTTCTCCACTACTACTGAGGGTGAATCAAGCAATGATGATCGAGATTCAAAATTAATATGGCTTTTTGGAAGACCATAATCTTGGGGATGAGATGGATGTTTGTAGGGATCCATTGCCTGATGTTGAGTACTTGAGGGACTCCTTGGATGCATTACAATACTTATCAAAGACATTCTTCAGGGGAATACACCCAGCACACAACACAATGCCTCACTATAGCCCAGGGTATACACAGATCCCCAATCCACTAGAGTTCACCTTCAAAACTCGACACTACCCGCAAGCAAACCACCGCATGCACACAACCATACACAAACACGCCTTGCAATGCACCAGACAGACACAATCGCTCTGCTCCGCTCAATTCATAGCCCTCCACAACCACACAGCCTCTCTCTATCTCTCTTTGCACGACCAACTTTGGGGGGACACACACGTCGACACACGCCCGGAAACACACCACACAAGCAGAGAAGAGAAGGGGGAAGGGGGAATGACGCCCAGAGACAGTAGAAAAGAGCCTTCTCGCATACGCAACACCATCTACAACCAATACACTTCCAACATGAACCTTGGAAACACAAAGAATGGCTCATAAGCCTACATAGACAAAAACCTCCAATGGCCAAAAGACCCTATGACCAAAAAGCCTCAAAAAATGAACGTATACATCCTTTTATAGGGGTGTGTCTAGGAGATATAAAAAAGAAATAATGGGTGAGCTTTCATCTCGTGCAGTTCACTTGTAGCTTCATTTGGAATTTCCTTTGCATTATAACCAATTGGCATAGCCTATTTTGGCAACCTTTGCTTGGCACCTCTCTTTGCCCGATTTGACCACCCTTGCACTTGCCCTATTGGTATTTTGGGCACCTTTTGGATAGGCTCTCTCTCTTTCTCTCTCTCTCTCTCTCTCTCTCTCTCTCTCTCTCTCTCTCTCTCTCTCTCTCTCTCTCTCTCTCATTTGACCTTGTGTCGGGATACCCCCCTTGCTTTCAACTTTGTGACTCTCTCTCTCCATTCACTGTGGGATAAGCCCCTTGTATCGCCCCTTGAAGCCATCGAATTCTCTCTCTATCTCTCTCGCTGTCCACTGGTGGGACCCCTCCCAATGGGAGCAATAGCGACATCGCTATTGGGGGAGGCAACCTTACCTTGTCTTAAAAATGGGGCCGTGGGAACAAGCCCATGGCAGGCTGCCACATCACCATACAGTGCTACCGACCGTCACTGGCCACCAGCTACACGGGCACACCACCGAATGTCCACCTCCTCCAACCAAAACACCGCCGCCACTTGGCGCGCTACCATCAGATATAGCGCACACCGCCATCGCCAGGGAGCTCCAAGCTCACACTCCTCATGGAGATACCCATAATGGGCGCCTCTCATAGGCCTTATATCCCGTCGACTTGCTCTCACATGGTGCATGTTGGTTCATTCGCCCTGCCACGTGGCGCATTGTGGTGAGGCCACCCCCAAACACTTTTTTATTTTTGTTTAAATCCATTGGATGCAAAAAAAACCTCCTTCAACTTTTGCACACCATCACCTGTTGATCCATTTGTCGAGCCGTAAAACCTGGCTGAAAACTCACTGAGCCGATTTTGACTTCCTCTGACTTTGCCACACTTCACAATTCCTCGAGCCCTCGAACCGAGGCCGTAAAAATGCCAAACTTCATCTGCAATCAACTTCGGACAAAGGCACCCAATCTTTCGACTATTGTAACTTTCTGCTCCGGGCTCCGTTTGACGTGCAATTGATTCTTGCTAGCTTCGTATGATGCATACCTTGCTCTACAACCTTGTCAAGGCTCAAAAGACTTCAGATTGCATGATTCCCCATGTGGTCAAGTGGACACAAACCTAGCCCCCGGCAAAACTTCAACTGATCATAAACTACAATCCATGGCTCCAATCTGCAACCTGAAAAGACGAGTTTGCTTCATTAATCGAGCACTACACACTTATACCTTGACTTCTAGTTGGACGACCTGTCCTCAGTTGGCCTGCTCGGCAAGAATTTGCAATACACTGAACCTTCAACCTTTAATTTCTTGGGCTCCGTAGATTTGTTTGATGAGCCATCTGGACCTGCTCCTTCAGCACTTCAAGCTCTACATTCTTGGACCCAAAAGCTCCATCTTGCATCTCCTTCATCTATTACCCACATTAGCCCCTTTTGGAGCCTTTTTTGGCCTATAAACCGCATCAGTCATACATTTCCGCTGCTACTTGTCCGCCCATGATCTTCCTAGATGCTCCAACTTTTTCCATGCTTCTTCTAGCCTGCACATGTCTGTCCATGCCATCTTCTATGGTTGACAAACTTTGGTTGTACCATCATTATCTGCCCCCTAGTTGAGCACTTATGCTCAACCACATAAGCACCTTCTAACTGCAAAACCTGGCACACACTATGAGAAAACCAAAACCATATATACAAAGTTTTATTATGTCTACTTCCAAACCTTCAACTGGGTTGCCCCACCCCCTGCATCACATAGCTTCCGCCTAGATCAAACACCTGCCTTGGATATCCTTCACCCATCTGTAACTGCTCACCATAGTGTTGTACCCCAACACATAGACCACAATGTGTGTAGGCTTGCCATAGCCGACCTTTAGCACTCCAAGTACCTCTCAACAACCTGTCTACTCCATACCAAGCACCACCAAGCATATTACCATCAAAATAACATGTACCTAACACCAAGCTCTGACACATGTTTGACCCTCCCTCCCAACCAAGTAAAGTAGAGGCCTCAAGCACGGACCCCCTGAACCAACCATCCCATAGTTGTATCTACCATCAGTTTCATCAACCATAGCTTACATACCTTCAATGGAAGCAAAGCCATTGCTTGGGACTCTCCTTTCTCCACCATTGGACATGTCTGCCGCTTCGGAATCACCACCGTCTTTGGCATCACAACCTCCTCTTTGGCCACATGCTCCATTCTCGCATCATCGAGCCCTTCCTCGTCAACTGTCCCTTCAAGGTCGATCAACACCTCTTGCTCTTCAACTTCAACCACCTCTTCTACCATTGCATCAAGCTCCGCTTGGGAAGAGAGAAACTCATTCTCTACTACATTCACCCTGACTTCCTCCATAGGTACGGCTGCTCTATCTCTCCTGGCAAAATTCTGCACCTGTTGCACTGCCATGGCACATTCCATTGCCACTTTCATCAGCACAGCCATTAGCATGGCACCACATATCACCTTTATTTGCCTATCATCAATTGTAGGCCTAGACTGTACCACTTGGTCTTCATCATGCACATCAACTTGCTCTGTTCCCTGTTCTTCTTGCACATGGGCTACCACTATATCATCAAACACATAAGCGGGCAACTTTACCTTTATCAGCTCAGGTTTGTCAGACTCGGTCTCCTCGTCATAGGATGTGGACTCATCCGCTCTATTCTCCTTGCTTGTCTCCCAGCAACTCGAGCTTGTACCTTCATCATCACTGGCATCATATACCGACTCCGTATCTACATCTTCATCCGCTTGCTGCTCCACAAAAGCTTGACCATCATCCTAATTTTGCTCATTTTATCCATTAGCTTCTGAACCCTCGGTATCTGCATCTCGATTGCATTCTTCTACCTTTTCATGAAAACACTCAAGAAGAATAGGCTTTACCTCTTCAACCCGCATTGGAACCTCCACATCTGATACCACTTTTGCCTTCTGGTTCACTTCAATATGGAGCTTCTCCTCGTTGACAAACTCGTCCCCTCTCGGCACATGCACATCACGAACTGGAAACCTCCAAGGAACATAGCCAATAGTAGGCCTTACCTCAATAATCTCTGCATTTCGAACAATTGGAATTACCTTTGGTCGGACCAAAGAACACTTTGCTACCTTCACAATAAGCACATAATCTGTTGGCTTCAGCACACCCAGCTCCAGCTTTCGCTTTACCTTTTTTCTCTTTATCTTTGACAGATAGACCATGTATTCATAGGTATCCGCACCATCTTGGACCTTTTCTCTAATCCTTGGATGCAAGCATTCTAGCAGCTTCGATAGCTTCATGTATTGATTGCTTTTGACCCCAGTAGCAACCTCTAACTACTTCCAACAAGCTTCAAACTGCGCAATGAAAATGGAGAGATCCTTACTCACATCTTGGGGTACCGCCTTCAGCCTTGCACCAGCTTATTTTGGCGTAATCACCTCCTGAAACTGCTCCAAAAATTGGCTTTGCAACCTTTGCCATGATTCTTGATCACTGCAATTTAGACCATCGAACCACACCTTCGCTCGTCCTCGCATCAACAGCAGCACCGTCTGCAACTTTTTTGCATCCATGCACATACGCATCGACAGCAGCCATAACTAGAAATTTGCTAACCAATCCTCGGGATCTTCAACACCTGTAAATATGGGGCCAAAACATGGCTCCACCATCTTTTCCAGCTTCAAATTAGACCATCAAACACCTCGACCATCAGCCAACCACTTTGTCGGCTCAAAAACACCACTTCAGACTTCAAACCGGAGCATCAGATAGCTCTTCAGTGGGGGCACCAGAAGATGGAGAGGGGGAAAGGGGAACACACCCATCACACAACACAATGCCTCATTATAGCCCAGGGTATACACAGTGCCCCAATCCACTAGAGTTCACCTTCAAAACTCAACACTACCCACAAGAAAACCACCGCTTGCACAAAACCATACGCACACATGCCTTGCAATGCACCAGACAGACACAATCACTCCGATCTGCTCAATTCACAGTCTTCCACAACCACACAGTCTCTCTTTATCTCTCTCTGCATGACCAACTTCGGGGGGGCACACACGCCGACACATGCCCAAAAGCACATGCACACAAGCAGAGAAGAGAAGGGGGAATGATGCCTAGAGACAATAGAAAATAGCCTTCTTGCATACGCAACACCATCTACAACCAATACACTTCCGGCATGAACCTTGGAAACAGCAAACAATGGCTCAAAAGCCTACACAGACAAAAATGTCCAATGGCCAAAAGACCCTATGGCCAAAAAGCCCCAAAAATGAAGGTATACATCCTTTTATAGGGGTGTGTCTAGGAGATCTAGAAAATAAATAATGGGTGAGCTTTCATCTCATGCAATTCACTTGTAGCTTCATTTGGAATTTCATTTTCATTATCACCACTTCGCATAGTCTATTTTGGCAACCTTTGCATGGCACCTCTCTTTGCCCAATTTGACCACCCTTGCACTTGCCCTCTTGGTACTTTGGGCACCTTTCGGATAGGCTCTCTCTCTCTCTCTCTCTCTCTCTCATTTGACCTTGTGGCGGGATACCCCCCTTGGCTCAACTTTGTGACTCTCTCTCTCCATTCACTGCAGGATAAGCCCCTTGTATCGCCCCTTGAAGGCGTCGAATTCTCTCTCTATCTCTCTTGTTGTCCACTGGCAGGACCCCTCTTGGTACTTTGGGCACCTTTCGAATAGGCTCTCTCTCTCTCTCTCTCTCTCTCTCTCTCTCTCTCTCTCTCTCTCTCTCTCTCTCTCTCTCTCTCTCTCTCATTTGACCTTGTGGCGGGATACCCCCTTGGCTCAACTTTGTGACTCTCTCTCTCCATTCACTGCGGGATAAGCCCCTTGTATCGCCCCTTGAAGCCGTCGAATTCTCTCTCTTTCTCTCTTGTTGTCCACTGGCAGGACCCCTCCCCATGGGAGCAATAGCGACATCACTATTGGGGGCGCAACCTTACCTTGTCTTCAAAAACGGGGCCTCGAGAACGAGCCCATAGCAGCCTGCCACATCACCATATAGCGCTATCGATCGCCGTTGGCCACCGGCTACACGGGCACACCACCGAATGTCCACCTCCTCCAACCAAAACACCACTGCCACTTAGCACACTACCAGCAGACAGAGCGCACCACCATCGCCAGGGAGCTCCAAGATTACACTCCTGATGGAGATACCCATAGTGAGCGCCTCTCGTAGGCCTTATACCCCGTTGACTTGCTCACACATGGCGCATGTGGGTGAATTGGCCATGCCACATGGCGCATTGTGGTGTGGCCACCCCCAAACACTTTTTTAAATTTTTTTTTAAATCCATTAGATGCAAAAAAAAAACCTCCTTCAACTTCTTGCATTGCCAGCACACCATCACCTGCTAATCCATTTGTCGAGCCGTAAAACCTGGCCAAAAAGTCACTGAGTCAATTCTGACTTCCTATAACCTTGCTGCACTTCACAATTCCTCGAGCCCTCCAACCGAGGCCATAAAAATGCCAAACTTCATTTGTAATCAACTTCGGACAAAGGCACCAAATCTTCCGACTACTGTAACTTTCTGCTCCGAGCTCCGTTTGATGTTCAGTTGATTCCTGCGAGCTCCGTATGATGCATACCTTGCTCTAGAACCTTGTCGAGGCTCAAAAGATGTCAGATTGCACGATTCCCCATGTGGTCAGTTGGGCACCAACCTAGCCCCCGGCAAAATTTCAATTGATCATAAATTGCAATCCGTGGCTCCAATATGCAATCTAAAAAGACGGGTTTGCTCCTTAAATTGAGCACTACACACCTATACCCTATCTTCCAATTGGACCACCTGTCCCCAGCTACCCTGCTCGACAAGAATCTACAACACACTGAACCTTCAACCTTCGATATCTTGGGCTCCGTAGCTCTGTTTGATGAGCCGTCTGGACCTACTCCTTCAGTACTTCAAGCTCTACATTCCTGGACCCAAAAGCTGTATCTTGCATCTCCTTCACGTTTTACCCACATTAGCCCCTTTTGGAGCCTTTCTTGGCCTATAAACCGCATCAGTCATACATTTTTGCTGCTACTTGTCAGCCCATGATCTTCCTAGCTGCTCCAACTTTTGACATGCTTCTGCTAGCCTACACATATATGTCCATGCCATCTTCTATGGTCGATAAACTTTGGTTGTACCATCATTGCCCGCCCCCTAGTTGAGCATTTTTGCTTAGCCACATAAGAGCTTTATTCACCTTCTAACTGCAAAACCTGGCACACACTATGAGAAAATGAATACCATATGTACACAGTTTTATTCTGTCTACTTCCAAACACTCAAGTGGGTTGCCCCACCCCCTGCATCACATAGCTTTCACCTGGATCAAACACCTGCCTTGGATATCCTTCACCCATCTATAACTGCTCACCATAGTGTCGTACCCCAACACATAGACCACCATGTGTGTAGACTGCCCATAGCCTACCGTCAGCACTCCAAGTACCTCTCAGTAACCTGTCTACTCCATACTAAGCAACACCAAGTATTTTACGATTAAAAAAACATGTACCTGACACCGAGCTCCGACACATGTCTAACCCTCCCTCCCAACCAAGTAAAGTGGAGGCCTCAAGCATGAACCCCTGCACCCGTTGAACCAAC
This sequence comes from Adiantum capillus-veneris, assembly GCF_014529385.1. NCBI lineage: Eukaryota > Viridiplantae > Streptophyta > Polypodiopsida > Polypodiales > Pteridaceae > Adiantum > Adiantum capillus-veneris. The sequence goes on along the minus strand of NC_140952.1, from coordinate 44,748,163 downwards.
CGTCGCATAGTTGTATCTACCATCATTTTCTTCAACCATAGCTTACATACCTTCAATGAAAGCAAAGAGAATGCTAGGGACTCTCCTTTCTCCACCATTGGACATGTCTGCCGCTTCGGAATCACCACCGTCTTTGGCATCACAACCTCCTCTTTGGACACACGCTCCATTCTCGCATCATCAAGCCCTTCCTCATCAACCGGCCCTTCAAGGTCGATCAACACCTCTTGCTCTTCAACTTCAACCACCTCTTCTACCGTTGCATCAAGCTCGGGAAGAGAGAAACTAATTCTCTATTGCATTCACCCTGACTTCCTCTGTAGGTACGGCTACTCTATCTCTCTTGGCAAAATTTTGCACCTGTTGCACCGCCATGGCACATTCCATCGCCACTTTCATCAGCACAGCCATTAGCATGGCACCACATATCACCTTTATCTGCATATCATCAACTGTAGGCCTAGACCGCACCACTTGGTCTTCATCATGCACATCAGCTTGCTCTGTTCCCTTCTCTTCTTGCACATGGGCTACCACCATATCATCAAACACATAAGCGGGCAACTTTACCTTTATCAGCTCAGGTTTGTCAGACTCGGTCTCCTCGTCATAGGATGTGGACTCATCCGCTCTGTTCTCCTTGCTTGTCTCCCAGCAACTCGAGCTTGTACCTTCATCATCACTGGCATCATATACCGACTCCGTATCTACATCTTCATCCGGTTGTTGCTCCACAAAAGCTTGACCATCATCCTGACTTTGCGCATTTTCTCCATTAGCTTTTGAACCCTCGGTATCTGCATCTCAATTGCATTCTGCTAGCTTTTCATGCAAACTCTCCACAAGAATAGGCTATACCTCTCCAACCCGCACTGGAACCTCCACATCTGATACCTCTTTTGCCTTCTGGTTCACTTCAATATGGAGCTTCTCCTTGTCGACAAACTCATCCCCCCTCGGCACCCCGGGGGATTCACTATGGAAAACTGACCACACCACGTAAGTGCAGGGGAAGGGGGTTTTTTTACAAGTTACATAAGCGTATAAGTTAGAGGCAGGCCCCCAATAATTTATCTCCCAAGCTTAAAAATAAGGGAGGGGGTATCATATTTATGGGGGGGAGAATTGAAAAAATGTGAAAAATGAGAGGAAGTTTTTGTGTTTCAAAATTATGGCTTCCCAAAAGAGTCTGCTCTTGAACTTGTAAATCAATAGCTACAAACATACATGCAAGAACTAACACCGCTTTGTATCAACTGCTTGTTTTGTGATTATAGTTCATTTGTTGAGGGATGAAAGCTGTAAAGAGTTTGTATAGATGCAAATTTACACGAAGAACCTAACACAACTTTATAACCATGTTTTTTGAGTAATTTAGATGGGTCAAAATTGAGAGTAGCTAGAGTGCATGCTGAACAGGCACATAGTTTGAAACTCAAACTAAGACACATTGATGGTACATTTAGTTATCAACAGAAGTGGTTCCTTAGTATAGTGCTAGTCTCTATGCTACACGCTCTTTGACTAGTTTTACTCAGTTAGATCATGTGAGACCTAAATTTTATATTTAAGATAGGGTATGATAGTTTTCTACATTGATTGTCGTATAAGCCTAGAAAGTGTTAGGAAATAAGACGTAGCTAAATAGATAATTGAGTAGATTACTTAATGGAGAGAGACAGGTTTACACACACGAGATTATAGAGTAGAGAGAGAGAGAGAGAGAGAGAGAGAGAGAGAGAGAGAGAGAGAGAGAGAGTGTACACACGATATACGTGGTTCACTCAATGTGGGCTACGTCCACGGGAAAGCAGCCACTCAATTGCTTTAGTACTTCAAAAAAAGAAGTAGTTTACAAAGGGATTATACCCTTAATGGAGCTCCCGCCTTGCTTCACTCACCACCTCACACTCACCTTGTTGCATGAACTTCACACTATGAAATGTGTGTAGAAATGGCCTCCTTTTATAGACCAAAAGGGCTGCCCTCTCTCATGAGAGGCAGCCATGTGTAGCCACCCTTGTGTGAATAAGTCCAAATCGAACCCTCCAATCCGCCCATGTGTGGCTACCCTTGTGTAGACAAATCCGCTTTTGAATTCAGCCACCAGCCATTGAATTCGGCCACCGGCCACCGGCCATTGACTACTGGCCACCGGCCAACTGACCGGTTGTTTTTTGACCACTTTTCGGCCGTCGTCCAGCCATAATATTTCGGCGAGAAGGAATATTCCGGCGAGGGGAAAAAAAGTCTCGAGGGCGGAAACGTTGCCCCTGATTTTTTGCCATGAAAATTTTGGTTTCCGACGAGTGATTTTCCTTTACGCACGATGGCTTCTCCTCATAGTGGGGGCCTTACAAATGTACGCTTTTACCATAGAAAATTACAAGGGTAAATTAGGCTCCATACTTAACAATCTCCCACTTGGAGACTGATCTCCAAACCAAACCTGTGACTGCTTTCCATCCTGGCTGCTTATCCTTGAATGCCGATTGAAGATGAGCAAAAGCTCAACTTCTCCTTGTTGACCACCTTTGTAAACATGTCTGCAGGATTTTCACTTGTATGCACCTTTCCTAGCTTTAGCTGTCCCTCTTCCAAAAGAGTGCGTATGAAGTGATATATCACCTCAATGTGCTTTGTCCTTGAATGAAAGGCTGAGTTCTTTGCAAGATGGATAGCACTTTGGCTATCACTGTAAAAGACACAATTGTCTTGTTTGAATCCAAGCTCTTCTAGGAATCTGTGAAGCCACATAATTTCTTTGCTTGCCTCCGTCATTGCTACATACTTTGCTTCCGTGGTAGAAAGTGAAACCCCTTTCTGCAGCTTTGAAGCCCAGCTTACTGCTTACCCCCGAGTCGCCTAAAGTTGCCCCTGATTTTTGGCCATGAAAATTTTGGTTTCCGGCGAGTGATTTTCCTTCATGCACGATGGCTTCTCCTCATAGTGGGGGCCTTACAAATGTGCGCTTTTACCATAGAAAATTACAAGGTTAAAGTAGGCTCCATACTTAACAGAAAGGGGGGTTCATATTCCGTAATATGAGTCGTATATAGGGGTTTTATCAAAGTTGTCCGCTCGCAGGTGGCATCCCGTTTCATATATAGAGTGAACTCCCCGGCCTCGGCACATGCACATTACAAACTGGAAACCTCCAAGGAACATGACCAATAGTAGGCCTTACCTCAACAGGCTCTGCATTTCGAACAATTGGATTGGTTGGACCAAAGAACACTTTGCTACCTCCGCAAAAACAGGCACATAATCTGCTGGCTTCAACACGCCCAACTCTAGCTTCCTCTTTGCCTTTTTGCTCTTTATCTTTGCCAGATAGACCATGTATTCATAGGTAACCGCACCGTCTTCGACCTTTTCTCTAATCCTCGCATGCAAGCATTCTAGCAGCTACGCGACAGCTTCAAGTATTGATTGCTTTTGACCCCAGTAGCAGCCTCTAACTGCTTCCAACAAGCTTCAAACTGCTCAATGAAAATGGAGAAATCCTTACTCACATCTTGATGTATTGCCTTCAGCCTTGCACCAGCCTCTTCTGGTGTAATCACCTCCCAAAACCACTCCAAAAATTGGCTTTGCAATCTTTGCCATGATTCTCGATCACCGCACTTTAGACCATCGAACCACACCTTGGCTCGTCCTCGCATCAACAGTGGCACTGTCTGCAAATTTTTTGCATCCATTGACATACGCATCGACAACAGCCATACCTCAAAATCTACTAACCAATCCTTAGGATCTTCAACGCCGGTAAATATGGGGCCAAAACATGGCTCGACCATCTTTGCCTGCTTCAAATTCGACCATCAAACACCTCAACCATCAGGCAACCACTTTGTCGGCTCAAAAAATCCGCTTCAGACTTCAAATCGGAGCATTAGATATCTCCTCAATGGGGGCACCAGAAGATGGAGAGGGGGAAAGGGGAACACACCCAGCACACAACACAATTTCTCACTATAGCCCAGGGTATACACAGCGCCCCAATCCTCTAGAGTTCACCTTCAAAACTCGACACTACCCGCAAGCAAACCACCTTGCACACAACCATACGCACACACGCCTTGCAATGCACCAGACAGACACAATCACTCCGCTCCGCTCAATTCACAGCCTTCCACAACCACACAGCCTCTCTCTATCTTCTCTTTGCACGACAAACTTTGGGGGGGCACACACGCCGATGAACGCCTGGAAACACACGTACACAGGCAGAGAAGAGAAGGGGGAAGGGGGAATGACGCCCAGAGACAGTAGAAAGTAGCCTTCTCGCATATGCAACACCATCTACAATGAATACACTGCCGTCATGAACCTTGGCAACACAAACAATGGCTCATAAGCCTACATAGACAAAAACCTCGAATGGCCAAAAGACCCTATGGCCAGAAAGCCCCAAAAAATGAACGTATACATCCTTTTATAGGGGTGTGTCAAAGAGATCTAAAAAAGAAATAATGGGTGAGCTTTCATCTCGCGCGGTTTACTTGTAGCTTCATTTTGAATTTCCTTTGAATTATCAACACTTGGCATAGTCTATTTTGGCAACCTTTGCATGGTACCTCTCTTTGCCCAATTTGACCACCCTTGCACTTGCCCTCTTGGTATTTTGGGCACCTTTCGGATAGGCTCTCTCATTTGACCTTGTGGTGGGATACCCCCCTTGGTTCAACTTTGTGACTCTCTCTCTCTCCATTCACTGCCGGATAAGCCCCTTGTATCGCCCCTTGAAGCCATCAAATTCTCTCTCTATCTCTATGGCTGTCCACTGGCGGGACCCCTCCCCATGGGAGCAATAGCGACATCGCTATTGGGGGGGGGAGGGGGGGGGGCAACCTTACCTTGTCTTCAAAACGGGGCCGTGGGAACGAGCCCATGGTGGGCTACCATGTCACCATACAGCGCTGTTGACTGCCTCTAGCCACCAGCTACACGGGTGCACCACCGAATGTCCACCTCCTCCAACCAAAACACTGCCGCCACTCAACGCGCTACCAGCAGACAGCGCGCACTACCATCGCCAGGGAGCTCCAAGCTCACACTCCTCATCGAGATACCCATAATGGGCGCCTCTCATAGGCCTTATACCCCATCAACTTGCTCTCACATGGTGCATGTGAGTTCATTCCCCTGCCACGTGGCACCTTGTGGTGAGGTCAACCCCAAACACTTTTTTTGTATTTTTGTTTAAATCCATTGGATGCAAAAAAAAAACCTCCTTCAACTTCTTGCATTGCCGGCAAACCATCACCTGCTGATCCATTTGTCGAGCCGTAAAACCTGGCCGCAAACTCACTGACCCGATTTCGACTTCCTCCGACTTTGCCGCACTTCATAATTCCTTGAGCCCTCAAACCGAGGCCGTAAAAATGTCAAACTTCATCTGCAATCAACTTCGGACAAAGGCACCCAATCTTCCGACTACTGTAACTTTCTGCTCCGGGCTCCGTTTGACTTGCAGTCAATTCTCGCTAGCTCTGTATGATGCGTACCTTGATATAGAACCTTGTCGAGGCTCAAAAGACGTCAGATTGCACGATTCCCCATGTGGTCAGGTGGGCACCAACCTAGCCCCTGGCAAAACTTCAATTGATCATAAACTGCATTTCGTGGCTCCAATCTGCAATCTGAAAAGACGAGTTTGCTACATAAATTAAGCACTACACACTAAACACTGACTTCCAGTTGGATGACCTGTCCCCAATTGCCTTGCTCGGAAAGAATCTGCAACACAATGAACCTTCAACCTTTGATATCTTGGGCTCCGTAGCTTTGTTTGATGAGCCGTCTGGACCTGCTCCTTCATCACTTTAAGCTCTACATTCCTTGACCCAAAAGTTGCATCTGGCATGTTAGCAACAAGCTAACACAGATACCACGGATACAATTTTTTGAAGTTCTCATTGTAAAAACACTTATTATTTTGATAAATTGAGAATATTGTAACTCCTAATTTTCAGATAAACCTTGTAATTGATGAGCCGGGGCTACAAGCTTCTAGATTGTATCAACCTGTCATTACCCATCTTTGGTAGAACTCCCAGATTAGTAGTTTTGACCACCAAAAAAACCTTGGCTAAGGTATAAAAGCCAATTTTTGTAAGTTATTATTAAGTTTTGGATAATGAAATACACAACGTGACCAACGGCGCTCATTTCTCTCCTTCTCGCGCTTCCTACTCCCTCCCCCGGTTGTCACATTGCAATCGTGTTTGTTGCATTGCAACCGCAAGTAAGAGCTCTACGCATTGACGTAAACACATCACAGTATTTCGTAGCTTTTGGCATCGCCCACCCGCGGCCTAATTTCATCATAACTAGAAATTTACACTTCAAAATCAGAAACTGAGCATAGACGGGGTATTGGGGCATCATTGCTAAGCATTTAGATGCATTCTGGGTCGTAAACGACTAGGTCAAAAATCCATTGCTGTTAATAGTCGCAATTTTGGTAGTTGACCTAAAGTGGGGTTTAAGACCATAAGCATGTGTGCTTAGGTCTTATAAACTTTTTCTAGAAGTTTCATTATGTTTGGATGTCATTTGATGCTGCAACGGATGTGCACTCAAGTGACTGAAATTACTAAAAGCCAATCGCTCATTGGTAAACAAATCACGTGATTTGTTTACCAATGAGCGATTGGCTTTTAGTGATTTCAGTCACTTGAGGATAGCTTGAGTTAGATGCAAGTTGTTAGTTGTTTTTCGAGAGATTGACACCCTCTTGTAGCCTCTTATAGCCCTGAGTCAGCTTCATCCCATGGATTGACAATTTAATCGTGGTTCTTGCTAATACTGCAATAAGATAGGATAGTGAGGTTAGACACGCGTCTCACATTTGGCGCTGCTGTCGAGGATCGAAGAGACCTAAACTAGGGAAAAACACGAGCGTTTTGTGAAGTTATCCTTTAACTTCCTTTAGGATCACCTAGAGTTCAAAACTTTCTTTTAGAAACCGCATAGCTTAAGATTGTCGTCTTTTGCTATGTAGAGGTATCTTGGAGGTAATTGTACTTGTCGAGTGCCTTTAGGATTGTAGGATTATAGAAATAGATTAGGATTTTCAGAATGATTGATAGACGAGACAAGTCTTAAGATCAATGCTCAGAAAACCATAAAAGACAAGAAAACAAGTGTTTGTGGACACTTTCCACAACCCCATTGCATGAGAATCTAGGAGTAGGGTAAGTAGGATCCGAGGTGGATTTCAGAACATTGCTCTCTCTGAAAGAATCATTGTGAGTTGCTATTGGAAGTTGGAGAATTTCAAGTCTACGGCTAGAAATAGCACGAAAAAACTCCAAACCACTCAATCCGATTGGAGATTAAGCTTATAGTGTGTGAACCAGTGGGTAAGCTCAAGGATTCTTTAAGGTAAAAATTTCAAGAGTTGGCCAAAACTCAGATTATTTACTATTTCTTGATATTTTATGCCAAATTAAGTTTTGACTTGAATCATAGGCTTGAAATGACTCATAAAAGGACTGTCCTTGAAAAAAGTGTAAAAATTGATTCATTTCAAGTCTGAAGTTAATAATCGCAATTATTAACTTCAGCTCAGATTTGACCAAGGTTCATACCATTGACTCATTGCATGTGTATATACAACTTCTGTAAAGGCACAAAAGATTTGGATCAGCAAACTGGCAAAAAACTGGGTAAAAACTAAAGTTTGTACTGACTTTCTGAATCTTGAGTGTAAAGTGGAGAAAAATTTGTCCATACTTGACGAAGTTTGATTCATAGGCTTGTATTAATGTGATAAACTTGTGTACATGCTCATTTGACCATAAAGATGTAAAAAATTATAACAAAAGTAAATAAATATTGTGATTATTTACATCTGTCCCATTTTTCAACTTTTTCACTAGCTTTACCATGTTGTAATAAGCCCACAAACCAAATTTGGTAAGATTTGGATCATTGGATTGGAAATTGTGACCAAATTTGCAAAGTTAGTCTGCGGACAGAAAAATGATGACCATTTGACCAAAACTTGTCCAAACTTGTTGAAACTTGGCTAGAGATCTTAACTTGAGATGCTTAACAGATCTGTGTCAAGGTTGAGACAAAAATTTTCAAAAATATAGCTGGAGTAAATAATCGCAATTATTTACATCTGCTTCAAAACTTGGTGAAACTTGGCTAGAGACCTTAAGTTGAAGTGCTTAACAGATCTGTGTCAAGATTGGGATAAAAACTTGCAAAAAATTAGCCAGAGTAAATAACTGCGATTATTTACATCTGCTTCAAAAATTGGTATTCTTGCAAATTTGAATATACCACAAGGTCAAGCATATCAAGTAGACCACACAAATCAATTTTGGTGAAATTTGGATCACAAAAATGAGACTTAAGCCAGATTCTTGAAATCAGAGCCTGTGGACACAAAACAATTGATAAACTTGAACAAAATTTGTTCAAACTTGTTGAAACTTGTCCAGAGACTTTAACAGAGTGTATACTCGGCAAACCAAGCCAAAAAATATAAAAAACTAGCAAAAGTAAACAATCACGATTATTTACTACTGCTACACAGGGACACTAATTTTGATTTTGAACTTGTACAATGTTAGACCAACATAATACAAAGCCACCGGACAATTTTGGGTTTAATCAGGTCCAAATTGGTACATGTTCACTCAATTTTCAAGTTGAAGATTAATCCTTTGATTTTTGCCAAGGTCTAGTTGAAATCTCAACTGCTGACTTAATTAGGTCGATTTGTAGTGATACACATAGACCAATCACAATGGCTAGCAAAAACTATACCGTCTTTATAGAAGAATAGCTAACTTGATCAAATTTGTACAGGAATCGGGTTGCAGACAAGGAATCGGTAGCTTGATAGGAAGTGCAATCAAGTCAAGTGGAAGAAATTGACAACAAGTCAATCCAAAGGTAAGTACTTTATCCAGGGCTTCATAGGCCTATATAAACCTTAGATCTGGTCGTGTACTAGGAAATCAGGCATACTTGGAGAAACCTCCAGTAGAGTATCCATTGAAGAAAGCCTGAATCAAGGCAATTCCTTGACACTATTCTTGAAGAAGTCTCAAACACTCCCTACTCAACTCACTCAGAGACCGGAACGATAGTGCACTATAAGCATATACTCTCATTTTATAAGACTAACCGCCATGGACCTCACGTTTACCTGGATCCTAATGAAGAGTATGCTATTCGCATTGATGACCATGGTATTGAGTTTGAAGAAGAGATTAGGACAAACAAACAAGGAAAAATGTACATGGACAGAAACGGAACTCAGTATTTACAAGTTGTAAACCCTGACGTGATAGACAAATGGGGGTTAGAAGTAAACACCATAATCCCAAATATGTCAGTGAAAGAAGGACCTAACGAAGAGTATGCTATTCGCATTGATGACCATGGTATTGAGTTTGAAGAAGAGATTAGGGAAAACAAACAAGGAAAAATGTACATGGACAGAAACGGAACTTAGTATTTATAAGTTGTAAACCCTGACATTGTCGAGGGATATGTGTTTGAAACGTGAGCCGGCTGGGCCTTTGGCTATGGGAGGTGTCAAGAGAACAAAAACAATAGGTGAAAAAGGCTCTGTCAATCACCGTAACCTTCGATTAATCAATTTAAGCTCTGAGTACATTCTGCTGGCAATAGCCAAGTCGGGCTGTTAACAGCACCGACACTTAGGTTCACTGAAATCAAGGAGTTTAGGCTCCCATTACAATTACCCGGGCCGTTAACGGCTCCGCAATTCATCAAAAGGAAATAACTAATTTAAGTTGTCGGTGACGAACAAAATCCTATTGTGCCGGTTTTGTTAGATCGATTGTTCTACTACTTGATATGTCTTCAATTACTGTCTTCAAATCTCTTCTTGCCCCTTCTTGAGCTCAAGAGCGAGAGAGAGATTCCCTTGTCCAAGCTCAGAAGAGAGAGAGAGAGATAGATTTTCCCTCCTTGACCTCGACTCGAGCTTCTCACCTTACTTGCTTGCTTTAACCTCGACAAGATTCTCTTTGCTTGCTTTAGTTTAATCTTAACCTTGCTTGGAATGTCTTCTTGCCTTGGCTTGCTCAAGCTTCTTGCTCAAGCTCCTTGCCCAAGCTCTCTTGCTTTTCTACTTCATCCAAGCTTCTCCGGGCTTCTTGCTCCTTCGACCAAGCTTCAAGCCTCTCCTCTTTGCTTCGCTTGGAAAATCCCCTCATGCAAAAGAGACCGAAGCTATTAATTACTCCCTTCCTCCCTTAGCAATGACGGCGCCGTCGTTGCTAGGGAGGCAAACAAATCCCCCCTATGACATGGCAACCGGGTTTCTGGACCAGCGCAAAACCCTCCGGGAAAGGCTCCAAAACGGTTCGCCTTGGAATTCTAGGAGTTTTTTGTTTCATGATCACCGCCATTGGAGAATATCCTTGGCCTGTGCGAGTTCATCTTCCCTGCGAAGTCTCTGCCGCTCGCTGCCTCAGGCCATCACCATTTCATTTGCTTTTTGTTTCACACACAACATGTGTGTTAACTTTTAAAATAGGCGGCCAAATTAATTGCTCATGTGGGTGGGTGGCCTTTAGGTTATGGGACCTTGGGCCTTTGAGCGGCCGGCTTCCCTCATAAGGGCACCACATTTGGCATACATGTCGGCCAAAGCATTGCCAAGCACGACAATTTCCTTCAGGAGTCCTTGACTAACAATATTATCAAGAATTTTAATAACCTTATCAGCTTCTTAGTGCCATTACCTTCTTGGCCCTTCCTTATTGGGTATATCCCGCAGTCAATGCATTCCAAGAGATCTCATTCCGAACATGAAGCTCTTCAAGCACTTTTTGTACTTTATAGACGCACACCGCATTTGACGGACATGTAGACTATCATAGTACTGCAATTGGCAATATACCATGCTATCAATGCACTCCAGGAGATAACATTTTAGACAAGATTCTCCTCGAGCCCTTACTTTTTTGCATTCCAAAACCCGATAGAGAGCCAAGATGGCACTCCGATCGAGCCGACTAGACTGGCACGGAATTGGCCCCCGATGAATCTTTAACGGCCAATAACTTGGCAACCATAACTCTGATCAGTGATCTGAAAAGATCGACGCGCTCCACAAAGTGAGCACTTCAAGCCCATGCATTCATTTCAAAATTTTTCCCTCAACTACAGTTGCCCTATCCGGTACGGATCTGCAATCGACTCAAACTTCAAATTGCCATAACTTTTTCATCGTAGCTCCAATCAACGAGCTGTAAAGACAAGTCCGTATAGCACTTCAAGCACTACAGTTCTAGATCATAATCTCCCATCTCTGCTCACTTCAGGCATACTCATTTTTGGAATCATTGAGGCATTTGTTGGCCCTTTTAAGCCACATCTGGCATACATTAATCATTAAACTTGGCCTGTTAACAAGCCCTGATCACTGCTCACTAAATGTGTAGGCTTCAAAGAATCTTAGCTTGCATTTCTTTGCTCTTTTTCTCTTCATGGCAACGGAGCTGCACGACATCCACCCCCTCTGAACCTGCACAGCCTCCGGTCTGTGCCAATTGTACTTCAATCTGCATCTGCTACAGGCACCTTAAGCTCTTTGCGATCATCAGTCTGACTTAATTGGGAAACATATGAAAAAGAATATAAGGCTTATACCCTATCATCATTGTTCTAGCTTAACCATTAAGTAGCTGCCTATCAAAAATCTTTGAGCCGTATGTGCCGTATCTTCAAAGCATTCAATTATGGAAAACCTGTTTAGTGGACCCGCCAGACTCAAGTGCTCCAGTTAACGATGCACACGGCTGGACCATTAAGCTCGCTTTAGGAACCCTGTCAAGCTCAAGTATGCCTTACTCTGTCTGCACATGGAATGGCTGTCGAGTCCTTTACTTCAAGTTCTGGTAGCAGAACCAACTTAAAAGATGTGAAGATACTTCATTAATTGTCCAAAGAAGTCAACTGGAAGCCAGCCACGTAATCTTATTGAATGCATAACCCAAAAACTTTGCCGACTTAGCATAATCTAGAAAAAAAAACCTTGCATCATGCAGCCTGATACATCAGGCATATGGTATCCTCTGCATCTGCAACTTGCGCTTTAGTAACCCCCAGGATCAAATGGGATAAGAAGAAATTGCCCAAATACTGGAGCGACATAATATCCACATGAGCATACATTTCCTATATCAATAAGCATCAAGAATTTATGGTGCAAATATGCTCCCACTGGTTCAAATAGTATGCAATTACTATGCATACTTAACAGTATCCATCCATATTGAATTTGCTTACGAACATCCTTAGAATCTCCTGAATCAAACACCATTGAGATCACATAGCATTGATGGTCTTCGCAATATACTAGAGCTTCACCTAAAGCATTGTGCAGCACCCATATCCCATAAACTTTTGGAAACTTAAGCTCGTTACCAGAAAGCATTAAAGAATTTTGACTCCCTTTTACTGGCAGCCAAGACATCACTGACATAAGCATCAATAGGAACAACATCCATATCCATCCAGATTTGACACATTGTCCAAGGAAATGAAAAACCCTGTGCACTTTATGTAGTATAAAGGACGATTTTGCATCATCACCCCCTCTAGCTTCATAGCCATCACAAAAAACCTTGGGAGTCTCTGGACCTGTATCATCGGACAAATTTTCACCTGTTGGGATTTCAGCTTCATCATGAAAAATAGCTTTATCCTGTAGATATTCATCTGTAGCATCCTCGGGAAAATCACCCTTAGAAGTCTCAACATTAATCAAAATTATAGGAGTTATCTCCTCATGTAGCCCATGTACAAGCATATATGTAAAATCCCTGTGGATAACCTGTTCACAATCAACATGATCTAAGCAATCTTCATACTCATTGATATCATCCTCTGCTTCCTCATTTGCATCCATGTTACTTAGAAATACATCATAGCATTGTAAAGGCTCATCTGGCACCCCCTCTGAAGAGGTACACGCATCAGAAAGCTCTTCTATGTTGTCATAATCATCTCCTTCAGATCTAGACAAAAAATCATCAATTATGGTGTCTTCTTCCATTATAACAACATCTGCAAACATATGGTTAGCAACGATCATAGGTTCATTGACATCCTAAGGCTCATCCTGTGTTGGGTCCACAACCTTGGTCACTTCATCACCTACTGTGTATATAATAGCTTTGTTTATGCACTCATCTGCAGCAAAAATGTTGTCCTGCTTGGCTATAGTGCTGATAGTTTTAGTAATGTCCTGTAGAGACTCATCTGCTTGATGAACTCCTTCATAATAACCCATGTCAAGGTCAACAGTTTGTGAACCACTTGTTGTACAGTCTATGTCTTCACTGAAACCATTATTGGAGGTAGCATCCATGCAAGCAATCTTTGAAAAGAAAACATGCAATTTTGTTTCAACATTGAATTCATTGTTTACCTTCTGTATGTTACTCAAAATATGCTCCTTTGAAATTGAATCTGCTACTTCGAGCTTAGAATTTTCTTTAGCTTTGCTTCTTGCAGAAATATGCTCCCAGAATTCATCATAGTTGAGGAACTGCATTTGATCCCCTTCACCTTGACTAAAGACAACCTGACTTCGTTCAGTAATCTCTTTTATTTACAGATCTAGAATCCTTAAACTTTCGTAAATAAATTCCTCTGCAAAATAGTCCCACCGTGTAGGATATGATTCAGCCAGTTTTTGAACCTGCTTTTTAAAATCCAATTTTACAGCCTCTTCAAAAGCTGCAATCATCCGATCTTCTGGAACATTTTGGCTCTTCATCTCAGCTTCATAACATGCAATAAAACCTTCTGGATCATATCCCTGAAAAACACGATACTGCTCCCATACAGCATCAAGTGCCATCTCTACAACATCATCAATCCGCTTTTTTATTTGCATGGCTTTCACTTCCTGCAGATATCCCTGAACTAATTCCATCATTTTTGGCAAATCTGCAACCGCTATATTTTTATCAAATCCATTAGAATTAAAATCGTGAATAAACTGCTTCAATCGTTTTGGAATCTCCATCTTTACCTCCCACCCTGGCTAGTTTCGCGTCGGGTTCACCAAAGATGTTGAGGGATATGTGTTCGAAACGTGAGTTGGGTAGGCGCCGGGCCTCTCGCTGTGGGAAGTGTCAAGAGAACAAGAACAACAGGTAAAAAAGGGTCTCTCGCTGTGGGAAGTGTCAAGAGAACAAGAACAACAGGTAAAAAAGGGTCTCTCAATCACCGTAACCTTCAATTAATCAATTTAAGCTCTGAGTAAATTCTGTTGGCAATAGCCAAGTCGGGTTGTTAAAATCACTGACACTTAGGTTCATTGAAATCAAGGAGTTTAGGCTCCCGTTACAATTACCTGGGCCGTTAACGGCTCCGCCATTCATAAAAAAGAAATAACTAATTTAAGTTGCCCGTGACGAACAAAATCCTACTGTGCCGGTTTTCTCAGATCGGTTGTTCTACTGCTTGATTGTTCTTCAAATCACTTCTTGCACCTTCTTTAGCTCAAGAACCAGAGAGAGATTCCCTTGTCCAAGCTTGGAAGAGAGAGAGAGAGAGAGAGAGAGAGAGAGAGAGAGAGAGAGAGAGAGAGAGAGAGAGAGAGAGAGAGAGATTTTCCCTCCTTGACCTCGACTCGAGCTTCTCACCTTACTTTCTTGCTTTAACCTCTGCAAGCTTCTCTTTGCTTGCTTCAACCTTGGTTGCTTGTTTAATCTCGACCTTGCTTGGAATGTCTTCTTGCCTTGGCTTGCTCAAGCTCCTTGCCCAAGCTCTCGTGCTTAAGCTCTCTTGCTTAAGCTCCTTGCCCAAGCTCTCTTGCTTTTCTCCTTCGTCCAAGATCCTTCAGGGTTCTTGCTCCTTTGACCAAGCTTCAAGCCTCTCCTCTTTGCTTTGCTTGGAAAATCCCCTCATGCAAAAGACACCAAAGCTATTAATGGCTCCCTTCCTCCCTTAACAACGATGGCGCCGTCGTTGCTAGGGAGGGAAAAAAATCCCCCCATTGACATGGCAACCCGGTTTCTGGACCAGTGCGAAACCCTCCAAGAAAGGATCCAAAATGTACGCCTTGGCATTCTAGGAGTTTTTTGTTTCATGGTTGCCGCCATTGGAGCATCTCCTCGGCCTGTGCGAGTTCATCTTCCTCGTGCAGTCTCTAGCGCTCGCTGCCTCAAGCCATCACCATTTCATTTGCTTTTCCTTTCACACACAACATGTGTGTTAATTTTTAAAATAGGCAGCCAAATTAATTGCTCATGTGGGCGGGCGGCCTTTGGGTTATGGGCCCTTGGGCCTTTGGGCGGCCGGCTTCCCTCATAAGGGCACCACATTTGGCATACATGCCAGCCAAAGCATTGCCAAGCACGACAATTTTCTTCAGGAGTCCTTGACTGACAATATTATCAAGAATTTCAATGCCCTTATTAGCTTCTTAGTGCAATTACCTTCTTGGGTCTTCCTTATTGGGTATATCTTGTAGTCAATGCATTCCAAGAGATCACATTCCAAACACGAAGCTCTTCAAGCACTTTTTGTACTTTATGAGACGTACACCACATTTGACGGACATGTAGACTATCATAGTACTGCTGCTGGCAATATACCCTGCTATCAATGCACTGCACGAAATAACATTTCAGAAATATTATCCTCGCGCCCTTACTCTGTTGCATTTCAAAACCCGATCGAGAGACAAAATCTCCCAGATGGCACTCCGATCGAGCCGACTAGACTGGCATGGAACTGATCCCTGTGAATCTTTAACGGCCAATAACTTGGCAACCGTAACTCTGATCACTGATCTGAAAAGATCCACGCGCTCCACAAAGTGAGCACCTCAAGCCCATGCATTCATTTCAATTTTGTCCCCTCAGCTGCAGTTGCCCAATCCGGTATGAATCTACAATCGACTCAAACTTTAAACTGCCATAGCTTTTTCACTGTAGCTCCAATCAACGAGCCATAAAGACAAATCGGTAGAGCACTTCAAGCACTGCAGTTCTAGATCATAATCTCTCATCTCTGCTCACTTCAAGCATACTCATTTTTGGAATCATTCAGGCATCTGTTGGCCCTTTTAAGCCTCATCTGGCATACATTAATCATTAAACTTGGCCCGTTAACAAGCCCTGATCACTGCTCACTAAATGTGTAGGCTTCAAATAAGCTTATCTTGCATTTATCTGCTCTTTTTCTCTTCATGGCAACGGAGCTGCATGACAATGTGATAGACAAATGGGGGTTAGAAGTAAACACCATAATCCTAGATCCTAGATATGTCAGTGAAAGAAGGACCACCAACCTAGAATTCAAGGGATACGATCAAGTAGATTTGAAGCCCTTGAAACGGATTAGTACAGATAATCCTAGGATCAGAGTCTATTGTTGGGAGGATAGAAACGTAAAAGATCTTCTGTGGACTTCGCATGCCGAATCAGGACAACTAACAGCCATGAAGATCATCTATACCTTCAAAATCAAGGATGAGGGATCATCACACCTACCAACCTACCTGTTTAGGGATTGTTATAACAACAACTTTGTTATGATAACGCCTGAGAAGGTAGAACAAACCAAATACCAAGGGTATTCCATAAGGGATTGGATATTGGGACAAGGACCAGAAACAATTTCAAGAGATGAACACCGTGAGAGATCTTCTGAGAGTAATGTTAAGAAACTAGAAACCACCTCATCACGTAGAAAATCGGCTGACACTAAGGCGAGTCCAAGGCTACATGAGTCACTATTCCCGACAGATTGGTTTGAAGGAATCGGAACATGACCAATTGCCAGGAGACCGGGAGTTGAACCAAATAGACGTGCCAGACCAACTGATTTTCAAAAATGGGTCAAAAAATGTAGTGGATCAGGAGATCCATACAACCACTTAGCAAGCCTTAAGCAAGTGCTAAGAGCAGAGCGTATATTCGATTTCCATACTAAATTTGAGGGGTTTGGAATGACATTAGAAGGAAAAACATTGACATGGTTCCAAAACATTCCATCAAGGTCAATCATGGACTTAAACACATTAGCTCAAGGATTTGTAGCTGCTTAGTCTAAAACGGCAATCAAACATAATACGGTAGCTAAACTCTACAGCTTGAAACAAAAACCTAGTGAGCCTGTTAGGGATTGTGCAACTCGAATGAAACAATACATTGCCAGATGCCCAGGGCTAGAGATACCTGCAGAAGAACGACTCGTATCTTTGTTTCTAGAGGGACTGCTAAAAAAGAAGTGCATGCTATACTCTATAGCAAGAAGCATACAACCCTAGAAGAGTGTCATATGCTATTGACTTAGGAGACAATTGTGATATTTTCAACGAAGAAGATGTCCCTAAGGATAACCAAAGTGAGAAAACATCATCCACTAAACTAGCACAAGTGGGAACGGCTACTGTAGCACCAATTTTAGCCATAGAAGATATGCTCAAAAGGATGAATGATATGATAAAGAACATGCAAAAAGAACCTATGCCAGGACCAGGACAAGGGATACCTCAATAGAGACAACCAATTAGGCCACAAAAATGGTGTGCAATCAAGGGTAAATAGACTAACCATGAGACCAATGAGTGCTACTTCCGACCAAAGTATGATGGGAATATTCAGTACGTGCCTATGAGGCCACAAGGACAACCCATGTACAGATATCACCCTAATATGGCCAAGCCTCAAAGACCACCGATGGGTATGGAAAGACCTCAACCCGAGTTGGGTCAAAAAACTTCGTATCCAAGACATAATGCAGTGCCTGTAAAGTACATGCATTCTGAAGGAGTCATAGATGAACAAGCATTAGTGCATGTTACACCCTATGATGAGCCTAGTCCATCTACAGTAATGGTAGAGGGAGATTGGTATAATTCACATCCACGGCCAATGGAGGAACCTATGACTTATGCTCCACCAGAGCTCACACCAATGTATTATGTAGCTAATCAAGGTATCAGACCTCCCATGGTAAGGCCACTAATTAAGCTAGGAACAAGAAACTATCATAACTATGGTGCAAATGATCATTGGAAAAATGAACGCCCAGAGCTTGACAAGAACCTTGAGCCAATTGAAGCTTATTGCATACAATGTTACAAAAAGGGAGGACACTTCCTGGAAGATTGTTCTAAAAATCCTTTAAACAAGGAAAAAACAGTAGTAAATGTAGTCCAAGTGATACCTAGTAGCTCATTTGAGAGTGAACCAATTGTTCCAATCAAGGTGATCACTAGAGCTCAGGCTACGAAAAAGAAACATAACTCCTCTGATGATTCGGAGAACACAAAAGCTGCCTCTCAAAAGACCAAAAGAAGTAGAAGCTCAAAAGACCAAAAGAAGTAGAAGCAAAAGATATAGATTGAGAAAATAGAAACAACGACCTGAAATCGAGGAGAAAGCAAAAAAGCTATTCCAAGAAAAGGGGAAAGAACCTGGAAGCGAAATAAAAGAAACAACCGTGAAATCTGGAGAATCAATGTTGGTTGATAAATTTTTTGAGCCTATTAATGCAGCTTTGGAATCCTACCAAGTAGGACTTAAAGCAGGCAAAACATAGAAAACAAATGGAAAAACTATCCTTCTCCAGACATGGAAGCAGCTAAGCTTGAAGCTTATCAAAATTTGGTAAGAATCACGCAAGAGATGCTAGAAAAACAAAAACCCAAGTTTGAATGTATCACAAAACCTGAAGAGCTTGTGGTAAGAGACACTAAAGAAAAATCCGAAGTGGTGGTGAACCTCACCTTGAAACAAAAGAACTAGAACTTATAGTGCCGGACAGTGAAGATGCCTTAGACGGTGTCAGGAGTTTTTTGGAGCAAGGGATTGTGCATATGTACGTACACATGCATGGTGCATCAAATAAAGGATTGCCCATTTTCCAGAGCCACGTGGTTACGTGGGGACCACATGTGTACAGGTAGGACAGCATGTACATAGTGCATCGATTTTCACTATCACGAGTACCGGTGTGTTTTTTCTATAATAATGAGGAGTTAGTAGCGTGTAAAACTTTGCGAGGAAGCTATCCGCGGACCGACGACATGAGGTAAGCAGGTGCGTCAGATGGCATCTAGTGGCATCAGGAGGCCGAACGGGGTCAATACTTGCACGTGGAGAAGTACGGACACAACGTTGGTGTTTCTTTGTGATAATTATGCAGAAAGGTCATCATGAGGACCATATTTTGAGGCCACTTCACGTGGTTGTGAGATGCATTTTTGGAAAGATTTGAGTGCCAGGTGTGCGCATGGATGCAGCAGGGTGACAACTATGCACTGTGAGGTCAGTTTTTGGCCTGTTCGGGGTCCGTTTTAGGTCATCTAAAAGGCCAAGGGTGCCCAAGTAATAAAGCTAAGTGTGGGAACTGAAAAAACAGAGAGAAGACCAGAAAAAAAGTGGAGAAGAGAGGAGGAACAGCCGCAACTGTGTTTTTGGAGCCTGTTTTGGCCGTAAAGTGCTCATCCGAGGTCGGATTTGAGCACTTTGACATTGCAGACTGGGGTTTTGGGCCGTTCCGGACGCGATGGAGCTGTCCATTTTGCCAAATTCCTCACTTTTTTTCTGATGTTTTGGCTGTGTAAGTTTCTCCTATAAGCAAAGCTTCTGCTCCTATTTGTGATTGTATCTGACATACTTTACCCATATTGTGTGAGCTGTTTGCCCCATTGGTGTTGGCCCAAGCTCAATTGTATCTAAACATCAGCGATTCTCCTCTTTTGAGCTGATTTTGTGTGTGTGTGTGTGTGTGTGTGTGTGTGTGTGTGTGTGTTTCTGTGTGGAGTGGGTAAGTGGGTAGTCTCTCTCCTCTCACTCTATCGGTGTGTTCCCTGTCTCGGCCAGGTGGGTTGTCTAAGCCGAGTGGTGCCCCATAGTGTGTGTGTGTGTGTGTATCCTTCCAAGAGTGTGTTCCGGGTCGTTATAGAGGCGTTCCGTGTGTTTCCATCCCGCTCACATTCTTTTGGTGCCCCCACTGAGGATCTTCTTCGAGTACCTTCTGCTTGGAGCTTCAAGCTTCGAGGCAGATTACAGGTTACAGGTTACAGGTACAGGTACATGTGATTCACACAGATACAGGTAGCTGGAGTACAGGGATATACTAGCAGTGGTGTCACTTGCAGTTGTTGTGGGTATACATCACTTGGCGCCTGTTTGAGCGCATTGTCTACTAGATTGTACGTTACTTGTGGAAACTACCATTGTACGCCTTTGTGGAGCCATACTTGGTTTTATTTGGCAGTCCCAGCCATTTCTGAGACTTGGTCTGGAAGATAGTCATTTCTGAGACTTGACTATACGAGATTTGCATAAGCCTTCATGTGAGGGTCGATAGCGTGAGGTTTTATTGACCTGGGGGATTCTCAAATGTGGAGATCCTTTCAGTGATACAGGTAGCTGGAGCACCCTTTTCGTGACCTCGCCATAGGCTATGTACTAGTGAGTCCTATTTGATGCTCGGGTTCTATTGTTGACAGTTTATGCATACAGATACAGTCTATATTTTGGGTTCTTACTGCTCTACTTTTGGGGAAACTCTGTCAAAATTTTTCCAAATTGTGATGGCTGGTTTTTTGGTCTTTTGAGCCATTTATGCTATTATGCTGCTGAAATTTTGGCAAAATCAGAGGATAAGACAGGTGTGCTTTCTTGGGAGCTTCATGGTTGGCTTTAATGGATGATCAAAATGGACCTCAATTCACTCCTTTTCATTTAACTCAAAAGAATCCAGATAAATGTTCATGTGTCCAGGAAGATTTTTTTCCAGCAGCGCATAGTCTTTATGTTCGGGCCAAGAAGATTAAGAGAGATCCTGGAATGTCCTTTGCCTGTTGTAATTCCGATGATCAACTATGAAAACTCATTTGATGTGCATGTGTTTGTCCTTATCTAAAGTTGAGCTCCATTGAAGTTTTTGGGAATCGAGTCAGTTAAAAGTTTTGGGTTCTTGCACGTGTGTTCAAAGAGGTTCTCAAAGCATTAAGCTTGGGTAGCCATGGCTTTCTCTTATCCGGAGTTTCATGGAAGAAGTGATGAAGATATGGAAGACTTTCTAGAAAAGATGGAGGTTGCCTGCATTAGCAACCAGATTCATGACCCAACGCAGATGTTACGTCTTCTCCAAATTTGTTTGAAGAGTGATGCACGGGTTTGGTCCAAGGCATTTGAAGAGGAGTTGCGTATGGATGATCCACCTATAAGATTAAGTTGGGACAATCTAAGGCATGGATTGGAAGTGGATTTTGTGAAGATAGAAGATCCTGACAAAGTGTGGCAAGAAGTACAGGCTTTAGTGAAAAAGGAAGGTGAGCCAGTAGATGCGTACATACGTAAGTTCTCATTGACATGGGAGCGGATGTGCAAGGCTAGCACCACAGGTACCCCCGCCTGACATGAAGAAGGACAGGTTCTTGGCTGGTCTTTGGGAGAATATACGTTGGAGAGTAGAGCTAAAGAAGCCTAGGACATATGAAGATGCACTAGAGGTAGCAAGGAACAAAGAGTGGAAGCTGAGGAAAATGAGCCAGTTAGGGGTGGAGTCTTTGCCCATGAGGTCTGAATTTCAGCCTATAGATTCTTCACAAGGTCATATGCCAGGGGTTCATCATGAACCAGTGGTTTCTGTTACTCCTCAGGTTATGCCAGCAGTGGTCACTACAGCAGTGCAAGATGATGGCCTAAGGCAAGACATGAGGCAAGTGGTAGATTTAATGAAGAATCTTAGTCTAAACATGCTTGGTCAAGTGGGAAATAATTGAGGTCGAGGGAGGTTTGCAAATTAGCCAGGAGGTGAAGAAAGACATAGGAATGGTGCTAGACAAAGTAATGGTAGGTTCTGGAGGCAGACGCCCACATGTTATAATTGTGGAGCGTTGGGCCACATCAGCCCGCAATGTGATAAGCCACGAAGGATGGGGGAAGACATGTATCCATTGCCAAGACAGGTGCTAACTAGGTCAAATGATTATGGCATCGAAATTAAAGGAGATGAAGGAACTAGTGGATTAACCCAGGAGGAAAAGGGAAAGACAAAAGTGCTAAGTGTAGTCACCTTGGAGAAGGCATCAAAGCTAGAGGATACATTAGTGATGCCTATTGGGAAGAGGACCACAGAGGACAAGGAAGAGAGAAGTGCCCCAAGTCCGAGTAAGAAGAAAGGAAAAAGCCATGAAGGCGAGGATGTCAAGGCCAAGAGGAAAAGGAGGGCTCGTCACAAGTTTCATGTTTCAGATTTTCCACTAGGGGATGGGCAATTAATCTATGACTTAAAGGAGGATCTGGTGAGCAAGAAAGCCGATGTTACTTTTGGGTAGCTTATAGAGATGGTTCCTAAGCTAAAGCGACAGTGGAAGAGGATGGTTAACCCAATGGAGAAAGAACCAGAGAGAGGTTCTGTGAAGGTGTTGGCGATGGATGAGCTACCAGACATTTGTCCAATAGTAGATGTGTGGCATAAAAGGAAAAATTTGGGACAAGGTTATGTGGATGGCGGAGCCCAAATATGTGTCATAACACACTCATGCGTTGAGAAGATGGGTCTTACAGTATCTGGGGTGTCAGGCTTCCGGATTAGATTAGCAAACCATCAAAAAGTAAAATGTTTGGGTGTTGTAAAGAGCTTAGAAGTGGAAGCATATGATGCAAAGGCGGTGGTTGATTTTCATGTGATGCCAGCAAGGTTGGGAGCATATCCTATTATCCTGGGCAGACCATGGTTGTGTGCAGTGGGAGTTGTTCAAGATTGGAGACATGGTACGATTAGCCTCTATGGAAAGACAGGTGCCAAGAAGCTATATAATATGGACACAAGGAAACGATTGGAGGAGCTTTATGAAGATGAAGATGAGTCTAGTGATGAAGACTATTCCATAGTGTCTGACAAGGATAGTGATAGTACTACCAGCAGTGATGAGGATGCTAATGTTGAATTTCTTTTGATGGACAAAGGAATCCAGGAGTCTGGTGTAGTCGCATTTGCAAATGAGGTTGAAGATGAAAGTGAAGGGCCTTATGAAGTGATTGAAGGCCTGATGCAAACCAAGGTTGATTTGTCAAAGAAGCAGGAATTGATGACACAAATGATCAGTGGAGACCTCTCAACTATGGAGAAGGAGACATGTTTGCACATGCAAGTCTATGCCAAAGTAATTGATGGTTTTGTTGATGCAAAGTTGATATATGGCATCTCTACAGGTTTTCCTTGGGAACCAGGTGGAACCTTGATTAAGCTTTTGATCCTAGGAAGGCCAAGTGTTTTTGTGTGGGATCCAGGTGGAATGAGCATCTACTAGTGTTGTTGCTGGTGAGCAAGAATGCTCTAGCAGGCTAGGGGATGGACAAATTATGTCAGGAGTTTTTTGGAGCAAGGGATTGTGCACATGTACATACACATGCATGGTGCATCAAATAAAGGGTTGCCCATTTTCCAGAGCCAGGTGGTTACGTGGGGACCACATGTGTACAGGTAGGAGAGCATGTACATAGTGCATCGATTTTCACTATCACGAGTACCAGTGTGTTTTTTCTATAATAATGAGGAGTCAGTAACGCGTAAAACTTCTCGAGGAAGCTATCCGCGGACCGACGACATGAGGTAAGCAGGTGCGTCAGATGGCATCTAGTGGCGTCAGGAGGCCGAACGGGGTGAATACTTGCACGTGGAGAAGTACGGACACAACGTGGGTGTTTCTTTGTGATAATTATGCAGAAAGTTCATCATGAGGACCATATTATTGGGCCACTTCACGTGGTTGCGAGATGCATTATTGGAAAAATTTGAGTGCCAGGTGTGCGCATGGATGCAGCAGGATGACAACTATGCACTGCGAGGTCAGTTTTTGGCCTGTTCGGGGTTTGTTTTAGGCCATCTAAAAGGCCAAGGGTGCCCAAGTAATAAAGCTAAGTCTGGGAACTGAAAAAACAGAGAGAAGACCACAGAAAACGTGGAGAAGAGAGGAGGAACAGCTGCAACTGTGTTTTTGGGGTTTCTGGAGCCTGTTTTGGCCTTAAACTGCTCATCCGAGGTCGGATTTGAGCACTTTGACATTGTAGACTGGGGTTTTGGGCCGTTCCGGACGCGATGGCGCTGTACATTTTGCCAAATTCCTCACTTTTTTTCTGTTGTTTTGGCTGTGTAAGTTTCTCCTATAAGCAAAGCTTCTGCTCCTATTTGTGATTGTATCTGACATACTTTACCCATATTGTGTGAGCTGTTTGCCCCATTGGTGTCGGCCCAAGCTCAATTGTATCTAACCATCAGCGATTCTCCTCTTTTGAGCTGAGTTTGTGTGTGTGTGTCTATGTGGAGTGGGTAGTCTCTCTCCTCTCACTCTATCGATGTGTTCCCTGTCTCGGCCAGGTGGGTTGTGTAAGCCGAGTGGTGCCCCATAGTGTGTGTGTGTGTGTATCCTTCCAAGAGTGTTTCCCGGTCGTTATAGAGGCGTTCCGTGTGTTTCCATCCCACTCACAATGGAATTCCATTCGTAGAGGAAGACTAGCCAGGACACTTATGGGAAAAAGTTAGAGAGATCAATGATGGGAGCCTAACTCTAAAGTCAACTCCTATAGAGGAAATTTGATTAGACAACCTACCTCCTAATATGGACGTGGATGTACAATCCTTGTATGGGATTGCGGATCTGAAGCTTTTGGAATGTCTAAACCATTGACCTTGAAAACATTACCCTCTAACTTAACAATCTGATGCATAAGATGCATGGCGAGAGCCTGAACGAGTACGGCTAGACAAAGGTGCATCCAATTTATTGTCACGCAAAGTGTGCACTAGCCATTTTGGCATACCTCTAGCCTGCTCATTTTCAGCCCTTTCCTCATCAAGTACATCATGTACATTTGCATCAGTAATAGGCTGATCTATAACATTTTGAGAAACCCCCATAGGCTGTACATTTGCCTCATTGGGCTTTGCCTAAACAAGCGATGATGAGCATCAAAGAGGCGTTGCACCTAAACTGGTATGGTTGGTGTTGCTACCCTACCACCTGCTGGTATTTGGGATTCTTTTAGAGCTCGGATTCATGGAGGGAGGCGAAGCGGCCTCAACCTATATCTAGCTTAGGTAGGCTGGAGGAGTTTTGGCTCCCGGTGAAGTGAAATTCTCTTTGTTCGTAGTAGAGCGGAAGTTGATGGGTGAACTAGTCGACCCTACACAGGGTCCGGTGTTGTGCTAGTCATTTTATATTTTTGATGTTATGTAATACCCAGATTTTGTTATTGCATTAATACATAATTGTCTGTATCATTTAGATGGAGCATTTAAAGATTCTATTCTCATGTGTCATTTAAAGATTCTCTTTTGTCATTCTCATGTATCATTTAGATGGAGCATTTAAAGATTCTCTTTTGTCATTCTCATGTGCACTCTATTTCACCCCTTTTCATGTTTCTGACCCGTGAGAATGAGAAGATTTCCCTTCTTGATTGACCATGAATCCTTCCCAAAGGTGGTCATGTAATCCAACTTGGGAACATGTCTGACATTTTTTACTATGAATTTCGTGCCATTTTGCATGACTAGCTTCATGTCTCAAGCACCATGTATCTCAAGCTCAAAGGCATCACTGAGCTTGACTTTGCCACTAGTATGTGCATACATAGAGAACCATTCTCTATGAGGTGTTACATGGAAGCTGGCTTCAAAATTTATAACCCAATTATGATCAAAGCTAGCATCACATGTTGTGAACATGAGAACATCTCAGGAATTATGGACCTCAGAGACATTTGTAATTTTGGGAGTCTCTAGCACATTGAGCTGCTCAATCTTAGCTTTTCTCTGGCTAACATTGTCAAACTTTTTGTTTTCTTGAAACTTTTTCTTTTCTTTTTTCCATTTGAAAAAATATTTCTTTACATGTCCCTTTTTATGGCAATGATAGCACTCCACATTGCGCAAAGAACCTTCAGATTTACCGTGAGATCCTTACACACACACAAACACACACATATATATGTATACGTATGTACACACACACATACATACATACATACATATACATATATATATATATATATATATATATATATATAGAGAGAGAGAGAGAGAGAGAGAGAGAGAGAGAGAGACCACCACCAAAGGCGATGCCTATGTCCTAGTTGGATAACAAATCTTGCAAAATTATGTAATGATTCCCTTACAATAAGGAAAAATTCATTGATAATATCTTCCCGATGAGTATAAATAGTGTATATACTATTCGAAAATCATAAAAAATAGTCCTTTTTGGTTATTTTTCATCATTTTTCTTGATAATGAGACTTAAAAAAGGAGAAATTCAACAAAAAACAATAAAATTGTGTTTTTAAATGTATTTTCTTAATTATTTGATTTTCACTTTGCTTTTTTAGCGTATTTTGTTATTTTCTTTGATTTTTTTAATAAACGGATCAAAAATTAATAATAAATAGCAAAGGAGCTCAGGCGGAAAAACGGAAGAGATGGTGGTGATCAGAAAGACAAGATGAACAAGCACAAAAAAATTCAATGGAATTGAAAGAAGTGGGAAGCCTAAATTAGGCGGCCAGACCTACTTTTGCAAAATTCTTGCAAAATGAGTTACAGGAATTCGATCAGGGAAATCTTTGAGTATAACATAAATTTCACGGCCTAGTAATACTAACAGGGGAATCTGGGGAAAAATGGTTCAAGAAGTCCGGGTATAGATATCCTAGGTAGGCTAAAACCACCTCATTTCCGCTTGTTACCTTTGCGGAGAGAGCTTTTTGACCTCTTTTCGCGCGTACTTTTCGGAGTCTACAGTTGCCCGGTTTCAGCACCGTCTCACACAAGACATGAGGGGTAAGTTCTTTACTCATCAATGATCCATTTTGTACGATCGGAATCTAGTCTAAACCCCTAGAAAAAACCCTAGAATCCGAGCAGTGCACAAAGACCTACGACCAAAAACTGACCATAGCGGCCTGTCAGCTCGACCAAATCGGATGAGATTTGAATTGTAGCATGTCCTAACATAATAGAACTTTTCTATATCATCAGTTGACCATTCGGCAGGGGTTGACGGGGTCCCCAGTAGAAAAGCTAGGTTTTTGGCAGATGCCAAAATTTGGTTCTAACTCCATAGACAGCTTGCCTACGAGGTTTATATACAATGTATATGATTGGTTTTGTGAAATCAATTAAGCAAAGCCTTCGAAAAGCAAAAAACGGCTCGAAGACTACAAAGCGTCAAATTCGACATACGAGGTCAAACTCACTCCAAATGAGCCAAAAGTGGATGAGTTGCTTCAGGACTATGTTATGAACAAGTCCAAAGCCTCACAAGTGACAAACCAACTCAAGAGGCAGTGTAGTCACAGAAATCAGAGATTTCAGAATCGACAAAGCACAAAGTGATGCCGGCAAGACCAAACTTTACCAAATTCAATTTAGGACTTGTTTTAGGTGTATAGAGTGTGTTTAGGTCAAAAAATTTAAGTTTTGCAAGAAAAATATGAATGTTGTAAATAATCGCGATTATTTTCTTTGCACTATTTTTGCTTGGAAATTATATCATCACCTCACCTATCATTTGTACACACCTATTACATGCCAAAAATCAAGTATGAGCCAAAATGATCACATATAACTTGGAAAATTGACAAAAAATGCAAGGAAGTCTGTGCAAGCCAATTTTTGAGTTATGGACCACTTTTCTTGATCCAAATCACCTCATATCCCATATACAAGGTGTATACAATGCTTAGAACCAAGTTGTACACAAAACTGTTGATTTGGTAGGAAACTTAATAATCGCAATTATTTACTTTCATGCCAAAATGGGGGAATTTTGCTATTTTGCCATCATACATCCAAAGTACATGATGTGTTAAGCCCAGTAGCCAAGTTTGAAACAATTTGGAGCTTAAAATCCTAAATTTCCTTTATATCTATTATTTCAGAGACCTAAAGCCAAAATCTGGTACCATTTTCACCCTATGCATCCAAATAAACCCATATTTCACTCAAAGTATGTATTTGGTATATACTTCAAGCCTACAATGCCAAATTTACAAATAGTTGAAAAAATTACTCAGTTGTAAATAATCGTGATTATTTATTTTTGTCGTTATTTTTTGTTTTGATTTTATAATTTTGTTCCTTACATGTTTTTATGCATGTATGCTTGTTCAAAAATTGATTTGAAGCAAATTGGACCAAAATTATCAGCATTTCAAACTGAAGGACACTTCAAAGAAAAATCTGTCAAATCTACTAACTTTGACACTCTATTCACTGAACAGGAGCCATGCAAGCAGTAGAGAGGGCCAAGAAGAAGCTCAACCAGAAAGAAAAGTTGCAAGAGCTACCCGTATATCAACTAGACCCCGATTCAGTCAAGAATGCAAAAGCGACCTATCTCTCAAAGGAACAGCTTAAAGAGCACAGCACCACAGTGTTCATGGATTTATTCAAGAGCGAGGAGGGACATTAGGTAGATCTGCAACTTCTACCCAAGGAAGTATATGATGTTGCCGCAAAACATGAGACGACCAAAGAAGCCAACCGAAGGCTAGGACTGAGAGATTTTTATGAACAAGAGCCATGTGGATTGGACTTCCAGAAAGCTTACGAGCTTTTGTCCACGATCAAAGAAGATGGAACCGCTCAAATTTCTGACCCCAAGGTAATAAAGTTGAAGTGGTAATTACCAAGGAGATAGTGGTAGAAGCACTCAGACTTCCCACAAAAGGAATGACGATGAGGGAAAGAGACAGGAAAACGGCTAGAACTTTCACTAAGGAAACCACCATAGCCACCTTTGCAAACCTCATTCACAAACAGGTGGAGGAGCCCACAAGGTTATACCATTAGCATTTTCATTTCCTTGCTAAGAGGCCGCCAAGGTATACAACGCCCAATCATGCGGTTGCCACCACCTTTATGCAAGTCCTCAAGTCAACAACCAAGCAGCCGATTGATCACGCACAATATGTTTTGTACACATTGAAAGGGACAAAGAAGGAAGGAAAGACACATACCTGGGTGCACCAGAAGTTTTGACAAGGATTGTATACCATGCCATTGGCATGGTCGACAACCTACCACCTGCCCCATATCATAATACTTGGATAGTGTCAGCTCAACCATCTCCTCGAGCTACAAGATCTGCCAAGGTCTGTTGAGAGCTCGCTAGACGGCATAGCAGTGGTAGCTCAGATAATAAAGAAAAAGAGCACGACAGGAGGAAATGAAGAGAAAAGCCATGGCAGCACACCAGGAGGAACCCATGCAAAAGCAAGCCCGATTTGAAAGAGAGAAACACTCATACCAACGCAGTTGCCAAGTACAAGGAAAGGACCCGGAAAAGTGGGTGCCTATTGGGCGTAAAGGTCCAAGAACCAAGCATCACACCAGGAAGCAGGCTGAAGACCCCTTGGAATCCCTGGAACGGATGTATCAAGAAGTAGAAGCTTTAAAGTTGAAAGAAGCACAAGAACTAGCAAGTAAAGATAAAGAGACGGCAGAACAACAAAAGCAAGCAGAGGAAGACACTACACAAGGAGAAGAACAACATGCTCAAGGTGATGTGTCTCCCCGCATCTCTTCTCTTGTTTTTGAACACCAAGATCACCGGATGCCGAGCCCACCACCATCACCGACAGATAGAACCACAGCAATTGAGCAAACAAAAGAGACAGAGCTTGAACAGGAAAAAACAGTTGAATCTACACAAAAACCTGAACAGCAAGAAGCAGCAGAATCAACACAACAAGCAATTGTATCTACTCAAGGAAGCAAATAGAGAAAGAGCTAGAGACAGAAAAGGCAGCCAGTCCTGCACCTGAAGAGGACACTGCAAAGTTTGAGCACACAAGAAAACAAGAGGCCGAGGAAACACCCTCTACCTTGACATAGCAAGAGAAGGCCAAGGCACCACAAGGATCAACAAAAAAGAATCAACGGCCACAAGGGCAACAACAACAACCAGCCATCATGACGCAACCAAGGGACACCCAAGAATCTGCAGAAACATCAAGACAGTTAGCACAAAATGAAGACTGGCAGTTAAATGATGAAGTCATTCTGCAAGTTAATGAATATGCTAAGCAAATGGAGGAGATGACAGAACGACTTCTCTCAGCAGCACTTGGCCGTAGCACAAGGGCCAAAGAGTTCAAGATGGTGATTGACGCACTCCAAGGGGAGCTAGACGACATACTCAATATCATCACCGATCTACAGAGGCAAGTGTAGGAGTTGAGAGCGAAAGCTGAACAACATCAGCTCGCAAGAGATAAGCAACAGAAAGAAATGGAGGAACTGGGTGAGTTGCGCACAAAACTGTCAGATGCATGCAAAGCAAAGGATGATCAGCTAACGGAAGTTACAAATGAACTTCTAACTACATCCCTATCAACTCAAAAGATCCAGGTACAGTTAGATGTAGCCAATTCTTCCCTACAGTACTCAGAACAAAGAATCAATGATTAGGCGATATTCTTGCGGGAAAATATGAGAAACTCCAGCTTTCCCCTTGATCAAGGAAACAGACGAGGTCTACAAGGCATTAGAAAAGAAAAATACAGACCTCAAGCTGGAGCTGAAATTGGAGCACTCTCAGTGCAAAGACCTGGCCTTGATGCGGGTCCAAAGAGAAGACGAGCTGCTGAAGGAGATAGCTGAACTCAAAAGAGTCAACTAGCTACTAAGAGAGGGATGCCCAAAAACGCAAGAAGAGGCAAGCACTTTCGAGTAACCTCAGAATGAAATCCCCTCAATTTCATTCGCCGAGATGGAGACACAGTCAACAATAGAGATGAGTGGCGAGGAGGAGTTTCAAATATCCATTACCGAAGCAGACACAATGCCCATGGTCCAGCTCTCAAAGGCTGAAGAAGATGCACTGAAAGAAAAAATTACACAACAGGTAGATGAGCAGTGGAAGGCAGCAATGGATTGGGAGATTAGTGTACTTCATTCCGTCAATGTCACACAACTCACTCCCAATCAAATAAATGCGCAATGGCACCAAAAATCCCTGCCCTATCCTCTGATTAAAGTGGAGTTGCTGCAAGTAAAAGAAAGGATTTACATCGACATGAAATTCGAGGACGCAGATCAAGACCACCTGAAGTGGAGGTTGAGCTGGCTGAACAAGAATTCAAGGTAATTATTTCTGTTCACAAGAGCACCTGCGGCCCTGCAAAAGGATCCTACCTTCTATCATGTACCAAGAGTAAGGACTTAGATAGCACATGAGACACTACTAAAGAAGTGGCCAACTTGGTTGAATTACCCGAGATTGCCTACTCTAGAAGAGGGACAACCGACTGAAGAATACATGCTAAAAATCCTAAAGGGTGCCATGTCATTCTTTAAAAGTCTACCAGATTTGTCATGTGCTATGCTATACAAAATCTGCCGAATGCTGCTCACCTTTATCGAAGTGTTCAATGAGCCAGAGCAAGCAGGCACCCCTTGGATGTCATTCCTCGAGGGTAACAAAGGGTTGTGCTATGATCTCATTGGCCAACCTTCCGAAGAATTCCTCTATGGCTTATACACTAGGTGTATGTTTCTACCTTCTCATAATATGCTGGCGTTTGAGGAAGTGTTTTACACAGGTTTCTTCACTTGGAAAACGAAAATATTTGGGCCAGTGATCAGCAACTTGACATCACAGTTTGTAGGCTACTCAGGACAGGAACTAAAAAACAGAGTCACTATGCAATTCTTGCAAGTGCCAGATAAAGAGAGGAAGACCAGATACCAAAAGGCACTGAATGCGCTTAAAGACCGCCTTGCCAACCATCAACCTGAAGACTACTTCAACCCATAAAGCTGTGTCAAGGGACGACATAGGCGAGGAGGGGGGAATGTTAGCAGCAAGCTAGCACAGATACCACGGATACCATTTTTCGGAGTTCTCATTGTAAAAACACTTATTATTTTGATACATTGGGAATACTATAACTCCTAATTTTTGGATAAACCTTTTAATTGATGAGCCGAGGCTACAAGCTTCCAGATTGTATCAGCCTGTCATTACCCATCTTTGGTAGAACTCCCAGATGATTAGTTTTGACCACCAGAAAACTTTGGCTAAGGTATAAAAGCCAATTTTTGTAAGTTATTATTAATTTTTGGATAATGAAATACACAACGTGAGCTAATGATGCTCACTTCTCTCCTTCTCTTGCTTCCTACTCCCTCCCTGGTTGTCACATTACAATCACGCTTGTTGCATTGCAACTACAAGTAAGAGCTCTACGCATTGACGTAAACACATCACAGTGTTTTGTAGCTTTTGGCGTCGCCGATCCACGTCCTAATTTCATCATAACTAGGAATTTACACTTCAAAATAGAAAACTAAGCATAGGCAGGATATTGGGGCATCGTTGCTAAGCATTTGGATGGATTCTGGGTGAAAAACGACTAGGTAAAAAACTCACTGTTGTTAATAATCGCGATTTTGGCACTTGACCTAAAGTGGGGTTTAAGACCATAAGCATGTGTGCTTAGGTCTTATAAACTTGTCCTAGAAGTTTCATTACATTTGGATGTCATTTGATGCTGCAATGGATGTGATTTGTTTGCCGATGAGCGATTGGCTTTTAGTGATTTCAGTCACTTGAGTGTAGCTTGAGTTAGATGCGAGCTGTTAGTTGTTTTCCGAGAGATTGACACCCTCTTGTAGCCTCTATGTACTAGCCGAGTAAGATTCATCCCATGGATTGACAATTTAATCATGGTTCTCGCTAATACTGCAATAAGATATGATAGTGAGGTTAGACACGCGTCCCACATTGCATCTCCTTCATCTGTTACCCACATTAGCCCCTTTTGGAGCCTTTCTTGGCCTATAAACCACATCAGTCATACATTTTCACTGCTACTTGTCAGCCCATGATCTTCCTAGCTGCTCCAGCCTTTTGCCATGCTTCTGCTAGCCCGCACATATTTGTCCATGCCATCTTCTATGGTCGACAAACTTTGGCTGTACCATTGGCTTGGTCATGGTGTGACATGAGAAGCCAATGGAGGTGGATTTGATGTTGGGTTGGTCTCTACTATCCCTCCAAAGGCCTTACCTACTGGCAGTTTAAGACTCAAACATCAGCAAGGAAGGAGTCGAGTCCGCTTCAAAAAGAAACCTAGAGTGTTTTGCTTCCATCATTGCAGCAAAATTATTTTTCTTGATCTGAGAGAAAGCCACTTATGCCATACATGCCATGCTCTCTTGCCCTTGACATTTAAACATGCCCCAACTTGTTCAAAGTCTCCTCTTTTAAATTGACACATTACTCTCTTCAATGATATCATGCAGAGAGGGAAAGTTGTTAGCTGTGTATATGGATCACTTGAAATGGAGGAGAGGAGGTTTACTATTTGATGTGAAGACGTTGATGGTGACGGACGCAAAGCAGACCCCAAACCCCGACGGCCTCTAAAACAACGGGGGCCGAATGGCGCGCCTCGAGCTTGCCACGGTAAAGTGAACAGGGGGCACCACCTAGCTTCGAGTGGCTAGGATGAAAACCGCGATGATATGAACACCGCAAACTCACACACCGAGAGAGAGAAAGAGAGAGAGACAGTGAGAGATTTGCAAATTATGAAAACCTTCGGGGGTGTGAGGGTGAATTATTTCTGCAATATTTACAAAATGGCATGCTATGGTGGTAGAGAGGTAGGGAGAGGAGGTGGTGCAACCTACTTGGTGCGTTCTCTAAGACCACTCAATGATTGTGAATACTTACTACCAAGAGCGTGCATACGTGTGTGCATCGACCATTGGAGTCGAGAGATGGATGTGGTTCCCTTCGCATGGTGCAATTCCCAAGGAAAACCCAACACACAAGCCCCCTCCCCGTGATGGTGATAGTGTCAATCCTTCCCACTACACTCTACCAAATGCTTGGCTCCTCATGAATTGCCCCCCCCCCCCCCCGATAGTGACCTCTCAGTGCCAATTTATAGGTGTTGGCTGCTTGGGATTATGGTAATCCTAGTGTGGTTAGGATAAGCTTAATCGGGGAGGCAAAGCAAGTGGTGGGCCCGGTGTGGTTGACCCTTGCTTTGTTTGGGAGGTTACTAAAAGATGGGAATCTCTAGGTGGGCCTTTGTGACCATCACCTAGAGAGAGGATATTTACAAAAAATAGAAATTTACAATGGCTTGGGTGAAAACTGAAGATAATGATAAAAATAACCTATAAATTACTGGAATAGCATCGTGTTTGCGTGTTGCCGGCGAATGGTGTGCTGCCAGTGCGTCGATGTCGAGTGTACTTCTTTTCGGAGTCGACCGGGGCATGCCTTCGGTGCATTTTCTCTTTTTGTTGTTGGAGGTGTGTGCTTTGTATCCTTCTTCTTTATTCGTCGATGTCGTAGTCATTTTTCCTTCGTATTGTGGTGCATTGCGTATATGCGTGTGTGTGTATGTATTCGTGCATGAGGGCGGGTGTGTGTGTATGTATAGATATGTGTGTGCGTGAAAACGTGCGTGGGAAGGGGCTTTATATATATATATATATATATATATATATATATATATATATATATATATATTTTTTTTTCGTTGATGGCGCACGGCCGGCTGCCTGCTTTCTACTGCGCGAGGCGGATGGGGAGAGGGGAAGATGGGGTAGAGAGATAGGGAGAGTGTGTTTGCGGTGTGTGCATATGTATGTATGGTGTGTGTGTGTGTGTATTGTGCTCTGCTGTGGCCTGAGTGCCCGAGTGGGAGAGAGAGGGTGGTGTTATGGTGGGCTCATGCACAGCGCCAAAGGGGAGAGGGGGGGTGATGGTGTGTGTGTGTGGTGTGAGAGAGAAAGGGAGGCTTTACTGCCACCGTCCATGAGAAGGAGAGAGGGAGATATTTGGCTTGCGCGGCCTTAGCGTCCGAGTGGGAGAGAGAGAGGGTGTTCTGTCCACGCTGGGCTGAGAGAGAGAGATTGTGAGGGAGAGGGAGGGGTGAGGTGTGTGGATAATAGAGAGAGAGAGTGTGAGGGAATAGGGAGGGGTGAGGGCCGCGCCTTGTGGGCCTCCGGACAAGGAAGTGAAGGAAGGGGGGGGGGGGGGGGGGGGTTGGCAATGGAGTGGGAGATTGTGAGGGAGAGGGAGGGGTGAGGTGTGTGGATAATAGAGAGAGAGAGTGTGAGGGAATAGGGAGGGGTGAGGGCCGCGCCTTGTGGGCCTCCGGACAAGGAAGTGAAGGAAGGGGGGGGGGGGGGGGGGGGTTTGGCAATGGAGTGGGGTAGGGGGGATGTGTGGGTGAGAGAGAGGGGGAAGGGGGAGTTCTACTGTCTTGCATGGGAGCTTGAGGACGAGGGGAGGGAGGCAAGTCAATGGGTGGGAGTGAGGGAATATATCACCGGGCCAAGGGGGAGGGAATGAGCCGAGGGGAGGGTGAGGCGAGCGGGTGGGGAAGAGGGGGGAGGGGTCGGGGAGGAAATATTAGCGGACCAAGGGGGGGGGGGGGGGGGGGGGGGGGGGGGGGGGAGAGAGGGGTCGGGGGGGTTTTTGCTCAAAGTTTTTGCCTGGCCGGGGGGGTAAATTGGGAGAGAGAGATATTAGGGAGGGGTATGTAGGGAAAATGAGAGAGAGAGAGAGAGAGAGAGAGAGAGAGAGAGAGAGAGAGAGAGAGAGAGAGAGAGAGAGAGAGAGAGAGAGAGGGTGTTATTTATCCAATGCCTGTCGGGGGGGGGGAGGGTAAAAATAAGTTTTTTTTCTTTTTTTTTCTTTGATTTTCGAAAGTTGGCTATCAATGGGATCCTTGTATCCCAACAAAAATGGTTCACATAACATGAGAGGGTGCTATCGCTTTTTGCTCTTTGAAAATATTGCTCTTTGATAACAAAGTGCAGGCAGTTATTTACGTCGAGCCAAGATTGTTAAGTGGCTATTCAAAGTGCATGGCAGTATTACCACTATCAAAGTGCTCTTAGGCATCTTATGCCTGATTTGTATCTTATCCTTTAAGCATACCATAGTTTTTTGGTTTGACGCTCTCATCGAGAGAGGTAACAAAAAAACACAAAACATATCCTGACCCACCCACCCTGGAGGGGTCGTGTTTTTTTAGGTTCTTCGTAGTGTTGTTGTGCGTTGACAACAACCAAAAGTATGTGAAACAATGCAAAACTTATCTTGTCTTTGATAAAGTGTCTGGTGTTATAGCAGAAGCGTAATCCATGATGTGGTGGAGTTGAGTCCACGTCGCTAGCATGCCTTGCATGTAAGGTTGTATTCCCTTGGCTATTGTGACGGTCTCAAGCGCGAGAGCCAAAACCATAAGTTCCTTTCACATTTTGCAGTGGTAGTGATACGTCATAACGTGATGTCACTATGCCTAAAATGGGAACAAATTTGTGATAGTACCAGTTCCCCAAACTTGCGTGCAAATGCCCTTGATGCCAAGTCAATGGGAAATATCTTAGCACGATCTAGAAGCCTTGCTTCATGTGAAATTGGCAAAGCACTTTGCTTTGCATAACAAACAACGTAAATATGTTTTCATGAAAAAACAAACAAACATAAATTTTGCTAACCTGGTTGTCCTGCTGTAACCAGTTGTCTTGAGATGTCGAGGAAAAAATCGCTCAAATGCAGCTCATAGTCCTATCTGTTGCACGAGAGAGAATTATTGTGTATATTATATACACCCTCATATATCATATATGCCCGTTTGGTATGTAATGGAATAACCTGCAATCATATTGCCAATTTTGTATGCTCATAGCATAGTCCAATTGCGGGAATCTTTGATTCAAGATGCCCAAATCGTAGTCAACAGATTCTGGTACCGACGTACAAAGATCATGGCAAATGAGCATTGACCTTGTCAAGCCATTTCAATTGAAATTGGCTAGTGCCATGTGGCGAGCATCTTTGCCGGCTTCTGGAAGCAGTGACAAGAAATCGGCCATGCCGAGCTCTGTGCACCCTTAATGAAGTTGAGCCACAGGGCATGCCAATGTCCTTGCGATTCCATGGGCATCAAAAGTGAACTGCTATTGATCCGTGTAGTAGATCAGGACTGCAGGTACTCAAGCCATGCTTGAGTCATGTTGGCAGGTTAAGCATTGGTTCGATGCCAACAAAATTGTAATGCTTAAATCAGTTGTCACAAGCCGTGCTTGTGCTTGGAGTGCCTAAAGTGCACTTGCCTTGATTTCATGCGGGCCTTTCTAGAAGGCAATGCAAGCCTTGCTTGCCCGAAATGTTATGTAAATTTCAAAGTAACAACGCAGCATGCACATTATAGGCGTAATTCAGTTGCATGTGCAAGTGATGATCATTCATGCTAGAAAAACTATGCAAATGAATGTAGATTGATCACTTGTACAACAGCCTTGCTGGGACAAGATTCACTCATCATGTTCGAACAAATTTTCCAAACAACTTCAAAAACAAATGTATACCTCATTACTGATTTGTGCCGACTTACCTTGCTAGCCGCATAGCCATGACGAGTATTTTTAGAAATTCCATGCAAGGCCAATCTCGGCATGGCCATACTCATGGTCGGCTTCACAAGACAAGAACTGCTCATTGAAACTCCTCGAAAAATCATTGTTCAACTTGTAATTTGTTACCCATGTAAACTGTAGAATCTCCACCCAGCCGGCCTTGCTGAGGGTAGTCGCGAGAACATTACATAGCTGATAGATCTCATGCATATCATGATGTACCGCAAAACATTCACAATTTCGGAGAGACTCACCTGTTTCTTGCATGCCTTAACAAGCTCTTTGCTCTATCAAAATTGCGACAAACCATGGATGCCCAAGATAAGAGGACTGTCCTTCAGTGTCCTTACGACCTTGCATGCAACATCTCTCAAAGACTCGCACCGTATTGTCCTCCTGCGTCTGTAGTTGTAGTATACCATTGCGACTGCTGGGTGTGTGCCTGGGGTGGGCATGCACCCTTAGAAACTTTGAAGAGTGGCCACCCTTGAACCATGGGCGGCCCCCAAGTGGAAAACAGTGAAACCAAAGCGACTTATCACAACAAAGATGTACCTCCCGTCGAGGCAGCCGCATTGGTATCAATTGCTTATTAGTTGATTCTGCTTGCGCATTCGCCTGAGGATAATAAGGAGAATATTTCCTGTGCAATACAAAATAGAACCGTTTCAGTATTTCCATCACCTTATTCAAAAAATGACTCCCCTTGTCACTAACCAGCTCAATAGGGCAGACATATCTAGAAAAGATATCCTTATATAAGCATGCAGCCACAAAAACTGCAGTATTATCTCTCAAATTCCATGCCTCCACCCATTTGGTAGCGTAATCCCTGGATGTCAAAATATACTTATTACCTGTGTGAGCTGCCACCACTAGTTTAAAAGGTTCCACAAAATCCAAACCCCACTTTTGAAAAGGCTCCAAGGGCAAAACCGACTGAAAAGGCATTCTGGACCGTTTGGTAGGTTGCCCCAACCGCCGCTGACACACATCACATTGTTGCACATAATTTCTCGCATCCTGAAACAATGTGGGCCACCATAATCCTGATTGGAGAAGCGTTCGGGCTGTGATTAATGCTGCAAAGTGACCTCCCGCAATACCGGTATGGACTTTCTCCAATACTGCTTCCTGCTCCTGTGGTAACACACATCTGAGTAATACATCTGCAACCGTACGATAATAGAGATTTCCCATAATAATCTCAAAATTCCTGCTTCTAATAGCCATACGTTTCTCTGATGGCTGGACAAGAAGGAAGGCATTTCACCGCTGTCGAGAAAATGAAACATATCCTCATACCATGTCCATGGGATGCTAGGGATGACCCTTGCCTGTTGTGGAACTACTGTATCCTCTGCAACTACTCCTGTTAGAAACAGAGACGCATCCGAGAATTCATCAGCTACACCCGTCGGCGGCTCACCGGAATCTAACCTGGATAGGTAGTCAGCCACCGCATGTTGAGCCCCTGGCCGATGTATGACCTCAAAGTCAAATTCCTGCAGCAAAAGCACCCATCTGGCCAATCTTCCCGTCAAATTCTGTTGCCTTACCAGGTATAAAAGAGCCGAATGGTCCACATGGAAGAAAAAACGTCGGCCCAACAGATAGTGCCGGAATTTCTTCGTTGAATAAATCATTCCTAAAAATTCCCTTTCGGTTACTGAATAATTTCTTTCTGCGGATGATAATGGTCTACTGGCATAATAGACAGGTCGGAACCATCCTTGAATTTGTTCTTGCATCAACACACTGCCAATATCTCGATCCGAAGCATCCACAAACACATGAAAATCCTGACCCCAATTCGGAGCAAGCATAATCGGAGCTTTGGATAGTTGAAGCTTGAATCTCCGAAAAGCCAAGTCACATTCCTATGTCCATTCAAAATCTATAGCATGCGTGCCTGAGTAATCGGGATTGCCAAATGCGTGACAAACCGCAAATGCCTCCCATGCCAACGGGCTTGACCCAGGAAAATCTGACACTGTTTCTGGTTCCGTGGTGGAGGCGCTACCATAATTGCGGCAATTTTATCCGGATCCACAAAAATACCATCTTCAAAAATTATATGCCTCAATAGCCTGCCACTACGAACAAAAAATGCACACTTTAAAGGATTCAAACTGAATTTTACCTCTCTGCATTTCATAAAGCATAACCGTAACTGCTTCAAATGCTCCAATTGCGCTCCAAAAACACTGAGATCATCTAGAAAAATTCTCATAAATCCGTCAAATAAAGATAAAAAATTTGGAACATATCCCTTTGAAAAGTTGAAGGTGCATTCCGCAATTCGAACCACATCACTTTGCAGGCAAACACACCCCACGCGGTAATAAAAACTGTTTTTGGCTGATCCCGCAATGCCATTCGGGTTTGGTTATATCCACTAAACCCATCCAAAAAAGTATACATCTCATGTCCTGCGACATCATCCAAAATAGAATCCAAGAATGGAAGAGGAAAAGGATCTGGAACAGTAGCCGCATTCAACTTCTGGTAATCCACACAAATTCGGATTTGCTTGTTTTTCTTTGGTACGACCACAATTGGAGAAATCCACTCCGGATTATCAATAGGGGTAATAAAACCCACTTCCAACAGACGATCAATTTCCATCTTAACTTGCTTTTCCACATTCGGATTCATCCTATATGAGTGCTGCTTCACTGGCACCGCATCCGGTTTCAGATTTACCGTATGCTGATAAAACGTAGGATCCAATCCCTGCATATCCACATTTTCCCATGCAAAAACATCCTTAAACTCTTTCAGTAACTTGATCAAATCATCTCTAAAACTTGCCTCAAGCTGCTTATTAATGTATATGGGCTGCGATTCAGCTTGCTTCCCAAGAAAGACCTTCTCTAGTTCATCTTCTTTAACCCTTGTAATTTTTTCCATCTGTGCCTCAAACGCACGTTCTTGCTGAATAACGTCCTCCAATGATTCAGGACTTGGAAGCACTTGTTGTTGCTCCTCTATTCCTGCCGGAGTTCCTGAAACCCCAACGGAGTTCCCTTACGGAGCCAGAGAAATATCCACAAGATATAAAGAGACCAAATCCGGATTAGCTTTCAGAAATTGTTCCTCTTCATCCTCTTCTAATCCTTCCACCATATTTATTGTCTCTGCTCTCACCGGCCATGCTGCCTGAACTGGTTGTCTGCATGTTCCCAAAATCACCCGCACTTTTCTTCTACCCTTCTTTATTGTAAGCATATTTGCTTCCCAATTATGCTTTACCCTCGCTTGTCGTAACCAGGGTCTCCCCAAGATAATGTGATAATTTTGATTATGATCTTCAATATTCAAGACTACTAAGGAGACAGCAAAGGATAAGCCTGCCACATCGAAGACAATGCCCGAAGTAGACCCACTGGTTGCACTCTTCTTTGATCTGCCATGAGAACTACAAAGGGTGCACGCTCCCAATCACTGAGGCCAAAACGCTCACAAGCTGCTTGAGTAATAATGTTTACTCCCGCTCCTCCATCCAGTAGTACCTTGTCAATGTAGGTTGCATGGTATCTAACTGAAAGCTCCAGAATGCGGGTATCCGTGATCCTATTTGTTGGCAACGGGGCTGAATCATCCGCCTCGCTTTCAACTTTCCCGATGGCGACTTCCTTCAGCTTTGTGGACGCTTGTCGCAGCAATGCATTATGAAAATTTGGGACCAATTTCAGCAATGAACCCAGAGGTACTTGTATTGGTGACTAAGGACCTCTTTCCAAACTGAATTCCAATCCTGCTCTTCTCTAATATCATCCTTATCCTTATTTCCATCTTTTTCTTCCTTTATTTCCAGGCCCACAGTCGATGGTCCTAATAACTTCACTGGTGGTGCGGATTGTGGCAACTAGGACATAGTCTTTTTCCGCACTTCTTCCTGATCCGTCTAATCCGGAATCTTTACATCGGGTATTGGAACCACATTTTTACCTGATCGCGTAATTAATGAAACCACTGGATCAGACTCCTCCAGTTTTTCAATCTGAACCATAGCCACACTAGGCTGTTTCCCTGGAGCGCGTTCTTGTTTCTTCCGATCGTATTGCATAGCTTCAGTATACTCGGATCGCCAGTGTCCATCCCCCAAATAGAAAAGGCATGTCTTGGGGCGATTAGGATCTCGGCCACCTCTTCCGCGACCTCGTCCTACCCCTTGACCCCATCCTCCTGCTTGACCTTGCAAAGGCGTCTCTGATGTATGAGCATGAGCCATCGCCACAACAGGCTGTTGTCCCTGCCCTATCTGTGGTTGTTGCCCGGTAGAAGAGTCTCCTCAACTCCGACGACTGCGGCCATTAAAATAACATTCCACCGTATTATGAGTATTGGTCGTGCAAATCGCACACCACTTTTGATTCATTGCGCACTTCTGAGCAGCATGGCACGGATTCCGACATTGGGTACACCATAGTTCCTTCAGACTTTTAGCCACTGCAGCCGATTCCGACGATCCGGACGAAACACCTTTCTC
The DNA here is from genome assembly GCF_014529385.1 of Adiantum capillus-veneris. NCBI lineage: Eukaryota > Viridiplantae > Streptophyta > Polypodiopsida > Polypodiales > Pteridaceae > Adiantum > Adiantum capillus-veneris. The sequence continues at coordinate 44,706,219 of NC_140952.1, read as the reverse complement.
GTGACGCTGGGATTTTTTCCGAGGTGTCTCTTCCGATTCTTTCCCCGAATCACTGTTGCCTGAGTCTGAGGAATCTGATACTGCGGATTGCGACTCCGAACTATCACTGCCACTCTCTTGCGACTTCCGATGAGATTTCTTCATGTATTTTTTCTTTGATTTCTTTGGAGATTCCGTATCCTCTAAAGCTTCTCCTGCTACAGCCCTAGCAATTACATTATCCACTGGAGTAGTTACCTTATCCACTGTTGCCATAGCCGTTCTGAGATCCTTGTTGAGCCCCCTCAAAAAATAATCATTCAATACTTTGGCTGCAGGCCTTTGTGCCTGAGGTACCCTCTGCAAAAGCATCCAAAATTTTGCAGCGTAATCCTCCACGGGCAATGACTTCTGCCGCAGCGTTCGAAGCTTTTCCAAATGTTGAGGGACTGTATTTTCCGTTCGAAACCTTCATAGAAACGCTGTGGATCCATCAACATACGTCTGAAAATGATCATCATGGTATTCGGACAACCATTTCGCATCTTTCCCCGAGAGTGTAGATTCAAACACTGATTGTTGATGAGGAGGAATCACCACCCCAGGATGATTCAATCCATAAGCTTTATTGAATTGGCGCAAATGTGCATCAGGTTCTTCGCTCGAAAGACCTCGAAACCGACTATACTTAATCTAAGGATGAGCCATCACCCCTTGCCCAACTGTACCCCCTCCCTGAAAAAGCTGAGGAGCACTAGGAGGTGGAGACAGTGGCAGAGACACCCCCGGACTGCTTACCAGAGACGGTGGTGGAGCAACCTATGTGGGTGAGGGTGAACGTATGATAGTGATAGCGGGAAAAAGAGAAGTGCAATCGGGTGGCCTCTGTACTCGTGCACACTCCACAAACCACGCCTCATGCAAACAAGCAAAGAACAAAACAAAGGGGGCACCACCCTAAATTAAGAGGTTTAGGGACCTCACACATAGTGCACATAGGCAAGTGAGACTTCTGGCATTATGATGGCATCAAAACAGATGGCAAAGCACATAGAAACGAAGCTTAGGGACCTTATGTAGCATATATATACACAAAACATCGGCTTAACAATACAACGGCATCTGATCATACATAACAAGGATATAGAGAAGCAAGCCAAGGATGGCATAATCCCTTGTCAAAAACAATCAACCCAGCAAGTAGGTATGATCCTACTAGCAACACATCAATACCTTAGAGAATGATGAAGAGGATGGTGGCCATGGAGCATGAGAGAAGACTCCTTATTTAGGTTTTAGGGCTAGTAATGTAGCATACTAGAGGGAGAGAGAGAGAGGGAGAGAGAGTAGAGCTCCATCCATAGCTCCTCGTTGTGAGCAATGTCGTCATAGCTTCATTGCTTGGTGAAGTGGGTGAAGTGTTCGTTTTGAGTGAGAGAAGGCCTCCTTATATAGGTTTCTGAGAGGGTTTAGGATTAGGGGTAAACATGCTTAAATCCGCTGATTGGGGTTACTTTTTGCTTAGGGTGGTCAACAGATTGAGGTCACCTGATATGTCACCATCAAGATATTCTCTAGAGTGATGTGAGAGGGGAGGGTAAATGATGATTTTTCTGATTGTGACACATGGGGATAAGGCCTTGACCAGCATTTAAGAGCAGGTAAGGTGGTTGTTGAAACTGGAGGTTCTGCACATGTCAGGGGGGGACCTGCGGGGGGGAGGTGGCTGCTGGGTCCTCCTGAATATCAAATTCTCAAAAAATCCTCAACCATGGCTTCTTTTGACATGTGTTCTTTGAAAAAATAAGCATGTCTCTTTTCAACTCAAAAGTCTTTATCCCTGTTGACTCACCTTTACCATAAGATTTTCCCCTTTTCTCCTCCTGTAACTGCATTGTTGATGCCCAATCACTGCTTCTAGTAACAGTGAACTGTTACCTACCAAATACTTATGGTGCAGTAAAAAATATTTACCATGGGTAAAAAAAGTTACTTTAGGTAAAAAGTGATTTGTATTTACCATGTAGGTGAAAAATATTTACTGTAGGTAAAAAATATTTACTGTGGTAAAAAATATTTACTGTCGGTAAAAAAGTGAAAACGGAGTATGCTGTGCTGTGAGTCCACACGAACATCCTCGTGTAAATTTCACTAGAAATTCACACCTAGAATGGGCTATTCTGTAAGATATAGGTTGTAAGCATGCATAAGAGCTCGTTCCCACGTATCTTCTGTCCATGGCACTTTTTACTCTTTGGTGCTTGTGAAGTAGATTTTTCTTCTCTTTCGAGATCCCTTGGACTAGAGTATCCTCATCTCCCCAACAACTGACTCTGCCTTTATTGCATCTTCAGAAGGGGTCCTAAAAACCATGCATCAGATAGGCACTAATGGCAACATATTTCATCATACACAAATTTTGCCACATCCTTTGCAGTGATCTGTTTTACTGCTATAGCCTCTGCCCATCTAGAGAGATAGTCCACTACCGTCAAGATATAGCTTTTGCCCCTGCTTGTGATAGGTAACGGGCCTATTGCATCAATCCCCCACTTTTCAAACACATCAAACGCCATAATGGTTTTTCGTAGCTCTGGCTTCAACACTCTCTTCCCAAATGCTTGACACCTATTGCAAGACCTACACCAATGGTGAACATCCTTGTGCAAACTAGGCCATACATACCCCTCTTGCAAAATCTTATGCAAGGTGATCTTTAGAGCAAAATGGCCACCACCAATGCGCCTTCATGATTCTCTTCCAACACTCTGTAAAGCTCCTCCCGCCAAGGTACACGTCTCAACACGAGATCAGCCCCTTTCATGTATAAGACATCATCAATCAATTTGTACCTGTATGCTCTACGCACAAAGCCATACTTCTTAGACTTCTGAATCTCCTTTGGAATGATTCCTGTTAGCAAAAACTCCTCTTCTTGAGCCAAACTTTCCCGGCCATGATAAAGAGGTAAATTGGTCCTCAACACGAATAGCTCCCCAATCATGCCTTGAGCTGCTTCATGTGCCTCTCCATTTAGAGCACGTTCAATGTGTTTGATGCTCCATGCTTCAAACTTTTTTAAGAGGCCTTTAATTCTGAAGCACATTTCCTTCAATGAGGTGTTCTTGCTCTTCCACACACCCAGCACTTGCTTCACCACTAACAAGGCATCACCTTTTATGCTCAACCTTCGAACCCCATGCTTCAAACAAATGTGTAATCCGGCTTCCAATGTAGCATATTCAGCCTCATTGTTACTATGCGCATCCAATTTGAACCCTCTTGCATACTAGCTTCCCCTCTGGATCATAAAGTGCTATACCCCCTGAAGCTGCATCGTGGCTCTTTCTGTATGAACCATCAAAGAACAACACATGTGCATTGCTGATCTGTGGCACTTCTTCAACTACCTTTCTCACCACCTCTTCCTTAACAATAAGGGGATTCTCCTTGTAGGTCAACAAATCAGCTAGGGTAGCCCTTGTACTATCTTCCACTAGAAAAGAGAACTCAAACTCTTGCAGCTCAATTACCCATTTCTTCACCACATTTGACATGTTAGTACCATTAATTAACTGTGGCAAAAAGGCATAACTCGTCAAGAAAACAAAAGGCCGTGGTAGCAAGTAATGACGAAATCGTCGACAAGCAAATATTACACTGGCCATCACTAGCTCTACTTCCGATAACTTTCTCTCCGCTACCAACTTCACTCGGCTTGCACAATACACTGGCCTCATATAATGGCTGGCCTTCCCCTTTTGCAATAGCATGGCTCCAATGGCATCATCCCCTACTGATGGATTTACATAAAAAACTTTCTCCCAATCAGGAGCCTGCATGGCTGACAACCCCCCTAACACCTCTTTCACCTCTTGAAACACTTCTTCACACTTGTCATCCCATTGCAATGGATCATGCTTTGCCACTTGCTGTAATTGATAAAGAAGCTGCGAAGACAATGGAATAAACCGTGCCATGTACTTCACTTTGTGTATAAAGGTTGCCAATTGCTTCGTACTCATAGGTGATGGAAGAAGAATAATAGACTTAACCTTGTCTGGATCAGCCTCAATGCCATTTTCTGACACCATATGGCGCAATAACTTCACCCTTGGCTGTGCTAGATGACATTTCTTTGGATTTAGTTGTCCTCCACATTCATCATATCGAGCCAATACCATCTGCAGCTTCTCATGGTGATCAGCCCCACTGCTATAGACACAGAAGTCATCCATAAAAGCTTTAACACAACTACCAATGAATGGTTCCAACACCCAATTTGCTCTCTCTTGATAGAAGGAAGGTCCATTTGACAACCCAAATGGCAATACTGTGTAGCAATAGCAGCCCCATGGCGTAATAAAAGTTGTCTTTGTGCGGTCTTTAAGAGCAATCTTCAATTGAAAATAGCCTGAAAAACCATCACACACACTGTACCTCTCATAACCTGCCACTGAATCCAAGATCTGATCGATGAATGGAAGAGGATATGGGTTCTTCTTAGTGGCTGCGTTTAAGGGTTTAAAATCCACACAAATTCTCCACTTCCCATCCTTCTTTGGACTGACTACAACTGGACTCACCCATTCTGTGGTCTCCATAGGGACTATGAACCCTGCCTTCAATAACTTGTCCACCTCTACCCGCAAGGCTTCCATTTGCTCTTGACCCATCCTTCTTAGCCTTTGCCGCACTGGCTTAGCACCTTCTTTCAGCTCTATATGCATCTCTCCACCCTTGAACCCTCTGATCTCTTCATATGAAGTAATGAACAAATCAGGAAAACTAGCCAGCATATGGAAAAATATATCCTTCTCCATAGCTGAGAGGTCTCCACTAATCATTTGTGTCATTAATTCCTGCTTCTTTGACAACTCAACCTTGGTTTGCATCAGCCCTTCAATCACTTCATAAGGCCCTTCACTTTCATCTTCAACCTCATTCGCAAATGCAACTAAACCAATCTTCTGGATTTCTTTGTCCATCAAAAGAAATGCAACATCAGCATCCTCATCACTGCTGGTAGTGCTATAACTGTCCTCATCTGTCACCGTGGAAGAGTCTTCATCACTAGACTCATCCTCATCTTCATAAAGCTCCTCTAATCGTTTCCTTGTGTCCATATTATAAAGCTTCTTGGTACCTGTCTTTCCATAGAGGCTAATCGTACCATGTCGCCAATCTTGAACAACTCCCACTCCACGTAACCATGGTCTGCCCAGTATAATAGGATATGCTCCCAACCCTGCTGGCATCACATGAAAATCAACCACTGCCTTTGCATCATATGCCTCCACTTCTAAGCTCTTTACAACACCCAAGCATTTTACTTTTTGATGATTTGCCAATCTGATCCGAAAACCTGACACCCCAGCCACTGTGAGACCCATCTTCTCAACGCATGAGTGTGTTATGACGCATATTTGGGCTCCGCCATCCACATAACCTTGTCCCAAATTTTTCCTTTTAGGCCACACATCTACTATTGGACAAATTTCTGGTAGCTCGTCTATTGCCAACACCTTCACTGAACCTCTCTCTGGCTCTTTCTCCATTGGGTTAACCATCCTCTTCCACTGTCGCTTTAGCTTAGGCACCATCTCTATAAGCTGCCCAAAAGTAACATCTGCCTTCTTGCTCGTCAGATCCTCCTTCAAGTCATAGCTTAATTGCCCATCCCCTAGTGGAAAATCTGAAACATGAAACTTTCGACGAGATCTCCTTTTCCTCTTGGCCTTGACATCCTCGCCTTCATGGCTCTTTCCTTTCTTCTTACTAGGACCTGGGGCACTTCTTCCTTCCTCTTCCTCTGTGGTCCTCTTCCCAATAGGCATCACTAATGTATCCTCTAGCTTTGATGCCTTCTCCAAGGTGACTACACTTAGCACTTTTGTCTTTCCTTTTTCCTCCTGGGTCAGTCCACTGGTTCCTTCGTCTCCCTTAATTTCGATGCCATAATCATTTGACCTAGTTAGCACCTGTCTTGGCAATGGATACATGTCTCCCCCCATCCTTGGTGGCTTATCACATTGCGGGCTGATGTGACCCAACTCTCCACAATTATAACATGTGGGCGTCTGCCTCCAAAACCTACCATTGCTGTCCAACACCATTCCTAGGCCTTTCTTCACCTCCTGGCTGATTTGCATACGTCCCTCGACCTCGATTATTTCCCACTTGACCTAGCATGTTTAGGCTGAGATTCTTCATCAAATCAACCACTTGCCTCATGTATTGCCTTAGGCCATCATCTTGCACTGCTGTAGTGACCACTGCTGGCATAACCTGAGTAGTAACAGGAACCACTGGTTCATGATGAACCCCTGACATACGCCCTTGTAAAGACTCTATAGGCTGAAATTCAGACCTCATTGGCAAAGACTCCACCCCTAACTGGATCATTTTCCTCAGCTTCCACTCTTTGTTCTTTGCTACCTCTAGTGCATCTTCATATGTCCTAGGCTTCTTTAGCTCCACTCTCCAACGTATATTCTCCCAAAGACCAGCTAAGAACCTGTCCTTCTTCATCATGTCAGGCGGGGGTACCTGTGGTGCTAAGGCCTTGCACATTCGCTCCCATGCCAATGAAAACTTACGTATGTACGCATCTACTGGCTCACCTTCCTTTTGCACCAAAGCCTGTACTTCTTGCCACACTTTGTCAGGATCTTCTATCTTCACAAACTCCACTTCCAACCCATGTCGTAGATTGTACCAACTCAACCTTACAGGTGGATCATCCACACGCAACTCCTCTTCAAATGCTTTAGACCAAACTCGTGCATCACTCTTCAAACAAATTTGGAGAAGGCGTAACATTTGCGTAGGGTCATGAATCTGGTTGCTAATGCAGGCAACCTCCATCTTTTCCAGAAAGTCCTCCACATCTTCATCACTTCTTCCATGAAACTCCGGATAAGAGAAAGCCATGGCTAGAGAACCCCTTCAAACACACGTGCAAGAACCCAAAACTTTTCACTACCCAATCCCCAGAAACTTCAATGGAGCTCAGCTTTAGATGAGAACAAACACATGCACATCAAATGAGTTTTCATAGTTGATCATCGGAATTACAACAGGCAAAGGACATTCCAGGATCTCTCTCAATCTTCTTGGCCCAAACATAAAGACTATGCGCTGCTGGAAAAAGATCTTCCTGGACACATGAACATTAATCTGAATTCTTTGAGTTAAATGAAAAGGAGTGAACTGAGGGCCATTTTGATCATCCATTAAAGCCAACCATGAAGCTCCCAAGAAGGCACACCTGACTCAACCTCTGATTTTGCCAGAATTTCAGCAGCATAACAGCATAAATGGCTCAAAATACCAAAAAACCAGCCATCATAACTTGGGAAAATTTCGACAGAGTTTCCCCAGAAGTAGAGCAATGAGAACCCAAAATATAGACTGTATCTGTATGCATAAACTGCCAACAATAGAACCTGAGCATCAAGTAGGAATCACTAATACATAGCCTATGGCGAGGTCACAAAAAGGGTGCTCCAGCTACCTGTATCACCGAAAGGATCTCCACATTTGAGAATCCCCCAGCTCAATAGAAACCTCACGCTATCGACCCTCACACGAAGGCTAATGCAAATCGCATATAGTCAAGTCTCAAAAATGACTATCTTCCAGACCAAGTCTCAGAAATGGCTGGGACTGCCAAATACAACCAAGTATGGCTCCACAAATGTGTACAATGGCAGTTTTCACAAGTAACGTACAATCCAACAGACAATGCGCTCAAATAGGCGCCAAGTGATGCATTCCCACAACAACTGCAAGTGACATCACTGCTAGTATATCACTGTACTCCAGCTACCTGTATCTGTGTGAATCACCTGTACCTGTACCTGTCCCTGTAACCTGTAACCTAGAACCTGTAATCTGCAACCTGCAACCTGTAATCCCGAAGCTCAAAGCTCGAAGCTGAAGGTACTCGAAGAAGATCCTCCGTGGGGGTAACAAAAGAATGTGAGCGGGATGAAAACACACACAGCGCCTCTATAACGACCCGACACACACTCTTGGGAAGATACACACACACACACTATGGGGCACCACTCGGCTTACACAACACACCTGCCCGAGACAGGGAACACACCTCTGGAGTGAGAGGAGAGAAACTATCCACTTGCCCACTCCACACACACACACACACACACACACACACACACACACACACACACACACCCCCAAAAAACTCAGCTCAAAAGAGGAGAATTTCTGATGTTTAGATACAAATGAGCTTGGGCCAACACCAATGGGGCAAACAGCTCACACAATATGGGTAAAAGATACCAGATACAATCACAAACTAGAGCAAAAACTTCGCTCATAGGAGAAACTTACACAAAAAAACAGCAGGAAAAGAGTGAGGAATTTGGCAAAATGGACAGCGCCATCGCGTCCGAAACGGCCCAAAACCCCAGTCTACAATGACAAAGTGCTCAAATCCGACCTCGGATGAGCAGTTTACGGCCAAAACAGGCTCCAAAATGAGCAAAAACACAGCTGCGGCTGTTCCTCCTCTCTTCTCCATATTTTTTCTGATCTTCTCTCTGTTTTTTCAGTTCCCACACTTAGCTTTATTAGTTGGGCACCCTTGGCCTTTTAGATGACCTCAAACGGACCCCAAACAGGTCAAAAACTGACCTCGCAGTGCATAGTTATCACCTTTTTGCATCATTCGCACACCTGGCACTCAGCTTTTTTCCAATAATGCATCTCGCCACCACGTGAAGTGGCCCCAAAAAGTGGTCCTAATGATGACCTTTCTGCATAACTCTCACCAGAAAACACCCACGTTGTGTCCGTCCTCATCCACGTGCAAATATTGACTTCGTTCGCCCTCCTGACGCCACTAGATGCCATCTGACGCACCTGCTGACCTCACATCGTCGGCCCGCGGATAGCTTCCTCGAGAAGTTTTACGCGCTACCAACTCCTCCTTATTGTAGAAAAAATACACTAGTATTGATAATAGTGAAAATCGCTGCACTATGTACATGCTGTCCTACCTGTACACATGTGGGCCCCACGTAACCACCTGGCTCTGGAAAATGGGCAATTCCTTATTTGATGCACCATGCATGTGTATGTACATATGCGCAATTCCTTGCTCCAAAAAACTTCTGACACCGTCACTCCTTTAATGTGCTCGTAATCAGTTATAAAGAGGCCAGCATGCTTCTTTAGTACCTGCAAATAGGGTTCTCTCTCTTCTTCTAGTAGGTCCTTAGCTAGCATCTCGTCTAAGCCTGTGGCTTCTTCCTTGTTTAGAGAGTCTTGACCACCTTCTCCTTTTGGGTTTCGCAGTATTATACCCATGACTTCCAAAGAGCTAGCATCCTCCTCAGATGACTCATCCTCAGATGACTCATCCTCAGATGACTCATCCTCAGATGACTCATCCTCAGATGAAGAGCAGCTGCTTGTGCTCCATTCATCCATAGAAGTCTCCATCTCTAGGTCTTGTTGTCTACCCTGCTTCATGTCATACACAATTTTTTGTTGCTTGCCACCTACCTTATGATTTGGTCGCAATTCAAGGGAACCTGTCTCCCAATTTTGCCTAGCTTTCATAGCCATAAGCCAAGGTCTTCCAAGGATTAGCGGATAGCCCTCCCCCTTAGTTGGGATCACATAAGCATCAATTGAGATTGCAACACCAAAAGCTGAAACCTTCACTCCATTAACCAATCCCACACAAGCCACCCTTACATTATTTGCCATCTTAGCTTGTAAGGAAGTTTGCTCGTTTACTTCCAAACCCAACCTGTGCATTAATTTCTCTGTCATAACACAAATCTCGGCTCCACCATCTACGTACACATTGGAGACTCGCTGATTCTTAATCTCTGCATCAATGAATGGCACGATATCCTTCATGCCTCTTGCACTAATAGACCCAACTGACTTTGCCTTAGCCCTCCTGGTGCTGACCATCTTAGACCAGGTTCTACGCATCTTTGGGGAAAGGTGGAGGAGTTCCTGCCATGAAATCTTTGGTCCTTGCTTACTCACATTTGCTACCAGGTCGTAAGGTATGGATCCTACCCCAAGTGGAAAGTCTTCTACTCCTGTGTGCCTCCTTGACCTACTCTTCCTTTTCTTGTCTCCTATCACTTGGGAGGAACCCTCATTCTCTTTATCCGGCTCTGAAGCTTCCATTTCATCAGTTCTTTGTCTCCTAACTCTCTTTATTGGCATGGCAACAGCTTCCTCCATTTTTTCTTTCCCTTTATCCTTACCATTGTCAAGACTTATGACAGAGACAGCCCTGTCCTCCCCTCCCGATGGTAGTGGAGGGATCTCTGCTGGCGCTTGTGGTGGTGGAGGAGGGGGTCTCAATATTTGGATTGGTGGAGCCACGTGTGTATTTTGTCCATTTAGTGGCCTAGCTCCAGGAGGAGTGACTTGCTGGCGAGGAGGCCGTCTTTGATTAAAATTTCCTTGATAGCGTCGTGGATGGGGGCAATAATACATGCCGTGACCTACCTCTCCACAGTTGTAGCAAATGTACTCACGTGCTTGCCTTTTTCCTTCTTGTCTATTTCGTTCATTTCCTGGCTAGGGAGCCCTTACACCTTGAACCAGATTGATGGACAGGCTCTCTAGTTGATTGGTGATTTGTTGAAGTAATTCTTGTTGAGAGGACTCTTGGTCTGTTGCTCCTGTCCCTGCTACTACCCTTGCCGTAGGTTGAGCTAGCGGTGGAGGCTCCATTCCCCCTTGTAGTTGAGCTTGGAATTTTAACTTCCTATCCTTCTCCCTTGCATAAGTCATAGCTTTATCAAAGGTATCTGGGAATTTACCTTTTACCTTTTCTGGAAGGATGGGGTAAAGCCCTGCCAGGAAACAGTCCTTCTTTAGGCATTCTGGCGCCCTTTCTCCTTCACCTAGTGATGCACACCATTTCTCCCACAGGTTGGAAAACTTTCCTTCATATCTTCTATAGTCATTGGGTGATGTTTGGCGTAGCTCTAAGAGCTGTCTCCATATCTCCTCTGGAGGCTCATGGCGGCGAAAGTCTTCGATGAAGGACATCTTTAAGGACTCCCAGTCTCTTCTTTCTTCAGGTGCCAAAGTTTGATACCATAATTTTGCACCTTCCCTCAAGACCAAAGGAAAGGCCCTTAACTTAGTAGCTTCGTCATCCCTTCCCGATACCAGAAAGGCCATTTCCAAATTATCCAAAAAGTCTGGAGCAACCTCCCTAGGTTTACCATAAAAATTAGGGAAGGCCATAAGTGAGAGAGTAAAAAATTACACAAACAGCTCCAATTTATTTTAAAATAGAGTATGGTAATTACAATTTGGAGCTTTAGCACAACTTAGCTCAAAATAGGATGAAGATCGACACATCAAAGGAATGGTAATAGTCTAGTAAGGGTAGAATGACAGGATGAGGAGAGCGCAAGATTTCCCCAAGTCTCTCGGCTCCAAACAACAGGGCTATTCTTTGCTGATAAAAGATTTTTCTATCAATACAAATATTCACACCGATATGACGCACAAAATGGAAAGGAAACATGCGGGGATCATCATTCTCATTATTGGCATCCATACTTACACACAAGAGCCTAGCTTAGTTGCACCACCTTGGGACCAATGAGCCTGATCAGCCACAGAAGGTCAGCACCTCGGATCACTTCGACTCTTCCTCATGCATCTGTGAAGATGTAAGGCATGATGGCAACACTTTGTACAATGCTGAGCCTTTTAGCAAGCAACAATTGGATGCTATTACCATAATCAGCATGACGAATGAAAGTGACACCATTAATGTGCAGCACATCATCAACTAAGATAGTTTCCTTAGATTGAGATAACTTCTTGAAAATTAGCAGCAAAGGTAGGGTAGGGAGGCTTTTCACCCGGTCTCCAAAGCACTTTGGACAATATCCAAAGTGATCTTCACGCGCACAGGAGGTTGGCTTGGGATCTGGTGTCTAGATTCACAAAGTGCACTGGGAGCACTCGCAAACGGGCGGCAATCTTGTAGGCAAGCCTTCGCCTCTTTGCTTCAGGAGGATTTAGGGGTGAGAGTCGTGGTTGCAAGTTGGAGGTTGAAGTTGGTTGCTCACTAGCCTTTTTCTTGCCTGTAGTGGTCATGTAATCCCTTATTAATGAGATTAAGCCAAATGTTACCTTACGCTTGAGCACGCGCTGCGGCCTTGGGCCACTTAGGTGTAGAGGTGATCTTCCTCCTCTTAGTCGGCTCCTCACGAAAGAGAGGTCTGGTGATGCTTTCTCTTCCCTTAATGTGTGTCACAGTACCTTCGTGTATGTTGATGTAGAATATTTCAAGCTCGTGTGCGTTGGAGGTTTCTGGAGCACTCATAGGTTGAGAGGAGAGGTATATCAAGCTCTTCTTCTTACTCTCCTTCGTTGGCGACGATCACGAACAAGGCATGTGGAAGAACTTACTTCTTGAATTTCTTGTATTTACCATGTAGGTGAAAAATATTTACTGTAGGTAAAAAATATTTCCTGTGGTAAAAAATATTTACTGTCGGTAAAAAAGTGAAAACGGAGTATGCTGTGCTGTGAGTCCACACGAACATCCTCGTGTAAATTTCACTAGAAATTCACACCTAGAATGGGCTATTCTGTAAGATATAGGTTGTAGGAATGCATAAGAGATCGTTCCCACGTATCTTCTGTCCATGGAACTTTTTACTCTTTGGTGCTTGTGAAGTAGATATTTCTTCTCTTTCGAGATCCCTTGGACTAGAGTATCCTCATCTCCCCAACAATTGATTGTGCCTTTATTGCATCTTCAGAAGGGGTCCTAAAAACCATGCATCAGATAGGAGGACATCACTGACTGCGCGGAGTACGCCTCGATCGCCGCAACCGCCTACCACGCACCGGGCTTGGTGATGGAGATACATATTCCTCAATCTGTGGTGAAGAAAAAACAAATTTATCCGAACCGCCTCTCCTCCGACGTCTTCCTACAATGGGAACCACAAGGTCAGGCGGACCCTGTGACCTAATGCGCATGCATATTCATCGCAGGTCGTCCATCACGCATCGTGGTCGCCAGATGTAATGGCTATTGCCCGCACAGGAGCAATAGGCATTACGGGAAATCCGCAAATACATTATATGAACATCAACACATAGAAAGACGATAGAAGACAGTACACAGTACACAGGCACATAACACCTCTTGCTTCATTCATGTGTGATCCGGACACAGAGTTACAACAGTAGATGCCATGAATATCATAAAGATTGGTTGGGTTATATCAAAAGACAGGTATGCCCCTCCATATACAACCGCTTCTCCAGCACAGATCGGGAATGGTGCACCCACTCCTGTCCAATGATATCCTGTGAAGAACTGCCGCCACGGCCGCCCTATATCGCATGACTTCTGATCCGCAGTGTCCAGACCTCCGCAGAACCGCATGTGCGACTAATGCCATAACATAAATGGAGTATACACAATAGATGGTTCCAAAAGGACAACAATGTGCAAAATCACGATGTTATTCTTGATTTCATCAAAACTCCTATTGTACCGTGTTTTGGTCAAACAAACCACTGGATCTATGAAGGATACCACTCTGGAAAACATTAGTATTCTTATGAAGATCCTACCACTTTTGTTTTCACGGACAAAAATGCTTCTCCAACGGGGGAGTAATGTCATGCCAAGGGTAGCACTATAGGAGGGCACGGCCCTGGGCAAGGGCCGATGGATACACGTGCGGTATAGAGGCTATATATAGCTAGGAGCTAGAGGGCCAAGGGCCTATATATAGGTATGGTTGGGTGGTTATTGGCATGTCTATCTCCCTATGCTCTTTCACTGGTATCAGAGCTAGGAGAGGGGAGAGCTATGGAGGAGGGAGGAAGGTAGGGCGTTGCATGTTTTCTGTGTGTGTGTGTGTGTGTGTGTGTGTGTGTGAAGAACCATGGGCAAGCTGAGGAGACCTTCTTCTCGATGAGGCAGGGCAGGCATGGCCCCTTGTATCGAGGAAGTGGAACTCGACTACTTGTGTGGGAGGGGCCGCTAACACAGAAATGGGGCTGGTTGTCGACATGTATGGCATGCGGGGATGACGGACTCATCAGGTTCAAAGAGCCAAGGGGAGAATATCCCGACCTTGCTGCATGACCAGGGGAGCATCACAATGCCTACGAGGTGCAATTTTTCGCTCATGCTGCTCTTCAACAAGCTTGCAATCGCTTTGGCTTCGCAGTTTTCCACTTGGGGGCCACCCATGGTTCAAGGGTGGCCACTCTTCAAAGTTTCTAAGGGTGCATGCCCACCCCAGGCACACACCTAGTAGTCGCAGTGGTATACTACGACTACGGATCCAGGAGGAGTATACGGTGCAAGTCTTTGAGAGATGCTGCATGCAAGGTCGTAAAGACAATGAAGGACTCTTATCTTGTGCATCCATGGTTTGCACTACGGATGCACGAGGACTATACGGTGCAAGTCTTTGAGAGATGCTGCATGCAAGGTCGTAAGGACAATGAAGGACTCTTATCTTGGGCATCCATGGTTTGCCGCAATTTTGATAGAGTGACGAGATTGTTAAGGCATGCACACAACAGGTGAGTCTCTCAGACATTGTGAAGGTTTTGCGATACATCACGATATGCATGAGATCTATCAGCTATGTAATGTTCTCGCAACTACCCTCAGCAAGGCCGGCTGGGTGGAGATTCTATAGTTTACATGGGTAACAAATTACAAGTTGAACAATGGTTTTTGGAGGAGTTTCAATGAGCAGTTCTTTTCTTGTGAAGCCGACCATGAGTATGGCCATGCCGAGATTGGCCTTGCATGGAATTTTTGAAAATTCTCGTCATGGCTATGCGGCTAGCAAGGTAAGTTGGCACAAATCAGTAATGAGGTATGCATTTGTTTTTGAAGTTGTTTGTCAAATTTGTTCGAACATGAGGAGTGATCCTTGTCCCAGCAAGGTTGTTGTACAAGTGATCAATATCCATTCATTTTCATACTTTTGCTAGCATGAATGATCATCACTTGCACATGCAAGTGAATTATGCCTATAATGTGCATGCTGCATTGTTACTTTGAAATTTACATAACATTTTGGGCAAGCAAGGCTTGCATTGCCTTCTAGCAAGGCCCTCATGAAATTGAGGGGAGTGCACTTTAGTCACTCCAAGCACAAGCACGGCTTGTGACAACTGTTTTAAGCATTACAATTTTGTTGGTATCAAACCAATGCTTAACCTACCAACATGACTCAAGCATGGCTTGAGTACCTGCAGTCCTGATCTGCTGCATGGATCAATAGTAGTTCACTTTTGATGCCCATGGAATCTCAAGGATATTGGCACACCCTGCGGCTCGAATTCATCAAGGGTGCACACCCTGCGGCTCGACATTGGCACACCCTGCGGCTCGACTTCTTATCGCTGCTTCCAGAAGCCGGCAAAGATGCTCACCACATGGCACTAGCCAATTTCAATTGAAATGGCTTGACAAGGTCAGTTCTTGTATTCTATGATCTTTGTACGTCGGTACCAACATCTGTTGACTACGATTTGGGCATCCTGCATCGAAGATTCTCGCAATTGGACTATGCTATGAGCATACAAAATTGGCACGGAAATTGGAAATATGATTGCAGGTTATTTCATTACATTCTAGACGAGCGTATATGATATATGAGGGTGTATATGATATATACAATAATTCTCTCTTGCGCAATAGATAGGGCTATGAGTTGCATTTGAGCGATTTTTTCCTTGACATCTCAAGACAATTGGTTACAGTAGGACAACCAAGTTAGCCAAATTTATGTTTTGTTTGTTTTTTCATTGAAACATATTTAAGTTGTTTGTGACGCAAAGCAAAGTGCTTTGCCAGTTTCACATGAAGCAAGGCTTCTAGATTGCGCTAAGATACTGCCCATTGACTTGGCATCAAGGGCATTGAAATGCAAGTTTGGGGAACTGATACAATCAAAAATGTGTTCCCATTTTAGGTGTAGTGACATCACGTTATGATGTATCACTATCAATGCAGAATGTGCAAGGCACTTATGGTTTTTTCTCTCGCGCTTGAGACTGTCACAGTAGCCAAGGGATTACAACCATACATGTAAGGCATGCTAGAAAAGTGGATTGAACTCCACCACATCATGGATTACACTTCCGCTGTAACACTAAACACTTTGTTGCGAAGACAATATAAGTTTTGAATTGTTTCACATACTTTTGGTTGCTGTCAACGCACAAAAACACTACGAAGAACCCACAAAACATGACCCCTGCAGGGTATGCGGGTCTGGTTATGTTTTTTGTTTTTTTGTTACCTCTCTCGATGAGAGTCATACAAGAAAACTATGGTATGCTTAATGGATAAGCTGCAAATCAGGCATAAGATGCCCAAGAGCACACATTCTGGGCACACACTCTAGAAATTTAAGGAAAGTTCCTTAGCCCAGCATGCTCTTCTTCTCTCTCTCTTTCTTTTTTCTCTCTAAGAATAATGAAAACTTTCTAAGAAGCTTTTGATACATGTTTTGCTGGCGAGTCAGCCTGAGCCAAGGTGCTCTAACTCTCATGTAGAAATTGGGCAAGATGCCATCTTCATCGGTTCCACAATTGAACATTAATTTCCATAATGGCTATGAGCCACACATGCTGGCTAAGATTTATTGTCAGATTTTGGGTAAGACCCAACTTTTGGCATTCCTTGGGTGCTTGTAATTATTATCAAACGGATCTGCCGAGTGGAGTACACATCGAACACATCGACGTTAATGGACAAGCAAGAGTCTTGTCATTACGGATGTTTAGGGTGTCATTTTTGCACTACATGCTTTTAGTGTGACGCTCAAGTTGAGTTTTTAATAATCTTAAACTCGCATTAGCTGATCTATACCACGAAATCTAGAGGCAGCAAATAGTTGAGACAGCACCGCTGTTGATACGAGCTAGGCATCTCACTTGTCTGGATTTCTTGCTCTCTCTATAGCACTACGAGTGTCTACGGCATCATAGTTTTGGGGTACGCCCAGGAGGTGTTTACTAAATCACCCCATAGGTATTGAGGATCACAGTTTGATCTATCCTAGTTGAACTCTCAAGGAAAGAACTCCGCAATCTACGAGGGGGTAGTAGACAAATTCAACTTTTCAAGTTGCGGATTTAACATTTGCGAGTTTTTCATTTCAAGTTTTTTTGACAATTTTAGCAATCTTTAGAGTTTTTTTAACCAAATATGTGTCATAGCATAAAGTATCCATTTAATGTAATTTTCAATCGTCATAAGACTCCATATATGTGTGGTTGACGGAGAGAGAAAGTATAAATTCTAGAGAGATAGTATTTATGCGAGTTACCATTGGAAGAAGAGATCATAAATCCTTGAAAGAGAGAGAGAGGGACTTCTCTTCTAGAGAGAGAAAGTAAAATCATAGAGTTGTATATCACTACGCAGAGAAAGAGAGAGAGAGAGAGAGACCGAGAGGGCATAACGACGGAAAAAATGTAAACAAATAAAATCACCATTTCACAACTCATGCCATTAGAGTCAAATATGCTCGCAACGTATGTGATCAGAGTCAAATAATCCACAGCATATAAACATGCGATAAAGTAAAAAATCATGCAGAATAGAGACAACACTAATTTCAGAGTTAAATATAATCCACAGCATATATAAATGTGATGAAGTCAAAAATAATGCCAGATAGAGACAATACTATTTTTCCCAAGCAATTGCTTTTTGAAACAACATAAGTTTGAGGATGTAAGTACATTCGCAAAACTACCACATGATAAGATCAAAATTAGAGTACAAAAAAGGATAGTCTCCATAAATGTAACGGTCACTCTAAAAGGCAAGTAATTTGCTCCCAAATAGCTTGCAAGATGCTTCATATCTTTTGCTTGAAATTTGAAATCCTTTGCTGCATAAACAATGTTTTTTCAAGATAAATAATCACAAGTATAATAAACCAAAATAAATACAGAAAAACACTTTCATATCATAGATCAATATTCTAGTTGAGTGAAAGAAGCATACCAAACTAGTTGTAATTAAATGGAGGGAGAAATCATCCTTGGTTGTCCAAGAATAAAAGCGATGTCCATTGGTGAGAGGGTTGGCTGATGAATAATCATGTGCTCCTTAGGTTCAAGTCCGAGCACTTTTGTGTACACATAGTACATATGTTTGCATGCCAAAAAGGATTTGTTGGTATTCTCTCGCTTCTGAAAATCCGGACACGTGCATGCTGGACTCCGTTTTATATGAATCTCATAACTATTTTCAGTGAGAACTCGGAAAATTACATGCTCTTGAGACCTTTTCACTTCATCCAAAAATATAATTGTCATACTATTACATGCTTCCAATTTCTTCATGGCCTCTTTAGAGATTCCATGCCTCCACTTTTTCTTCCTCGAGCTGCCACCACCTTCTTTGCAGTCGCCAGCAAGAGGTTGTGGATTTACCATTGAATTCTCTGTCCGAAATCCACTCTGATGCAGCGCGGCAAGTTCCTGTGTGGAGATATCTGTCCCTCTTGCTATTGGCCAAACATTTGGAGCAGGAGGTAAATCTTTGACTTGTCTTCTGATTGATTGGGTATGCAAAATATCATGATTACAAAACCATAACCATTGCTCGATTGTTTTACCCTTGAACATTCTTTCGGACCATATACATGGAGCAACAAGACCAATTGAGCGACTATGCAAGATATTGTCACAATTTTTTCTCCCTACTGTTCCAAAACATTTTCTTTGACTTTGAATGGGCATTCTCCTGAGGGCCCACTGAGTGCGTGGAACATCACTCTCAAACACATTGTTTGTTTTAGATGACAAAGGTGTGGTTGTTTCTTTTTGAGATCCAATATCATAATCACTGTCACTAATTTGCAGCGGAATGTTAGAAATACCTGGTCCTTGGGTATCAAACTTGATTTTTTTTTGGTCGACCGCGATGGTTTCGTTGCTTAGATTCCATGACATATTTCGGCCGATGGGAGCTACTTGTTCCTGTTCTGCCCCTCTTTTTGCGTTGTGCTGTTTCTTTGTCTCCATGCAAAATTGGCTGCGCATACATGGGAGTCCATGCAACAGCCTCGTGTAATAGATGGGCCACGTTGGTTGGAGTTGGAGTTTGCTGAGATTCAACTTGAGAAAGCAAGGTCTCCATTGTGGGACCCGTTCCTATATAACGCCCAGTAGTATATCCCAAACGCTTTGCACATTGAATATATGAGTTTATAACATCTGTTACACATGCATCATACAAAGATATTTTTCCCTTTCCACCTTCACCTGCTAACCAACTGGCATGTACACTTTCTGATAAATTAACATTGGGAATTTGTGCCCGCTCCCACGGACTTAGACCACCCTATGAAATGCAAAAGAACATGAATTAAAATTTATAAATTTCATGTATGAAAAGAAATTTTTCTAAAAATATAGATTATCATAAAGGTACTTACATCTGTTCCAATTCCTCCCCAGTGTGAAATTTGTTGCTCCCACCATTTAAACCATCTGCTCACTCTTGTGATGCTCTCTGTAGATAGATGTTGTCTCCACCACTTTTGAATTGAAAGCACCTTTTGAGATGCAAGCAGAATGGTCTTACAAGCTCTCCAGTCCTCACACATATCAATGTGTTGATTTGTTAGATGTTGAGGTATCCACTTTTTAGCATATTTGTGGAGACTCTGCTCCCAATGAAATAGGCATGATCGTTCACGTCCCTCCATGATATTATCTGGCCCGCCATTGAAGACTGTTCGAATAGCATTCCAATTTGCACCAGCTTCATCAGACATAAAACCTGCAAAGTCAGCTGCACCATGTTCGTACTTTTCCATTGTTGAATTAAGGCTCTCCCAAAAAATAACTTGAGTCTATGCATCCTCCTCTTTAGTTTCACATATAGCAATTATTTGTAGTGATCGTATGCTACAAGATATTCAACATAAACATTTTCACACATCTTCTTTTATTTAATGATAAAAAAATACGAGATATTTAAATACTTAAAGATTACCTTGGATCATAAACTGAGCATGACATTGTTGCCCATCCATCTATTCTATGGGTAAAATCAAAATGTACCCACGCATTTCTCAAGTCACCAGTTTCAGTTCTTTTCATCCGATTTACTAGATCAATCCCAGAACCTGGTCCTTTAGTGGACATTTTAAATAGGAAGCACTTGTCATCCTCTTCACCCTGTCCAGGAAATCTACTCCCATGAAAAAAAGGAAACATGCACTTTTTTTGAAGCAATAAAATATTATCATATCCATCCCCAATAACAACACCTTGACTCTTTCTCTCCTTTGCAACAATTGAAGAAAACCTACATGATGCATCACAAAAAGGCTAAATTTATCATAGTTAAAAAATTAACAAATTCAAGGAACCAAATTGAGTTTTCTTACCCTTTGGTTTGAACCAGTGGCATCATTTCTTACAAAAAATTATTGAATTGTACATCGGATGTAGCTTCAGCTTCCTCACCAATCAAGGAGTGAAGAACAAGTTGTTGAGCCACCAACATTTGAATTTTTCTTGGGCCACCCTTTTCTATTTTTAGTACTGCACCTACCAGTTTCCGCACTCTTGAAATAGCAGCCCTAGAGGTTCCTGCCTTAACATGTATTGCCAGTCGGGACATTGTACCATCTCTAGGCAAAACATAATAGATTTTGCAGGGACAAGCAGCAACACAAGTAACAACCTTTTGACAATAATGACAAGTTATTGTTGTATTCTCTTCCATTGCAAGGTAGTCCTTTTTCACCTGTCTGTCCAAATATCCATGAAAATCTCTACTATTGAATTCTTGTTCCTTAATATAATGAGGACACGTTGAATAACTACACTGCATGAATCCCAAACAGTAGCTTAGACGAATTGTGCATGCTATTGCCACGGTTGTCACAGATGGGCGAGTCCACAAGTGACCATCAAAGCGTTGTTCCATCCCTGTCATTCGTTTTGTTTTATCTTGAGTCGCAGGTAACTCAAAACACAAATTTCCATCATAATGTTGTGGAAGTTCAGCAACTTGCAAAGGGGCTCCACATAATGTTAACAGATCATTTAACTTTTTTGCCCCTGGATTTTGTTGAATCCAAATGATGAAAGACTGAGTTTTGAGTTGTCCTATATCGTCACCACTACTTTCAAGATGCACAATGCTTAAAAAATCTTCAGATATCTCTTTGTCATTTCCTTTCTCATTGTCAGATACCTGTATAAATGTGTCTGAATGAAGCATCTCAAACAAGCTCGAAAAAGAACCATCTATTAAGAAATGCTGATGACCTTCTATATCCCACTGTGGTTGCAGCAAGACTTTTGTTAGGCCACAATCACTTTCAATAAGAGCAGATAGTGACTGAAAATGGCAAGACGGAGACAGCAAACTCTGCAAATAGTAAGCACTAAGCAACAATGAGTTTCCCTTCAACTGAATGTCGCGGTTGACTATCTGACCACCAGCCTTCCAAGTTATTGTTACTTTCATGTTGGACATATTCTCTCAAGCAACAGATTACAGGGTGGAGATGCGAGAAAACTGTGGTGGATTAAGTGAAGGTGGTGAAGGTTAATGAAAGTTAAAGATAAAGTGAAGGTTAATGAAACTGGTGAAAGTTAATGAAAGATGTGAAGGTTAATGAAAGTGAAAGATTGGTAGGTAGACGAAAAGACAGTTGCATAAGATCTTGTGACGGCTCAAAGAATAATGAAAATCATAATTGAAGAAGTGCATTTAATATATGACGGTTCTGAATGTATGTGGAGTGGACTATGTCATCAAATTTGAGGGGCCATTTAATTTCTAAATGGTGGTTCAAGGAGTGCATTTAATGCAGTCTAATAGTGTCTTCATCTTTTGTGTATGTGTGTGTGTGTGTGTGTGTGTGGGTATATATATATATATATATATATATGATTGTGTGAGTGTGTGTATAAAAACCGTAACATTCTATATGACTGACTTTGTATAAAAAACGTAGCAGTTTTTTTAGTTAAGTTATATATATGATTCCATCTTGCCATTTTATATATATGTGTGTGTGTTTTTGGTAGTGTGTATATATAATTATTTTAGTTAAGTTATATACATTACTGTGCGTGTGTATAAATGATTTTGTGGGTGTGTGTAAACAACGTAGCATTTTATTAAGTTAAGATATTTAAGTTAAGTGTATGTGCACATAGTTTAAGTTAAGATATTTTTAAGTTGAGTGTATGTGCATTTTTTTTAAGTTAAGATATTTAAGTTGAGTGTATGTGCACATAAGATATTTAACTGTGCACATAGTTTTTACATTTTGTGTGTGTGTGTGTGTGTGTGTGTGCATGACTTAACTTTAAGAATGCTACGTTTTTTATACACACAAACACATACAATCATTTTTTTAAATATATGGTTGTGTGTGTGTAAAAAACATAGTATTTTTTTAGTAAAACTATATATATGAATCCATTTTGTGTATATCTTTGTGTGTGTATATACATATATATATATATATAAATGAATGTGTGTGTGTGAGTGTTTATACCACAATATCATTTTTGTAATATATGGTGTGTGTGAAAAAAGTAGTAGTTGAGATGAAAGTGGAGTGAAGTTTAAATGGAGTTTTAATTAAGATTGAAGTGGAGTGAAGTGAAAGTGAATTTTTTTCTGTGAAGAAGGAGATGAAAGTGGAGTGAAGAGAAAGTGGAGTTTTGCTGTGAAGAAGAAGGAGTAAGAGAAGACAAGGTACTGTGTGTGTGTGTGAGAGAGATTTTCTACTCACGTGTGTGTGTGTGTGTGTGTGTGTGTGTGTGTGTGTGTGTGTGTGCTTACCTGCGCACGCTCGCCCGATCCACAGGAGGAGGTCCAATGGAGCTCCCTCATGCCTTCAATGGAGCTCCTAATGAAGCTCCCCCATGCCTTTCAAGGCATGGGGGAGCTCCATTAGGAGCTCCAATCGAGCTCCATTGGAGCTCCTCCATGCCTTGAAAGGCATGGTGAGAGGGCAGCGCGCGTGCTGCTTTCTCACCATGCCTTTCAAGGCATGGAGGAGCTCCAATGTAGCTTCCCTTGGACCTCCTCCGGTGGATCGGGCGAGCGTGTCCAGGTAAGCGCGCACACACACACACTCACACACACACAGTGATACACACACATCAAAACACTTGCACACATAGCACAAACACACACACAGTCATGTATACGCACACACATTACACCTGCATACACACACATACATACATACATACATACATACATACATACATACATACATACGCACATACATTACACCTGTGGGCCTATTTGGCGAGAAATAAGCGATGATTTTGATAATTCCCTTCCCCTTGAGTGGGAAGACTTAAGGGGAAAAAAATTTATCGTTTGGGATGGTAATCACCGTTTGAAAACTTGGATGCGCTTAATAAAAACACGTAAGTGATTTCTTTTTTTGTTTAATGTAAAGTTGACTTGTATTACTCTATGCTTTCTAATTTTCTTTTTTGTTGTTGTAGAATTTTCAATGATAAAGTGGAGACATTCTTCTGTGAAATGTCAATATGTCTTTGTTGATAGAAGTGCAGAGGGGGAGCTTATGCTAGCTTTGCACTGTCAAAATGAGTAAGCACATTTGTTGTTTTGAACGTTATTGCTATTACTTTATCGATGTCATTCTACTGCCATTTAATTTAAGATATTGTGGTTTAGGATTGGTAGAACCACTGTGAGCACAAATTTTGGGCAGGAGATCTTCTTGTTCCAAAAACTGGCTGTGGCAAGCAAAGATTCTTTAATGAAAGACTTTCCCCAAGATTGTATTCGATGGATAGAGGTAGAGCTTGCTTGTGAGAAGAAGGCATCTAAAGGGAGTTGGTACAACGCTCCTGCTCTTTTATTAGCAATGCTCATATGGAAGGTATAATTTTTTGCCTTAAAGTACACTTTTTATGTAATTTCTAAAGCTTGACATTATTTTGTAAAATCTTTCTTTTTTTTTTCATTTGCTCTACAAAAGGAAGACTTTGACTTGTCTCTTATTAAAGAGATCAATGATCCCTCGATTTCACTGCCAGAAAAGGAAATGGTTTCTCGAGGAAGAGTAGAAAAAATATTCAAAGAAAGAGCTTATAAGGTAAACACTTTCTCTTCTCCCCGTTTATGTTTGAATTTCTACAAAATTGTAAGTTGACATGTCATTTGAATTTGATATATTTGATTGAAAAATTGATTTGATTTGATCTCGTGCTAATATAACATAGATGTTGGCCATTGCCAACCCCGCCAATGGCCAAGGGTTCTTCTCTTTATTATTTAACTTCAATTGGATAAGAGAAAAGGATCAAGTGGGCCTTACAAGAGACAAAGTCCACTCTTTGGCAACTTCTAAAATATCACCAGAGAGGTAATAATTTTTGGATAAAAAATACACATGAAATCATCAAATGAATCAATGCATTTATGGTTTTTTTATTGTTTTCTCTATAGGAAAAAGGAAATATTGCACTCTTTGATGCATTGCCGTGTAGATGATGTTACTTCTGAGCGTTATATTAGTGCAATGAAATTTAGAATGTACTTGCGTAAAGAGTGGTATTGGGGAAGTATCTTGAAGCAATGCTTGAGGATCAAAGGGAAAATGATTGAAGAAATGCCGGAGGGCTTTGAAGCATGGTTTCATCACCAATTGAGGGACCACATTGATAAAGCTTTGGAGTAAGCTCAACACAAAAGAGTCGGATGAAAAAATTCCAGAGCTTATGGAATCTTCAAGGAGAGTATTATTCAGGTAATACAATTGATATCTTTATGGTTGTTATTCTATTTTTTACTTAGAGTTTGTATAATAAATAAGTCACTTAGGAAAGGAGCTCAAATAAAGTTAACTGCATTTTATGTAGATGGCTAATTCAGCTTTACGATCAAACTTTGTTGGAGAAGTTGCCAATTGCTGTTGAAAGTTGGAGGGACCTCTCTTGTGAGGAGTGTATGTATCCACTATGGATGAGAGATTATGGTTTGATTGCTTGGGAAATTGAGTATTGCCCTTGGTGGCTAGATTACACTCGAGGCACCTACCCATGTGATGAAGGGAACTTATATAAAGGTTATTTTTGGCATTTATAAAAACTACAAAATTGTTAAAGTGCTCATACTATTTAGATTATGTTTGTGAGAAATATTTTTTTTTTTGCTTTAGAGCACGTTCTTGAAAGAAATGAAAATGGTATTGAGGAGATTGGCTCAGCTTCCAAGAAAGCCACCTCTTCGAAAAGAGTAAACAATAGTACAATCTCCTCTATAAAGAAACGATTGGATTTTGTTAGATCCAAGAAGCCCAAGAAGTCTCCCAAAAAGAACCAAAAAGGTGCTCAAGGCTCCACACGTAAACTTGCTTGTACAGATATCTAGCTGTCACTTTCTTTCTACTCAACAATTCTTGATGAAATATTTTATTTTCTGATTATGCAGTGCCTTCCATAGATTGTGATGTGAACGTTATTGGGAACATGCTAGATGTTTACAAAATTTCTCTCGATGATGAGAAATGGTAAACACATGTGAAAAGAAAGACTAACTATGTGTGGTGGTGTGTGTTGTGAATGTTTGAAATACATTTATTTGATCGTATGCAGGATCTTGGATTTTCTTCATTCAGCCCATGTTGATGGGAAAAAGAGCAATGAAGTGGCCTCTCTTTTGTTTGCAGATTTTCCAACAAACTTTAAAGTTGAAAATTTTTCAGAGAACGAGGTATGCATCCTTCAAAACCACAATGGACAGTCTATGATAGTTTTGGAACTTTAATTAAATTAACAATGCGTATTATGCAGATCCCTCCATGGAATCAATTCTCTCGAAAATTAAGTAAGAAAGTGGCCGTAATAGCTTCAAAGTATGTGGCAGACAATGGGTGGTACATCACCCTAAGCTCCACTGATCACTTTGGCATTGTGTCTAGCCATGCCATCGAGATGGGATTCAAAATGATGCACACCATCCTTATTTTGATCCCCGATGGTTATGTGCGAAAGACCATTGAGATTGAGAGAGTAAGTAAATTTATTTGTTGATTGAAAAGCATGCTTGTAGTTTTCTTCAATTAGATCACATTCTAGTTGTAATTTGTAGGTGGAAACACTATTGCTAGGATTGTTTTATCGTAAGGGTCAACGTCCTATCTACGATCGACGAGATGGAGAGAGCGTGGACAACAACTCTTTCGATGCCAAGTCCGGAATACTGGTGGAGCGTGTCGACGGAGAGTACATTGGAGGACACGCTCTTAGAGGTTCCGCCGAGCGTAGCCTTGACTTCTTTCTGTAAGAATATATGCTTCCTACTATGCGTTATTGGACTATGTTACATAAAGTAAAAATACGCATATTTTTTGCCTTTTTTAGCTGGCTTGTGCGGACATTTACTGCGGAGCACACCTACATTGTTGATATGTTTTCTGGATGTGGTGGCTTGGGCAATGTTTGCGTTGAGTTGTCTAGACACTGTCTCTGCATAGATAGTGATCCACAGGTCTTCCATCAACATCTTTCACGCTTCAAGGCTCCATGTGTACGTGCTATTTCAGCAGTTGATGCAGATAGCGATGAGGAGACTGATTGGCAACAATATGAGCCCGGATCACATTGCCCTTGATTGACATCAACATTGGTACTATCTATAATTTTTTCTAGTTTGTGATTTTTATGGAACGACGTGTGACCATGGTGTTTGGGTGCCACTTTTTTGGTATTACTGAAGACATGTTGTTGGTGTTGATCGTCCTTATCAATTCAGCCATGATTTCATATTTATTATACTAGATAGAAGTTTGTTGAGAGCTTTGGATTTACCAAAGTACTATACCAACATATACTTTTTTGCTTATGTAATTTCTTCTTCCCGTGAGCATTCGCTGCTGCACGGAAGCAAGTATGGAATGGGAATTTTTTTAGTTTGAATTTTCATACCGTTATGCTACCAAAATTTTGATTGCTTATCAATATCATCATGATTTTTGTTCATGTTTGAAAACATAATCATGATTTCACGTATACAGAAAAGTTAGTCAAGCTTCACGGAAGCAAGTATGGAATGGAAATTTTTTTTGTTTGTATTTTCGCGCCGTTATGCTGTCGAAATTTTGATTGCTTGTGAATATAATCATGCTTTTTGTTCATGTTTAGAAACATAATCATGGTTTCATGTATACACAAAAGTTAGGCAAGCTTCACGGAAGCAAGTATAGAATAGGAAAGCTTAACAAAAGTTAGGCAAGCTTTCACAGAAGCAAGTATGGAATGGTTTTATTTTTATTTTTCACGTTGTTATGCTGTCAAAATTTCATTTGCTTGTCAGTATTTCTTTACACTGTCGTTCTAAGAATATATATAGTTTTATATATAATATTTATATTATATATATAATATCTTTTTATTTATTTATTTATATGTGTGTGTTTATGTACGTAAGGAGATCTTCAACTCGGTAAAGTGTTTTTAAGTACTTGTTTATACAATATATATAGTTATTTATACGTGTGTGTTTATGTACGTATGCAGTTCTTCAACTTAGTAAAGTGTTCTTAATTACTATTTTATATGCAAGAGTCTATGCGTGTTTCATTACTTTGAGGTCTTCGCCCAAACAAGTACAACCATCAATATTTTTTAGATTCCTAGTTTCAAATTGGCTTATTAGGCATTCATCCTTGTTTGCAACAACACCTACATGGACAAGAAAGTATATTCTACTAAAAGTAGGGTAAATACTAAAGACATGCTCATATTTTTCTTGCATTATATAAAAAAATCACATAGATTTTCTTTACATTTTTGGCTTTCAAACAGCTTGTAGTTACATTTGACGGTTCAGTTTAGCTACAAGATATCAACAATACCCTAAATTATGACAGATCTTGAAGATGTGTTAGTAGACCAGGTCGATTAAAAGTATCACAGCTACTTCAATAATAATAAGTCAGACAGAGACATATGAATTATTCTCGCCAAGGCACTGAAGAGTGGAACACCATCATATAGTTAAAATAAGCATCATATAATTAAAATAAGTTGTTTACATGATTACGTAGGGAATCAAACCTGCACACACACACACACACACACACAGAGTACAACTTGCATCACACTAGTACAATTTATCATGTGCTAGTGCATATTTATTTAACTATATTATTTAGTGCATAATTATTTAAATCTTGCCTCAATCTTCTACCACATTAGAGCCAGAGATGTCAACCAGGTTGATTGTGCGTTTGCAGACAAGCAAATGGTCAATCTTCGCCTGTAAAGCGGCCCTTCGAGAGCTATCTATGAACCCCCATGTCTCCCACTTTCGCAGAGCTTCTCGCATTGTCTCAAAGCCATCATTGAGTTCCTGGTCTCCGGTGTTGCAAGCGCGATTAAGGTGGTTGAACATCCAGATCGCCTTGTTTGTGTCACGCTCTCTTTGTGTAAACGTCTTCTTTTCTTCAAGGGGTGCGTTGGGGGGGGAGTTTGTGAAGCTCTTCATGGATTTTTGCAACTACCTCATTACTAGTACTAGCATATCCTATAGGCATTGTATAAGTACAGGGAAAATGAAAAAATCTCTCTTGATTAGCACCTCCGATTCACTTGTGCAGCATATGGTTCTTGCCTTGTAACATTTATATAGGCTAAAGCACCATGCTCTCAAAAAGCATTGATAGTGATGGAAGAGTGGCATGTGTTAGTGACATGAGGGGTCCCACGCAGCATATGCTAACTGCTAAATTGGAGCGTGCAATAATATATGCATGATTTGTCAATATGAATATTATAATCGTCTACTACTCCACCACTAACTTTTAAAGTGGGGTGTGCAATAAAATATGCATGATTTGTCACTATGATTATTATTCCCCTATAAGATTTATAAGCATCTAAAAGTGCAATGAGTAGACAACACTAACTGCCTCTCTAAGGGCTCCGGAAACACTATGATTATTATTCTTCTATGAATACTATAGGCATATAATAGTGCAATGAGTAACCACCACAAACTGCCTCTCTAAGGGCTCGGAAAACATTATTTGTGAACCCGGCTTTGGAACCTTTTCACACGCGTATGAACATGAAAACTCTCTCTCTCTCTCTCTCTCTCTCTCTCTCTCTCTCTCTCACACACACACACACACACACACACACACACACACACACACACACACACACACACACACACACATGTGAGTAGAAAACGTGCACACAACCTCCTTCTTCACAACAAAACTCCACTTTCATCTCAATTAAAATGTGGGATATTTATAAAATATATAAATTAAACCAACACATAAACAATTCTATACCAAGATACTAAATGAAATAATTTGAGCCGGCTTGAGAACCTTCTTGCCCAAACTTGAGCCGGACTTTTTTCATTTTGAACCTATCTTTCCTCTCTCCGCCTCATCTCCCACTCTCTCTCTCTCTCTCTCTCTCTCTCTCTCTCACACACACACACACACACACACACACACACACACACACACACACACACACACACACACACACACACATGTGAGTAGAAAACGTGCACACAACCTCCTTCTTCACAACAAAACTCCACTTTTACTTAACTCCACTTTCATCTCAATTAAAATGTAGGATATTTATAAAATATATACATTAAACCAACACATAAACAATTCTATACCAAGCTACTAAATGAAATAATTTGAACCGGCTTGAGAACCTTCTTGCCCAAACTTTAGCCGGACTTTTTTCATTTTGAACCTATCTTTCCTCTCTCCCCCTCATCTCCCACTCTCAGGCTCTCTCTCTCTCTCTCTCTCTCTCTCTCTCTCTCTCTCTCTCTCTCTCTCTCTCTCTCTCGTTGTCGATACTCTCACACCCCGATCCTATCTCTATTTCACAAGTATGTTTTTCTCTCTCCGTCTAATCCTTCTTCTCTCTCCTTCCCTCGGTACTTATTTAACATACCACAACGCCACCCTAGAGAGCATACATATGAGTGGAATCCATGCTTCTATAAACTCGAAAAAGGATCACCTGTAGCAAAAAAACACGAATTGATTAACTCGCAAATAAAATTAACCCTTTCAAGTTGATTCCAATCATTTTTATACATGGTTAACTATGTTGGTTATCGTTACCTTCTAGTTAAACAGTTTCTACAAGGGGTCTTACCAAGGGATTTGACTACGTAGATTCTACCCAATGGGCTTGGATTGCAAAGGCAACACCCAGGGTTTCCAGTGCAATTTTGCTTGGTTTTTTCAGACGTGGGAGACGTGATCCTCTGCATTTGAATACGGGTAACTGAACTTTCAGTTCAATCCCCAGGGCTATGCCAAGGGCATGTGGAAACAAGTATTTTGCGTCGTAGTGTCCAATGTACATTATGGTGTTATGAATCCACTTGCCGGATTTGATTTGGCACATGTTGTCACATGGGATACAACATGGTCTAGGGACTCAAGGAGTTCGGTTTAGATAGTGTGGAGAAAGGCTAATGAGGGTCCCTCTCACTCCCGTCATAGAGTGTTTGCAGTTACCTCCACACACAAGTACATCTTGTACTTGTAGGATGTTCTTTTTTCCGCCATCCTTAGTTGAGACATATTCCACATGTGACGAATATGAGTCTCTGGGACTGACATTGGCGCCCGCGTTGTTAATGAAAAAGTTTCATTGTTTGTCCCTAGAAGTGATTTATGGTTCATCTTCTATTATGGTTCAAACATTTTAGCAAGGCTTGAAAATGATTTCCACTGAAAGTATTTAGTTTCTTTTCGGAACTATTTACATTCCTTTTACTATGTGCTACCCACATTACATTCGCCATAAGTATTGGCAAGGATGATCATGGATATACCGTTTCGGATCTGCTTTTTGCTAAATGCATGCAGACTAGGTGTTATCGGCCCTAGTGTTTAGCAAAAGATGATTTTGAGCGGCTTGCGTATTCATAACATTCTTGGCTTATGAAGCGTTTTGCACTCCATGTGCAGTATCTCGCTGAGTTTAGTTTTTGGTCTACCAATCACCAATAGAGGTCATGGCTTAGTTTGGGTGCTTGTGGATGTTTCAAGTTAACCACGATGGTTATTCAGCCAATTGTTGATTCCTCATCAATGTTGTACGATATTGTGATCCCCATTTACCAGGCATCTAGAAAGACTGTTTGTAAACCGTGGTGGGGGAAACACACCTTAGTACTGTCAATTATCCAAGGGGATATTCAGATTACAAAGTGTAATCTTGTGCTAAAGGATATGCAGTGTGTATATTAGCACCAAGCAATCCAACTAATAAGCATTTATGGATCTACTTGGAGATTGCTTACCATCAGCTAAAGCATGTTTGCAACTAGGTTTAGTCTCTTTATGTATAAGTCAGATTCTCAACCTTGAACACTAGTTATGGTGGGGTTGTTTACTGATGAAATTTGAGAAGAAAGCAAGGACTTGGTTGATGAGTTAGGTCAGCAAGTTACTTTCACGGAAAGTGAAAAGTGGTACTCTTTCAGGTACATCTTTGTTGTGATAACTCGTTTAAGCATGCTCATGTGCATTCTAAATGGAGTCTACACTAGATGGTTCCAAAAGAACAACAATGTGCAAAATCACGATGTTAATCTTGATTTCATTGAACCTCCTATTGTACCGTGTTTTGGTCAAACAAACCGCTAGATCCATGAAGGATACCACTCTGGAAAACATTAGTGTTCTTATGCAGATCCTACAACTTTTGTTTTCACGAAGCCTAGGGGTGGCTAGAGCCTGGAATCCACCTCCCAATCTCCTATTATATACACAATTCTCCTAGCCCTTTGCCCTACTTGGATTCCCTTTCCACATTGCCTAGTCCGGCCCTTGAACTAGTCCATGATTTCCTAGCCTTGCCCTTGTCCTGACACTCATTTATTTGGTCAGTCCCAAATTAGCAGGTAGCAGCTACCCCAAGGCGATCGCATAGTCTTCCCTAAGGTATGGCTAAAAGGTGGTCCTAATGATTTATGATATATTCCTTATGTCTATAGTTTAATTAAAAGATTATGGTCATTCAAAGGTATAAGGTTAATTCCACATAGGCATGCCATGTTAGCATGCCACATAGGATTAGCACATGGAAAGGCATGGGGCATACATGGGCTCAAGGAGACTTCTAGAAGATAAGGTGAGGCATCTAGCTCAAAGGGGAAGTCTCGATTAAGGTACAAGCCTCACTCACATGCTAAAAGGCTTCATTAGGCTATCCAATAGGAACTTAACATGCAAAAAGGCAAAGCATGGCTCTTTAGGGCAATGAGACCAAGTAGTAGGAGAGAGGAGAGAGGTTCTACTCACACACAAGGAGGAGGGGCGAGGAAATCCAAGTATAGGTGTGTGCATATATGTAGAGAATGAAGGGACAACAACAAATTTAGTTCACACACTCACAAGGCACAAGACTTGAGCAAGCCTCTCACACAAAAGAAATTTTCTTAGTGTATTTTCTTCATTCTTCAAATCTTGAGCAAGGAGTGCTCTAGTCTCTCTCTCACACTCTCATTGTGAGATAGACCAAGTGCCAAGCTTTAATAAAAAGCTTGATCTCCTTCTCCAAGCTTGAGAAGTAGGGAGCCTACACCAACAACTCTTGATCATGGAATGCAAATCCAAGCAAGAGACAAAAGAGTAATTTATGATGAGAAGAATACTTCTTTCTCCTATGATACATCTTCTTCTCTCAAGCTACCTTTCTCCCCACTAGCTCTCCTCACCTTTCATGGTGTTTGAGGCCTTGGGATGGAGGGTCGAGTCATTTTCAAGTTATTTTGTTGAAAGAAGCATGTTGTGATGCATGAAGCTTTCCATCTTCATGGCATCCAAATTGTTTTGAGGAACACAAAGCTTGTATTGTAAAGAAGACTCTCTTCATGGGAGAACTTATAATACAAAAGTCTTTTGGAGGGGGGACCGCCGACTCCAAGTAAATCCGGTTCTCAACTATTGTCATTCTCTCTTTCTAACTCGCTTTTACAAGTATTGTTCATGCCATGCTACTTAGATATGTTGCTAATGATGCTATCTCCATCTAAGCACTCTCTCTCTATCTACACTAGGAATATGCTTAATGGAAAGCTCACTATGTCAATAAATTTTTGCTACACTCAAGGATAATAGCCCAAATTTGTTACATTGGTATCAGAGCATATGGTTTTTCTTTTCTTGCTTAAGAAGAGAGGATCTTGAGTAGATCATGAAGGTTGGAATTGTTTGTTGCAAAGATCTATTGCAATTAACAATGAGCTAAGCCATTTTATAGTATACTTGAGAGAAACTTTTCAAGAGTGAAGAGGAGTAGCAACCAAGGTTCTTGATTCCAAAGAACAAATTAGTACACACATAATCTAGCAACATAACCGAAAATAATAAAGAGAGTAGAATTAGTATAGAAGATTTTGATTTTACTAATGAAAGTGCTATTGATAATGCCCCTATGTATGTGAATTTTCTTGTCACTAGGCTACAACAAGCTATTGAAAATCCGAGTCTGCAAGCTGAAGTTCAATCACAACTTCAAGCTGGCAATATCCTCTCTTTTCCCCAAAATGAGAGAATTTCTAAGAATCCTCATGGCGAGACTACCAAAAGAGAAATTCTTGTGGGAGAAGGAGAGCAAGAGCCTCATGAATCTTATGAACATAGAGGCAAGGAAGTGTCCAATCAAAAGCAAGGAAATGCACATGATAATAAAGCTCCAATGGAGGAAGAGAAACATACCTCTAGTTCACCTGATGATGAGGATGTTGACGGGGGTCACAATGGTCACCAGAGATCTCCTCCTTCTCACGAAGACAAAAAGAGTGAAAGGAAAGATCAAAGGAGGGCAAAGATAAGGAAGAAATCTCCTTTATCTCTTTCTTTCTCACCTTCATCTTCCTCTTTTGATGAAAGTAGCAACTTATCACCACCTAGGAGGAGAGGACATCAAAGGTCCTATGCTACTTGGAAGAAGTCCAACAAGTTGAAGAAGTTCAAAGAAGGAGGAAAGAATATCTCTTTTCTCACCTATGACCGCACCTATGGTGCCCTAGACAAAGTGTTGGCCTTTATTCAACAAATTGATGCGGCCTTCGGAGATGAGGAGTCCTCTAAGCTTCGACATGTTTCCATGCATTTTCAGAAGTCGGCTAGACAATGGTGGGCAAGCCTACGGGCTAACAGTGAAGCTCCAAAAACATGGAAGGTTTTGAGAATCTCCATAATGAAGCAATTTCTTCTAGGAGATGCTGAGGACAAAATTCTCACCACATGGTGAATCTTGAAGATGTCTCCTTATGAATCTATCCATAAGTATGTGAACAATTTTTGGGAATTGCATATCAAAGCCACTGTTTACAAAAAGATAGATTTTGGAGAACAAAAAGAGAACAATTTTGTGGTGGGCTACCTGAAGATATGGCTGAGTATGTTAACTCACAAGAGCCCAAGACTATTTCTCCTATCATACATCACACTTTGGTGGCTTCTCATCAATCTCCAACAAGGGGCTAAGAAGAATACTAAGACCATGGAAACTAAAGAGCAAAGCGAGTTCACAGGGAAGAACTTTGTACCAACTTCTTCCAGAGGTAGCCAAAACAATAACAAAGCTAAGGAGAAGGGAGCCTATAAAGGTAAAAATCAGCTTTCTCCTGAAGAGCTTGAACGTTATCGTAAAGAAAACAAATTATTTAAATGTGGAGAACAAGGACACTCCTATCTGAGTTGTAATGGAATTTGCCTATTCAATTTGAGAATAGCGGAATTTAATGAGAGTACTTTCAAGAAATGATTTTGTGAGCATAGCGGGTATACATAATTGAAGATAGCAACATAATCATAGCAATTAGTTAACTTGGCATAGACAATACTTTTGCAAGAGAGAGAGTTTAGAGAACATGACAACAATTGAGGACCGGATTTATGTGGAGCCGGTCCCCCCTCCAATAGGCATTTGTATTATGATTTCTCCCATAAAGAGAGACTTGTTACAATACAGTCTCTGTGTTCCTTGTGACCTAGGTGATGCCATGAAGATGGAAGGCTTCATGCACCACAAACATAACATAAACTTGAAGAAAGCTTTAACTATCCCAAGCCTCAGTCCCAAGACCTCAAACACCTTCGAAGGTGGAGAGAGCTAGCAGGGAATGAGGGTAGGGAAGAGGAAGAAGAAACATTTCGTAGGAGAAAGAATTAGTTCCTCACTTATCATACTCTTGTTGCTAGCATACATAATAGCATAGTAATGAAGAAGCAGGATATGACAAGCTTAAGCATTGAAGCATGGCTCTTGGTTGGATTTGCACTCCATAGCCAAGAGTGTTGGTGTAGGCTCTCAACCTCTACTTGCTTGGAGAGGGAGCTCTTGCACTTTGCATATCACACAATGAGAGTTCTTGTGAGTGTGTGTGGGTGAGTATACCCCCTAGGCACCCCCCTAGATTTCTTGGGTCGACCCCCCCTTGTAGCTCATGCCTGAAGCTCATTGGACCCCTCCAGGCCTAGCCAATCACAAGCAAGAGCCATTACAAGCAACATGGGTAGCCTTGGGAAAAGTGTCCCCCTTTCCCCTTTGAGAGAGAGGACTTGATAAATGCTAAAACAATTAGATAATTCATGTAATTTATCATTGGACCCCTTTGAAGCCTAGCCAATAGGCTTCAAGCAACACATGAAGGTAACATGGGTAGGGGCCTGACATGTGTTCTTGCTGCCTCTTCAAGTTGGGCTTCCCTTGTGTGTGTGAGTAGGTGTTCTCTCTCTAGCCGCTAGGAAAAGGGCTCGCCCCCCCTCTTGTAGGAATGCTTTTGACTTTTAGGTGATCAAGCACCTTACTCACCAAGCATGACAAAGCACTTGAACTAG
The DNA here is from genome assembly GCF_014529385.1 of Adiantum capillus-veneris. NCBI lineage: Eukaryota > Viridiplantae > Streptophyta > Polypodiopsida > Polypodiales > Pteridaceae > Adiantum > Adiantum capillus-veneris. Next base: position 44,670,319 of record NC_140952.1, on the reverse strand, counting down.
GGGGTGTTCCCACAAGCATCTCATGCAAGCTTCTCAAGGCACCTCAAGTACTTTAATCATGCAGCAAGTCAAGCACCTCAAGCATGGAGCCAGTCAAGCACCTCAAGCATCTTAATCAAGCACCTCAAGCATGAAAAACACCTCAAGCATGACAAGCACCTCGAGCTTGGGCCGGGTTCCCACCTCAAGCTCAGCCCTAGCTTACTTAAGGTCAAAGGACTTTTACACACATTTATTGGAGGCCTTCAATGAAGCTAACCCTAAGGTCTTATGCTCCATTGGTTAGCCTTGCTCTTTGATTGACCATCTCCCTTTTGGGCCCCTTTACTATTGGCCCCGTGTTGAGATAGATCTATAAGCACACACCTATATCTTAACACTTGTTCCCGTTTATTCTCCCACATTAAGTGATCAATTTAATATGAAAAAATCATTTGGGTTAGTTAGATATTAGATTTTATGACATTACCTCTCTCTTGAAATCATAGTCGTCCTCGACTATGAGGTAGAAAGATAAAGTCTTAGTCATTAGTCAATCGTACTTAGCGGGTAAAGGATCCCTTTTTACCCTATGACATCTTTCCAAGATGGATGACTAATCCATTTGGTGCTTGGGAGACATAGCTGCCGCAAGCATGTCTGCTCTTTAGTCCATTTTATTCTCCCAAAGTAGAGTGACAAATTCTACTTGGTGTTTGAGAGACGTCGTCATCACAAACACGATTCTAAGCATGCATACTAGTTAAATTTGTGCACAATTAAAAAGAGGACTAGTCATATAAGACAAAAACATGAGTTATTTAAAAGAAATTTGTACATTTGCTTACTCTAATGTAGCATTGTAAGCATTGACAAGGTTCATACTATCCTTAAGTTGTACTCCTTGCATCCATTTAGCATCTTCAAAAGGATAATTTTTGAACTTAATAAGATACCGTCGGATAATCTTACCATGTCGTAGTACCTTGTCTTCATGCCGAAGGATAGCTTCGGGTTGTAGCACCTCTTCTTGGTCTTCAACTTCGGGAGGGTCTTCAATAATTGGTTCAATTGGTGGCTCTCCTTTGTAGGGCTTAAGTAAGCTTACATGAAAGGCATTGTGTATAAGTTAATGGTTGGGCAACTTGAGTTGATAAGCCGTCTCATTGATAGGCTTCAAGATTTGGAAAGGACCATAGTATCTTTTTGCTAGTTTAGCATAATACTTTTGATGGCCCGTAGGATTTTTGCCCGTCGTTTGCCTTAATCGAGCCTTAGGAAACTTGAGTAAGACCCAATCATTTTCTTTGAACATTAAGGGTCTTCTGTGCTTATCAGCAGCAGCTTTTTGCCTTTGTTGAGAGATGGCTATAGCCTCCCTAATCTTTTGAAAAGATTCTTGTAGGTCACGGCTATACTCGTCGGCGGCGAAGATTTTCCCATGTACTTTCAGTAGCAAGGGACTTTTAGGTCTTCCCTCTATGATCTCGAAAGGTGCTTTGCCCGTAGAAGTATGTACAGTATTATTGTAGGCATTCTCTACTAGCGGTAAATACTTTTCCCATTGTGAGCGTTGATCTACTTCGGTAACATAAGTCTTGAGTAGATCGAGTATCGTAAGATTGGCTATCTCACTTTGGCCATCCGTTTGTGGGTGATAGGCCGAAGAGAAATTCAATCTTGTTCCTAGATTTTCAAAGAGACCTTTCCAAAAATTACTGGTCATTCTAGGATCTCTATCTGACACGATGGATGTGGGTAATCCATGGTGTTTGAAAATCTGAGATATGAAGAGAGTTTCCATTTGATGTGCCTTAATAGTCTTTTTGACAGGAATAAAATGTGCTTGCTTGCTAAACCTGTCGACTATTGTCCATATTCCTGTATTCCCATGGATAGACTTGGGTAATGGAAAGATGAAATCCATGGATATACTCTCCCATGGTGAATTTGGAATAGGCACTGGCTGGAGTAATCCAGGTTGGTTCCCTCTATCATACTTGGTCTTTTGGCATACTACACATTTTGAAACATACTCTTGTATGTCCACTTTCATGGTAGGCCAATAGAAATACGTCTCTACTCCTCGGAGAGTAGGTTGAATACCTCTATGCCCTGCATATGGAGGAGCATGGGATTCATACATAACCTTCTCACGAAGGGAATGGGTAACACATAGCCTATTGCCGTGAAGAAGATAACCATCCTGCAAGGTGAATGGTTCCTCTTTCTTCCCCAAAGCAAGGGCTGACATTATGTCTCTAAAGTCAGGGTTAGTAGCATACTCATCTATCATAGAGGATAGATCATTGTGAGTAGCTATAGACACCGCATTAACTTTTGGTCCTCATGATAGTGCATCGGAAACTTGATTGTGCTTACCAGCTATGTGAGCAATATGAAAATTAAATTGCAAAAGAAAATTTGCCCACCTCATTTGTTTGTCAGAAAGCTTGGTTTGCGTCATGAAATACTTGAGACTTTGGTGGTCGGTTCGTAGGATAAATGGAGTCCCCAATAGGTAGTGCTTCCATGTGTCTAGGGCATGTAGAACAGCTAAAAGCTCTTTCTCATAAATGCCCAAGACTCGTTCATCACCATTGAGCCTTCGGCTCTCATATGCTATGGCATGCCCTTCTTGAAGCAAAACCGCTCCAAGGCAATCACCACAAGCATCACATTGGACCTCAAAGGGCTTTGAGAGATCCGGAAGCACGAGGACTGGTTGGGAAGTAAGCTTCTCTTTGAGTTTTTCAAAAGCATTTTGCTCCTTAGCAGTCCATACAAACTTAACGTTCTTCTTGGTTAAGTCGTGTAGTGGTCCTGCCACTTGAGAGAATTTTGCTATGAAGCGTCTATAGTATGCACACATACCAATAAAGCTTCTTAGCTCATGTAGATTTCTTGGGTTAGGCCATGATTTTATTACCTCTAACTTTGATGGATCCATACGAATACCATCGTGAGAGATAATATGGCCTAGATATTGAATCTCTTGAAGGAAGAATTCACTTTTCTTTTGGTTGAGAAAAAGTTTGTTCTCCCTCAAGGCTTGAAAAATCACTTGGAGATGTTGCTTATGTTCCTCCAAAGACTTGGAGTAGATGATGATATCATCGAAAAACACTCCAGTGAATTTTCAATATGGTCTAAAAATTTTCTCCATCAAACGATTGAACGTAGCTGGTGCATTAGTCAAGCCAAAAGGCATGACTAGATATTCATAAAGACCAAATGTTGTGCGAAACGCGGTCTTTAAGATATCCTCATCCACTATCCTTATTTGATGATATCCACTCTTAAGGTCAATCCTACTGGAGTAGGTAGAGCCTTGTAGCTTATCAAACAGATCTTCTACCCGAGGTACGGGAAATCTGTTTTTAATAGTGATATGGTTTAGTGCTCGATAGTCCACACACATACGGTATGTACCATCTTTCTTTTGCACTAAAAGGACTGGAGAACAAAAGGGAGAGGAACTAGGCCTCACCATCCCTTTGTCTACCAGCTCTTGTACTTGCCTCATGATCTCCTCTTGTTGAGCTTGTGAGACTCGATAAGGAGGTTTGTTAGGCGGTGAGCTTCCTGGAAGGAGCTCAATACGATGGTCATCATCCCCTCGTTTTGGAGGTATGTCCATAGGGATATCATCGATGAACACATCTTGGAATCTTTTTAGAAAAGTAGACAAGTCTAACTCTTCTTGATTCCTATCATTTTCATTTGATGAAACATTATTAGCTTTTAGAGACTCTTTGACATAAATCATGTACGCAGAAACTGAGCTCTTCATTGATTTATCAAAAGAAAGAGGATTTACAAGTGGAATAGTGCGACCACGCTCACTAGCATCTACATACATGTTCTTTCCCCTGTAGGTGAAGTAAATTCTCCTTTCAGGGAACTTCATGTTGGCAGCCATGCGATCAAACCATGGTGCCCCTAGGATAACATCCTGATGCTGGAGGGGAGAGATGAAGAAGTCTTCTTTGTCGACATAGCTTTGGACATGAAGCCTCAACTTCCCAATCAAGGGAGTAAGGGAGGCTTGTTGTCCCTTGAAAGCTGCATCAGCTGTTACTATATCTCCCATCTCAAAAGCTTGAATGCCCAACTTTGTGGCCAACTCTATTGATATGAAGTTGAGAGTAGAGCCAGGGTCAAACAAGATGAAGGCATCATGCTCTCGTACCTTTCCCCAAGCATAGGAGAGTGATGATCCTTTGCAATGAGCATCCTCTTTTGGAGCTTCGATGGTGGAAGCCCTAGGAGTCTCATTGCGAGTATTCTTCTTGGGGCAAGAATGATAGCCATGTCCTTGCTCCCCACACTTGAAACACTTATGGTCCTTGCGAAAAGCTTCAAGCTCTTCAGGAGAGAGTTTGTTTTTACCTTTGTAAACTCCCTTCTCCTTGGACCGATTGTTGTTGTTGTTGTTGGAAGTGCCTTGGGAATTATTTTGAGCATTGGATTTCCCCTTTGCATCATTTTTATCTTTGTTTTCCATGGGCTTGACATTACGTCTAGCCCCTTGATGGAAATTGATGCGTGAAGCAACCATGGTGTGGTGGATTACTTCGGTAATAGTACTTGGCCGTTGAGAGTTGATATATTTGGCCATCTCTTCAGGTAATCCCGCACAGAATTGCTGTCTTTGCTCGGGAAAGTCTATCTTTTGAAAGACAGTAGCTTTGAGATGTAAATCCCAAAACTTATCTACATACTTGTTGATAGACTCATGAGAGAGGAGCTTCAAGCCGCGCCATTCGGTAAGAACTTTATCTTTAGTATCGCTTGGAAGAAATTGCTTCATGATGGAAACTCGTAGAGTTTTCCATGTCTTTGGGGCTTCTCCATTGCCACGAAGGCTAGCCCACCATTGACGAGCTGATTTTTGGAAGTGCATAGCTACATGGCGTAGCTTGGAGGACTCTTTGAAGCCCTCGTCCCCAAAGGCCGCATCAAATTGCTGGATGAAGGCCAACACTTTGTCGGTAGCACCAAAGGTGCCATCGTAGGTGAGAAAAGAGATACTCTTTCCTCCCTCCTTGAACTTCTTTAACTTTTGTGACCTTCGCCATGCAGGAAATGATTTGCGATGCCCTCCCCTCTTGTATTCTCTAGGAGAATAGCCATAACTTTCATTGGAAGAGAAGGAAGGTGAAGAAGAAGGAGAAGAGGGTGACCTCTTCCTAGCCCTTTTCTTCCTTTGTTTCCTCTCTTGCCTTTGAGAGTGATGAGGAGAAGGACTATGGGTTGCTCTTTTCCTCTTGGGAGGAGTAGGCGATCGTCTAGACCGCCTTCTTTGTGGAGCCACATCTTCAGAAGAACTTAGACTTTCATTGCTTTCTTTCTCTTTGGATTCCTCCTCTCGAATGGGAGAGAGTCTTCTTTTGGGGGTCTCTTCAAGAGGCCTCCTAAGCTCTCTCTCCTGTTGGAGAGGAAAGGAAATTCCATAGGCACGAAGTTGTTGAGTAACTTCGGTTTGCAAGGTAGGGTTGCCCATAGCTTGTTGCAACCTAGTCACAAGATAATTCACAAACATGGGAGCATCATCATTAGCACCTTCATGTGCAAAATCAAAGCTATCAATGTTCATTCTACTCTCTTGATTATTGTCAGCCATGTTAACAAAATTTTATGTATGTACTTAGTGTATGGTTTGGCAATTCAAAACCTTAGTTGCCACTCCTCTTAGCCTTTTAAAATCGGCTCTTAAGTATCTACACCCTCGGCTCAAAGTGGTTAACTATAGAGAGTAGAGGAGTAGGTCTAACATAGCAGAGTTGCCAAGGGCTAGCTCCTTTCGGACTTCTTATGGCTCAATAATGGTAAAGCCGTAGGCAAGTCTAAAAAGACTCCATTATTAAGTCCAAAGCTCCCGAGGTGTGCACCATCCCCCACATAGTGGGCTTAACAAAACCGGTATTAGATCCTAGTTCCACTTACTCTATTATAGTTAACAACATCAACCATTTATATGCTACTTAAGGACCTCTCTTCTTAAGCAAGAAAAGAGAAACCAAATGCTCTGATACCAATGTAATGGAATTTGCCTATTCAATTTGAGAATAGCGGAATTTAATGAGAGTACTTTCAAGAAATGATTTTGTGAGCATAGCGGGTAGACATAATTGAAGATAGCAACATAATCATAGCAATTAGTTAACTTGGCATAGACAATACTTTTGCAAGAGAGAGAGTTTAGAGAACATGACAACAATTGAGGACCGGATTTATGTGGAGCCGGTCCCCCCTCCAATAGGCATTTGTATTATGATTTCTCCCATAAAGAGAGACTTGTTACAATACACTCTTTGTGTTCCTTGTGACCTAGGTGATGCCATGAAGATGGAAGGCTTCATGCACCACAAACATAACATAAACTTGAAGAAAGCTTTAACTATCCCAAGCCTCAGTCCCAAGACCTCAAACACCTTCGAAGGTGGAGAGAGCTAGCAGGGAATGAGGGTAGGGAAGAGGAAGAAGAAACATTTCGTAGGAGAAAGAATTAGTTCCTCACTTATCATACTCTTGTTGCTAGCATACATAATAGCATAGTAATGAAGAAGAAGGATATGGCAAGCTTAAGCATTAGAGCATGGCTCTTGGTTGGATTTGCACTCCATAGCCAAGAGTGTTGGTGTAGGCTCTCAACCTCTACTTGCTTGGAGAGGGAGCTCTTGCACTTTGCATATCACACAATGAGAGTGCTTGTGAGTGTGTGTGGGTGAGTATACCCCCTAGGCACCCCCCTAGCTTGCTTGGGTCGACCCCCCCTTGTAGCTCATGCCTGAAGCTCATTGGACCCCTCCAGGCCTAGCCAATCACAAGCAAGAGCCATTACAAGCAACATGGGTAGCCTTGGGACAAGTGTCCCCCTTTCCCCTTTGAGAGAGAGGACTTGATAAATGCTAAAACAATTAGATAATTCATGTAATTTATCATTGGACCCCTTTGAAGCCTAGCCAATAGGCTTCAAGCAACACATGAAGGTAACATGGGTAGGGGCCTGACATGTGTCCTTGCTGCCTCTTCAAGTTGGGCTTCCCTTGTGTGTGTGAGTAGGTGTTCTCTCTCTAGCCGCTAGGAAAAGGGCTCGCCCCCCCTCTTGTAGGAATGCTTTTGACTTTTAGGTGATTAAGCACCTTACTCACCAAGCATGACAAAGCACTTGAACTAGGGGGTGTTCCCACAAGCATCTCATGCAAGCTTCTCAAGGCACCTCAAGTACTTTAATCATGCAGCAAGTCAAGCACCTCAAGCATGGAGCCATTAAAGCACCTCAAGCATCTTAATCAAGCACCTCAAGCATGAAAAACACCTCAAGCATGACAAGCACCTCGAGCTTGGGCCGAGTTCCCACCTCAAGCTCAGCCCTAGCTTACTTAAGGTCAAAGGACTTTTACACACATTTATTGGAGGTCTTCAATGAAGCTAACCCTAAGGTCTTATGCTCCATTGGTTAGCCTTGCTCTTTGATAGACCATCTCCCTTTTGGGCCCCTTTACTATTGGCCCCGTGTTGAGATAGATCTATAAGCACACACCTATATCTTAACACTTGTTCCCGTTTATTCTCCCACATTAAGTGATCAATTTAATATGAAAAAATCATTTGGGTTAGTTAGATATTAGATTTTATGACATTACCTCTCTCTTGAAATCATAGTCGTCCTCGACTATGAGGTAGAAAGATAAAGTCTTAGTCATTAGTCAATCGTACTTAGCGGGTAAAGGATCCCTTTTTACCCTATGACATCTTTCCAAGATGGATGACTAATCCATTTGGTGCTTGGGAGACATAGCTGCCGCAAGCATGTCTGCTCTTTAGTCCATTTTATTCTCCCAAAGTAGAGTGACAAATTCTACTTGGTGTTTGAGAGACGTCGTCATCACAAACATGATTCTAAGCATGCATACTAGTTAAATTTTGTGCACAATTAAAAAGAGGACAAGTCATATAAGACAAAAACATGAGTTATTTAAAAGAAATTTGTACATTTGCTTACTCTAATGTAGCATTGTAAGCATTGACAAGGTTCATACTATCCTTAAGTTGTACTCCTTGCATCCATTTAGCATCTTCAAAAGGATAATTTTTGAACTTAGTAAGATAGCGTCGGATAATCTTACCATGTCGTAGTACCTTGTCTTCATGCCGAAGGATAGCTTCGGGTTGTAGCACCTCTTCTTGGTCTTCAACTTCGGGAGGGTCTTCAATAATTGGTTCAATTGGTGGCTCTCCTTTGTAGGGCTTAAGTAAGCTTACATGAAAAGCATTGTGTATAAGTTAATGGTTGGGCAACTTGAGTTGATAAGCCGTCTCATTGATAGGCTTCAAGATTTGGAAAGGACCATAGTATCTTTTTGCTAGTTTAGCATAATACTTTTGATGGCCCGTAGGATTTTTGCCCGTCGTTTGCCTTAATCTAGCCTTAGGAAACTTGAGTAAGACCCAATCATTTTCTTTGAACATTAAGGCTCTTCTGTGCTTATCAGCAGCAGCTTTTTGCCTTTGTTGAGAGATGGCTATAGCCTCCCTAATCTTTTGAAAAGATTCTTGTAGGTCACGGCTATACTCGTCGGCGGCGAAGATTTTCCCATGTACTTTCAGTAGCAAGGGACTTTTAGGTCTTCCTTCTATGATCTCGAAAGGTGCTTTGCCCGTAGAAGTATGTACAGTATTATTGTAGGCATTCTCTACTAGCGGTAAATACTTTTCCCATTGTGAGCGTTGATCTACTTCGGTAACATAAGTCTTGAGTAGATCGAGTATCGTAAGATTGGCTATCTCACTTTGGCCATCCGTTTGTGGGTGATAGGCCGAAGAGAAATTCAATCTTGTTCCTAGATTTTCAAAGAGACCTTTCCAGAAATTACTGGTCATTCTAGGATCTCTATCTGACACGATGGATGTGGGTAATCCATGGTGTTTGAAAATCTGAGATATGAAGAGAGTTGCCATTTGATGTGCCTTAATAGTCTTTTTGACAGGAATAAAATGTGCTTGCTTGCTAAACCTGTCGACTATTGTCCATATTCCTGTATTCCCATGGATAGACTTGGGTAATGGAAAGATGAAATCCATGGATATACTCTCCCATGGTGAATTTGGAATAGGCAATGGCTGGAGTAATCCAGGTTGCTTCCCTCTATCATACTTGGTCTTTTGGCATACTACACATTTTGAAACATACTCTTGTATGTCCACTTTCATGGTAGGCCAATAGAAATACGTCTCTACTCCTCGGAGAGTAGGTTGAATACCTCTATGCCCTGCATATGGAGGAGCATGGGATTCATACATAACCTTCTCACGAAGGGAATGGGTAACACATAGCCTATTGCCGTGGAGAAGATAACCATCCTGCAAGGTGAATGGTTCCTCTTTCTTCCCCAAAGCAAGGGCTGACATTATGTCTCTAAAGTCAGGGTTAGTAGCATACTCATCTATCATAGAGGATAGATCATTGTGAGTAGCTATAGACACCGCATTAAATTTTTGTCGTCGTGAAAGTGCATCGGCAACTTGATTGTGCTTACCAGCTATGTGAGCAATATGGAAATTAAATTGCGAAAGAAAATTTGCCCACCTCATTTGTTTGTCAGAAAGTGTGGTTTGCGTCATGAAATACTTGAGACTTTGGTGATCGGTTTGTAGGATAAATGGAGTCCCCAATAGGTAGTGCTTCCATGTGTCTAGGGCATGTAGAACAGCTAAAAGCTCTTTCTCATAAATGCCCAAGACTCGTTCATCACCATTGAGCCTTCGGCTCTCATATGCTATGGCATGCCCTTCTTGAATGCCTTTGTTGCCGTTTTGGCACACCTTTGGAGATTCTCTCGGATAGGGGACCGGGATTTCGAGCTGATTTAGTCGGGCAATTGATGAGCAAGTTAAAAATCAAGCGCAGGCACTCTACACCATACTACCCTTAGTGCAATGGTCTTGTGGAAAAGGTAAATGGTCTTATATGTAAAATCATCACTAAGCAAGTACATTTACATCCTAAGGCATGGGACAAACACCTAGATGCAGCACTTTGGGACTACAGAACATCCTTGGGGTATACACCTTTTCACTTGGTTTACGGGCAAGAGGCACTATTTCCTATAGAAGTGGAGCTAGCGAGCCTCCGAGTTCTAAAAGCACATCAAGAGGATAGTCAAGAGAAGCAGGTGGAAGGAAGAATCATCGATTTGGAGAGGTTAGGGCTAGATCGAGAGTCAGCAGTGAAGTACTATGCAGCCCAGGCAGAGAAGAAACGAAAGAAGCTCAATCGCAACCTTGTCAAGAAAAGTATCAAGGAAGGTTCTTTAGTGCTCAGATACGACAATCGCTTTGATCGCAGGAAGGATGGTAAGTTCTTGCTTAAGTGGGAAGGCCCTTTTGTAGTGATACAGAGGTTCTCAAATGGTAGTTACCAACTAGGTGACCTAGATGGTAAGGTACATCAGACCCCGATAAATGGTTGGCGATTGAAGGCCTACCAATGTCGTCTTTCACAGCCATATGCTGGTGAAATCAATGCTAAGGATGGTTCAGAGGAGAGCTCATCATATTCGAGCTCCAACTAAGGTAACAATCATGTACATAGTCGTTTCAAAAAAAGGAAAAAAAGAGAAGAAAAAACGAAAAAAAAAAGAGAATGCTACCACTGAAAGCGGATATTGACAATGGATGGGGTATGGCTTTCAAGGGTCTAGGAGACCAGTTGTTAGTCATGGATGGATACAATTATTCATCAGAAAGGACTAAACAGGGTGCATTAGCTAAGAAAGCAGTAACATGGCAAATTCAATTGGTACCAGGTGGGTAAGTATTCAAGAGAACCCTATTGTAGCACAACCTACAGCTAGAGGCATCAAATACCTCTAGCTTAAGGGGGAGGGCTATATGATGCATGGTTTTTAGGACCCCTTCTGAAGATGCAATAAAGGCACAGTCAGTTGTTGGGGAGATGAGGATACTCTAGTCCAAGGGATCTCGAAAGAGAAGAAAAATCTACTTCACAAGCACCAAAGAGTAAAAAGTGCCATGGACAGAAGATACGTGGGAACGAGCTCTTATGCATGCCTACAACCTATATCTTACAGAATAGCCCATTCTAGGTGTGAATTTCTAGTGAAATTTACACGAGGATGTTCGTGTGGACTCACAGCACAGCATACTCCGTTTTCACTTTTTTACCGACAGTAAATATTTTTTACCACAGCAAATATTTTTTACCTATAGTAAATATTTTTCACGTACATGGTAAATACAAATCACCTTTTACCCACAGTAACTTTTTTTACCCATGGTAAATATTTTTTACTGCACCATAAGTATTTGGTAGGTAACAGTTCACTGTTACTAGAAGCAGTGATTGGGCATCAACAATGCAGTTACAGGAGGAGAAAAGGGGAAAATCTTATGGTAAAGGTGAGTCAACAGAGATAAAGACTTTTGCGTTGAAAAGAGACATGCTGATTTTTTCAAAGAACACATGTCAAAAGAAGCCATGGTTGAGGATTTTTTGAGAATTTGATATTCAGGAGGACCCAGCTGCCACCTCCCCCCCGCAGGTCCCCCCCTGACATGTGCAGAACCTCCAGTTTCAACAACCACCTTACCTGCTCTTAAATGCTGGTCAAGGCCTTATCCCCATGTGTCACAATCAGAAAAATCAGCATTTACCCTCCCCTCTCACATCATTCTAGAGAATATCTTGATGGTGACATATCAGGTGACCTCAATCTGTTGACCACCCTAAGCAAAAAGTAACCCCAATCAGCGGATTTAAGCATGTTTATCCCTAATCCTAAACCCTCTCAGAAACCTATATAAGGAGGCCTTCTCTCACTCAAAACCAACACTTCACCCACTTCACCAAGCAACGAAGCTATGACGACATTGCTCACAACGAGGAGCTATGGATGGAGCTCTACTCTCTCTCCCTCTCTCTCTCTCCCTCTAGTATGCTACATTACTAGCCCTAAAACCTAAATAAGGAGTCTTCTCTCATCCTCCATGGCCACCATCCTCGCCATCATTCTCTAAGGTATTGATGTGTTGCTAGTAGGATCATACCTACTTGCTGGGTTGATTGTTTTTTACAAGGGATTATGCCATCCTTGGCTTGCTTCTCTATATCCTTGTTATGTATGATCAGATGCTGTTGTATTGTTAAGCTGATGTCTTGTGTATATATATGCTACATAAGGTCCCTAAGCTTCGTTTCTATGTGTTTTGCCATATGTTTTGATGCCATCATAATGCCAGAAGTCTCACTTGCCTATGTGCACTATGTGTGAGGTCCCTAAACCTCTTAATTTAGGGTGGTTCCCCCTTTGGTTTGTTTTTTGCTTGTTTGCATGAGGCGTGGTTTGTGGAGTGTACACGAGTACAAAGGCCACCCGATTGCACTGCTCTTTTTCCCGCTATCATTTTGGTGCCCCCACGGAGCAGGGCTACACAGACCTTCAGTCCACACGCAATGAAGATGTGCAATCTACAACATGGACGAATGGCGTGAGGAGTTTTCAAATTGGAGAACAGAAGAGGAGGAGGCTTTAGAGGCCTTAAAAGATTTCATCGAGGTCTTGTTACGAGGTTGCAGTACCATTGAAATTCAAGAAGTAAGTTCTTCTACATGCCTTGTTCGTGATCGTCGCCAACGAAGGAGAGTAAGAAGAAGAGCTTGATATACCTCTCCTCTCAACCTATGAGTGCTCCAGAAACCTCCCACGCACATGAGCTTGAAATATTCTACATCAACATACACGAAGGTACTGTGACACACATTAAGGGAAGAGAAAGCATCACTAGACCTCTCTTTCCTGAGGAGCCGACTAAGAGGAGGAAGATCACCTCTACACCTAAGTGGCCCAAGGCCGCAGCGCGTGCTCAAGCGTAAGGTAACATTTGGATTAATCTCATTAATAAGGGATTACATGACCACTACAGGCAAGAAAAAGGCTAGTGAGCAACCAACTTCAACCTCCAACTTGCAACCACGACTCTCACCCCTAAATCCTCCTGAAGCAAAGAGGCGAAGGCTTGCCTACAAGATTGCCGCCCGTCTGCGAGTGCTCCCAGTGCACTTTTTGAATCAAGACACCACCAATCCCAAGCCAACCTCCTGTCCGCGTGAAGATCACTTTGGATATTGTCCAAAGTGCTTTGGAGACCGGGTGAAAAGCCTCCCTGCCCTACCTTTGCTGCTAATTTTCAAGAAGTTATCTCAATCTAAGGAAAATATCTTAGTTGACGATGTGCTGCACATTAATGGTGTCACTTTCATTCGTCATGCTGATTATGGTAATAGCATCCAATTGTTGCTTGCTAAAAGGCTCAGCATTGTACAAAGTGTTGCCATCACGCCTTACGTCTTCACAGATGCATCAGGAAGAGTCGAAGTGATCCGAGGTGCTGACCTTCTGTAACTGATCAGGCTCATTGGTCCCAAGGTGGTGAAACTAAGCTAGGCTCTTGTGTGTAAGTATGGATGCCAATAATGAGAATGATGATCCCCGCATGTTTCGTTTCCATTTTGTGCGTCATATCCGTGTGAATATTTGTATTGATAGAAAAATCTTTTATCAGCAAAGAATAGCCCTGTTGTTTGGAGCCGAGAGACTTGGGGAAATCTTGCGCTCTCCTCATCCTGTCATTCTACCCTTACTAGACTATTACCATTCCTTTGATGTGTCGATCTTCATCCTATTTTGAGCTAAGTTGTGCTAAAGCTCCAAATTGTAATTACCATACTCTATTTTAAAATAAATTGGAGCTGTTTGTGTAATTGTTTACTCTCTCACTTATGGCCTTCCCTAATTTTTATGGTAAGCCTGGGGAGGTTGCTCCAGACTTTTTGGATAATTTGGAAATGGCCTTTTTGGTATCGGGAAGGGATGACGAAGCTACTAAGTTAAGGGTCTTTCCTTTGTTCTTGAGGGAAGGTGCAAAATTATGGTATCAAACTTTGGCACCTGAAGAAAGAAGAGACTGGGATTCCTTAAAGATGGCCTTCATCGAAGAATTTCATCGCCATGAGCCTCCAGAGGAGATATGGAGACAGCTCTTAGAGCTACGCCAAACATCACCCAATGACTATAGAAGATATGAAGGAAAGTTTTCCAACCTGTGGGAGAAATGGTGTGCATCACTAGGTGAAGGAGAAAGGGCGCCAGAATGCCTAAAGAAGGACTGTTTCCTGGCAGGGCTTTACCCCATCCTTCGAGAAAAGGTAAAAGGTAAATTCCCAGATACCGTTGATAAAGCTATAACTTATGCAAGGGAGAAGGATAGGAAGTTAAAATTCCAAGCTCAACTACAAGGGGGAATGGAGCCTCCACCGCTAGCTCAACCTACGGCAGGGGTAGTAGCAGGGATAGGAGCAACAGACCAAGAGTCCTCTCAACAAGAATTACTTCAACAAATCACCAATCAACTAGAGAGCCTGTCCATCAATCTGGTTCAAGGTGTAAGGGCTCCCCAGCCAGGAAATGAACGAAATAGACAAGAAGGAAAAAGGCAAGCACGTGAGTACATTTGCTACAACTGTGGAGAGGTAGGTCACGGCATGTATTATTGCCCCCATCCACGACGCTATCAAGGAAATGGTAATCAAAGACGGCCTCCTCGCCAGCAAGTCACTCCTCCTTGAGCTAGGCCACTAAATGGACAAAATGCACACGTGGCTCCACCAACCCAAATATTGAGACCCCCTCCTCCGCCACCACAAGCACCAGCAGAGATCCCTCCACTACAATCGGGAGGGGAGGACAAGGCTGTCTCTGTCATAAGTCTTGACAATGGTAAGGATAAAGGGAAAGAAAAAATGGAGGAAGCTATTGCCATGCCAATAAAGAGAGTTAGGAGACAAAGAACTGATGAAATGGAAGCTTTAGAGCCGGATAAAGGGAATGAGGGTTCCTCCCAAGTGATAGGAGACAAGAAAAGGAAGAGTAGGTCAAGGAGGCACATAGGAGTAGAAGACTTTCCACTTGGGGTAGGATCCATACCTTACGACTTGGTAGCAGATGTGAGTAAGCAAGGACCAAAGATTTCATGACAGCAACTCCTCCACCTTTCCCCAAAGATGCGTAGAACCTGGTCTAAGATGGTCTGCACCAGGAGGGCTAAGGCAAAGTCAGTTGGGTCTATTAGTGCAAGAGGCATGAAGGATATCGTGCCAGTCATTGATGCAGAGATTAAGAGTCAGCGAGTCTCCAATGTGTACGTAGATGGTGGAGCCGAGATTTGTGTTATGACAGAGAAATTAATGCACAGGTTGGGTTTGGAAGTAAACGAGCAAACTTCCTTACAAGCTAAGATGGAAAATAATGTAAGGGTGGCTTGTGTGGGAAAGGTTAATGGAGTGAAGGTTTCAGCTTTTGGTGTGGCAATCTCAATTGATGCTTATGTGATCCCAACTAAGGGGGAGGGCTATCCGCTAATCCTTGGAAGACCTTGGCTTATGGCTATGAAAGCTAGGCAAGATTGGGAGACAGGTTCCCTTGAGTTGCGACCAAATCATAAGGTAGGTGGCAAGCAACAAAAAATTGTGTATGACATGAAGCAGGGTAGACAACAAGACCTAGAGATGGAGACTTCTATGGATGAATGGAGCACAAGCAGCTACTCTTCATCTGAGGATGAGTCATTTGAGGAGGATGCTAGCTCTTTGGAAGTCATGGGTATAATACTACGAAACCCAGAAGGAGAAGGTGGTCAAGACTCTCTAAACAAGGAATAAGCCACAGGCTTAGAGGAGATGCTAGCTAAGGACCTACTAGAAGAAGAGAGAGAACCCTATTTGCAGGTACTAAAGAAGCATGCTGGCCTCTTTATAACTGATTACGACCACATTAAAGGAGTGACGGTAACCCAACACCATATCCAATTAAAGGAAGGTGCCAAACCAGTGGTGCAAAGGCTAAGGAGATTAGGGCTAGTGCAACAAGATGCACTCTTAAAAGAAGTAAAAAGATTACTCAAGGCAGGATTTATCTACCCAGTGGAAGATTCTGAGTGGGTGTCTCCAGTTGTGGTAGCACCAAAGAAAAATGGGAAGTGGAAGGTATGTGTGGATTACAAGCCTCTAAACGCAGCCACAAAAAGGGACCATTTTCCTTTGCCTTTTCAAGATGAAATACTAAATGAAGTGGATGGTCATGAAAGGTACACAGTGTGTGATGGGTACTCAGGCTACTTCCAAATCAGAATTGTAGATGAAGACCAAAGAAAGACTACCTTCATAACACCTTGGGGGTGTTTTGCTTATAGAGTTATGCCTTTTGGTTTAACTAATGCCCCAGCTACTTTCCAGAGGTTTATGAACTTGGTGTTTCAACCTTACTTTGGTAAGTCCATACGAGTCTTCATTGATGATTTTTGCATTTACAGCTCTAAAGAAGTACATCTGTCCAAGGTTGATGAAGGTTTCACCCGTCTGGCCCAATTGGGTGGGCAATTGAATAAAGACAAGTGCCACATAGGTGAGAGCAAGGTCACTCTACTAGGCCATGTTGTGTCTCAAGATGGTATTGAGGCTGACCCTAAAAAGGTAAAGACATTGTTAGCTTTACCTACTCCTTCAAACGTGAAGCAACTAGTCTCCTTCATTCAAAAGGTTCGCTACATGGGACGATTCATACATGTCCTTTCTCAGGCAATCTATCCTTTGCAGCAGCTCACTAAACACACTACATTGACATGGAGTGAGGAGGGTGAAAGGTGCTTTCAAGAAGTTAAAACCATTTTGAGCTCATTGCCTGTCGTCCTACAACCCACATGGGGTGAATTATTCTATGTAAATCCTAGTGTGGGTCCAGAAGCTCTAGGAGCTGTCTTGATGCAAAAAGACCCAAAGACATCTCTCATGAGACCAGTCTACTTCTCTAGTAGAGTGATGACAGCTGCTGAAAAGGGTTTCAGCGCAACTGAGCAATTGGTGCTAGCTCTTAAGTTTGCAGTGGAGAAGTTTCGGGCTTACTTACTTCCGAGACAATTTGTGGTGATCACAACTGAGGAGGTTTTTCCATATGCCCTACAACACATGGAATTGTCTCAAAGAATAGCAAAGTGGGTGGTGCAGCTTCAAGAGTTTGACTACACACTACAAGTAGAGGATTCCACCCGTGCTTGTTTGGAAGATGTCCTCACACAAAGGTGTTATGAGAAGGCCAAGAAAGAGGCACCTAGTAAGTTACCGCCTATCCCGGAGCCTGAAGTTCTACTGGGAGCACACAGTCTGTATTTTGATGGGGCTTACAAGAGGACCAAAGACAAGGCATCAGCAGGCATAGTAATATTAGGTCCAGAGAAGGAGAAGATCTTTGCAAAAGGGTTTCATCTAAAAGAGGTTCATTCTAACAATGAGGCAGAGTACCATGCCCTTGTTTTAGGGTTGCAATGTTGTCTTTCTCAGGGCATCACAAAGCTAAATGTTTTTGGTGACTCCATGTTGATTGTTAAGCAAATGGTTGGTGTATGGGCCTGTAAAAATGACAAATTGTCTGTTAAGATGAGGGAAGCAAAGGCCTTGTTGAAGGGTTTTAAAGAAGTTCGAGTGCACTTTGTACCTAGAGATCAAAATCGAAGAAGCAGATGCCTTAGCAGGTGAAGAACTACAAACTCTCATAGTAGGTGCTATCCTTGTGAAAAGTCCTTTATACCAGGGAAAGGAGGAGCTGCATGATTTACTTTACTTTCTTGAGCATTGTGAAGCACCCTCTGGTATGAGTAAAAGTGAACGTAGGTGGTTGGCAAAAAAGGCTACCAGCTATAGCTTAGTGAATGAGGACTTGTATTGTAGAGGGAAAGATGTTGTCTTAAGGAGAGTTCCTGCATCCCAAGAGATAAAGGATATTTTGTTTAGTTGTCATGAAGGTGTGTGTGGTGGCCACTTTGCACAAGAGATTACTAGCAGAAAGATTTTACAAGCACGGTTCACGTGGCCAAGCCTCCATCGAGATGTACAACATTGGTGCCGCACATGTGAGGTTTGCCAAAAAGCTGGACCAAGGCGTCTTACCCATGAAAATCAGCATCCAATCAAAACCTATGGGCCATTTGAAAAATGGGGATAGATGCAATAGGGCCACTACCTTGCACTCAATCAGGGAAGGAATACATCATTATGGGGGTGGAGTACATGACCAGATGGGCAGAAGCTCGTCCCACAAAGCGCATCACAGCCAAGGACGTGAGTGATTTCATTTTTGAATGCCTTTGTTGCCGTTTTGGCACACCTTTGGAGATTCTCTCGGATAGGGGACCGGGATTTCGAGCTGATTTAGTCGGGCAATTGATGAGCAAGTTAAAAATCAAGCGCAGGCACTCTACACCATACTACCCTTAGTGCAATGGTCTTGTGGAAAAGGTAAATGGTCTTATATGTAAAATCATCACTAAGCAAGTGCATTTACATCCTAAGGCATGGGACAAACACCTAGATGCAGCACTTTGGGCCTACAGAACATCCTTGGGGTATACACCTTTTCACTTGGTTTACGGGCAAGAGGCACTATTTCCTATAGAAGTGGAGCTAGCGAGCCTCCGAGTTCTAAAAGCACATCAAGAGGATAGTCAAGAGAAGCAGGTGGAAGGAAGAATCATCGATTTGGAGAGGTTAGGGCTAGATCGAGAGTCAGCAGTGAAGTACTATGCAGCCCAGGCAGAGAAGAAACGAAAGAAGCTCAATCGCAACCTTGTCAAGAAAAGTATCAAGGAAGGTTCTTTAGTGCTCAGATACGACAATCGCTTTGATCGCAGGAAGGATGGTAAGTTCTTGCTTAAGTGGGAAGGCCCTTTTGTAGTGATACAGAGGTTCTCAAATGGTAGTTACCAACTAGGTGACCTAGATGGTAAGGTACATCAGACCCCGGTAAATGGTTGGCGATTGAAGGCCTACCAATGTCGTCTTTCACAGCCATATGCTGGTGAAATCAATGCTAAGGATGGTTCAGAGGAGAGCTCATCATATTCGAGCTCCAACTAACGTAACAATCATGTACATAGTCGTTTCAAAAAAAGGAAAAAAAGAGAAGAAAAAATGAAAAAAAAAAGAGAATGCTACCACTGAAAGCGGATATTGACAATGGATGGGGTATGGCTTTCAAGGGTCTAGGAGACCACTTGTTAGTCATGGATGGATACAATTATTCATCAGAAAGGACTAAACAGGGTGCATCAGCTAAGAAAGCAGTAACATGGAAAATTCAATTGGTACCAGGTGGGTAAGTATTCAAGAGAACCCTATTGTAGCACAACCTACAGCTAGAGGCATCAAATACCTCTAGCTTAAGGGGGAGGGCTATATGATGCATGGTTTTTAGGACCCCTTCTGAAGATGCAATAAAGGCACAGTCAGTTGTTGGGGAGATGAGGATACTCTAGTCCAAGGGATCTCGAAAGAGAAGAAAAATCTACTTCACAAGCACCAAAGAGTAAAAAGTGCCATGGACAGAAGATACGTGGGAACGAGCTCTTATGCATGCCTACAACCTATATCTTACAGAATAGCCCATTCTAGGTGTGAATTTCTAGTGAAATTTACACGAGGATGTTCGTGTGGACTCACAGCACAACATACTCCGTTTTCACTTTTTTACCGACAGTAAATATTTTTTACCACAGCAAATATTTTTTACCTATAGTAAATATTTTTCACTTACATGGTAAATACAAATCACCTTTTACCCACAGTAACTTTTTTTACCCATGGTAAATATTTTTTACTGCACCATAAGTATTTGGTAGGTAACAGTTCACTGTTACTAGAAGCAGTGATTGGGCATCAACAATGCAGTTACAGGAGGAGAAAAGGGGAAAATCTTATGGTAAAGGTGAGTCAACAGAGATAAAGACTTTTGCGTTGAAAAGAGACATGCTGATTTTTTCAAAGAACACATGTCAAAAGAAGCCATGGTTGAGGATTTTTTGAGAATTTGATATTCAGGAGGACCCAGCTGCCACCTCCCCCCCGCAGGTCCCCCCCTGACATGTGCAGAACCTCCAGTTTCAACAACCACCTTACCTGCTCTTAAATGCTGGTCAAGGCCTTATCCCCATGTGTCACAATCAGAAAAATCAGCATTTACCCTCCCCTCTCACATCATTCTAGAGAATATCTTGATGGTGACATATCAGGTGACCTCAATCTGTTGACCACCCTAAGCAAAAAGTAACCCCAATCAGCGGATTTAAGCATGTTTATCCCTAATCCTAAACCCTCTCAGAAACCTATATAAGGAGGCCTTCTCTCACTCAAAACCAACACTTCACCCACTTCACCAAGCAACGAAGCTATGACGACATTGCTCACAACGAGGAGCTATGGATGGAGCTCTACTCTCTCTCCCTCTCTCTCTCTCCCTCTAGTATGCTACATTACTAGCCCTAAAACCTAAATAAGGAGTCTTCTCTCATCCTCCATGGCCACCATCCTCGCCATCATTCTCTAAGGTATTGATGTGTTGCTAGTAGGATCATACCTACTTGCTGGGTTGATTGTTTTTTACAAGGGATTATGCCATCCTTGGCTTGCTTCTCTATATCCTTGTTATGTATGATCAGATGCTGTTGTATTGTTAAGCTGATGTCTTGTGTATATATATGCTACATAAGGTCCCTAAGCTTCGTTTCTATGTGTTTTGCCATATGTTTTGATGCCATCATAATGCCAGAAGTCTCACTTGCCTATGTGCACTATGTGTGAGGTCCCTAAACCTCTTAATTTAGGGTGGTTCCCCCTTTGGTTTGTTTTTTGCTTGTTTGCATGAGGCGTGGTTTGTGGAGTGTACACGAGTACAAAGGCCACCCGATTGCACTGCTCTTTTTCCCGCTATCATTTTGGTGCCCCCACGGAGCAGGGCTACACAGACCTTCAGTCCACACGCAATGAAGATGTGCAATCTACAACATGGACGAATGGCGTGAGGAGTTTTCAAATTGGAGAACAGAAGAGGAGGAGGCTTTAGAGGCCTTAAAAGATTTCATCGAGGTCTTGTTACGAGGTTGCAGTACCATTGAAATTCAAGAAGTAAGTTCTTATACATGCCTTGTTCGTGATCGTCGCCAACGAAGGAGAGTAAGAAGAAGAGCTTGATATACCTCTCCTCTCAACCTATGAGTGCTCCAGAAACCTCCCACGCACATGAGCTTGAAATATTCTACATCAACATACACGAAGGTACTGTGACACACATTAAGGGAAGAGAAAGCATCACTAGACCTCTCTTTCCTGAGGAGCCGACTAAGAGGAGGAAGATCACCTCTACACCTAAGTGGCCCAAGGCCGCAGCGCGTGCTCAAGCGTAAGGTAACATTTGGCTTAATCTCATTAATAAGGGATTACATGACCACTACAGGCAAGAAAAAGGCTAGTGAGCAACCAACTTCAACCTCCAACTTGCAACCATGACTCTCACCCCTAAATCCTCCTGAAGCAAAGAGGCGAAGGCTTGCCTACAAGATTGCCGCCCGTCTGCGAGTGCTCCCAGTGCACTTTGTGAATCCAGACACAACCAATCCCAAGCCAACCTCCTGTCCGCGTGAAGATCACTTTGGATATTGTCCAAAGTGCTTTGGAGACCGGGTGAAAAGCCTCCCTGCCCTACCTTTGCTGCTAATTTTCAAGAAGTTATCTCAATCTAAGGAAACTATCTTAGTTGATGATGTGCTGCACATTAATGGTGTCACTTTCATTCGTCATGCTGATTATGGTAATAGCATCCAATTGTTGCTTGCTAAAAGGCTCAGCATTGTACAAAGTGTTGCCATCATGCCTTACGTCTTCACAGATGCATCAGGAAGAGTCGAAGTGATCCGAGGTGCTGACCTTCTGTGGCTGATCAGGCTCATTGGTCCCAAGGTGGTGCAACTAAGCTAGGCTCTTGTGTGTAAGTATGGATGCCAATAATGAGAATGATGATTGTAATGGAATTTGCCTATTCAATTTGAGAATAGCGGAATTTAATGAGAGTACTTTCAAGAAATGATTTTGTGAGCATAGCGGGTATACATAGTTGAAGATAGCAACATAATCATAGCAATTAGTTAAGTTGGCATAGACAATACTTTTGCAAGAGAGAGAGTTTAGAGAACATGACAACAATTGAGGACCGGATTTATGTGGAGCCGGTCCCCCCTCCAATAGGCATTTGTATTATGATTTCTCCCATAAAGAGAGACTTGTTACAATACACTCTTTGTGTTCCTTGTGACCTAGGTGATGCCATGAAGATGGAAGGCTTCATGCACCACAAACATAACATAAACTTGAAGAAAGCTTTAACTATCCCAAGCCTCAGTCCCAAGACCTCAAACACCTTCGAAGGTGGAGAGAGCTAGCAGGGAATGAGGGTAGGGAAGAGGAAGAAGAAACATTTCGTAGGAGAAAGAATTAGTTCCTCACTTATCATACTCTTGTTGCTAGCATACATAATAGCATAGTAATGAAGAAGAAGGAGATGTCAAGCTTAAGCATTGAAGCATGGCTCTTGGTTGGATTTGCACTCCATAGCCAAGAGTGTTGGTGTAGGCTCTCAACCTCTACTTGCTTGGAGAGGGAGCTCTTGCACTTTGCATATCACACAATGAGAGTGCTTGTGAGTGTGTGTGGGTGAGTATACCCCCTAGGCACCCCCTAGCTTGCTTGGGTCGACCCCCCCTTGTAGCTCATGCCTGAAGCTCATTGGACCCCTCCAGGCCTAGCCAATCACAAGTAGGAGCCATTACAAGCAACATGGGTAGCCTTGGGACAAGTGTCCCCCTTTCCCCTTTGAGAGAGAGGACTTGATAAATGCTAAAACAATTAGATAATTCATGTAATTTATCATTGGACCCCTTTGAAGCCTAGCCAATAGGCTTCAAGCAACACATGAAGGTAACATGGGTAGGGGCCTGACATGTGTCCTTGCTGCCTCTTCAAGATGGGCTTCCCTTGTGTGTGTGAGTGGGTGTTCTCTCTCTAGGCCCTAGGAAAAGGGCTCGCCCCCCCTCTTGTAGGAATGATTTTGACTTTTAGGTGATTAAGCACCTTACTCACCAAGCATGACAAAGCACTTGAACTAGGGGGGTTCCCACAAGCATCTCAGGCAAGCTTCTCAAGGCACCTCAAGTACTTTAATCATGCAGCAAGTCAAGCACCTCAAGCATGGAGCCAGTCAAGCACCTCAAGCATCTTAATCAAGCACCTCAAGCATGAAAAACACCTCAAGCATGACAAGCACCTCAAGCAGGACAAGCACCTCGAGCTTGGGACGGGTTCCCACCTCAAGCTCAGCCCTAGCTTACTTAAGGTCAAAAGGACTTTTACACACATTTATTGGAGGTCTTCAATGAAGCTAACCCTAAGGTCTTATGCTCCATTGGTTAGCCTTGCTCTTTGATAGACCATCTCCCTTTTGGGCCCCTTTACATTGGCCCCGTGTTGAGATAGATCTAAAAGCACATACCTATATCTTAACACTTGTTCCCGTTTATTCTCCCACATTAAGTGATCAATTTAATATGAGAAAATCATTTGGGTTGGTTAGATATTAGATTTTATGACATTACCTCTCTCTTGAAATCATAGTCGTCCTCGACTATGAGGTAGAAGAGATAAAGTCTTAGTCATTAGTCAATCGTACTTAGCGGGTAAAGGATCCCTTTTTACCCTACGACATCTTTCCAAGATGGATGACTAATCCATTTGCTGCTTGGGAGACATAGCTGCCGCAAGCATGTCTGCTCTTTAGTCCATTTCATTCTCCCAAAGTAGAGTGACAAATTCTACTTGGTGTTTGAGAGACGTCGTCATCACAAACATGATTCTAAGCATGCATACTAGTTAAATTTGTGCACAATTAAAAAGAGGACTAGTCATATAAGACAAAAACATGAGTTATTTAAAAGAAATTTGTACATTTGCTTACTCTAATGTAGCATTGTAAGCATTGACAAGGTTCATACTATCCTTAAGTTGTACTCCTTGCATCCATTTAGCATCTTCAAAAGGATAATTTTTGAACTTATTAAGATAACGTCGGATAATCTTACCATGTCGTAGTACCTTGTCTTCATGCCGAAGGATAGCTTCGGGTTGTAGCACCTCTTCTTGGTCTTCAACTTCGGGAGGGTCTTCAATAATTGGTTCAATTGGTGGATCTCCTTTGTAGGGCTTAAGTAAGCTTACATGAAAGGCATTGTGTATAAGCCAATGGTTGGGCAACTTGAGTTGATAAGCCGTCTCATTGATAGGCTTCAAGATTTGGAAAGGACCATAGTATCTTTTTGCTAGTTTAGCATAATACTTTTGCCCGTAGGATTTTTGCCCGTCGTTTGCCTTAATCGAGCCTTAGGAAACTTGAATAAGACCCAATCATTTTCTTTGAACATTAAGGCTCTTCTGTGCTTATCAGCAGCAGCTTTTTGCCTTTGTTGAGAGATGGCTATAGCCTCCCTAATCTTTTGAAAAGATTCTTGTAGGTCACGGCTATACTCATCGGCGGCGAAGATCTTCCCATGTACTTTCAGTAGCAAGGGACTTTTAGGTCTTCCTTCTATGATCTCAAAAGGTGCTTTGCCCGTAGAAGTATGTACAGTATTATTGTAGGCATACTCTACTAGCGGTAAATACTTTTCCCATTGTGAGCGTTGATCTACTTCGGTAACATAAGTCTTGAGTAGATCAAGTATCGTAAGATTGGCTATCTCACTTTGGCCATCCGTTTGTGGGTGATAGGCCGAAGAGAAATTCAATCTTGTTCCTAGATTTTCAAAGAGACCTTTCCAGAAATTACTGGTCATTCTAGGATCTCTATCTGACACGATGGATGTGGGTAATCCATGGTGTTCGAAAATCTGAGATATGAAGAGAGTTGCCATTTGATGTGCCTTAATAGTCTTTTTGACAGGAATAAAATGTGCTTGCTTGCTAAACCTGTCGACTATTTTCCAAATTCCTGTATTCCTATGGATAGACTTGGGTAATCCAAAGATGAAATCCATGGATATACTCTCCCATGGTGAATTTGGAATAGGCACTGGCTGGAGTAATCCAGGTTGCTTCCCTCTATCATACTTGGTCTTTTGGCATACTACACATTTTGAAACATACTCTTGTATGTCCACTTTCATGGTAGGCCAATAGAAATACATCTCTACTCCTCGGAGAGTAGGTTGAATACCTCTATGCCCTGCATATGGAGGAGCATGGGATTCATACATAACCTTCTCACGAAGGGAATGGGTAACACATAGCCTATTGCCGTGGAGAAGATAACCATCCTGCAAGGTGAATGGTTCCTCTTTCTTCCCCAAAGCAAGGGCTGACATTATGTCTCTAAAGTCAGGGTCATTAGCATACTCATCTATCATAGAGGATAGATCATTGTGAGTAGCTATAGACACCGCATTATCTTTTGGTCGTCGTGAAAGTGCATCGGCAACTTGATTGTGCTTACCAGCTATGTGAGCAATATGGAAATTAAATTGCGAAAGAAAATTTGCCCACCTCATTTGTTTGTCGGAAACCTTGGTTTGCGTCATGAAATACTTGAGACTTTGGTGGTCGGTTCGTAGGATAAATGGAGTCCCCAATAGGTAGTGCTTCCATGTGTCTAGGGCATGTAGAACAGCTAAAAGCTCTTTCTCATAAATACCCAAGACTCGTTCATCACCATTGAGCCTTCGGCTCTCATATGCTATGGCATGCCCTTCTTGAAGCAAAACCGCTCCAAGGCAATCACCACAAGCATCACATTGGACCTCAAATGGGTTTGAGAGATCCGGAAGCACGAGGACTGGTTGGGAAGTAAGCTTCTCTTTGAGTTTTTCAAAAGCATTTTGCTCCTTAGCAGTCCATACAAACTTAACTTTCTTCTTGGTTAAGTCGTGTAGTGGTCCTGCTACTTGAGAGAATTTTGCTATGAAGCGTCTATAGTATGCACACATACCAATAAAGCTTCTTAGCTCATGTAGATTCCTTGGGTTAGGCCATGATTTTATTACCTCTAACTTTGATGGATCCATACGAATACCATCGTGAGAGATAATATGGCCTAGATATTGAATCTCTTGAAGGAAGAATTCACTTTTCTTTTGGTTGAGAGAAAGTTTGTTCTCCCTCAAGGCTTGAAAAATCACTTGGAGATGTTGCTTATGTTCCTCCAAAGACTTGGAGTAGATGATGATATCATCGAAGAACACTCCAGTGAATTTTCGATATGGTCTAAAAATTTTCTCCATCAAACGATTGAACGTAGCTGGTGCATTAGTCAAGCCAAAAGGCATGACTAGATATTCATAAAGACCAAATGTTGTGCGAAACGCGGTCTTTAAGATATCCTCATCCACTATCCTTATTTGATGATAGCCACTCTTAAGGTCAATCCTACTGAAGTACGTAGAGCCTTGTAGCTTATCAAACAGATATTCTACCCGAGGTACGGGAAATCTGTTTTTAATAGTGATATGGTTTAGTGCTCGATAGTCCACACACATACGGTATGTACCATCTTTCTTTTGCACTAAAAGGACTGGAGAACAAAAGGGAGAGGAACTAGGCCTCACCATCCCTTTGTCTACTAGCTCTTGTACTTGCCTCATGATCTCCTCTTGTTGAGCTTGTGAGACTCGATAAGGAGGTTTGTTAGGCGGTGAGCTTCCTGGAAGGAGCTCAATACGATGGTCATCATCCCCTCGTTTTGGAGGTAGGTCCATAGGGATATCATCGATGAACACATCTTGGAATTCTTTTAGAAAAGTAGACAAGTCTAACTCTTCTTGATTCCTATCATTTTCATTTGATGAAACATTATTACCTTTTAGAGACTCTTTGACATAAATCATGTACGCAGAAACTGAGCTCTTCATTGATTTATCAAAAGAAAGAGGATTTACAAGTGGAATAGTGCGACCACGCTCACTAGCATCTACATACATGTTCTTTCCCCCTGTAGGTGAAGTAAATTCTCCTTTCAGGGAACTTCATGTTGGCAGCCATGCGATCAAACCATGGTGCCCCTAGGATAACATCCTGATGCTGGAGGGGAGAGATGAAGAAGTCTTCTTTGTCGACATAGCTTTGGACATGAAGCCTCAACTTCCCAATCAAGGGAGTAAGGGAGGCTTGTTGTCCCTTGAAAGCTGCATCAACTGTTACTATATCTCCCATCTCAAAAGCTTGAATGCCCAACTTTGTGGCCAACACTATTGATATGAAGTTGAGAGTAGAGCCAGGGTCAAAGAAGATGAAGGCATCATGCTCTCGTACCTTTCCCCAAGCATAGGAGAGTGATGATCCTTTGCAATGAGCATCCTCTTTTGGCGCTTCGATGGTGGAAGCCCTAGGAGTCTCATTGCGAGTATTCTTCTTGGGGCAAGAACGATAGCCATGTCCTTGCTCCCCACACTTGAAACACTTATGGTCCTTGCGAAAAGCTTCAAGCTCTTCAGGAGAGAGTTTGTTTTTACCTTTGTAAACTCCCTTCTCCTTGGACCGATTGTTGTTGTTGTTGTTGGAAGTGCCTTGGGAATTATTTTGAGCATCGGATTTCCCCTTTGCATCATTTTTATCTTTGTTTTCCATGGGCTTGACATTACGTCTAGCCCCTTGATGGAAATTGATGCGTGAAGCAACCATGGTGTGGTGGATTACTTCGGTAATAGTACCGGGCCGTTGAGAGTTGATATATTCGGCCATCTCTTCACGTAATCCCGCACAGAATTGCTGTCTTTGCTCGGCAAAGTCTATCTTTTGAAAGACAGTAGCTTTGAGATGTAAATCCCAAAACTTATCTACATACTTGTTGATAGACTCATGAGAGAGGAGCTTCAAGCCGCGCCATTCGGTAAGAACTTTATCTTTAGTATCGCTTGGAAGAAATTGCTTCATGATGGAAACTCGTAGAGTTTTCCATGTCTTTGGGGCTTCTCCATTGCCACGAAGGCTAGCCCACCATTGACGAGCTGATTTTTGGAAGTGCATAGCTACATGGCGTAGCTTGGAGGACTCTGTGAAGCCCTCGTCCCCAAAGGCCGCATCAAATTGCTGGATGAAGGCCAACACTTTGTCGGTAGCACCAAAGGTGCCATCGTAGGTGAGAAAAGAGATACTCTTTCCTCCCTCCTTGAACTTCTTTAACTTTTGTGACCTTCGCCATGCAGGAAATGATTTGCGATGCCCTCCCCTCTTGTATTCTCTAGGAGAATAGCCATAACTTTCATCGGAAGAGAAGGAAGGTGAAGAAGAAGGAGAAGAGGGTGACCTCTTCCTAGCCCTTTTCTTCCTTTGTTTCCTCTCTTGCCTTTGAGAGTGATGAGGAGAAGGACTATGGGTTGCTCTTTTCCTCCTGGGAGGAGTAGGCGATCGTCTAGACCCCCTTCTTCGTGGTGCCACATCTTCAGAAGAACTTAGACTTTCATTGCTTTCTTTCTCTTTGGATTCCTCCTCTCGAATGGGAGAGAGTATTCTTTTGGGGGTCTCTTCAAGAGGCCTCCTAAGCTCTCTCTCCTGTTGGATAGGAAAGGAAATTCCATAGGCACGAAGTTGTTGAGTAACTTCGGCTTGCAAGGTAGGGTTGCCCATAGCTTGTTGCAACCTAGTCACAAGATAATTCACAAACATGGGAGCATCATCATTAGCACCTTCATGTGCAAAATCAAAGCTATCAATGTTCATTCTACTCTCTTGATTATTGTCAGCCATGTTAACAAAATTTTATGTATGTACTTAGTGTATGCTTTGGCAATTCAAAACCTTAGTTGCCACTCCTCTTAGCCTTTGAAAATTGGCTCTTAAGTATCTACACCCACGGCTCAAAGTGGTTAATTATAGAGAGTAGAGGAGTAGGTCTAACATAGCAGAGTTGCCAAGGGCTAGCTCCTTTGGGACTTCTTATGGCTAAATAATGGTAAAGCCGTAGGCAAGTCTAAAAAGACTCCATTATTAAGTCCAAAGCTCCCGAGGTGTGCACCATCCCCCACATAGTGGGCTTAACAAAACCGATATTAGATCCCAGTTCCACTTACTCTATTATAGTTAACAACATCAACCATTTATAGGCTACTTAAGGACCTCTCTTCTTAAGCAAGAAAAGAGAAACCAAATGCTCTGATACCAATGTAATGGAATTTTCCTATTCAATTTGAGAATAGCGGAATTTAATGAGAGTACTTTCAAGAAATGATTTTGTGAGCATAGCGGGTATACATAATTGAAGATAGCAACATAATCATAGCAATTAGTTAAGTTGGCATAGACAATACTTTTGCAAGAGAGAGAGTTTAGAGAACATGACAACAATTGAGGACCGGATTTATGTGGAGCCGGTCCCCCCTCCAATAGGCATTTGTATTATGATTTCTCCCATAAAGAGAGACTTGTTACAATACAGTCTTTGTGTTCATTGTGACCTAGGTGATGCCATGAAGATGGAAGGCTTCATGCACCACAAACATAACATAAACTTGAAGAAAGCTTTAACTATCCCAAGCCTCAGTCCCAAGACCTCAAACACCTTCGAAGGTTTAGAGAGCTAGCAGGGAATGAGGGTAGGGAAGAGGAAGAAGAAACATTTCGTAGGAGAAAGAATTAGTTCCTCACTTATCATACTCTTGTTGCTAGCATACATAATAGCATAGTAATGAAGAAGAAGGATATGGCAAGCTTAAGCATTAAAGCATGGCTCTTGGTTGGATTTGCACTCCATAGCCAAGAGTGTTGGTGTAGGCTCTCAACCTCTACTTGCTTGGAGAGGGAGCTCTTGCACTTTGCATATCACACAATGAGAGTGCTTGTGAGTGTGTGTGGGTGAGTATACCCCCTAGGCACCCCCCTAGCTTGCTTGGGTCGACCCCCCCTTGTAGCTCATTCCTGAAGCTCATTGGACCCCTCCAAGCCTAGCCAATCACAAGCAAGAGCCATTACAAGCAACATGGGTAGCCTTGGGACAAGTGTCCCCCTTTCCCCTTTGAGAGAGAGGACTTGATAAATGCTAAAACAATTAGATAATTCATGTAGTTTATCATTGGACCCCTTTGAAGCCTAGCCAATAGGCTTCAAGTAACACATGAAGGTAACATGTGTAGGGGCCTGACATGTGTTCTTGCTGCCTCTTCAAGTTGGGCTTCCCTTGTGTGTGTGAGTGGGTGTTCTCTCTCTAGCCCCTAGGAAAAGGGCTCGTCCCCCCTCTTGTAGGAATGCTTTTGACTTTTAGGTGATCAAGCACCTTACTCACCAAGCATGACAAAGCACTTGAACTAGGGGGTTTTCCCACAAGCATCTCAGGCAAGCTTCTCAAGGCACCTCAAGTACTTTAATCATGCAGCAAGTCAAGTACCTCAAGCATGGAGCCAGTCAAGCACCTCAAGCATCTTAATCAAGCACCTCAAGCATGAAAAACACCTCAAGCATGACAAGCACCTCGAGCTTGGGCCGGGTTCCCACCTCAAGCTCAGCCCTAGCTTAGCCCTAGCTTACTTAAGGTCAAAGGACTTTTACACACATTTATTGGAGGTCTTCAATGAAGCTAACCCTAAGGTCTTATGCTCCATTGGTTAGCCTTGCTCTTTGATAGACCATCTCCCTTTTGGGCCCCTTTATTATTGGCCCCGTGTTGAGATAGATCTATAAGCACATACCTATATCTTAACACTTGTTCCCGTTTATTCTCCCACATTAAGTGATCAATTTAATATGAGAAAATCATTTGGGTTAGTTAGATATTAGATTTTATGACAGAGTTGTACTCAAATAAATGCTCGCAATGAATAACCTAGAGCTTCTAAGGTTGAAGCTTCACAAGAGGTTGCTCATTGCAAAGGGTCCCCACTCTCTTATGCTTGGGGAAAAGTAAAAGAGCATGACGCTCTCATACTCTTCGACAGTGGTTCCACCAATAACTTCATTTCAATGGAACTAGCTAGGAGTTCTTCCACATGAAATGGGTGAGGCCATTAATGAAGATGGGCCTTTCAAAGACCAAGTAGCTTTGGTGACCACTCATTGGTAAACTTAGGCTTCATGTTCAAGGGTATGTGGACAAAGAGGATTTCTATATCTCTCCACTTTAACATGAAGATGTAATCCTAGGCCTACCATGTTTTGATAGTATGGGTGCTACTATGAAACATCTCGAAAGAAAAATCACCTTTAAATGTTGGGAAAAGGATGTTTGCATACCCGTTGTAAATACTCAAGCTTTTGACAAATAGATGAAAAGTTCTATTTTCGTGTACATGATTTTTGTCAAGGATCTTGTGAATGATAAGTCTATAAAATTATGTGACCAATCTATTGAGAGGAGTTAGAGATAACTCAATTCCTCAATCAATATCAAGATGTGTTCATCGATGAAATCCCTGGTCAACTACCACCCAAAAGAGAGGAAGATGACCATTCTATAGAGCTCTTTTTAGAGAGTTCACCGCCTAACAAGCCTCCTTATAGGGTATCACAAGCCCAACAAGAGGAGATTATGAGGCAAGAAAATGAATTGGTTGAGAAGGGAATGGTAAGACCTAGCGCATCTCCTTTTTGCTCACTCGTTCTTTTAGTGCATAAGAAAGACAAAACATATTGAATGTGTATCAATTATAGAGCACTAAATAGAATCACTATCAAAAATAGATTCCCTATGCCAAGGGTTGAATATCTATTTGACAAGCTTCAAGGGTCTATCTACTTTAGTAGAATTGACCTTAAAAGTGGCTATCGTCAAATAAGGATAGTTGATGAAGATATAGTAAAGACCGCATTTCGCACGACATTTGGTCTTTACGAATATCTTATCATGCCTTTTGGCTTGACAAACGCTCTAGCCACATTCAATCGAATGATGGGGAAGCTTCTCATACCACATAGCAAGTTTATTGGAGTGTTCTTTGAGGATATTATCATCTACTCCAACTCACTTGAGGAGCACAAACAACACCTCTAGGTAATTTTTCAAGTTTTGAGAGAGAATAAGCTTTACTTAAACCAAAAGAAAAGTGAGTTCTTTCTGCAAGAGACTCAATATTTAGGTCATATTATCTCTAAGGATGTAATCCGTATGAGTCTAACAAAGAGGTAATAAATGAATGGCCTAATCCAAAGAATCTACATGAATTAAGAAGCTTCATTGGTATGTGTATATACTATAGAGGCTTCATAGAAAAATTCTCACTAATTGCCAGACAATTACACGACTTAATAGAAAATAACATTATGTATGGGCCACAAAAGAACAAAAATCTTTTGATATGCTTAAATAAAAGCTTACCTCTCAACCTGTCCTTAAACTTCCAGATCTCTCAAAGCCATTTGAGGTCCAATGTGATGCTTGTGGTGATTGTCTTGGAGCTGTTTTTCTTCAAGAAGGACATGCCATAGCATATGAGAGCAGACAAGTCAACTCTGATGATAAAATTTTGGGCATATATAAAAAAGAGCTACTAGCTGTTCTTCATGCCCTAGACACATGGAAGCACTATTTATTGGGGAATCCATTCATCCTTCGCACGGATCATCAAGTCACAAGTATTTCATGACGCAAACCAAGTTTTCTGCCAAACAAATAAGGTGGGCAAATTTTCTTTCACAATTCAATTTTCATATTGCTCACATTGCTGGCAATAACAATTTAGTGGCCAGTGCACTATTACAACGGTCAAAAGTAAATGCGGTTAACAACTCACAATGATCTATCCTCTATGACAGATGAGTATGCTACTGATCCCGATTACAAAGATATAATTTCAGCCCTCTCCTTAGGGAAGAAATAATAACCATCACTGCCTCTCTTTGTGAGATAGTGATGTATGAATCACATGCTCCTCCTTATGCAAGGCATAGAGGGATTCCAACCTACTCTTTGAGGAGTAGGAACGTACTTCTATTGGCCTACCATAAAAGAAAACATTCAATATTATGTTTCAATATGTATGGTATGCACATACAAAATTTAAAAGAGGGAAACAGCCTAGATTACTCCAGCCTTTGCACATAAATATATGAAAGAAAGGAATGTTACCTCTCTATCACAACCAAATCCAATCTCTCTCTCTTTGATCATCACGGATGTCTTCCCCTTGCATGAGTCCATCTCTAATGCGGTGGGATAACCATGAAAGAATTGAGTGAGGTTCTATCTTGCTAGATTTTTGACCTCCTTGTCTTATTTGTGCATTGCAATCTACTTTAGGTACTCTTCAACAAAATTTTCCATACACTGTGGGTTGTGAATAACAAATGTCACACAAGTTCGTACGTTCCTCGTATGAGACCTTGAAAGCAATGCCCTTACCACATAATAACACATCTGATAGTGTAGTGGGCTCATTCACTCTCCATCTACGAGGAGCATCCTCATCAACACACTCAAGGTACTCGGCAATGTAATGGAATTAGCCTATTCAACTTGAGAATAGCGGAAATTAATGAGAATACTTTCGAGAAATAACTTTGTGAGCATAGCGGCTAGACATAATTGAAGATAGCAACATAATCATAGCAATTAGTTAACTTGGCATGAACAATACTTTTGCAAGAGAGAGAATTTAGATAACATGACAACAGTTGAGGACCGGATTTATGTGGAGCCGGTCCCCCCTCCAACAAGCATTTGTATTATGATTTCTCCCATTAAGAGAGACTTGTTACAATACATTCTTTGTGTTCCTTGTGACCTAGGTGATGCAATGAAGATGGAAAGCTTCATGCATCACAATCATAGCATGACATGAACTTGAAAAAAGCTTTAATTGTCCCAAGCCTCACTCCCAAGACCTCAAACACCTTCGAAGGTGGAGAGAGCTAGCAGGGAATGAGGGTAGGGAAGAGGAAGAAGAAACATTTCATAGGAGAAAGAACTAGTTCCTCACTTATCATACTCTTGTTGCTAGCATACATAATAGCATAGTAATGAAGAAGAAGGATATGACAAGCTCAAGCATTGAAGCATGGCTCTTGGTTGGATTTGCACTCCATAGCCAAGAGTGTTGGTGTAGGCTCTCCACCTCTACTTGCTTGGAGAGGGAGCTCTTGCACTTTGCATAGCACACAATGAGAGTGATTGTGAGTGTGTGTGAGTGAGTATACCCCTCAAGCAAGCCCCTAGCTAGCTTGGGTCGACCCCCCCTTGTAGCTCATGCTTGAAGCTCATTGGACCCTCCCAGGCCTAGCCAATCATGAGCAGGAGGCATTACAAGCAGTAGGGGTAGCCTTGAGACAAGTGTCCCCCTTTCCTTTTTGAGACAGAGGGCTAGATAAATGCTAAAACAATTAGATAATTCATGTAATTTATCATTGGACCCCTTTGAAGCTTAGCCAATAGGCTTCAAGCAACACATGAAGGTACCATGGGTAGGGGCCTGACATGTGTCCTTGCTGCCTCTTCAAGTTGGGGCTTCCCTTGTGTGTGTGAGTGGGTGTTCTCTCTCTAGCCCCTAGGAAAAGTGCTCGCCCCCCCTCTTGTAGGAATGCTTTTGACTTTAGGTGATCAAGCACCTTACTCACCAAGCATGACAAAGCACTTGAACTAGGGGGTGTTCCCACAAGCATCTCAGGCAAGCTTCTCAAGGCACCTCAAGTACCTTAATCATGCAGCAAGTCAAGCACCTCAAGCATGGAGCCAGTCAAGCACCTCAAGCATCTTAATCAAGCACCTCAAGCATGACAAACACCTCAAGCACAACAAACACCTCAAGCAGGACAAGCACCTCGAGCTTGGGCCGGGTTCCCACCTCAAGCTCAGCCCTAGCTTACCTAAGGTCAAAGGACTTTTACACACATTTATTGGAGGTCTTCAATGAATCTAACCCTAAGGTCTTATGCTCCATTGGTTAGACTTGCTCTTTGATAGACCATCTCCCTTTTGGGCCCCTTTACCATTGGCCCCGTGTTGAGATAGATCTATAAGCACATATCTATATCTTAACACTTGTTCCCGTTTATTCTCCCACATTAAGTGATCAATTTAATATGAGAAAATCATTTGGGTTGGTTAGATATTAGATTTTATGACATTACCTCTCTCTTGAAATCATAGTCATCCTTGACTATGAGGTATTAGAGATAAAGTCTTAGTCATTAGTCAATCGTACTTAGCAGGTAAAGGATCCCTTTTTACCCTACGACATTTTTCCAAGATGGATGACTAATCCATTTGGTGCTTGGGAGACATAGCTGCCGCAAGCATGTCTGCTCTTTAGTCGATTTCATTCTCCCAAAGTAGAGTGACAAATTCTACTTGGTGTTTGAGAGACGTCCTCATCACAAACATGATTCTAAGCATGCATACTAGTTAAATTTGTGCACAATTAAAAAGAGGACTAGTCATATAAGACAAAAACATGAGTCATTTAAAAGAAATTTGTACATTTGCTTACTCTAATGTAGCATTGTAAGCATTGACAAGGTTCATACTATCCTTAAGTTGTACTCCTTGCATCCATTTAGCATCTTCAAAAGGATAATTTTTGAACTTAATAACATACCGTCGGATTATCTTACCATGTCGTAGTACCTTGTCTTCATGCCGAAGGACAGCTTCGGGTTGTAGCACCTCTTCTTGGTCTTCGACTTCGGGAGGGTCTTCAATAATTGGTTCAATTGGTGGCTCTCCTTTGTAGGGCTTAAGTAAGCTTACATGAAAGGCATTGTGTATAAGCCAATGGTTGGGCAACTTGAGTTGATAAGCCGTCTCATTGATAGGCTTCAAGATTTGGAAAGGACCATAGTATCTTTTTGCTAGTTTAGCATAATACTTTTGATGGCCCGTAGGATTTTTGCCCGTCGTTTGCCTTAATCGAGCCTTAGGAAACTTGAGTAAGACCCAATCATTTTCTTTGAACATTAAGGCTCTTCTGTGCTTATCAACAGCAACTTTTTGCCTTTGTTGAGAGATGGCTGTAGCCTCCCTAATCTTTTAAAAATATTCTTGTAGGTCACGGCTATACTCATCGGCGGCGAAGATCTTCCCATGTACTTTCAATAGCAAGGGACTTTTAGGTCTTCCCTCTATGATCTCGAAAGGTGCTTTCCCCGTAGAAATATGTACAGTATTATTGTAGGCATACTCTACTAGCGGTAAATACTTTTCCCATTGTGAGCGTTGATCTACTTCGGTAACATAAGTTTTGAGTAGATCGAGTATCGTAAGATTGGCTATCTCACTTTGGCCATCCGTTTGTGGGTGATAGGCCGAAGAGAAATTCAATCTTGTTCCTAGATTTTCAAAGAGACCTTTCCAGAAGTTACTGGCAATTCTAGGATCTCTATCTGACACGATGGATGTGGGTAATCCATGGTGCTTGAAAATCTGAGATATGAAGAGAGTTGCCATTTGGTGTGCCTTAATAGTCTTTTTGAGAGGAATGAAATGTGCTTGCTTGCTAAACCTGTCGACTATTGTCCATATTCCTGTATTCCCATGGATAGACTTGGGAAATCCAAAGATGAAATCCATGGATATACTCTCCCATGGTGAATTTGGAATAGGCAATGGCTGGAGTAATCCAGGTTGCTTCCCTCTATCATACTTGGTCTTTTGGCATACTACACATTTTGAAACATACTCTTGTATGTCCACTTTCATGGTAGGCCAATAGAAATACATCTCTACTCCTCGAAGAGTAGGTTGAATACCACTATGCCCTGCATATGGAGGAGCATGGGATTCATACATAACCTTCTCACGAAGGGAATGAGTAACACATAGCCTATTGCCGTGGAGAAGATAACCATCCAGCAAGGTGAATGGTTCCTCTTTCTTCCCCAAAGCAAGGGCTGACATTATGTCTCTAAAGTCAGGGTCAGTAGCATACTCATCTATCATAGAGGATAGATCATTGTGGGTAGCTATAGACACCGCATTAACTTTTGGTCGTCGTGAAAGTGCATCGGCAACTTGATTGTGCTTACCAGCTATGTGAGCAATATGGAAATTAAATTGTGAAAGAAAATTTGCCCACCTCATTTGTTTGTCAGAAAGTGTGGTTTGCGTCATGAAATACTTGAGACTTTGGTGGTCGGTTCGTAGGATAAATGGAGTCCCCAATAGGTAGTGCTTCCATGTGTCTAGGGCATGTAGAACAGCTAAAAGCTCTTCTAGATAGTAATATGGTTTAGTGATCGATAGTCCACACACATACGGTATGTACCATCTTTCTTTTGCACTAAAAGGACTGGAGAACAAAAGGGAGAGGAACTAGGCCTCACCATCCCTTTGTCTACCAGCTCTTGTACTTGCCTCATGATCTCCTCTTATTGAGCTTGTGAGACTCGATAAGGAGGTTTGTTAGGTGGTGAGCTTCCAGGAAGGAGCTCAATACGATGTTCATCATCCCCTCGTTTTGGAGGTAAGTCCATAGGGATATCATCGATGAACACATCTTAGAATCCTTTTAGAAAATTAGACAAGTCTAACTCTTCTTGATTCCTATCATTTACATTTGATGAAACATTAGTATATTTTGGAGACTCTTTGACAAAAATCATGTACGCAGAAACTGAGCTCTTCATTGACTTATCAAAAGAAAGAGGATTTACAAGTGGAATAGTGCGACCACGCTCACTAGCATCTATATCCATGTTCTTTCCCCTGTAAGTGAAGTAAATTCTCCTTTCAGGGAACTTCATGTTGCCAGCCATGCGATCAAACTATGGTGCCCCTAGGATAACATCCTGATGTTGGAGAAGAGAGAGGAAGAAGTCTTCTTTGTCGACATAGCTTTGGAAATGAAGCCTCAACTTCCCAATCAAGGGAGTAACGGAGGCTTGTTGTCCCTTGAAAGCTGCATCAGCAACTACTATATCTCCCATCTCAAAAGCTTGAATGCCCAACTTGGTGGCCGACTCTATTGATATGAAGTTAAGATTAGAGCCACAGTCAAACAAGATGAAGGCATCATGCTCTCTTACCTCTCTCCAAGCATAGGAGAGTGATGATCCTTTGCAATGAGCATCCTCTTTTGGAGCTTCGATGGTGGAGCCCTAGGAGTCTCATTGCGAGTATTCTTCTTGGGGCAAGAACGATAGCCATGTCCTTGCTCTCCACACTTGAAACACTTATGGTCCTTGCAAAAAGCTTCAAGGTCTTTAGGAGAGAGTTTGTTTTTACCTTTGTAAACTCCCTTCTCCTTGGACCGATTGTTGTTGTTGTTGTTGTTGTTGGAAGTGCCTTGGGAATTATTTTGAGCATTGGATTTCCCCTTTGCATCATTTTATCTTTGTTTTCCATGGGCTTGACATTACGTCTAGCCCCTTGATGGAAATTGATGCATGAAGCAACCATGGTGTCGTGGATTACTTCGGTAATAGTACCGGGCCGTTGAGAGTTGATGTATTCGGCCATCTCTTCAGGTAATCCCGCACAGAATTGCTGTCTTTGCTCGGCAAAGCTTCAAGCCGCGCCATTCGGTAATAACTTTATCTTTAGTATCGCTTGGCAGAAATTGCTTCATGATGGAAACTCGTAGAGTTTTCCATGTCTTTGGGGCTTCTCCATTGCCACGAAGGCTAGGCCACCATTGACGAGCTGATTTTTGGAAGTGCATAGCTACATGACGTAGCTTGGAGGACTCTATGAAGCCCTCGTCCCCAAAGGCCGCGTCAAATTGCTGGATGAAGGCCAACACTTTGTCGGTAGCACCAAAGGTGCCATCGTAGGTGAGAAAAGAGATACTCTTTCCTCCCTCCTTGAACTTCTTTAGCTTTTGTGACCTTCGCCATGTAGGAAATGATTTGAGATGTCCTCCCCTCTTGTATTCTCTAGGAGAATAGCCATAACTTTCATTGGAAGAGGAGGAAGGTGAAGAAGAAGGAGAAGAGGGTGACCTCTTCCTAGCCCTTTTCTTCCTTTGTTTCCTCTCTTGCCTTTCAGAGTGATGAGGAGAAGGACTATGGGTTGCTCTTTTCCTCTTGGGAGGAGTAGGTGATCGTCTAGACCGCCTTCTTTGTGGAGCCACATCTTCAGAAGAACTTAGACTTTCATTGCTTTCTTTCTCTTTGGATTCCTCCTCTCGAATGGGAGAGAGTCTTCTTTTGGGGGTCTCTTCAAGAGGCCTCCTAAGCTCTCTCTCCTCTTGGAGAGGAAGGGAAATTCCATAGGCACGAAGTTGTTGAGTAACTTCGGCTTGCAAGGTAGGGTTGCCCATAGCTTGTTGCAACCTAGTCACAAGATAATTCACAAACATGGGAGCATCATCATTAGCACCTTCATGTGCAAAATCAAAGCTATCAATGTTCATTCTACTCTCTTGATTATTGTCAGCCATGTTAACAAAATTTTATGTATGTACTTAGTGTATGCTTTGGCAATTCAAAACCTTAGTTGCCACTCCTCTTAGCCTTTGAAAATTGGCTCTTAAGTATCTACACCCACGGCTCAAAGTGGTTAATTATAGAGAGTAGAGGAGTAGGTCTAACATAGCAGAGTTGCCAAGGGCTAGCTCCTTTGGGACTTCTTATGGCTAAATAATGGTAAAGCCGTAGGCAAGTCTAAAAAGACTCCATTATTAAGTCCAAAGCTCCCGAGGTGTGCACCATCTCCCACATAGTGGGCTTAACAAAACCGATATTAGATCCCAGTTCCACTTACCCTATTATAATTAACAACATCAACCATTTATAGGCTACTTAAGGACCTCTCTTCTTAAGCAAGAAAAGAGAAACCAAATGCTCTGATACCAATGTAATGGAATTAGCCTATTTAACTTGAGAATAGCGGAAATTAATGAGAATACTTTCGAGAAATAACTTTGTGAGCATAGCAGGTAGACATAATTGAAGAAAGCAACATAATCATAGCAATTAGTTAACTTGGCATGAACGATACTTTTGCAAGAGAGAGAATTTAGAGAACATGACAACAGTTGAGGACCGGATTTATGTGGAGCCGGTCCCCCCTCCAACAGGCATTTGTATTATGATTTCTCCCATTAAGAGAGACTTGTTACAATACATGCTTTGTGTTCCTTGTGACCTAGGTGATGCAATGAAGATGGAAAGCTTCATGCATCACAATCATAGCATGACATGAACTTGAAGAAAGCTTTTATTGTCCCAAGACTCACTCCCAAGACCTCAAACACCTTCGAAGGTGGAGAGAGCTAGCAGGGAATGAGGGTAGGGAAGAGGAAGAAGAAACATTTCATAGGAGAAAGAACTAGTTCCTCACTTATCATACTCTTGTTGCTAGCATACATAATAGCATAGTAATGAAGAAGAAGGATATGACAAGCTCAAGCATTGAAGCATGGCTTTTGGTTGGATTTGCACTCCATAGCCAAGAGTGTTGGTGTAGGCTCTCCACCTCTACTTGCTTGGAGAGGGAGCTCTTGCACTTTG
The DNA here is from genome assembly GCF_014529385.1 of Adiantum capillus-veneris. Lineage (NCBI taxonomy): Eukaryota > Viridiplantae > Streptophyta > Polypodiopsida > Polypodiales > Pteridaceae > Adiantum > Adiantum capillus-veneris. Next base: position 44,630,031 of record NC_140952.1, on the reverse strand, counting down.
CATAGCACACAATGAGAGTGATTGTGAGTGTGTGTGAGTGAGTATACCCCTCAAGCAAGCCCCTAGCTAGCTTGGGTGGACCCCCCCTTGTAGCTCATGCTTGAAGCTCATTGGACCCTCCCAGGCCTAGCCAATCATGAGCAGGAGGCATTACAAGCAGTAGGGGTAGCCTTGAGACAAGTGTCCCCCTTTCCTTTTTGAGACAGAGGGCTAGATAAATGCTAAAACAATTAGATAATTCATGTAATTTATCATTGGACCCCTTTGAAGCTTAGCCAATAGGCTTCAAGCAACACATGAAGGTAACATGGGTAGGGGCCTGACATGTGTCCTTGCTGCCTCTTCAAGTTGGGGCCTCCCTTGTGTGTGTGAGTGGGTGTTCTCTCTCTAGCCCCTAGGAAAAGTGCTCGCCCCCCCTCTTGTAGGAATGCTTTTGACTTTAGGTGATCAAGCACCTTACTCACCAAGCATGACAAAGCACTTGAACTAGGGGGTGTTCCCACAAGCATCTCAGGCAAGCTTCTCAAGGCACCTCAAGTACCTTAATCATGCAGCAAGTCAAGCACCTCAAGCATGGAGCCAGTCAAGCACCTCAAGCATCTTAATCAAGCACCTCAAGCATAACAAACACCTCAAGCACGACAAGCACCTCAAGCAGGACAAGTACCTCGAGCTTGGGCCGAGTTCCCACCTCAAGCTCAGCCCTAGCTTACCTAAGGTCAAAGGACTTTTACACACATTTATTGGAGGTCTTCAATGAATCTAACCCTAAGGTCTTATGATCCATTGGTTAGCCTTGCTCTTTGATAGACCATCTCCCTTTTGGGCCCCTTTACCATTGGCCCCGTGTTGAGATAGATCTATAAGCACATATCTATATCTTAACACTTGTTCCCGTTCATTCTCCCACATTAAGTGATCAATTTAATATGAGAAAATCATTTGGGTTGGTTAGATATTAGATTTTATGACAACAAGGTAGTACATGCACTCTCTTAGCATCCTTCCTTCCGACATTGAGCCCTATAGTCGGGCTCTTTGGCAAACAAGCCCCTTCAAGACTCTCATGAACCTCTCGACCCATAACATTCATCGAGTGCTAACAACACTTGAGAAATCTCTATCTCATCCACCAAATGGATTAGTATGTGGACTTTAATGTCAAAAAACGAAGTTGGTAGCTCCTTCTCCATAAGGAAAAGGAGCTCAATGCTTTCTCTTTTCTTTTGTGCTATTGACAAAAATCCTTAGATGTGATCCATCTAAAAAAATAGATGAGCATTAAGTGAAATCCCATTCCAAGCATAAATATAGGCATGTGCAAAGTATAGACGTACCTTGCAAGCTTCCCCAAGTAGTAGATAACGTTGCAAACAACACTCGTCAGACAACCATTAATGACAAGAGAGAGGAAATGTTGCATACATCCATTTTACAATAAAGTCAGACGAGTTGTCAGGACAATAACGAGCTGCGATAAAAAAAGTAAGAGTAAATTTGATGAAATTATGCCAGTCATGTGTTTTCAAGTTGGAAAGACTTGCTTCATCCATTGTAAATATGTTTTTCAATGATGCACCATATCCTATGGGTGTTTGAATAGACAGTATTGGCCAATTGATTGCTTTGAAATCTTTGTGGGGGTTAACACCCATGGTGCATGTGTGTACTCTTTTCTTCCTTTCTCTTCATCAACTTGAGTCCATAAAGCACACTTACATTTTTTCTCCTTTGAGTCGTTTTTGGCTTGCTTCGTGTCCTTCAAACCAATGAGATGTTCCATAAAGAGTGTCCCACGTTCCTGAATATATGCATAGGATCAAGAAGATGACAAAGCTTTAGATCCTTACAATACTCTAGACAAAACCATATAGAGATAGAGGGAGCTAAAGAAATTCTTTCTCGACCACGGTCATCGTCTTCATCGCTTGCAAGCTCTGAATCTAGATCGATCATAGGTCCTTCCATCCGCTTTTTGTACCAATCTATAGGCGTCATCGGTACTAGGCATTGGACACTTTCAACCTTTCCATTGAAGTGTATAGCTTGTGTCTTTTGTGGTAGTGAGTGATCTTCAGGCAAGAATCACCTATGCCAAAGATACAAGTTCTTGTAGAGATGCTTACTATATATAGATTTCAACCAATCATCGCATAGGGGATAAGCTTTATAACCCTTGGTTGAACACCTTGCGTCCATTGTAAAACGTTTAGCATGAACATGAAAGATTAACTTGAAATGACCATACTGCCGCATGTGCTACTTAAACCACAAACAAATACCTAAACAAAATCCATAGTCAGGAAAGTCGTGTATAGCCCATGCTAGAATTCCATAAACTTGAAACCTTCTTTCGTTGTCTTGTTTTGACACCTCAAGCACGTCTATGCCTCTCCATAACTCTAGAAGATCATCAATAAGAGGAGCCAAATAAACATTAAGGTCTTTGAATTGAAGTTTTCTTGGGATTACAAGGGACAAAATTAGGTGTTGTTTCTTAAAACAAATAAATGGTGGAAAGTTGTAGTTAACAAGAAGTAATGTGTCGTGGCTCTTGTTCAAATTCTATCCACTTTGAATTGATATTCTGGTAGGCAAGACAGTCCAAGGGAATTCACATAATCCCATATGTACTTACATTCTTTGCTCCCCAATCCATAAGTCTTGCTAACTTTGGGGTCCGAAATATATGTTGTATACAGGAGTCAATGGAAAATGTTGAAGCACCTTGCGAGGGATCTTTCTGCTTGCATCTTTGTAATGTGATGTTTCACATTTTGGGCATCTCTCCTCGTTCTCATAATATTCACCTCCGCATAAAATAAAATCATTGGGACATGCGTGAATCTTGTTGTAGTATAATCCAAGCTTGGTGATCATCTTCTTCGCCTCATCTCTTGACGTAGGAAGGAAATTGTTTGTAGGTAAAAACTTTTGTGATAGTAGCCTACAACATTTTAAGCACACATAATTCTTAGATTTTGTTAAATAATGCACTCAACATTGACATGGGAGAATTAGCTTACTTTCATAGTGCTGAAACGGATGCGTTGCTCTAAGCATAATGACTTTGGAAGTTCAAGATAAGTAAAGTCACACTTGATCGTGAAAATTTTGAGTTTTCATAGATGCTGAAGTTCTTCAACAAGCTTTTATTCTTGTCTGCTTCAGCTTCTTCACACCAATCATTATTAAACTCGTCCATGTCATCATCGTTGTGGAAGTCTTTGTGCGCTTTTCCAAAATTTGTGTCATAAAGTTTCTTTAATCTGTCATTACTTTTTGGATCACTCTTGCAAAGGAGTAGTCTCATGTAGTCATTTGGCATACGAGAGGTGCCATGAGAGGGTAGACGCACATCATTCTCTATATCAGAAGCTGGAACCTAGCACACAATTATTAGCATTTTTGATCATGCAAACAAGATACTTGATATATATAAAACATATTCATCATTAAGCAAGGAGAAAATCTGATTAAACAATGATCTTGTTATTATCAAATACACTTGTATAGATTGAGAAACCTGGAAAAAACAAAGAACATAGTTCATGCTTTCATATTTAGAGAGTTGAACGAGTATACATAGAAATGCATGATCCAAGGAAAAGGATCATCCCAGTGGATTTAAATCATCTAAACTTCAATCCAAAGGTGCAAATGCTCTTCGGGGTTTGCAAAATCCATAGTTCGCCAAGAGTTCATCACCAGCACACAATGATCTACTGACATTGACAAGAATATATCTTAGAACATTTGAATTGGGTGGAACTTGTAGGTCTTGTGCAATGAAGAGGCCACAACTTCCATATGAAATACTGTTACCATATACTTGTGGTAGTGATGTGTGTGAACACACTAGGACCGCCGGGGCATTTTTTCCCTCTTTAGGAGTTTTTTTCCCCCGAGCATTGTATATAGGGCCATCACTCTACGTCTATCTATCTTTCCATTTTTCACACCAAGTAACACACTCTCTATTGTGTGCCTTGAGCTTCCTTCATCTTCTCCAAGCTGTGTGCGTCTCTCTGCAACCCTAATTTCGACAATTGGTATCAGAGCAGGTTTCGTCCTCCCATGCTTAGTCACCAAACAGCTGTTCCAACACACGCCTGCTCACTTTCTTCGATTACAGTGAGGTTTGGCAAGCGTTTACAGGTCGAAAAAAAATTGAGAGTTTGCTCAGATTTCTAACTTGGGCTCATTTCGTCCTCCGTTTCCACTACAAACAGGTCTCACATGTAATTTCATCATTTTGTGCAAAATTTTTGGTAGTGTCATTTTTTGCATAACAGGTGCCTTACAGTCTTCTAAAGTTTGTGCTATATAGCACGTGTTGTTCCCGCTTTGTTTCTCCTCTTTTCGGGCAATTTTCAGATCAGGTGCAACATTTACCATGGCTGACAACAACACAGATGTGTTCAAGATGTTTGCTTCCGAGGACAGGTTGTATGGGGACAATTACCCTATGTGGGCTTACATGATGCAACATGTTCTTGTGTCAAAGGGCGTCTGAAATATTGTGCAAGGCATTGTGTGCGTCCTGGTTCTGAGGATGCAGGTGATGTTGAGGATGTTGCAGGTCTTGCTGCAACATCCTCAAGGATTGCTGCTATTAGAGTTGTTTTGCCTACAGCAGAACAAGCTCGTTCGGATGTAAAGGATGCGTAGGCTCATGCATTCATTGCGTTGTAGCGCACGATTGTTCCTCACATCTATTCAGCAAAATCTGTAAAATAGGCTTGGGATGTTTTGGCTGGTCTTTATGCAAGTCGCAATGAGGCTAAAATTGCTTTGTTGCGTAAAGAGTTGGAGTCAAAGATTATGCATGAGGAAGATGATATGGACACTTTCGTTGCTAGTCTCAAGGATATCAATGAGAAACTTATTTTTGTAGGTTAAGTCATTTCAAACAGTTCCCTTGTGCAGACTATTCTTGATGCCTTACTAGATTCTTACCATACTTTTGCTAGTACTTGGAGACTTATGACTCAAGGAAATCCAAAAGTTGTCAAGTTCGAAGCATTATGCACATTGCTATTGCAAGAGTCACTTTCCAAAAAAAACAGGACTAGACAGCGTGCAGTTGAACAGGCTTTTATTGCTTCTCAAAGAAAGGGTGGTAACAACAATGTAACCACTTCTGATGGTTCTGCTAAGAGTGGCAAAACTTTTGTTCCCAATGCTTCTGCTGGTAGCACTTCGTCCAGCAATTCTGGTGATAAGGGAAAAAAGAATATGCATTGCCATTATTGTAAAGCTAATGATCACTTGATCAAGCAGTGTCCTAAGTTGAAGGCAAAAGAGGCTAAGAAGAAAGAGGGTGGTTCCACTGCAAATGCTAGTTCCACTACAAATGCATCCATTGTTGAGTCTTCTGTAAAAGGAGACTGCAATGCTGATGTTGATGCAAAATGGGCTTTTAGTGCAGAGTGCACTCACAATCCTGCTCTCCATGATGCATGCTAATTGTTGTAAATTTACATGTGTGGTATTTCGATAGTGGTGCTACAAAGCACATTACCTCACATCGTGAATTATTCACCTATCTCGAGTTTGTCCCTCATGGGAATTCAGTCACTTGTGCCAACAATGCCTCTTATCCGATTCAGGGAGTTGGAAAGATTGTGCTTACTGCTACTAATGGCATTTCCTTCACACTTGTTGATGCACTTTATGTACCTAGGATCAAGAAGAATCTCTTGTCTGTATCCACACTTGCTAGACTTGGACTTGCAGTCAAATTTGTGGATGACAGATGTACAGTTCATGATCTCAGTTTTGGTGATGAAATACTTCTATCTGGCCTTTTGTGCCGTGGGCTCTATAAGCTCACTTTGCACAAAATTTTGCAAATGCTGTTGCAGATTCAAGGGCTATTTCATATGCAAAACTTTGGCATGCACATTTTGGTCATCTGAATTTTGCCAGTTTGCTGTGTTTGCAGAAATCTAATATGGTTGCTTCTTTGCCGCCTCTTGAAGCACATGTCAAACATGTTTGTGAAGGCTGTATTTTGGGTAAGATGCAACATTCTATGTTTCCAAAGGATGGTTCAGTTCAGGCCACATGCACGTTGCAGCTTGTGCATAGTGATGTTTGTGGGCCCATGCAAACTCCGTCCTTGGGAAATTACCTCTACTTTGTGACTTTCATTGATGATTACTCCAGGAATGCATGGGTATTTCCGCTTAAAGCAAAGTCAGAAGTTTTTATGTGCTTCAAACAATTTCTGGCTATGGCTGAAAATGTCTCGAAATGTACTATGGGCACCCTCCGTTCCGATCAAGGGGGGGAGTATATGTCTCATGAATTCAATGCATTTCTAGCTAGTCGTGGGATAAAACACCAATGTACAGTGCCTTATACACCTCTGCAAAATGGTGTTGTTGAGAGGAAAAACAGGTCACTTACGAAAATGGCATGATGTATGGTCAAAAGTCAAGCTTTGACGCATTATTTTTGGCTTGAGGCCATCATGTGTGCCACTTATGTACTAAACATGCGTCCTACAAAAGCTTTGCAGTCTATTACTCCATATGAAGCATGGCATGATAGAAAGCCTTCTATTGAGCACATGCGTGTTTTTGCCAGTTTGGCATATGCTTTGGTGCCACAAACGCAGTGCAAAAAATTGGATGATAAGGCTATCAAATGTATTTTTGTTGGTTATAGTGCTGAAAGAAAAGGGTACAGGCTGTATCATCCGCAAACAAAATGTATTCTAGTTTCACGAGATGTGTTTGTGGACAATTCTGTTCAGCCTTTGCTGTCATGTACAAGAGACAGTAATGTAAGCTCACAAGACATTTATGACACTTTGTTGCCTCTTTTTCCGTGGTGGAAATACGAATGTAAGTTCTAGTGAGGAAAATGTACAGCCTATGGGGGTTTCTGAAAATGTTCTAGATCAGCCTATTACTGATGCAGATGTAAATGATGTAATTGATGAGGAAAGGGCTGAAAATGAGCAGGCTAGAGGTATGCCAAAATGGCTGGTGCACACTTTGCGTGATAGTAAATTGGATGCACCTTTTTCTAGTTGTACTCGTTCAGGCTCTCGCTATCCATCTTATGCATCACATTATTATGCTTTGGCTGTGTCTAGCTTACACGATGTTGAGGAGCCTCTGTCTTTTGATGAAGCACAAAATTCAAAAAATTCGATGGCTGTCATACAATCAGAATATGATGCACTTGTAGAAAATGACACATGGACTTTATGTGATTTGCCTCCTGGAAAAAAGGCCATTGGTACAAAGTGGGTTTACAAGTTGAAACGCAAGCCGGATGGTGAGATCGATCGCCATAAGGCTCGACTTGTTGCAAAGGGTTATGCACAGCAAAAAGGCATAGATTATGAAGAGACCTTTGCTCCCACTTTTCGTATGATTACTGTGTGTTTTCTATGTGCATTGGCAGCTCATTTTGGTTGGGATGTACATCAATCAGACATTGTTATTGCTTTCTTGAATGGTGACATATTTGAGGAATTTTATGTAACGCAGCATCGCGGTTTTTTCATAAAAGGACAAGAGGACAAAGTGTGCAGATGTAAGAAGTCTTTGTATGGGTTGAAGAAATCTCCTCCTGCTTGGTATGAGAAAGCTGACACTCATTTGGTCAAACAAGGCTTTCGTAACAGTCCAACAGAAAGCACATTGTATGTAAAGCGTGAGGGTGATGTACTTCTCATTGTGGTTCTTTATGTTGATGATTTGCTAATCACTGGACCAAATGAGAGACATATTGCTGAATTTAAGGCTGATTTGAATGCTACTTTCAAGATGAAAGATTTGGGGCTGTTGCATCATTACTTGGGTATACAGTTTAAGTAGTGTGATGGTGGTATTGCCTTGTGTCAGAAAAGTTACATAGAGACATTGCTATGTATATTTGGACTTGAGGATTGCAAACCTATTGCCACTACCATGGAAATAGGTTTGAAGTTGAGTCTACATGATGCTGGCGATCCTGCTGATGTCACTCTTTACTAGACTGTTGTTGGCTGCCCCATTTATGTATGCAACACGAGGCCGGATATTTAGTTTGCAGTCTCACAAGTCAGCAGATTTATGCATAGCACAAGGTCAAAGCATTGGTAGGCTGTCAAGAGCATTTTCTGCTACCTTAGTGGCACTTTACATCTTGGCTTGTTTTATCCCGAGGGGAGATCATTGCCGCCAGTCTTACATGCTTTTTGGGACTCAGATTGGGCTGGTTGTTTTGACACGTGAGTGTCCACAAGTGGCTTTTGTGTCATGCTTGGAAGTTCATGTATATCACGGTTGATCAAGAAGCAACCTACTGTGGCCACTTCGAGTTGTGAGGCTAAGTACATGGCAGTCTTCATAGCTATGATTGAATTATCATGTAGCGAGCGACCGAAAAGCTAAAAGCCTCTCCACCTCTAGGAAGTGATCCTCCTTGCCATCCTTCGTAGAGTGTGCGATCCTCCGAATTTGGTGGAACTTGTAGTTTTGTGCAATGAAGAGGCCACGACCTCCATCTAAAATACTAGAAGGAGCTATCATGTAGCAAGCACCCCAAAAGCTAAAAGCCTCTCCATCTCTAGGAAGTGATCCTCCTTGCCATCCTCCATAGCGCATGCTATCCTACATCTATACAAGTGATCATAGACGATTAGGCCATGCATAATCGTGACACGCCTTGTTCTCAAGGCCAAGAGGTAGGGGATGTCATAAGATATCAAGTTGCAACAACTGCTGGATTTCTTGACCATGCTGTGTACAAGAATGAAGGTCATCTCGGACATATATGTCATCTTCATTCTTTTTATATTTTCATTCATTGACTCACAAAGACAACGTACTAGTGTGAGAAATATAAAATTGAAATAGTATATTGACACCTTGTTTTTTAAACACAACTAGGAGGTATGCATATGAGCCCATCAATAAGAGGCTTGTTGGATTTCTAGAGGAGTCGTGGATGCACTTCCATTGAGAGTACTGCTTATGGGTGACATTTCCACAATAGAGATTTAGACAATGACTTCTGAGGGGTACACAGACCTTCGGATGACACTTCCTTCGGCATGCCCTTTTGTGAGTATCCATTCTATTAATTTTAGATATTCTTTCAAGTATTTTTTTTAATTGTTCAATTTGTTATTTGTATCAATACTTGATCTTTATTAATGCAGGAGACGCATGGTGAGACAGATATGTATGTTTTTTCCCTAGAGGAGGTAGAGGATAGGAGGATAGATGAGGGGTGGGGACCCGAGCTGCTGCGGTGCGAGTACCTCCGGAGCCACTGAGACCCCATGGAGATGCAGAGAGCACATCAGATAGCGAGAAGAGCTAGCATCACTATTACCATATACATGTGGTAGTGATGTGTGTGAACACACTAGGACCGCCGGGGCATTTTTTCCCTCTTTAGGAGATTTTTTCCCCCGTGCATTGTATATACGCCCATCACTCTAGGGATATCTATCTTTCCATTGCACACTAAGTAACAAACTCTCAATTGTGTGCCTTGAGCTTCCTTCGTCTTCTCCAAGCTGTGTGTGTTTCTCTGCAACCCTAATTCCAACAATTGGTATCAGAGCACGTCACGTCCTCCCGGGCTTAGTCGCCAGCTGCTCCAGCACATGCCTGCTCACTTTCTCCGATTTCAGTGAGCTTTGGCGAGCGTTCGTAGGTCGACAAAATTTTTGGGTAGGCTTGAAGTGCTTGGTCTGCTCAGAATTTTGATTTGGGCTCATTTCGGCCTCCGTTTCCACTACAGGCAGTATTGCACAGGCTATTTTGTCATTTTGTGCAGAATTTCTGTTAGTGCCGTTTTCTGCATAACAGTTGCCTTATAGTCTTCAACGGTTTGTGCTATATAGCACAGGTTGTTCCCGCTCCATTTCTCCTATTTTCGGACAGTTTTCACATCAGGTCAGCATTTACCATGGCTGACAACAACAACACAGATGTGTTCAAGATGTTTGCTGCTGAGGACAGGTTGGATAGGGACAACTTCCCTATGTGGGCTTATATGATGCAACATGTTCTTGTGTCAAAGGGTGACTGGAACATTGTGCAAGGCATTGATGTACGTTCTGGTTCTGAGGATGTAGGCGATGTTGAGGATGTTGCAGGTCTTGCTGCAAGGATTGCAGCTGTTAGAGTTGTTTTTTCTACGGCAGAACAAGCTCGTTGGGATGTTAAGGATGCACAGGCTCATGCATTGATTGCGTTGTCTGTGAAGCGCACCATTTTTCCTCACATCCGTTCAGCAAAATCTACAAAACAGGCTTGGGATATTTTAGCAGGTCTTGATGCAAGCCGCAATGAGGCTAAAATTGCATTGCTGCATAAAGAGCTGGAGTCGAAGATTATGCATGAGGAAGATGATATGGACACTTTCCTTGCTAGTGTCAAGGATATCAATGAGCAGATTATTTCTGCAGGTGAAGTCATTTCAGACAGTTCCCTTGTGCGGACTGTTCTTGATGCCTTACCAGATTCCTACCAGAATTTTGCTAGTACTTGGAGACTGATGACCCAAGGAAATCCTTAAGTTGTCAAGTTTGATGCATTATGCACATTGCTGTTGCAAGAGTCACTTTCCAGAAAAAACAGGACTAGGCAGTGTGCAGTTGAACAGGCTTTTATTGCTTCTCAAAGAAAGGGTGGTAACAGCAATGCAGCCACTTCTTATGGTTCTACTGCGAGTGGCAAAAATTATGTTCCTAATGCTTCTGCTGGCAGTACTTCTTCTGGTAATTCTGGTGATAAGGGCAAAAAGAAGATGCGTTGCCATTATTGTAAAGCCAATGATCACTTGATAAGTCGTGTCCTAAGTTGAAGGCCAAAGAGGCTAAGAAGAAAGAGGGTGGTTCCACTGCAAATGCTAGTTCCACTACAAATGCAGCCATTGTTGAGTCTTCTGTGAAAGGAGACTGTGTTGCTGATGTTGATGCAGAATGGGCTTTTAGCACAGAGTGAACTTACAATCCTGCTGTCCATGATGCATGCTTGTCAGTTGCTGCAGATTCACATGTGTGGTATTTCGACAGTGGTGCTACGAAGCACATTACCTCACATCGTGAATTGTTTACCTCTCTCGAGTCTGTCCCTCATGGGAATTCAGTCACTTGTGCCAACAATGCCTCTTATCCAGTTGAGGGAGTTGGAAAGATTGTGCTTACTGCTGCTAATGGCAGTTCTTTCACACTTGTTGATGCACTTTATGTACCTGGGATCAAGAAGAATCTCTTATCTGTATCCGCACTTGCTAGACTTGGACTTGTAGTCAAATTTGTGGATGACAAATGTACAGTTCATGATCTCAGTTTTGGTGATGAAATTGTTGCATCTGGGCTTTTGTGCCGTGGGCTGTATAAGCTCACTTTGTATGACAAGTGTGGACAAAACTTTGCAAATGCTGTTGCAGATTCAAGGGCTATTTCAAATGCAAAACTTTGGCATGCACGTTTTGGTCATCTGAATTTTGCCAGTTTGCTGCGTTTGCAGAAATCTGACATGGTTGCTTCTTTGCCACCTCTTGAAGCACCTGTCAAACATGTTTGTGAAGCCTGTATTTTGGGTAAGATGCAGCGTTCTAAGTTTCCAAAGGATGGTTCAGTTCGGGCCACATGCAGGTTGCAGCTTGTGCATAGTGATGTTTGTGGGCCCATGCAAACTCCGTCCTTGGGCAGTTACCTGTACTTTGTGACTTTCATTGATGATGACTCCAGACATGCATGGGTATTTCCACTTAAAGCGAAGTCCGAAGTTTTTATGTGCTTCAAACAATTTCTGGCTATGGCTGAAAATGTCTCGAAATGTACTATGGGCACCCTCCGTTCCGATCGAGGGGGGGAGTATATGTCTCATTAATTTAATGCATTTCTAGATGGTCGTGGGATAAAACACCAATGTACAGTGCCTTATACACCTCAACAAAATGGTGTTGCTGAGAGGAAAAACATGTCACTTACGGAAATGGCACGATGTATGGTCAAAAGTCAAGCTTTACCGCATTCTTTTTGGCTTGAGGCCATTATGTGTGCCACTTATGTACTTAACAGGTGTCCTACAAAAGCTTTGCAGTCTATTACTCCATATGAATCATGGCATGATAGAAAGCCTTCTATTGAGCACATGCGTGTTTTTGGCTGTTTGGCATATGCTTTGGTGCCACAAGTGCAGCGTAGAAAATTGGATGATAAGGCTGTCAAATGTATTTTTGTTGGTTATAGTGCTGAAAGCAAAGGTTACGGGTTGTATCATCCGCAAACAAAATGTATTCTAGTTTCTTGGGATGTAGTGTTTGTGGAAGATTCTGTTCAGCCCTTGCTGTCATGTACTAGAGACAATAATGTAATCTCACAGGACATTTATGACACTTTTTTGCCTCTTTTTAGTGGTGGAAATACTAATGTAAGTTCCAATGAGGCAAATGTACAGCCTCTGGGGGTTTCTGAAAATGTTCTAGATCAGCCTATTACTGATGTAGATGTACATGATGTACTTGATGAGGAAAGGGCTGAAAATGAGCAGGCTAGAGGTATGCCAAAATGGCCAGTGCACACTTTGCGTGACAGTAAATTGGATGCACCTTTTTCTAGTTGTACTCATTCAGGCTCTCGCCATGCATCTTATGCATCAGATTATTATGCTTTGGCTGTGTCTAGTTTACATTATGTTGAGGAGCCTTTGTCTTTTGATGAAGCACAGAATTCAGAAAATTGGATGGATGCAATGCAATCAGAATATGATGCACTTATAGAAAATGACACATGGACTTTATGTGATTTGCCTCCTGGAAAAAAGGCCATTGGTACGAAGTGGGTTTACAAGTTGAAACGCAAGCCGGATGGTGAGATCGATCGCCATAAGGCTCGACTTGTTGCAAAGGGTTATGCACAGCAAAAAGGCATAGATTATGAAGTGACTTTTGCTCCCACTTGCCGTATGACTACTGTGTGTTTTCTATGTGCATTGGCAGCTCATTTTGGTTGGGATGTACATCAATCAGACATTGTTACTGCTTTCTTGAATGGTGACATATTTGAGGAAGTTTATGTAACGCAGCCTCGCGGTTTTGTCATAAAAGGACAAGAGGACCAAGTGTGCAAATGTAACAAGGCTTTGTATGGGTTGAAGAAATCTCCTCCTGCTTGGTATGAGAAAGCTGACACTCATTTGGTCAAACAAGGCTTTTGTAACAGTCCAACAGAAAGCACATTGTACGTAAAGCGTGAGGGTGATGTACTTCTCATTGTGGTTCTTTATGTTGATGATTTGCTAATCACTAGACCAAATGAGAGACATATTGCTGAATTTAAGGCTGATTTGAATGCTACTTTCAAGATGAAAGATTTGGGGCTGTTGCATCATTACTTGGGTATACAGTTTAAGTAGTGTGATGGTGGTATTGCCTTGTGTCAAAAAAGTTACATAGAGACATTGCTATGTAAATTTGGACTTGAGGATTTCAAACCTATTGCCACTCCCATGGAAATAGATTTGAAGTTGAGTCTACATGATGCTAGTGATCCTGATGATGTCACTCTTTACCAAACTGTTGTTGGCTACCTCATTTATGTATGCAACACGAGGCCAGATATTCAGTTTGAAGTCTCACAGGTCAGCAGATTTATGCATAGCCCAGGGTCTAAGCATTGGCAGGTTGTCAAGAGGATTTTCCGCTACCTTAGTGGCACTTTACATCTTGGCTTGTTTTATCCCAAGGGGGTATCATTGCCGCCAGACTTACATTCTTTTTCGGACTCAAATTGGGCTAGTTGTTTTGACACGCGAGTGTCCACAAGTGGTTTTTGTTTCATGCTTGGCAGTTCATGTATATCATGGTTGAGCAAGAAGCAACCTACTGTGGCCACTTTGAGTTGTGAGGCTGAGTACAGAGCAGTCTTCACACTACGGTTGAGTGTGTATGGCTCAGACGCCTTATGGCTGATTTGGGTGTTGGACAGGACACTGCCAACACTATCTACACTGACAGTCAGAGTGCATTGGCAGTTGCGAGGAACCCAGTTTTTCATGCTCGCACAAAGCACATTGAGGTGCATTACCACTATGTCAGGGAGAGGCTCTCAGCAGGAGAGATCAACTTGGCTTATGTGCCAACACAGGACAACCTTGCAGATCTTTTCACAAAGGCTTTGTCTCGTGAGAAGCTTGAAGCTTTCCGCAAAGCTTTGGGCTTACTTCCCTTTGCGGACTGATCCTGTCCTCAGGGCATGACACTTCCCTTTACTCATGTGCCATCTCTCGTTCACTGCATCACTCCAGGGGGGATTTGTTACCATATACATGTGGTAGTGATGTGTGGGAATACACTAGGACCGCCGGGGCATTTTTTCCCTCTTTAGGAGGTTTTTTCCCCCGTGCATTGTATATACGCCCATCACTCTAGGGCTATCTATCTTTCCATTGCACACTAAGTAATACACTCTCAATTGTGTGCCTTGAGCTTCCTTCGTCTTCTCCAAGCTGTGTGTGTTTCTCTGCAACCCTAATTCCAACAATCACTAGCTCCCCTCTCCCACTCTTTCCACTGAGTTGATCAGACTCTTGTAGCACATCCCATGGCATCCCCATGACATTGCATAAATATTGGTTTATACATATATTCTAATCAATGTTAGTCTTGTGAACCGTCTCATGCTTAATAAAGTGTTTTTTAAAGTCTTGTGAATCCTTTCATGTTTAATAGAGTGTTTTTTTAAAAAGCTGTGATTAGTAGAGAAAAAAGAAAGTACGTATCGTGATCCATGTTGTGCCTTGCATAAGTGGTTAATGTATGTGTCGTTCTTTGTATGACGTCCGATCAATTTTATAGTCAATATTGTGTTCGCACGCACGCGTGCGCATGCGCACAAGAGAGAGAGAGAGAGAGAGAGAGAGAGAGAGAGAGAGAGAGAGAGAGAGAGAGAGAGAGAGAGAGAGAGAGAGAGAGAGAGAGAGAGAGAGAGAGAGAGAGAGAGAGAGCAAGTATGTGTGTGAGTGAGAAAGAGAGAAAAAGTATGTGTGTAAGTGAGAGGGAGTGAGAGAAAGAGAGCTTCGTTGGCCGAGCAATCTGCCACCAAAAAAAAACACCTTCTAGTGTCGCATAAGTGACGTCAATTAACCTTTTAGGATGCGTAGTCTAAGCGACATTTGTCATCACATATGCGACGTCCTAGGCATTGTGTAAGGAATGTCTAAACGTTGCATATGCAATGCTTTGTGCATTGCTACACGCATCGTAATGCGATGCGCACATAGATGCATGTAGAGACTTCAATATGCGATGACCGTTAACATCTCTAACCCCCCTCCACCCTTGTAGTGAACAAGCTTGGTCCAAGGACATGACCACGTAAGTCTCCATAGCTCTTCCAAGCAGACTACCCCCATTGGGTTCACAACGCACTCTGTTTGCACTCTAACTCTAACAATGGATGCATCGCCTTTCACTCGGCATGCAACACACAAACAACTTTGTCACATGAACCTCAGTAGGTTATCATACAACAAGGTGGGAGAATAGACAAGCCTAAGCAGGCTTTTTACAATGAGGTGGAAAGTTGGGGGTGGCTCGACATCAATTTAGAGCTTTGGTAGAAAATCGGCTCAGTGAACACTTCGGCTTCGGGACCCAGCATATCTTTGGCTTGGGCAAGCCTTAAGAACTTTTCATGTGCATAGACCTAAGTTAGCATAGTCAATTTGGAAATACCCAAGTCACTGCATATGTTGGAGAGTCAACACTTGTCATTGGAAACATAACCAAGATAAAAAAACTCGACACTCCAAATTGGCGTTGGTGTGGCAAAATGTTGATACATGTAGCCAGGTGTTGTGTTGTTCAATGTTGTCGATGGTGGTGGGCGAGCTCGGCATGAGGAGTTCCTTCATGTAGGCTTGACCACATAAAGAAATCAAAATTGGGACCGACACCTCAAGTCGGTATTGGAGTATTACCATTCGGTATGGGCAAGAAAAATTTTGTTCATTGGAGGAGCAAGGCCTCTGGGAGTTCTAGCTTGAGACGAGGCCCTTATTATTTTCAAAACCATAATCATAAACCTGCAACAAAAATCAAATAGGTAGCACTTTTAGTAATTGCAACCTCTTGTAGGTTTCCATTTAGTCAATAGTTATCTATGATCTCTCTCTTAAGTATGGTGATCGAGTAGGGAAGGTAAGTAAAACATGTACACTTTCCAAATGCTTATGCTTAACTTGCTCTCAATAGTTAAATATTTAATTTTTTACTAATTTAGATGTTAAATATTGTGGATCTTGAGCTCAACCTAATAGCTCTCCATGACGCTCCTATTGAGAGCAAGATCTTGTGGGTTTCTTTGTTGGAATCAAATAAGATCAGGGGAGCTACTTATGGGCTTAAGTGTGGAGATCAGTTCTTTCCCTTGTGAGTTTTTCTTACATTGTGTTAATCTATGAGCACATTGTCTTAATAATTTGGTAATGATGTAGAATCTTGTTTTTTTCCTAGTTGGATTTGTAGAGAGGATTACTTCACTGTATTTTTCGGAAGGCTAGCATTCTTCTTTTGGATTTTTCTGATACGCCCAATGGTGTGAATGTGCCTCGTGAGTGTAAACTATCCATTTATTTTGAAGAGTTCAAGCTTGAGGCTAGAACTCACCTCTTGCCTATTGAGACTATGCTTGGGGCCACGACAAAGGATGTAGGGTTGCTAGCACCAAAGAAGGTAGATGTCATTCCGATGTGGAGACTCAAAGGCTTCTCTATTGGTGAGAATGATAACCTTAACTACTTCACCAATTGGTGACTAAATACTCTCATATATTGAGAGCATGTTTTTTGTAGGTATTTCATTCACTTGAAATCTTTGGGACATACTGTCATGATCCCTATGATGTCCATAAAATGGAGAGACATAGCGTTTGGTGAGGGTTGTATGTATCCCACATCCATGCATCATTTGTCACAGTGGGTTGGGTCATTGTCCATGGTGGGTGGACATGGTCCAAGGGCATGTCCTTGCTAGAGGGAGGGAGCTTCATGGACGAAATGAAGCAGAAGAAAAAGACAGCCACAAAGATAATAGATCCTCCAATGACAAAAGATCAACTTGCTATAGGTATGAGTCCTTGGTGGGTTTCCTTAAAAAGAATTGATACTTCAGTGGTCTATGCGATTTGAAAACTTGATTTATAAATTAGGAGGTGATAAAACACTATCTTAGATAATTTCGGAAAATCTCATTTCCCAAATGCTAAATTGGCGTGTTAGGATTGTGTTAGTTTACCTTTTTAAGGCTCAATTTGCCGTTAATTTAGAAATATGTCAAGATTCTACATATAAATATGATTTCTCTACTATAAATTCTATAAATAAACCTCTAATGTAGGTTTTTGTAGAAATATTTGCAATCAATAAATGCTTTCAAATATTCAATCAAAGCTTTTAGAGATGACATCCAACAACACCCAATAAGATGGCTACTAAGCAACATTAGGTTTATTGCGCCAATAAAAAATCTTGTCATAATAGCAATGACCTTAATTTACTTGTATAACAAAATAAAAAGTCTTAACTTTGCATCACTATCAAGTTTCAACTACACTATAGCATGTTATAGCACCATAACTAACATTTAACAATTGGTAAACCTTATCATTACTATAGAGTACCATATGGCCCTAAGACCATAAGATGCCACATATGGCACCTATAGTGCCATTTAGGATTTTTTGTGACCCTACAATGTTACATGAGACACTTATATAAATAAAATGTAATGGTCCTAACTTTGCAACACTATCAAGTTTCAATTACATTATAGTATCTTATAACAACATAACTAACATTTAACAATTGAAAAACCTAAACAATAACATTAGAGTGCCCTATGGTCCTAAGAACATAAGGTGCCACATATGACACTATATTTTTTTTGTGACCCTACATTGTTATCTGAGACACTTACATAAATAAACTTTTATGGTTCTAGCTACAAATTTTTTTCTTAACATATGAATATGATATAAGAACTTTCTATATAGGTTTGTGGTGAGAGGAGTCTATATTAATATGCTATATTGTCTCCTTAGTACATGTTTTGAAACTGTAATGGAAGATTCTATAGATGCTGTCTCAAGGAGAAGAGGTGTTTAGAAGCATCGTTCGATGTGACTAATAAATTTTTTGTACATAGTTTATGCCAAATCATATGAATTGTAGACACAAAGATTACCAACAACTCATTTCATTAAATTGATGGTCTTGATCTTATGTAAAACAAAGTACTAAGTACAAAGAGTATGGTATTCCCAAGATAGAGGGTATTAAACAACCACCGTTTTTCTACTACTCAACTCATTTCATAGAATTGATGGTCATGATCTCATGTAAAACAAAGTACTAAGTACAAAGAGTATGGTATCTCCAAGATAAAGGGTGTTAAACAAACACCATTTTTGTAGTATTGTCATTCCCGAACAAAATTTTGGTGGTTTACATCACCCCAAGAAAGCATTACTAAGAAGGAAACCATAGCAATATTCTAGAATTCTTAAACCGTTAGACCGACAACGCTATTTGAATGAGAGAAGTATCCTCACAATAGGATGCACCTCATAAATCCAAATCTTTGTTACTTTTCAAGCTATTCCACACATGTTCTCATTAAGTAAAAAGTTTGAAAAGTATATAAAACACCAAAAGTTTTGGTGGATGATGTTTAGGATACATGATAAGTACATGAGAGATTAAGCTATGTCTGACTTCTCTTTCTTCAGATTTTGAATTCTCTAAACATATAGCTAATTCATATTAGAACACAATTGCAACTTTGAGATTTCAAATGGACAATTTTTGGTCAAATGGTCCGCAGACTAACTTTGCAATTTTAGTCACAAATTTCTTGTTGAAAATTGGCTAATGACCTTAACTTAAGGTGCTTAACAAATCCGTGTCAAAGTTGGGGCAAAAACTTGCAAAAATATAGCTGAAGTAAATAATCGCAATTATTTACATCTGCTTCAAAACTTGATTATTTTTCAAATTTGAGTATACCACAAGGTCAAGCACATCAAGTAGACCACACAAATCAATTTTGGTGAAATTTAGATCCCAAAAGTGAGGCGTAAGCCAGATTCTTGAAATGAGAGTCTGTGGACACCAAACAGTTGATAAACTTGATCAGATTTTGTCCAAACTTGTTGAAACTTGTCCAGGGACTCTAACAAGTTGTATACTTGCAAAACCAATAAAAAAAGTGCAAAAAATAGTCAAAATTAAATAATCACAATTATTTACTTCTGCTATCCAAAGACATCAAAACATGTGCACATGACAATCAACTCACCCATTCTACCATTTCTCATCCCACACCATTACACCCCCCCCCCCCCCCCCCCCCCCCCCTCCCCCCATCACCTTTTCACTCCTATGTACTTTTTTGTGCTCAGACTTAGTATCAGATTCACCGGTTGTAACTTTTTTGTCTCATAGGTCATTTTGGCCTTTTGAAGACGTTAATATAACATTTC
Organism: Adiantum capillus-veneris; assembly: GCF_014529385.1. Taxonomy (NCBI): domain Eukaryota; kingdom Viridiplantae; phylum Streptophyta; class Polypodiopsida; order Polypodiales; family Pteridaceae; genus Adiantum; species Adiantum capillus-veneris. Next base: position 44,610,521 of record NC_140952.1, on the reverse strand, counting down.
ATTTCATCTGTGTGTGTGTGTGTGTGTGTGTGTGTGTGTGTGTGTGTGTGTGTGTGTGTGTGTGTGTGTGTGTGTGTGTGTGTGTGTGTTTGTGTGTGTGTGTTTTGGGCAAGCAGGTGTAAGGTGCAGCGGAATACTTTAGGGTTTCTTGGCTCAGGACTTGTGCTCTACACAGACTCAAAGGTTCCTTTTATTGCTTTACTGGAAGAATGTAGGGAGATAAGAGAGATGTGTAATCAGTACGTGCAAGAATTTTCACAGAGAGAGAGAGAGAGAGAGAGAGAGAGAGAGAGAGAGAGAGAGAGAGAGAGAGAGAGAGAGAGAGAGAGGTTCCAAAGCCCCCCTCCCAGGGCCCCCACTCCGTTGCCGAAGCGGTACTATTATAGATTGAACGCCTGATACACTTACAAATGCTGGGTTGAATGCAATGAATGCTGACGTATGTTGATGCTGACCTACTACTGATGCTGATGTTGAAATGGTGTTGAGGCTACTGGAGTGGATATGGATGCTACTGGTTGAATTCCTGAATGGATGCTATTTTTAAAAGTTCTCTCAATGTTTTCTCATGTCATGATTGTCTATGTGTGCATCCAAGGACGGTTGGGCAAGTATGATTGCATGTGGCAGGCTAAATATGTATGTTTTATGGTCAATTCCAACTTCGGTGATCCCAAAACACCGCTTCAAACTCGTTGATTCCATGTGCTTAGCTATTTGGCAACTTCTATTTCAAAAAGTGACCACAAATTCTTGGAAGAGAGAGGGAAGGGAGAGAGAGGAGAGGTGAAATTGATCGCTATAAGGCTCGACTTTTTGCAAAAGGTTATGCACAACAAAAAGGCATAGATTATGAACTTAAAATATTTACATGTTTCCATATATAAGAATGGCATAAAGAGGCATCCACAATATTTTCTCTACTTCCTTTGGGTACTACTGGTAAGATTTGCTTGAAATCACCCCCGCGTAGAAATACCTTTCCACCAAACAATGCATCACTTTGCATTATGTCTCTTAATGTCTTGTCTAGTGCCTCAAAAGCATGTCCATGGACCATGGGAGCTTCATCCCAAATGCTCAATGAAACTCATGTCAAAAGTTGTGCAAGAAGACTACTCACTTTGATGTTGCACGTTGTATCTAAATGCACATCTAATGGTACCTTGAATCTCAAATGTGCGGTTCTTCCATTGCTAAGAAGAAGAGATGCAATGCCTGATGATGCACACGCCAAAGCCACCTTCCTATTATCAAATTTTATGTACAAAATAATACAAATTGGCTTTTATACTACGCCCCAAAGGCAAACGTCTGGCCAAAATGAGGTGGGCACTTCCCTAGGATCTATCACTCAATTCCCATAGCAGATTTGACAAACATTTTCTAGATTTACAAGGATTTTTGGTGAAATACATGTGCCATCTTTAAAAAATGAGTTCTTGCTAACTTTAACTACATTTGACATCTTGGCAAAAATAAATGAGACGAGAAATCCTATGACTGGTTTGAGTTCCAGACTTCACTTTATAGCATTTGCCTTCCATCCTTGCATCTTCATTAGCAACTCTACTTAGCATCTTTGAGCGATCTTTCAAAAATATTTTGTGTATACCGTCATGGTTAGCTTTTTAGTTAACACTCCTCCCCTTCTTGTTCATATCATCTCCCGACATGACTAAGTATAGTTGTAGGGTGTTTGGTTGTTTTGGTTATTGTGGTTGATTGATGTTTTTTATAGTGTTGATCCTTATGTGTGTTTTTCTTTGTAAACTTGTGATTGAAATTTTCTTGATGTAGCATGTTTTTTTATGGTGAGCCATGGAGAGAAATCATTGTCTCTTTTCCTCCCGTTGTAGATTTTACTTGTATATTTCTTAATAGGAAAAGCCCATAATTTTGTGACAAAGGCTTAGTAGGATTATTGAAACAGAGGAAAAAAAAATGAACAAGGAAAAAATGTGTGTCCTAGAGTAGGGTCTCAATACTTGGATAATAAGGTGAGGGATCATGAGGGCCTACCAATGGAAGGATTTGAGAAGGTGCTTTTAGGAAGCAGGAAGAGGGGGGCATTGGAATTTGTTTTTGGAGGTTAGTGGAAGAAATAAGTAAATAATGGAGTGGTCTGACCAAAATGAAAAGTTAGTGCCTATTGTTATGTCTATGAAGGAATTTGTAGTCCAAAGTTGAATCATAGATTGTTGTGATGTGGGTTATATGTTGTGTCATGTTGTGCGTGGAGAGAAGGTTAGAAATAGCAAGGTATTTAGATTTTTGGTAGTTAGCATTGCTATTGAAGTCACCGAGTAAAAGGTGTAAAGAATGAGGATGCAAGAGAGCTACACAAGACAAGAACAAAGCACACAGAGATGGAAAGCTTCTTCTTCTTCTTTACAGAAAAGAGAGTACAAAATGACTAAGTGCTAAAGCTGAAAAATAGCACATATGTACATGCGGTCACTAAGTGTGAACTCGCTAGAAGCGTACTAGGCTGGCACTATAAGTGTAGTCCAGCTGTAGAATCACTAGCAGAGATCCTCCGTGTCGGTCACCTAACGCGCCAGTGAGTAAATGCCGTAAGCGGCCAAGACCCGTAGTGGATGCCATCTCAAGGTGTAGAGCTCGACATCTCAACACTCCCCCTCAAGCTCTGCATGTCGCAGAGTCCAAGCATAGTCCGGAAACGTCGAAGCTTCTCAGCTCCAAGGGCCTTGGTAAAGATATCCGCTATCTGCTCCTCTGTGCACACGTAGACCAAGTCGATGTCGCCCGCCAACACTCGCTCTCGAACGTAGTGGTAATGGACCTCTATGTGTTTGGTCCTGGAATGGAACACTGGGTTCCTAGCCAACTGCATGCTGCTGAGGTTGTCACAATGAATGACAATCTGCTGGTCCACCTGCACTCCCAAGTCCTCAAGTAATGTGCGTAGCCAAGCTACCTCGCACGCCGCAACTGCTGCACCTCTGTACTCGGCCTCTGTGCTCGATAAAGCAACCGTAGGCTGCTTTTTGCTGCTCCAAGTAACAGCAGCACTCCCAAAAGAGAACATGAAGCCACTCGTAGATCTCCTATCAACAATGCTACCTGCCCAATCTGCATCTGTATACCCATACAATGCTAATGGTGCATCTACTGCATAGAACAATGCGTAGTCAAGAGTCCCTTGCACGTACCTAAGAGTGTGTCGTACTCCATCCAAATGTGGCTTCCTCGGAAGCTGCATGAACTGACTCTCCAAGCCTACTGTGTAGCTCAAGTCTGGCCTTGTGATAGTCAAGTAGATTAGACTACCCACCATCTTCCTGTACATATTGACATCCTCAACAACATCACCCTTCTCTGCACTCAGCTTTGCATTCACATCCAAGGGAATGGAAATCGGCTTACAATCAGCCATACCATACTTTGACAACATGTCCAAATCATATTGTCTCTGTGACAGCCATACACCCTCTGGAGTCCTGATCACTTCAATGCCAAGAAAGTAGCGCAACTTGCCCAAATCTTTCATTTCAAACTCCTGTTTGAGAAGACCCTTCACATGGTCAATCTCCATAGCATTGTCACCAACAATAATAAGGTCATCTACATATATGGTAATGACCACAATCCCCACATCACTCTCACGTACATAGAGTGAATGATCAGCATGAGCTCTCCTAAAACCAATACTGACAAGATACTTGGCAATCCTGTCATACCATGCTCTAGAGCCCTGCTTCAAACCATACAAAGCTTTGAGAAGTCTGCATACATAATCTGGGTAACCTGGATCGACATAACCAGGTGGCTGATCCATATACACTTCCTCTTGCAACTCACCATTCAAGAAGGCATTCTTTACATCCATTTGATGCATAATCCATCCTCTAGATGCAGCCACTGCTATGACAGCTCTCACAGTCTGTGCCATACGTCTATGCCATACGTCTGTGCATAACCCTTTGCGACCAGCCTTGCCTTGTGACGCTCAATGTTACCATCAGCCTTATGCTTGGTTTTATACACCCATTTACAGCCAATAGCTTTCTTGCCACTTGGCAATGGCACCAACTCCCATGTGTCATTTGCTTCCAATGCAGCCATCTCTTCATTCATTGCATCATCCCAATGCACATTTCCAACTGCATCCTCAAAACATGTGGGCTCCACATCCTGTATCACCTTAGCCATGTAGGCTTGGTGATGCACTAGATACCCATCATAAGTCAATTTCTGAACTGGATTTCTGACTCTGTTAGATCTGCGCGGTCCTGGGTCACTCCTTTGCCCTCTAGCATCTTCTTGTACTTTCCTTACACCAGGTGTCGTGATAGCCGTAATTCCAAATTCCTCATCAAGACTTTGTTCAGAACCATCTGAATCCATGTCTACATGTGAAAAACTTGATGATGCATCAGCCATAAAGGGAGGTTCATCAACCTTTTCCTTTCCTTTTTGTGATACATTCCCTGTACCTGTTGGTGGAGTAACCTGCGTACGTAGTCTACCATTCCATGGCTTCTCAACAAAGCCATGAGAAGAGGACTCTATTAGATCTGCGCGGTCCTTGGTCACTCCTTTGCCCTCTAGCATCTTCTTGTACTTTCCTTACACCAGGTTTCCTGACAGCCGGAATTCCAAATTCCTCATCAAGACTTTGTTCAGAACCATCTGAATCCATGTCTACATGTGAAAAAACTGATGATGCATCAACCATAAAGGGAGGTTCATCAACCTTTTCCTTTCCTTTTCGTGATACATTCCCTGTACCTGTTGGTGGAGTAACCTGCGTACGTAGTCTACCATTCCATGGTTTCTCAACAAAGCCACAAGAAGAGGACTCTTGTGGTCCACTCAAAACCTGTGACTGTGGCCTCACATTTTGTACAACCACATCATCTTTTACATCAGCCCCAATAGTGCCATGTGCATTATTGTACCAGCTGCTCATCTCATCAAAGACTACATCTCTGCTCACTCGTAATTCTCGTGTAGTAGGATTGTAGCACCTGTACCCCTTTTGTTCAAGGGAATATCCCACAAGAATACATTTCTCTGCTTTAGGATCCAATTTCCTACGCAACTCATCTGGTACATGCACGTAAGCTATGCAGCCAAACACTTTCAAGTGTGCCAAATCAGGCTTTGTACCTGTAAACTTTTCCTCAGGTGTTACATCATGCACCGCAGCTGTAGGTGTCCTGTTCATAATGTACATAGCTGTATTTACAGCTTCAGCCCAGAAATGATGAGGCATGTTCTTCTCATTCATCAATGCACGTGCAACCTCTGCAATGTGCCTGTTTTTCCTTTCTGCGACCCCATTCTGCTGTGGAGTATATCTGCATGTAAACTGCTTGTGTATACCATGCATTCGCCGAAAATCTGAAAAATCATTGGAGAAGTACTCTCCCCCTCCATCTGACCTCAATGTCTTGATTTGCATATCTGTCTCCTTCTCAATCATGACTTTGAAGTCTTGAAAGTGACCAAACACTTCACTTTTGTTACGCATGAAGTAGACCCATACTTTCCTTGTATGGTCATCAATGAAAGAGACATAATACCTGCAACCATGTATACTTGCAAAATCGGTTGGACCCCAAACATCTGTGTGCACCACCTCAAGTGGCCTTTTACATACATTGCGCTCATGTGGAAATGAGCCCTTTGACTGTTTTCCAAACTGACATGCTACACAAACTTTATGCATACCATCCACCTTGAATTTGGGCAAACCTTTTACAATCTGTTTTGATTGCATGCTACGCAATCTCTCCTCATTGACGTGGCCAATGCGTTTGTGCCAAATGTCAACATCAGCCACAACACCTGTGCCCTGTGCAAATAATGCAGCTTTTACCTCAAGCATGTCTACATTCAGCGTAAACATTCTGCCCACACATTTGCCCTCTGTGATCAGCTTACAGCCATTCTGGAAATCTTCTACATAACAGCCATTTGGATTGAAGCGAACTTGCAAACCTTGCTCAACCATTTGTCCAACAGAAACAAGATTCTTTGTAATGTTTGGGACATAAAGTACATCTGCTAAGTACTTTGATTTCCCACTCTTCGTATTTAGAGGTATGTCCCCTACATGAGCAATGGGGTGAGCTGTGTCATCTCCTGTCTGCACATAGCCTGACACATCTGGTTTGCGCATATCTCTAAACCACTCTCCACGAGACGTCATGTGATTAGAGGCACCTGAATCCACATACCAAACATCATCTTGGGTGGAATTCTCTGCAGTCATTGTATTCATTACATGCTGCATAACAAACATGCGCTCGTTTTTGCTGTCATCTGCATCTCTGCTAGTAGATGCATAGTTGCCCTGTTCTCTCTTTCTACTTGCTTTTCCCTTTGGACAGTCACGTGACATGTGACCTCTTTCACCACAAGTCCAACATTCTCTGCTATCTGGAGTATGTTGCTGCCTGCTTGATCCTGCACCACGACCTCTTTGACTCCCCGTGCCTTGAGACTGGTTTCCCCTGCCACCTATATTGTTTTGATTTGATTGACCTTCCAGAAATTGGCCCCTGCAACCCCTTGGGCCTCGACCACGACCTCTACCTCTACCTCTGTTGGAGTTAGAATAGAAGGCCTGTTCAGAATTATTTCTGCCATGAGAAGAAGATGTGTCAAGGTTCTTCTCCTCAAGAATAAGCATAGAAATCAAATCTTGGAACACGGGGATGTCGTCTCTTGTATTCATGGAAGACCTAAAATGTACATACTCATCTCCTAGACCATCCAAGCATGCACGGACAATGTCATCGTCTTCCACTGAGACTTTAATAGATCCAAGAGCCTCAATGATACTCTTGATCTTCAAAGCATAATCGTTGATGGAGAGGTTGTTCCTCTTAACCTGATTTAGCTCCGACTTTAGTTGAAGCTTCCGGGCCTTGGTGTTCACCTCGAACACTCTGCCTAAGTTTCTCCATGCAATGGCGGGGGTTTCAGTATCCTGTAGATAGCCCATCATGCCATCTGTGATGCTCATAGACAACCAATACATCACTTTGCTCTGGCCTTGTTGCCAGTCCCTCAAAGCTTTCCTTTGTTCTGCTGTAGCATTTGCCTCGGGAATCTCTGGTTCCTTTTCATTGTCTCCTTCTACATAGTCCCAATAACCTTTTCCTTTTAGGAAATTTGTTATTTTGAACTTCCATGCAGGGTAGTTATTTTTCTCAAGCTTCTCAGTAACAATCTGACTGAAACCGTCAGACATCTTGAAGCACTAAGACAAAATAGCTGCAATCAACAAAAACCTGCAAATCTGTTGAACCTGCTATCGTGGTTCCTGTAACGCTTTCTACACTCAACGAGTGTCCACAATCAAGCGTTTCACAACCACTGTACTTGTACAGTAATCTCTGTATACTGCATCTGGTCGTGGATTGCGAACGAAGGGATTGTGATGCTCTTGCTCTCTTAGCCTCTCTTGCCTGCACCAGGCTCTGATACCATGTAAAGAATGAGGATGCAAGAGAGCTACACAAGACAAGAACAAAGCACACAGAGATGGAAAGCTTCTTCTTCTTCTTTACAGAAAAGAGAGTACAAAATGACTAAGTGCTAAAGCTGAAAAATAGCACATATGTACATGCGGTCACTAAGTGTGAACTCGCTAGAAGCGTACTAGGCTGGCACTATAAGTGTAGTCCAGCTGTAGAATCACTAGCAGAGATCCTCCGTGTCGGTCACCTAACGCGCCAGTGAGTAAATGTCGTAAGCGGCCAAGACCCGTAGTGGATGCCAGCTCAAGGTGTAGAGCTCGACATCTCAACAAAAGGGTAGGGGTGTGTTGGAGGTGAGGTGTGAGTAGTGTGGTCATTGTTTGCATGAGCAAGGGAAGTGGAGTTTAGGGTCTACGGCACAATGTTATCAGTGTAATTGGTGGACTATATGGCCTACTGAGGAGTGTTGTAATGCATTCTATTTCATTCATGGAAATGATGTTGTGGTGTTGTAAATGTATGTTTTCTTTGATGTGAAGAGGGATACTCCCATGGGGCCAGTTGTTTGAATGTGTGTGTTACCATGTATGGCCACTGTGTTAGGATGTTGAAGCTTTGTTTCTTGGAGACAAAGAATGTGAGAGGCTATTAAGTTATTATCATGAATAAGGTTGTTGTAGTGTTTCTTAAGGGACACAATGTTAAGAGATTGTATTATCAAGTGATTGGTGAGCAAAGAGTGGAGGTCAAGCTCTGAAGGTTGCCAAGTGGCATGTGTTTTGAGGCGGTGTTGGGCATGAGATTGTGGATGCTATAGCTTGGATGTAATCCTCAAAGTGAAGGTCCATGGATAGGAGCCAATGTTTGAATGTAATATTTGCTTTATAATCTAGTAGTAATAGATTAGCTTTGATTTGTTTGTGTTTATTTTTATTGTATTGGATATTGTTATGTTGAGAACGACAAGGTTCTAAAATCATAGTGAAGGGTATCTGGTAGCGGGGAAAGTCAAAGCGACATCCCTTGCGTTTTTTGAAGCAAGACTTCTTATGCTTGTGTGCTTGAATTTCTTGTAAATCTATGAGAAGAATCATGGAATCAGTTGTTATGTACTTATCAATGAAATCCACAACATCTTCGTTGGGATCTTTCCCATAAATAGGAGCATTTTCTATCCACAGCAGCCCATGATCATGCTGATATATTACAAAAGCATTTTACTACTTAATGCCCAACAAAAGATAATATTCGATGATATTATGTTGAAAAAACTTATATTCCACAGAACTAATCCACATTTTCTTGACTGGAGACGCAGGCACAGACAAACTTTCACCCTTCTTTTGATTGTCCAAGGCTTCTATGTTTCTATAACCACAGATCACATTCCAGCCCAACGACTACAAAAGATTTACTAATGGCATACATAGGCAAGGTTGCTTTTAACATTGGTGGAACCACTATCCACTCGGTCCTCCACTCTTAACACTTCCCTATCCCTGAGAGGCTGAATGAGCTACGACTAATTTATCGAGACCTACAATTAGCCGTTTTTTATGAAGTGTCCTTGATTGGAACCAACATCTTTGCCAGAAGACTCTCGTCTATGGAAGACTCTTGTCTGCGCGCAATAAAAAATTACTACGACCTTCCATTTGGTGGTGTTGATGTTGTCTTGTGTGATGATCTTTGCCAAGCTAGTCCAGTACGCGACTCTTGGATTTTTTTCAGAAAACCTCAGTTGCTCAAAGCTATCTCACCCTCTTTCTAGCATGACCGCATAAAGTGCTAGGAGTCAACAATCACCCAGAGACAAACTAATAAGACATTCATCAACATACTCAACAGGATACACATTTCAAAACACACCAATGAAGAAATTTTGTCTTCTAATATGGTTATATCTTTGGCTAGCAATTTCTTCATCCCCTTAAATGGGTTCAAGTAAAAGCGGGTTGTTGTTACAGGGTCGGAACGGACCAAATCTCATATATGACGATTCTATTTGTGTGCTTGCACGTAGAATTCGGTTGAGCTTAGCAAGTGCTCCAATTAAAGGTTTCCAATGTTTCTCAGTTGTAGAAAATGTGACAAAGAATGTTGGTGGTCCGAGCTGTCTAATCATAGCAAAGGCGTTTTTTTTAAAAAATTTTCCTTGTACTCAGGTGATGTTCGCAATGCCTCAAAGTTGCGATATCCAAGTTGGGAAGACAAGACTTTCTCAATGATATTATCTCCAACAACTTGTCCTGCCACTAGTGTATTGTGATTTAGCTAGATGATCTGTGGCTAGATCATCTTCTTCTGGTGGTTGATTGTTGTCGACAGAATCATCAAGAAAAGGGAAATGTAGACTATGGAAATGGCTTAGCCACTCATTGTTTAGAGTAGTTTTTGCATTCTTGTATAAAGATGTTTGCAATAATTGAGCAGTGGCTTTCATTGTAAGCAATGGATCGACAACCCCGAAAAGGTAGCAATGATTGTAATGTAGACGATGTTTAATATCCACTAGTATTAAACGATGATCATCTGTGATCTTTAGCATGACATCTGTGGCTAGATCATCTTCTTCTGGTAGTTGATTTTTGTCGGCAGAATCATCAAGCAAAGGAAAATGTAGACTATGGAAATGGCTTAGCCACTTATTGTTTAGAGTAGTTTTTTCATTCTTGTATAAAGATGTTTGCAATAATTGAGCAGTGGATTTCATTGTAAGAAATGGATCGAAAACCCCGGAAAGTAGCAATGATTATACTGTAGACGGCATTTAATATCCAATAGTATTGAGGCTTCATCATGAATAAACCTCGATAGATTTGTTGTGTTCTCCCCAAGGATGACAAAACATTAACAACGCTACCTCATAATCCAAATTGACCATCGTATGTAAGCTCCCTAATTTTAATGAAAGGTAGCATGCAACTAACAAGGCAGCTTTCTAAATGGTTTAACTTCTCTACTGACGGGAAGGGGAGATTAAATCCTATGGAATTCAATCGGGTGAGCAGTGCACCATGATCTTGCCTTTTACGGCCGCATGAAGTGCAAACATAGTTTTCATGTATCTCATTGTTTCTAGACCTCCCAAGTGATGACCTACGCTAATTATCAAAAGAACATTAAACGTCCACATTTACAACATTGATGTATAGGAACATTGTTCGATGTTTCTATGTACTATTGTATAGTTTTGTTTGGTGGGGAGGCTTGTTCAATGTTTATGTTCAAGGGAGTTGTGGGGTGTAATTGTTTTTTAAGTTTTTTATTTTTTGTTCTTATTGCATCTATTTCCAGAATGGTCCTATCACACAAGAAAGAAAATTGCCTCTTGATGTAGGGAGGGAGTTCATTTGGTTGCTGGAGAAGCACATATTTCAATGATTCTGTTTCTAATTTGTCCCAGGTATGATAATTGCGTTTGCGCGAGCATCGATTGGTCCCCAAGTAAAAAAACAAGCAACCACTTCTATTGACAATGATGACATTGTGCAATGTTGTTGGATCGGCTCCACTATCGAATGTTGTCATTTTGGGTGAAGTTATTGGCACACCATAAATATGGACATCACATGCAATATTAAATCTAAAGGAGAATACATGGATAATATCAAGTGCAACACCAATAGATGATGTGTGGCTATTCAATACTTGGTTCAAAATGGAGGAATCATGTCTACTAGAAGCCAAATGCACCAAAGAAGGTGTCATCATTGGCGTTTGCTCCAATGATACTCTCATCGCGTCTAGCATGATATTGTTAATTTTTTGCAATGACGAGCGTGACTTTATTGGAAAACATTATTATTCCATGGGAGACTAGCTAGGAAAGCAATATCGATATCATTCTGAATGAGTTGTTCAAAAGATGCATTTTGGTTACTTCAGGAACCCATGTACATGAAGTTTTCCCCCCCTTGGGCTATGGAAAGGGAAAAAGAAAAGTAAATGAAACACACACATACACACTGAGAGAGAGAGAGAGAGATGGAAATTCACAAAATGAGGAATGGATAAAAGAAATATAATATAATGAGTGTTTTTATGCATGGAGGTGATGGAGCTTGAATGTTGTAGAGGAGGAGTGCTACTTTGTCTCGTCGACAAAAGGTGTGACAAGGGCTAACTTATTGACGGTGAACATGCCAGTTTGGACAAGGGAGGCTAGCAGCTCACGTGCATCCAGTACATTAGAAGCATATAAGTCGACAAAGTTTTTGTCAAGATGCAATACTTTGTCAACTACATCACCAGCTAAGGAAACATCAATTGGGGAAGCTTTGTTGGTCAAAATCTTTCCTTCAAGCTTGGACACCAAAACAACAGCTGTAGATTCTGAGCAGATAGAGCAAAAGTCTACCTCTTGTTGGTTATAAATCTTAGTAAATTTGCACTGACCACAAAAACGTCCCACCAAAATTGAGTTGACATTCACAAAGTGCAATGTGCTAGTCACCTAGGTATAGCCACTTGACGAGATAGAGCTTTCATGAGCTTTTACGATGAAAAAGTAAAATCAAGATCAATACTTACTTCTTGATTGTGACTAACATCAAGAATATGGGCCTTATATGCTTCCTCCAAATGATGCTTGAGACAGTAACTTTTGACGCATCCTAGGATAGTAATATCTAAGACTAAGAGTGTATTGCTTCGGCGTGTGAAGGAACCTATGTTTCGTGCAACAAACATAGGATGCACAAGAGAACAAAAGATAGCGTGGTAATCATCTTTGCGTGCACTCACGAAGCTAAGCTGTGATGGCAAGAGAGGGAAAATATTCAAAGGTAATAGATCTATAGAAGGCCAAAGATAAGGAAGTCTACAGTGGCACGATCCTCACCTGCTTGCCCATTCGCAACAACAAGATCACCTTGGGAAAGACCAGCTTTTGAAGTGCTAGCATGGCTATCATAAAATCTAATATCTATCCAACCCAAATGATTTTCTCATATTAAACTGATCATATAATGTGGGAGAATAAACGGGAACAAGGGTTAGAAGGGGTCCAAATGAGAGATGGTATGTTAAAGAGCATTGCTACCTAATGGAGCTTAAAGACTGTAGGGTTAGCTTCATTAAAGCCCTCCAAAATTTAGCGTTCAAAAGTCCTTTGACCTTAGGCAAGATAGGGATGACCTTCAGGTGGGAATCCTACCCAAGCATGAGGTGCTTGTTGGCTTGCTAAGTGTTAGTAGGAACTTTACCCAAAAGCTTGAGGTGTTTCTCACATGCTTAAATGAATAAAGTTCTTGAAGTATTCAATTCAAAGATAACTCTCAAGAGACATGAACATGCCACGATTGATTGATTAAGTCTTTGAAGTATTCCATTCAACCAAATGACTTAATAAGCATAAAAGACACATGTTCAAATGATCCTCCACATGTCGCCCTCATGATGTATTTGAATGCTATTGGATAGGTGTTAAAGAGGTCCAATGAGAATTTAGATACATAAAAATAAATAATTAAGTTCTTTATCTCAAAGAGTAAAAAGAGGACACTTGTCCAAATGAAATAATAAAATAATATAAGAAAGAGAGAGAGAGAGAGAGAAAGAGAGAGAGAGAGAGAGAGAGAGAGAGAGAGAGAGAGAGAGAGAGAGAGAGATTTGGACCAAGCATGAGAGGGGGGGTATACTCTTTCACACACACACACATTCTCTCATTGTGTGGAGTGCAAATTGCAAGAGCTCCATCTCCTTCTCCAAGCTTGCTGAGAAATGGAGAGCCTACACCAACACTCTTGGCTATGGAATGCAAATCCAACCAAGAGCCATGCTTCAATGCTTAAGCTTGCCATCTTCTTCATCTTCATTACTATGCTATTATGCTATGCAAATCATACTCTGCATGGCAAAGATCACAAAAGCTCAAGAAGTTCAAAGAGGGAGAAAAGAGTATCTCTTTTCTCACCTACGGTGGCACCTTTGGTGCCACCGACAAAGTATTGGCCTTCATCCAAAAATTTAATGCGGCCTTTGGAGACGAGGGCTTCACGGAGTCCTCCAAGCTACACCGTGTAGCTATGCACTTTCAAAAATCGGCTTATCAATGGTGGGCTAGCCTTTGTGACAATGGTGAATCCCCAAAGACATGGAAAACTCTACAAGTTTCCATCATGAAGCAATTCCTTGCAAGCGATGCAAAGGACAAAGTACTTACCGAATGGTGCAGTGAAACTTCTCTCCACATGAGTGTATTCATAAATATGTGGACAAGTTTTGGGATTTACATCTCAAGGCTACTGTCTTCCAAAAGATAGACTTTGCTGAGCAAAAGCAACAAGTTTGTGCGGGGTTACCTGAAGAAATGGCCGAGTATGTCAACTCCCAACGGCCTAGCTCTATCACCAAAGTAATCCACCACACCATGGTTGCTTCCCGCATCAATTTCCAACAAGGGGCTAGACGGAATGTCAAACCATGAAAAAAAAAAGACAAAAATGATGGAAACAGGAAAACAAATGCCCAAAATTCTTCCCAAGGCACTTCCTACAACAACAACAATAGGTCCAAGGAGAAGGGAGTTGACAAAGGTAAAAACAAACTCTCTCATGAAGAGCTTGAAGCTTTTCGCAAGGACCATAAGTGTTTTAAGTGTGGGGAGCAAGGATATGGCTATCGTTCTTGTCCCAAGAAAAATGCTTGCGATGAGACTCCTAGGGCTTCCACCATTGAAGCTCCAAAAGAGGATTTTCATTGCAAAGGATCATCTCTCTCCTATGCTTGGGGAAATGTAAGGGAGCATGATGCCTTCATCTTGTTTGACCCTCGCTCTACTCACAACTTCATATCAATGGAGTTGGCCACCAAGTTGGGCATTCAAGCTTTTGAGATGGGAGATATTGTAACGGCTTACACAGTTTTCAAGGGACATCAAGCCTCCGTTACTTCCTTGATTGGGAAGTTGAGACTTCATGTCCAAAGCTATGTCAACAAAGAAGACTTTTTCATCTCTCCTCTCCAACATGAGGATGCTATCGTAGGGGCACCATGGTTTGATCGCATGGCTGTCAACATGAAGTTCCCTCAAAGGAGAATCTACTTCACCTACAGGGGAAAGAACATGTATATAGATACTAATGAGTCTGGTCGTACTATACCACTTGTAAATTCACTAGCTTTTGATAAGTCAATGAAAAGCTCGATTTTTGCATACATGATTTTTGTCAAAGAATCCACTGATGATGCTAATGGTTTATCAAATGAAAATGGTAGGAATCAAGAAGAGTTAGACTTGTCTAACTTTCTAAAGGATTCCAAAATGTATTCATCAATGATATCCCTATGGACTTACCTCCAAAACAAGGGGATGATGACCATCGAATTGAGCTCCTATCAGGAAGCTCACCGCCTAACAAGCCTCCTTATTGAGTTTCCCAAGCTCAACAAGATGAGATTATGAGGCAAGTACAAGAATTGGTAGACAAAGGGAGGGCAAGGCATAGCTCATTTCCCTTTTGTTCTCCTGTCCTTTTAGTGCAAAAGAAATATGGAACATACCGCATGTGTGTGGACTATCGCACACTAAACCATATCACTATCAAAAATAAATTTCCCGTACCTCGGGTAGAAGATTTGTTTGATAAGCTACAAGGCCCTACCTACTTTAGTAGGATTGACCTTAAAAGTGGCTATCATCAAATAAGGATAGTGGAGGAAGATATCCTAAAGACCGCGTTTTGTACAACATTTGGTCTTTATGAATATCTAGTCATGCCTTTTGGCTTGACCAATGCACCTGCCACATTCAAGCGTTTGATGGAGAAAATATTTAGACCCTACCGCAAGTTCAGTGGAGTGTCTTTGATTATATCATCATCTACTTCAAGTCCCTGGAGGAACACAAGCAACATCTCCAAATGATTTTTCAAGCATTGAGGGAGAACAAGCTTTTTCTCAACCAAAAGAAAAGCGAAATTTTCCTTCAAGAGATTCAATACTTAGTTCATATTATCTCTCAAGGTGGTATCCGTATGGATTCATCAAAGTTAGAGGTAATAAAAGCATGGCCTAATCCAAGGAATCTAAATGAGCTAAGAAGCTTTACTGGTATGTGTGCATACTATAGACGCTTCATAGCAAAATTTTCTCAAATAGCAGGACCATTACATGACTTAACAAATAAGAACATTAAGTATTCATGGACTGCTAAGGAGCAAAAAGCTTTTGACAAGCTCAAAGAGATGCTTACCTCTCAACCAGTCCTCATGATTTTGGATCTCTCAAAGCCATTTGAGGTCCAATGTGATGCTTGTGGTGATTTCCTTGGAGCGGTCTTGCTTCAAGAAGGGCATGCCATATCATATGAGAGCCAAAGGCTAAATAGGGATGACCAGGTCTTGGGCATTTATGAGAAAGAGATTTTAGTTATTCTACATGTCCTAGACACATGGAAGCACTATTTATTGGGGACTCCATTCATTTTACGAACAAACCATCAAAGTCTCAAGTATTTCATGACGCAAACAAAGATCCGACAAACAAATGAGGTGGAAAAATTTTCTTTTGCAAATTAATTTTCATATTGCTCACATTGCTGGTAAGCACAATCAAGTGGCTGATGCACTATCACGACGACCAAAAGTTAATGCTGTGTCTATAGCAACTCACAATGATCTATCTTCTATGATAGATGAGTATGCTATTGACCCTGACTTTAAAGACATAAATTCAGCCCTTGCTTTGGGTAAGAAAGAGGAACCATTCACCTTGCAAGATGGTTATCTTGTCCATGACAATAGGCTATGTGTTACCCACTCCCTTCATGAGAAAGTCATGTATGAATCCCATGCTCCTCCCTATGTAGGGCATAGAGACATTCAACCTACTCTTTGAGGAGTAGAGACGTATTTCTATTGGCCTACCATGAAAGTGGACATACAAGAGTATGTTTCAAAATGTGTGGTATGCTCCAAAAGACTAAGTATGATAAAGGGAAGAAACGTGGATTCCTCTAGCCATTACCCATCCCTAATTCACCATGGGAGAGTATATTCATGGATTCTATCTTTGGATTACCCAAGTCTATCCATGGAAATACGAGAATATGGATAATAGTCGACAGGTTTAGCAAGCAAGCACACTTTATTCCTGTCAAAAAGACTATTAAGGCACACCACATGGCAACCATCTTCATATCTCATATTTTCAAACATCATGGATTACCAACATCCATCATGTCAAATAGAGATCCTAGAATGACCAGTAATTTTTGGAAAGGTCTCTTTGAAAGTCTAGGTACAAGATTGAATTTCTCTTTGGCCTACCACCCACAAACGGATGGCCAAAGTGAGATAGCCAATCTTACAATACTCGATCCACTAAAGACTTATGTTACAGAAGTAGATCAACGATCACAATGAGAGAAGTACTTACCCCTTGTAGAGTATGCATAAAATAATACTGTCCATACTACTACAAGAAAAGCACCTTTTGAGATCATAGAGGGAAGACTTTAAAAGTCTCTTGCTACTTAAAGTACATGGGAAGATATTCACTCTGCTGATGAGTATAGTTGTGACCTACAAGAATCGTTTCAAAAGGTTAAGGAGGCTATATCCATCTCTCAACAAAGGCAAAAAGCTACTGCTGACAAGCACAAAAGGACCTTAACATTCAAAGAAAATGATTAGGTCTTACTTAGGTTTCCCAAGGCTCGATTGAGGGAAATGACGGGCAAAAATCTTACAGACCATCAAAGTATTATGGTAAATTAGCAAAAGATAATATGGTGTTGGATGCATCCAACGTCAGCAACCATTTTGACCTTCTCATGGACATTAATTTTTCATTTGCTATGTATATATTCATGGGCTCACATTGAGTTCCAAGTTGTATCTGTTTATTCACTTCATGTACTTTGGGCGGTCGGCTATAACTTTTAAAACCTTAGGTATATAAATGAATGTAGCTCATGTGAAAGGGGAGATATCATTTTGAGAGAAACCTAGAGTAGAGAAGAAGAAGAAGGAGGCTATGGAGGTGGAAGCATGGAGCCACATGTACTCTCTTCACGGACCGATTGTATGCATGCAATGAAGACGAGTCCTTTTGCTTTTCTCTTGCTTTTCATTAAGTTGTGTATTAGTGTTTTGATGGTGTAGATTAAGAACTAATCGCTCTTTAATTCTTGATTGCCTATTGTATGTTTGATTCTAGTAGTGTGTGCATGATAAAATTAGTGTGTAGATTAAGAATTTTTGCATGCATTTCTCTGATCATAACTCCATGATCTTGGGTGAGCTTGTGATTAGGATGTGACCACAAGGATTAGTAGAGAATGCAACGATTAGCAACCTTGTGTTGAAAGGACGCCCTTTCAACAACATTTTCACAAAGATTCCATTAAGATTCCTCAAAGATTTTGTAAAGATTCCACATGAAGATGGTGATGAATTAATGAAGATGAAGATGGATGTTGCAACATGAAGATACGAGTTCATGGACGTCATTGAATATCCCGTTATTATTATTTTGATCCATTATGGCCACTTTTGTAATGTTTACGAGAACCTCATATTTTAAATCGGCACTTGTATTTTGGCCGCAGATGCTTGAATAATGAGTAAAGCCAACTCAGTTCTTGTAATTAAGCTTTGTAGAAGCCTAGGGACACTTCAGGTCATTTGACTAGACATTAGGTTTCAAGGCTTGGTATATAAGCTAAAACCTAAGGCTTTGTAAAAAACACGTTACGTTATCTCAAATAATATACAGTCGTGGGTTCTGCAGCACACAGTAGTGAGCTTCACGCACACACACCGTCGTGCACACTAATCACATTGCAGATATGAGAGTAGGAGTGTGTTAGCATCGAGGAGCTCTCCGCGTCGACGCAAGCAATGCAAGCCGAGGACCACATCGTGAGCCCGCCTACTACGAGCTATATTTGGTCATAAGTACCTCAAACGACATCCGTTCTCAATGATCGAGTAGTCGTTAGAATCAGGGCGAGAAGCTCTTCATGTTGATGTCTTTGTAGATCAGTTTCGGACACTTTGGAAATTGCTGTTTTGTGTCTATCGCGACAGCGATTAGATGTCTTACAGTTATGGTTTTCAGGGTTTAGGTGTTTGGCCATATAGGATATGTCCTTGTGAGTCTTACCCTCCGATTTCGAGTCATTCCGATATGATTTGAGACTGTTTCGAGCTTGTAGTGTTTCGTAGGATGCGTTGTCTGTTTCTTGCTTTATGGTAGTGTTGTGGTAGGATTAGTGACTGTAGAGTGTTGTTCGTGTCTAGCTCAGGGTTGACAACCCAGAGATTGCCTCCATGCCCTAGTCGGGTCAGCTACGTCCTCGGATTGAAAGTTTGTTGGTCTGTGTTCTCGTTGTGCTCTGTCGTCCGCTGCGACGTACCCGCTAACACCTTGATTAGCATAAGGATTAGTGTGTGTGCATACACTAATCCCCTTCATTAGCTCTCTCTTCTTCCTATTGTAGATAATCTCATGTGATTTCTCCACTCAATTCTATCTCATTTCTCTCACACAAGCACCCATGTGTGATGTTTCCATGCCCTAGCCGGGTCGCTACCATCCTTGGATTGCTAATTTTGTCTATTCTTTGGAGTTATCCTACAAGGAAGTTAACATTTGGCGTCGCTACCGAGGACGGTAGCCTAATTTAGAGGATAATTTTTTAGTATAATCGAGTGCTTAGGAGTAGATTTAGGTAGAAAACCCCCAATTTCTCACTAATTTTTTACTAATGTGCTACTAGTTCAAGTGATTTACATGTGTATATGCCTAATAAGACGTTGATTCATCACTCTTTTGATATGAAATTGTAAAAATTTTAACTAAAATTGAGTGAATTTTGAGTGTGTAATTAGAGATTTCTCCTTAATTAGGCTCTCTCATTACTCTCTAATCACATGTGTTTTTTGTGCTACACATAGCTAAATCATTGATTAGAGTTGTGATTATTATCCTTATGTGTTTAGTTTCATTGAAAATGATGCTATACATGAGATTTTGTGCTCAATTGATTGTAAGTGAAATGCCGTTAAGCATGTGCTAGTACACACACATGTGTGTAGGTGTCAATTGGAGTTGGAAATCGAAACATTACTCATGAAATTGTGAGTGCACTAACCCACTCAATTTGATGATTTGATTTGCAGGTGTGATTAAAGTTTGATTTGCAGGTACCCTTTCAACAATGTTTCAACAAAGATTCCATTAAGATTCCTCAAAGATTCTGTAAAGATTCCACATGAAGATGGTGATGAAGTAATGAAGATGAAGATGGATGTTGCAACATGAAGATACGAGTTCATGGACATCATTGAATATCCCGTTATTATTATTTTGAGCCATTACGGCCACTTTTGTAATGTTTACGAGAACCTCATATTTTAAATCGGCACTTGTATTTTGGCCGCAGATGCTTGTATAATGAGTAAAGCCAACTCAGTTTCTTGTAATTAAGCTCTGTAGAAGCCTAAGGACAATTCAGGTCATTTGTCTAGACATTAGGTTTGAAGGCTTGGTATATAAGCTAAAACCTAAGGCTTTGTAAAAAACACATTACGTTATCTCAAATAATATATAGTCGTGGGTTCTACAGCACACAGTAGTGAGCTTCACGCACACACACCATCGTGCACACTAATCACATTGCAGATATGAGAGTAGGAGCGTGTTAGCATCGAGGAGCTCTCCGCGTCAACGCAAGCAATGCAAGCCGATGACCACATCGCGAGCCCGCCTGCTACAAGCTATATTTGGTCGTAAGTACCTCAAACGACATCCGTTCTGAATGATCCAGTAGTCGTTAGAATCAGGGCGAGAAGCTCTTCGTGTTGATGTCTTTGTAGATCAGTTTCGGACACTTTGGAAATTGCTGTTTTGAGTCTATCGCGACAGCGATTAGAGGTCTGACAGTTATGGTTTTCAGGGTTTAGGTGTTTGGCCATATAGGATATGTCCTTGTGAGTCTTACCCTCCGATTTCGAGTCATTCCGATATGATTTGAAACTGTTTCGAGCTTGTAGTGTTTCGTAGGATGCGTTGTCTATTTCTTTGCTTTATGGTAGTGTTGTGGTAGGATTAGTGACTATAGAGTGTTGTTCGTGTCTAGCTCAGGGTTGACAACCCAGAGATTGCCTCCATGCCCTATTCGGGTCAGCTACGTCCTCGGATTGACAGTTTGTTGGTCTGTGTTCTCGCTGTGCTCCATCGTCGGTCGCGGCGTACCCGCTAACATTGGCACCGCTGCCAGGGATGAAGCGCCTAAACTAGCGTAGACCGCATCACTCGTATTTGATAGTATAGCGTTTCTCTAGAGTTTTCTAGAGTGTTGTCACCATTTGCCTTCTTAGTGGGAAGTCAGAGAGTGGATCTCTTGACTGAGGGATAGCCAGGGAGCCTGCGTCTCGCCGAGGTGGTCCACCATGAGGTTGAGGTATTGTTTTATTATTTTGTTGTGTGTTTAGATTAGGTTCTATAGTTTGTGTGTTTGGTTGTGACTTATGGTTGTGAAGAACTTGAAAGAGAAAAAAAATGCAATGAAAAACGCAAAAGGTAAGTAGGAGGCTGTTTGCTTGCCAGAAAGAAAAAACAACCATTCAACCATCCAAAGTAGGACTTTAGGTAGTGTAGGACATCTGATGTTGATCTAGAGCAATTTTGACATGAAAATGTGCTTGAAAACACAAAAGGCAGAATTGTGCTGATTATGGTAAAAGTGCTCTAAAATGGTCGTTTGAAAGCCGATTTGAGTGCTTGTTTTTGCATTGGAGACATTAAGGTAGGGGGAAAACACAGATTTGGTCCAATCCAAAAAAAAAAAAAAAAACCTAAAAAGCCCAAAAAACAAAAATCTGAAACCAAATCTGTAATTTTAAAAAAACAAAAAGTTTGACCTCAAGACCTTGTTTTGCATATGCTCTAGAGCTTGTATGTGAGATTTCAAAGCATTTGCATCAGTGCTTGTGCATCTAAGTGGGAGTTTGCTTTTTCTGAGTGTAAGGAAGTGAACTGTGAAATGCTTGAATCCAAAGGAAAAGAAGTCCAAATTGAATGAAACTTTGGGGATAAGCTTCTAAGGGCATTGGGAACCAAACTGTCCAAAAACAGAGAAAAAAATCACTTCCCAGTGGCTCTATGCCTAGTCTATCGCGATAGACTGATGAATTGGAGATAGACTCACAATCAGGCAAAACCCCTCATGCCACAGGTAAAACACATCAATACAAGGCTGCTCTAAAAAATTGAGTGTACTTGGACACCTGCTTGACCACCAAACCTCAAGTCTGGTGTTTAGAGTCTAAGTTCAGAGAAACAGTGGTAAAAAGACCTTGACCAATTGTCCAAACATTGCACAACTTTGTGTATTCACTATACAGAGGATAAGGAAACTAGTTGTGAAGAGAACTTTGTAAATAGGCCAAAACTGGGAAACTTTATGAGCCTATCGAGATAGGTTGGGGATATTTAGCTGTGGACCTTATTTTGCAAATCCCTCCTAGGGATAGCTTAAGCAGAGCCTACATAGCATACACACCAAATTTCAAGGTGTTTGGATCACTAAAAGTGAATCTAAAGCCCAGATAGAGATTCAGGTTCTGACAAAAACACTAAAAATGGTCCAAAACACAAACCAAGTGTCCAAATTGCATGAAATTTGAGGGATAGACACAAGAGAGTAAGGGGAATCTAAAAGTGAAGTCAAAATTTTGAGTTGACATTTCCTGCACAATCTGGTGAGTCTATTGCGATAGACTCATGACATTTTGAGTGGGACAGTTTTTGGAAATTGTGACTAAATAGCTTGAATCCACTCCTCACCTAGACCTTAACCATCATTTCAAATTTGAAATTGGACATCAAGAAGACCACCAAAGCACTTGTCTGGTGTTTTGAGTCAGACTTCGGAGACAAATTGGGTAAAGGGACTTGCCCAAATTTCCAAACCTTGTGAAACTTGGTATACATGATCTACAGAGGGTAGGGAACACATCTGTGAAGAGAAAATTTGAAAAAAGTGTCATGTTGGCATACTTGGTGAGTCTATCGTGATAGACTAAGAACCCAGTGATAGAAACCAAAATTTTCAAAAACCTCTCTGGCATAGCTTGGAAAGGTGCTATCAAGGACACATAAAAATTTTGAAGGCATTTTGACATCAGAAAGTGGTCTAACTGACACAGTAAAAGTCCAAACCACTTGAAAATTGGCAGGAGGTCTAAGGAGAGGTGTTGGAACATAGTGGTATAGTCAAAGTTCAAGTTTGACCTATAAAAGGGGTACTTGCTAAGTCTATCGCGATAGACTCAAAGCAGGGCCAAAGAAACTGAATTTTTCAAAACCCTCTAGAGCATAGCTTGTTTAGCCTCTCAAGAGGTTACACACAAAATTTGGTGGATTTTGGAGACTCAGAAATTCTAGAGTTGGAGTTAGAGACCTAAGAAAAAGTCCAAAACAAGTGGAAATTGCTGAGCAAGGTGTACAGAGCATAGGGAACATAGTGGTAAAGAGAAATCTGGAAAATTTTCAAAACTGAAGAATCTGCTGAGTCTATCGCGATAGACTAGGGTTTTTTCTCAAAAATTGAAATTTTTGAAAATTGACCTTAGTGCCTTGTTCTACATGTTGTTGTGAGCCTATGGTTAAATTTTGAGTAAATTTGGCGTATTGTAAGTGCATCTAAGAGGATTACTTCATAAGATCAGAAAAGAAACTGTTGTTTGATGCAAGTTACAAGGGAAAAGTATTCCAAATTGGTTGAAACTTGATGAGTAGTATCTCAAGAGAAGGGGGAACTCAAATCTGTAAAAAGAGTTGAAAAACTGTATCCCAGTAACTCTAGTGAGTCTATCGCGATAGACTTGGGAATTCACTGTAGAAAAATCAAAATTCAAATCTGACTTCATATTTGGGTTCAGAAGGCCCATTATACCCTGTACACAAAGTTTGAGTGCATTTGGACATTTGCATGGGGTACTTGGTGAGTCTATCGCGATAGACAAGTGAGGAAAACAATTTGAGAATTTTTTTGAAACCAAGCATACCACTGGGTCTATCATTGCCTAAGGAGTGCACACACCAATTTTGGGCTCAAACTGACCACTTGCAAAAACATCAGATAGAGCAACTTTCCAAATTACATCTCACTGTTTTGGTCATAACTTTCACATATGGACTCCGATTCCAAAACTTTTTTTTATCAAAACGTAGCTTGAGAGCAGCACTACAGATCTTAGAGTAACTTGACCAAAATGTACGGCAAAAAAACGCTGTTTAAGGCCTCAAAATGCATCCGGAAGTCAGGGGTGTCTAAAATCGACAATTTGAGAGAATTGTGAGAAAACGCTCACGGTTTTGGACATAGTTTTGGATTTTCCCTGACCAAAACACTTGAACACACTGAGAGAGGTCTTACTACAGCAAGCTAGATCTATTAAGCCTAGAAGTCATGTCTACATCAGGCTCAGACTCAGACTCAACTTATACAAGCACATGGATTGCAGGGATAGATGAGCACCCACCCAGAATAGATCTTTCAAACCTACAGTACATAAAGACCAATTTTGTGGAGAGAGTTTGGACGTATAACCATGAAAGTGAAGGACTATATAGGTATATTAATGGAAATCAATTCAACCTTTACAGTTGCTTAGAGCCCTACCCAGATGAACTGACAGAATACAAGCTCTTATATGTCTATACATACGAGGTCGACCGACAATGGACATCTTTATTTGTTGACAAGTATGGACGAGAATATAGAGCTATAGAAAGCACAAATCCGCGAACCAAATTAGAGATGAGTGGATATTTGGTCAATGAAGGACCTCAGATACATCCACCAAACACAGGAACCTCTAAGAGAATTCCAAAGTGGGGACCACCACCTAGATTTCCCCCTAGAGCGATAATGAGAGATGAAACGATACCAGAGAGGAGTATGGTTCCATACTTTGCACCCCAAAGTATAAGACCATCTCAGCTAAGAAAATGGGTAAATAGAAAGTACAATGGCATAGGAGACCCATACGCCCATGTCTCCGCTTTCAAGCAAGTCCTACGAGTAGAACGAGTAGAGGACTTCCACACGCAGTATGAGGGTTTTGGACTTACATTGGAGGATAATGCACAAGCATGGTTTGAACTATTGAACCGGAGAGATTTCACAACCATTGAGAAAATGTTGGATGAATTTGTTCAAGAATTCACCAAGAGGGGCATAAAACATAACACCCTTCCTAAGATTCAGGAATTTAAACAAGGCGAAACAGAAACATTGTGACATGCAATACTACGTTTCAAGCAATATGTTGCTAGATGTCCTACCCAAGAGTTACCCACGCCAGAACGTCAGATCCTATGCTTCATTAGAGGGCTTAGGAATGAGAATCTCCAAAAGGACCTATACATGAAAAGATACCAAACCTTGGAAGAGGTGACCAAAGCGGCAATTGACCTGGTCGACAATTGCAAATTCTATGACGATGGTCAGAAGAAGATGAATGATGTGAGTGAGAAAAAGAAAACCACTGATCTTGAGGGTCAAAGAGGGAATCTAGGACAAAACCAAGTAAATGTTGAGGAGAAAATCATAGAGAATGTGATGCAACGCATCAACCACTCTGACAGAGTACCAGCCTATAGAATTCCTCAACGACGAAGGTGCATGACATGTGGAGGGGACCATCCGACGCAACATTGTCCTGAATATAGACCTAAGACTCCACCAGGGTTTGAGCATGTTATGTCTCAACCGCCTAGATATCATCTTGTAGCGGAACAAGTGTTCTTAAGTGAAAGACCCATAGCTTCTAGAAATGCATATGTGAGTCATGAGCTTCAAATAGAAAGAAATGTGGTAGATCAGAGGCCACTTCAACGTCAATATCAAGTATGGCCACAACAACCGATACGTCCATGTGACAGATGTGGTAGTAGTGATCACTTGATTAAGGATTGTCCACACCATGATATCATGATAAATGTATATTGTAATGAGTGTGCAATCACACATATGATTTTAGATTGTCCTAAGAATCCAAGAAAGAAAGGTAAAATGCAATCACATGTTACCTTTCCTTCTACCATCAAATAAGAGAAAGAACGAGCCACAACAAAACGAGAGACAACAACAACAACAGAGCAAGAAACAATTGCAAAAGAACAGGTGCTTAAACAACAAGAAGATGAAAGTAAGCAAGTTGCTCTAGTAAACGTTGTCGCAAGAGAACAAGCAAAAGTGCAAGAGCAGAAGCCTACAGATGGAGAGACTAGTAAGAGTTCCAAAAGCCGTAGAAACTCTAGACGAGCAAGAAGGACTAGAATGAAAGTGAGACTAGAAAGGGAGAAAGGAGAAGAAAAGGCTGTTACAGCTGAGTTGGAAACAACTCAAGAGCAACAGACACAGCAAAGGGAAGTTGAAACCCTTAAACCAGCTGAAGCACCCAAGAGTGCTAGTTCAGGAGGATCTGTCCTAGTGGACAAAGTGAATGAGCCTTTAGACGCGACTTTACAGGCTTATGAGGCTAGATTGGCAAATAGACAGACCTTAGAACAAAGATGGTTGACCCATCCTTATCCTGAACTAGAGAAGCAGAGGCTAGAAATGTGTAAGCAGCTCATTATAACTGCTCAAGCATTGCTAGAACCACCTCCACCAGAATTGAAGGATAGGATAGTCACCCCAGTGCACAAAGACGAGAGCATTAAAGTAGACGAATTGCCTAGAGAAGAGGTGGATCATAGGGAAGAATCACTGCCAAGGTTGCAAGACTCGAGGGTAGTCCAAAATACAAAAGATGAATCAATGAGGGATTTCCCACCCTATGTTCCTATAGTTGAGGAGCAGTGGCCAGACATTAGGAAAAATATGAACCCTCTAGGGGCCCTTTGGGATTAAGGTTAATTAGAGGCCAGCCAATAGGAAGAGGGTGGTGGACACACTCTATACCCTCAAAAAAGTAGGGGGACAAGGTAGCCTTACACCTCTTAATGGCCTCTTACCTAGTGAGAAGGTAAGGGAGGTGGCTAGGGGAAAGGGAGGGGGGGGAGGGACCACTTTGACCTTTTTTCCCCCACTTTTTGGCCCGGATTTAAAAATACACTAAAAATTTCAAAATTTCAAAAAATTTCAAATTTCAAGTTTTCCCTCCTTAAAAGGTCCCCTAACCTATTTCATGGTCAAAAAAGTATTTTTGACCTCCAAAAGTAAAAAACGTGCACTAAAAAATTTCAAAAAATTAATTTTTTTCAAAAAATTTCAAAACATAATTTTCCACCCTCCAAAGTCTTTCCAAACCTATTCTATAGCTGAAAGTGATTTTCTCTCTCTACAAACCCTTTTCCAAGCTCTCCATGGTTGCAACAACCACATGCATCCCCTATAGTCCAACATTATCTCTCTACTAGCTTTCTCCCATCTCCATTGTAGCACCAAGCAAGCTTCTTCCCCATCTCTTCCCCTTGCCCACCACATAGTTCCACACCAAGCTAGCTCCTCTCCCTTCTCTCACCTCCATTACAAGAATGAAACAAGATTCTCCTCCTTCTACTTTCATTCACTCGCACTACATGGAAACCTCTACTCCCGAAGGTGGAAAAAGCATCAACTCACATGACTTGCATACCACAAGAACAGGAGGTGTGAATAGTGCATGGGCATTGCAAGGATTCATCTCCAACATAAAGATAGAATGGTGACAAAACTACCCTTGTAGCTTACATTCAGAGCTTAAGATCATCTCCATCTTTAAGTTTATGATGCTGGAGGGAATTAACGTCTTTATGGCTTTCAATGTTTAGGCTTCACACCTCATAACATTGGGTGGTGCTATTTTGTTGATGGCTTTGGTGCGCCATCTATAGTTTTGTAGCATGTGATTGAGTCTCACAATGTAAGTAAGTTGTGTTATCTATGGAGAGTCATCAAAGATTTTTCTTATAATTTATTCTTTGTATAGTTGTCATTAGATTATTAGAATGATATCATTTTGTACTTTATAACTTTGTGCTCACATAATCTGTTGTTTACTTACAGAGTCAACTTGTTTTGAGAGGACATGAGCAAGCAACCATGTGCAGAGATGGAAATCACCCTATTTTTGTTCCGTGAGGAACCTTTCACTACCGTGTTAAAAGATTTTGATAAGAATAGTAGGATTTTTGTAGAATCTTGAACCAATAGGTACTCTCTAGGAGCTCTTAGAAAAGCCATCCCTATAGTACTACTATCTTCCCTAGTGTCATACACACACAAATACTCGTGTATATGAATCTCTAGATGAGAAAGACAAATACTTGTAAGAGAAGCCTAACAGTAACAACATTGTCTCCATTTGTAATTATTTTTATGAGGCTGGATTCCTCTATAAATGCAATATAAATATTTTTTTTTGTTAAATGGTGTCGCACTGAGTGAGTATTTTATTTAGATTATTGGAGTTTCATACAGATTTGAGAAATATTGTTGATTTTTTTGGATATTCTGATTTGCCTGTAAGATGTTTGAAGTTTCAAGTCTTAATCATTCCACCATGAAGAAATTTATACAATATTTTGATTTCAGTTTAATCACTAATGGTTATTCTTATTAAGTGGATCATAACCTTTGTCAAGATGTCCTCATTTGGGGATGTTGAATATATATCAATAGCAACATTTCAAAAGTTGAGAAACCTAAATTCTTGCTTTCCAAAATGTTATTGTTTCCATACTATGCCTATGCCAAGCTTGACTTAGAGAAATGACAACTTGAGATGGAGGTGTAGATATATAGGGGTGAATTAATATTGATTCTTGTTTCATCATATATATTATAAAGCCTTTGAGTTTCCACCTTTTTGAGTAGTGTTGACAAGTTTTTGGTATCAAACCTTCTTAAATATCCCTATTCATTAGCTATTGGTAGCTATTTATTTGGTATTGTTAAAGATCATACCAATAGCTATCACCTTGTGAACTTAATTGTTGAATTGCGGATTTGATTTTTACTATGTAGCTCATTTGGATAGAGAAAGTGTAAACATAAATTATAGATACATGCATTGTTAACATAGAAGATATGTATCACTCGAACGTATATAACTGCTAATCAAGAAACCTTTGGTCGGATACTATAACAATAGGGGTCACATGTGGTTTTAAATACCAAAGAAATGGCTTAACCAAAACATTTCCAAGAACACGAGGTGAACACAAGGAAGTAAAAATTGGCTCCTTGTTTGGTTGATTTCTAGTGCTAAATGTTCTGAGTGTACAAAATTTGTGAGGCCTTTGACCTTGCGAGTTCACTAAAGTATATGTAACATAACACATGTGTTCAACAGAAGGGAATTTATACTCTTGTAAAGTTACAGAAACATGTGTAGGTAAGGCCTATAAGGGCTACTTTCAATCCATTGTGGTGAACGCACATGATATAGGAAAATTTGACATAGTGAATACTCCGGACATCAAACACTGCAACTCTATCTCATGGCCATACATTAAAACAAAGCCCCTATTTGTCATTTTGAAGCCCCAGAGACCCTCAACAAGAGGGACCACAACGGCGTGTAGAATGCCCATCCAGGCACAAATAGGGACCAAGATATTTCCAAGAACAGGGGATGGACACAAGGAAGTAAAAAATGGTTGATAAGCATGACACAAGGTTTAGGTATCTGCCATTTGGGGGGGGGGGAGGGGTTGCTATGAACACATTAAACTGCCCAGTTCTATCTCATGGCCATGCATTAAAAAAAGCTTGTACTTGTCATTTTAGGGACCCAGGGACCCTCAACAAGAGGGGCCACAAGGGCGCGCAAACTGGCCATCCAAAATTTTCGGATGGCCAGTTTGCGTGCCCTTGTGGCCCCTCTTGTTGAGGGTCCCTGGGCCCCTAAAATGACAAGTACAAGCTTTTTTTAATGCATGGCATGATACAATGTTTAGCTATTTGCCATTGGGGGGGGGGGAGTTTGCTATGAATACATCAATTTGCCCAATTCTATCTCATGGCTATGCATCAAAAAAAGCATGTACTTGTCATTTTAGGGCCCCAGGGACCCTCAACATGAGGGGCCACAAGGGCGCGCAAATCAGCCATCCAAAATTTTTGGATGGCTGATTTGCGCGCCCTTGTGGCCCCTCATGTTGAGGGTCCCTGGGGCCCTAAAATGACAAGTACAAGATTTATTTTTATGCATGGTCATAATTCAAGTGCTTCTAGTGTTCAATTGGCTCTGAATCTGTTTGGGCTTGTCTCACATAAATTTGTTCATCTCGTCGCGCTCTTCGACTATTGTGTGATGCAAAAAAATCATATCCTACTCAGATTTTTCAAAAATCAACGTGCAAGTTGGCAATTTCTTTAAAAATGATGTAAAACAGACATTTCTTATTTTTTCCTTAATCTACGGGCTCGAACGGGCATTAAAACCATGGAATCTGAAAATACTCAGAGAATCAATGTTTTTTATTGTGTTAAGGACTGCATTTCCTACATACAAAACTTTCTCAAAATCTCACCCTAACACCTTCAAAAGTGGCTTCCAAGGAGTGCCCTCGATCAAAAATTGAAACTGAAGGAAAACAATCAGAATGAACTCCTATACTGTGTACAAACTTTAACATAACCAAAATTTCCTTTTAAAAAAATTTATTGCTAAAATTTTGAAAATAGACCACCCTTAGACTTCCCACAATGATAAAAATCAAAAGGTTCAAGGAGAGGTCTGGTGTCACAAGTGCATGGTAGGAATCTAATCGAGGCTTATTCCATCAAGATCTCTTTTACTTTATTATGTCTTCTCATGTACAATCTTACCAAACAAAAACAAACTTACACTTTAAATGACTACAAATTTTATTTAACTTATCAAACAATCTAAAATATGGTAGACCTAGAGTGCTCTTACACATCAACAAACAAAAAAGTCCAAATTTCTTCTCATTAACTTTGATAAACATACATCTGTGAACACTTTACAAGGAGTAGTGTGGTCATATTTCTTACATGCATTCCATGACATGGTATGCTCCTCGGGTGACCTATCACATAAAAATATATTTGGTAGGAGTGCCCTCATGTTAGAAAAGAGTGTGTTGCTGCTGATGAAAAGTTTTTGCATTGTCCTACTAGGGATCTCTTCATGTCAGCATAATGATTTTTGGTGTAGTGGGAGCCACATTGCCGCTGAGGAGAGCTTTGTGCCACCGTAAAAGCTTCATGTTATGCCAGTTCCTTGAGCCGTTCTTGCAAACAACGCCACTCAACTAGCATAGCAAGAGGTCACCTTGTAACAAAAACATGTATGAATTCAACAATTGCAAGCTATATAATGAAGACACTTGTTAAGTATATGTTGTACAAATTTGGAAGTATTTCTATCTAGCTGGGAATAAACAATATAAAAATATACATTACGATGAGACTACCACCCCTAATAAGCATGGATTTGAAGAACCTACCTGCAAGATGTAACAAAGAAGACTATTTTAGAGGAAAAGTGGTGACACTTGGCTTCTCTAACCTGCAGCCTTTCACTATTTGTGCATAAAAGCAACCTTTGTGCCAAGCACTACAAAACAAGTAGAGGCAACACCTTAAACTTCAAAGTTTATGATAAGAATAACACAATCAAAAGTAAGAAGTATATTGTTACCTTGCATAAAGGGGTGTTTTATTCAAATATGTGATGGTATTGGCAAGATATTGAATAATCGTCAACATTCATCTCACCAATGGTACGACGTTCCTGGGATGACCTCTGCTCACCCTCACGTGCGGCCTTCGATGCAAACGTTGCGAACAAGCAAATATGTATGCATACGATTTGTGATGTCCTTGAGCACCATGGTAGCTGTTGCATGAGGAAGCAAAGGATGAAAAGAGAGAGGGGGGAGGGAGAGAGAGGAACATGGGAGAAGACAAGGGGGTAGTGGGGGAGAGAGAGAGAGAGAGTGGAGAAGGAGGAGAGAAGGGGGCAGGGAGGGAGAGGGAGGAACATGGGAGGAGAGAAGGGGACAGTGGGAGAGAGGGAGAGAGGGGAGGAGGAGGAGAGAAGGGGCAGGGAGGGAGAGGAGAGGGAGAAAGGAGGGAGGAGGAAGAGAGAAGAAAGGTTTTTTTTTTGGGGGGGAATTTTTTTATTAAAAAATTGGACTTTTAGTGCTTGTAAGTTTAAAAAAATGTCAAAAAATACTTTTTTGATATGGATATATGTTGGGGGGGAGTTTTAAGTCAAAAATAAGTAAAAATAACTTTTTTTTTAAAAAGTCAAATTTTGGCTCTTAGTGATCCACGTTTTTGATGATGTGGCCACACCTCTTTACTCCCTTCACTTTCAAAAAGCTAGAGAGAGAAGGTGACCTCCTAGGTCCACATCCTACATGTGGATTAAAAAAAGGCTAGAAAAGCCTACTCAAAACTAGCTTCTTGAATGCCCTTGTCCCCTTAACCCTACACACCATTAGTCTTAATCCCTAAAAATTAGGATTCCTTACAAGGCCCATGCAAGGTTCATATTTCTCCTAATGAGGAGTTATGGAAGGTTGTCCGAGATGCCCAAAAAAGAGAAGGGGATGCTGGACCAGCACCATTTCCTGAAATCACATTAGATAGACCACAAATGAGTGTTGATGCGATTTCATATTATGGTGACGTAGGATCGGTAGCCTCCGAAGACAGTAGACCTGCATCGTTAAGAACTTTGCCACAGTACATGGGAGATTTTGAGGCAAAGTCTGAGATTGTGAGAGTTCCATCACAGAGGCTAGGGGGGACAAAAGAATTGGACACAAAAATTTTGACTGACTTGCGATCCACGCCAGTGAAGTGCACAATTATGCTGGCAGAACTTTTGAAAATCAGGCCAAGTATGTGGACGGATATAGGAAAATGCTTGGAAAAATTTGGGATCAAAAGCCCGTTAAGGTTCCTGGAAAAAGAGCTAGATGGGATCGAGAAGCCTATATCAAATGTAAGACCGGTACCTCTGAACAAAGTAGGAGAACACTGTGAAGGAGAAGATGGTAATGCCACTTTGCCTGTCGAGTACAATGGGATTGAAACGAAAGCTATACTTGACAGTGGAGCAGTAATTTCCATAGCAACAAAACGAATATGGGAGAAATGGGGTAGTCCCGCCTTTAGAATAACAAGAATAAAATTAAAGTTAGCTGATGGGCATGTGGAAAGACCCATGGGATTGCTAGAAGCGATAGTGGTGTCTTCTTGTGGTATAGACTATGCGCATACTTTTGCCATACTTGACTTTGGCAATAAAAATAACTATGAAATCATCCTTGGAAGACCATTCATGAGGCAACTCAAGATGGTACAAGATTGGGGTTATGATTATCTATACTTGAGACATGCTGGAACCACAACACGTGTAAATATGAGAAATCATAGTTACCAAGATGTAACTAGAACGCCCGTGGAAGATTTTGATTCTGCAACACAAAGTGGATCAACAGACCATTCGTGGATGGGCAAAAAGAGAAATCTGGATGTGCGGAGCATCGGAGTGTAGTGACTTTGGGAGAAACGAGAATGCCTTAGAGAGGGTCTTAGAAGATGATGCTTACATAAGAGAACCTTTTCCGGAAGAGGCATTAGAACTGCTAGACTGGACTCAGATATTGGCTACTTTGGATGTCTTTGTTAATGAGACCACACCAACAAAATTTTGCGATGAGAATGGGTATGATATAGTCCCCTACTACATGCTAAGGGTTATGTGTGAGACAGATGAAGAATCTGAGTATGAGTTCGAAACGGGGTTATCAGATATGGGGATAGCACAAAACCAGATACCTAGCCCGAATACTGGTCATATAGAAATAGGTGCTCTTTGCGATCAGTGTGCGATAACACACTTGATTACAAACTGTCCAACTCGAATGCATAGTACAAAGGAGGAGCCACAAGTCAACGAAGCAAAGTTGCAGGAAGAAGGGCTAAGATCCAAAGAAGATGCTTCAGGTCCAGCTCCTACAAATGAGCAATATGAAGACTTGGAATCAATCAAAGAAGAGGTGCAAAAATTGACAGGAAGTTCAGACACTATTGGTGACATTTCAACAGTTGAAGTCGAGGAAGAAGAGCCTATGACTCTACAGGAACCAAATGCTGATTTTGTCTCTCCAGAAGACATATCAGAGGAAATGGTGGTCAAGCAGGAGCTAGAACACACAGATGAACTCAGAAGTGTGAACAATGAAGAAGAAGACGACAAGGAGTCCAGGCCAAAGACTGCTCAAGTCACTCAAGAGAACACAGGCAATCTAGTACCAAAGAAGATCAAGTTTTTGCTAAGTGCACAAGACGGAGTCAAGATGAATTTTATGGCAGAAATTGATACAAATTCCACGACTAATGTCATGTCATATGGCATGTGGTTACTTCTAGGTAAGCCAAAGCTTTATGATATTCAGATAAAGGTAAATCTCTCACCTGAAGTGGATGTTATAAGTATGGGGATTGCAGAAGCTACTGTCCAACTACACTCACAGAATGTCAAATAAAAATTCTTGGTGGTAGATTCTCGACAAATGGGAACACACTTGTTTTGGTTCAAGCCATGGGCACAAGTCTTTGAAGACGAGCCTGAATCTTCAACAATGGTCATCACGACAAGCTATCAAGTGGCAACAGAGGTCAAGCCTACCACAGTTCAAAGATTCTTGGCTATTGAAAAAGGCAAAGCTAAAGTAAGCCCACAGTCTCTAGCCCAGCCAATGCAAGTGCAAGACAAAGCCTCTACATCAAAAGCCAAACCATCAACAAAACAATGGAAACCCAAGCAAAAAGTCTATCAACCAAAGTTTCCATCGCCCGAAAGTCTCCAAAGGAAGTCAAAACAGGTCAACCAAGTGCTAGTATCCAAGGCGCAGATTAAAGTTAATGATCCAATTTGGATACAACCACATGAACAACCTCAACAAGCAAAGCAAACAGGATGGATCACATCAAGCAAGTCAATTATTGCACAAGGATACAAGAAAGGAAATTCAGATGTTTGGGTCAACAAGCCCAAGATATCAGCCTAGCGATATCCATCCCATGACAACCACTCTTTCAAGAATCAACAAAGCCGTCAACGTCAATCACATAACTCAACCAAGAGAAAGGACAGGTACAAAAAGCAAAAGAGAAGGTCTTCCACTGGACAAACCATACGACAAGTCTGGGTAATGAAATCAAAATTCTACCAGACTACCCAACAAAGTCAAGTGAAGATCACCTCCAAGCAAGTCCAAAGATTAATTCCAGTTGAGTTACTTGAAGCACAAGGATTCTATGAGGGTAACTTTCAAATATGGTTACCTAAGGTAGTAGCTTATCAAGGAATCACCCAGGAAAAGCAAGAAACATCAAGAAATGAAGAGCAGCCACCCGCTACACCCAAGAGTACTACAACCTATAGATGGATCCCTCGTCAATTACTACAAGAGCAAGGCTTTTACAAAAGTAACAGCCATATTTGGAAATTAAAGACAAGGTACCATCAAGTCAAAGAAGAAAAAACGCAAGTGGCAAAGGACATCACTCCAGGCCCAAGAACAATGTGGGTTCCAAAATCCACGATTGAGGCTCAACAACAAGAAAGATACACAACTCCTTTACAGCCTCTTAACAACAAAAAGAAAGCAACGGTAAATGCAGAGGTCACAGTTTTGAAGAACACTATCTGGAAGAAGAAGACTTCATCAACCATTGCTTCAACATCATTACCTGTCTCATCAGGCGACCACAATTTTCTACCAAGGAATGAAGAGCAGATATATGCCAATGTATTGGACAACATGGCATCTCAAACAGAAACTAACGAGAAAGGCCTAAACATCAAAAGCATATGGAATTGGATTTCAGGCCGCGATCAGGTAAGTCCAAGTCGCCATTAAACTTACATGGCATAAGAGTCTAGAGTCGGGCAGCTAAGCCACTAAATGAGCGAAGTGTCAGACCCAAGCTTCAAGTTAATATTTTTTTGTGGTCTATGAGTCTAGCTAATAGGTATAAGCTCAAGCTGGAGAGTTGAGCATACATAAAGTCATGTCGCTCATGCTGGAAGAGGTGAGCATAAGAGTCAAAGTCCATATAATATATAAGGTGGAGAAGGCGGAGTAGTCCAAAAAAAAAACACTCACGTACTTGACACAGTGAAGAAGAGTGGAGAAACCTCGACAGCAAAAACCCGTCTATGAGTAGTGAAAGATTTTGAAGCACTCATGTTATATGTTTTGATTTCTACACTAACTCCATGAAGAACCCATCAATACTCTTCTCTCGCACCGCATTTTGTTTAACATGCATAACTCTATGCAAGCATATAGATGTCCCATCATTGGAAATATGCATTAGGCACTCTTTTTTATTCCACCCATGCACTTCCACAACCAAATGACGATGACCAAGCAGAAACAGGTTTTATAAGCCTTTGCTCAACAACAATGACTCTGACTTCAAGCTACTAACACTTATCCATGTATATCAAGCCTATACTAGTAGCCATATGGCCATATGTACTTTAACTTAGCATAACTCTATAACATCAGAACCTAAGTACATATAGCCTCGCATTTAATTATGACTAAAGACATTTTTTTCCATTGGGTTTTTCCCTTTAGTCTTATCCAGGTATCCAAGACCTTCATTTTGTATGTACGCTACATTTTACTTTTACTCTTTTATTTTTTATAACAACAAAAACAAGAAGAACCACGATATCCCCACACTACTAATTGCAAATCTACTGACAAGTCAAAAGGGAGAGGCCAAAAAACAGCTTCAAGTTAACTTACAGGTACAACTACGAGATAACAACCACAGGAAAAGCAAACTATAGCTACAATGACAACGAACTGCTTCACCAACAAGTCGATACAACCTCATGCAATTCAAGATACAACAATCGATCGGAGGGGGAGAGTTTCAGGCTTCAGATACACTACAGGTACAACTTCAAGGCAACTTTAACATTACGCAAAGCAACAAACTGCAGAAGAGGCTGCCACAACAACTTCAACCAACACCAAGACATCAAGAACTCGTCAAGGCCAGCAAAGACATAGGGTCTTTTCGGGGACGACAAGAATTCGGAGGGGGAGAGTGTTGAAAGGACGCCCTTTCATAAATGTTTCCACAAAGATTCCATTAAGATTCCTCAAAGATTCTGTAAAGATTCCACATGAAGATGGTGATGAAGTAATGAAGATGAAGATGGATGTTGTAACATGAAGATACGAGTTCATGGACGTCATTGAATATCCCGTTATTATTATTTTGAGCCATTACGGCCACTTTTGTAATGTTTACGGGAACCTCATATTTTAAATCGGCACTTGTATTTTGGCCACAGATGCTTGTATAATGAGTAAAGCCAACTCAGTTTCTTGTAATTAAGCTCTGTAGAAGCCTAGGGACAATTCAGGTCATTTGGCTAGACATAAGGTTTGAAGGCTTGGTATATAAGCTAAAACCTAAGGCTTTGTAAAAAACACATTACGTTATCTCAAATAATATACACTCATGGGTTCTGCAGCACACAGTAGTGAGCTTCACGCACACACACCGTCGTGCACACTAATCACATTGCAGATATGAGAGTAGGAGCGTGTTAGCATCGAGGAGCTCTCCGCGTCGACGCAAGCAATGCAAGCCGAGGACCACATCGCGAGCCCGCCTGCTACGAGCTATATTTGGTCGTAAGTACCTCAAACGACATCCGTTCTGAATGATCCAGTAGTCGTTAGAATCAGGGCGAGAAGCTCTTCGTGTTGATGTCTTTGTAGATCAGTTTCGAACACTTTGAAAATTGTTGTTTTGAGTCTATCGCGACAGCGATTAGAGGTCTTACAGTTATGGTTTTCAGGGTTTAGGTGTTTGGCCATATAGGATATGTCCTTGTGAGTCTTACTCTCCGATTTTGAGTCATTCCGATATGATTTCAGACTGTTTCGAGGTTGTAGTGTTTCGTAGGATGCGTTGTCTGTTTCTTGCTTTATGGTAGTGTTGTGGTAGGATTAGTGACTGTAGAGTGTTGTTCGTGTCTAGCTCAGGGTTGACAACCCAGAGATTGCCTCCATGCCCTAGTCGGGTCAGCTATGTCCTCGGATTGAAAGTTTGTTGGTCTGTGTTCTCGTGCTCCATCGTCCGTCGCGACGTACCCGCTAACACCTTGATTAGCATAAGGGTTAGTGTGTGTGCATACACTAATCCCCTTCATTAGCTCTCTCTTCTTCCTATTGTAGATAATCTCATGTGATTTATCCACTCAATTCTATCTCATTTCTCTCACACAAGCACCCATGTGTGATGTTTCCATGCCCTAGCCGGGTCGCTACCATCCTTGGATTGCTAATTTTGTCTATTCTTTGGAGTTATGCTACAAGGAGGTTAACATTTGGCGCCGCTACCGAGGACGGTAGCCTAAGCTAGAGGATAATTTTTTAGTATAATCGAGTGCTTAGGAGTAGATTTAGGTAGAAAACCCCCAATTTCTCACTAATTTTTTACTAATGTGCTACTAGTTCAAGTGATTTACATGTGTATATGCCTAATAAGACGTTGATTCATCACTCTTTTGATATGAAATTGTAAAAATTTTAACTAAAATTGAGTGAATTTTGAGTGTGTAATTAGAGATTTCCCCTTAATTAGGCTCTCTTATTACTCTCTAATCACATGTGCTTTTTGTTCTACACATAGCTAAATCATTGATTAGAGTTGTGATTATTATTCTTTTGTGTTTAGTTTCATTGAAAATGATGCTATAAATGAGATTTTGTGCTCAATTGATTGTAAGTGAAATGTCGTTAAGCATGTGCTAGTATACACACATGTGTGTAGGTGTCAATTGGAGTTGGAAATCGAAACATTACTCATGAAATTGTGAGTGCACTAACCCACTCAATTTGCTGATTTGATTCGTAGGTGTGATTAAATTTTGATTACACAAAAGATTAGTGCAAATGTAAGTTCAATTAGTACGTCCATGTGTAGACAAAGTATGCCCTTTCGAGTGCTAATTATGGCTTAATAGGTGCCAATTAGAATTGTGAAAGGCAATGACTTGTTTGATGATATGATAACAATGATGGTTCAGATTTTTTGATTTCTAAAATTGCACCGTTATGCCGTCAAAATTGCGGTAAAAATTGTGTGTGTGCACTAATTACCGGATTTATGCTTAATTTTGCTAGTTTTTGCACACATAATTGAACTAGTACTTGGTTGCAAATTGATGTGTAATTGATTGCATTGCAAAGTTCAAAGCACAATAATCAAGTGTATGTGCAAAAATGTGCCTAATCGCATCATTAAGTTTGCTAACTTTTGGATCAAAATTGGGCAAAAAAGAGGCAAAAAAGGTCAATTTTGCATCGATTTGATTGTCAAATGCATTGGAAATTGATTGGGATTGTTGATTTTTGGTATTTTTAGCATTTTTGTGCTAATTTAGTGCTTAAAATTGTTCAATTTTTATAAAAGATTGATGAAATTGTGAAAATCTGATGTGAACAATCGATCCAGAATAAAAATTTTGAAACGATGAACCCTCGCTAAGTTTATGGTTGTTTTTAGCATTTTTCGGATATTTTTTGGGTAATTTTACCTTCTTGGGTAAATTTTTTTAACTTTGTTGCATTTCTGTATATTTTCACCCGCCCCGCTTTCGTGACCACCAGGCTCCGCTCAACCTCGTTTGCATCCACGTTTGCACTTACCTTGTCTCGCACTCGTTGACCCCGTGCACACACTCTCTAACCAGTCTCCACTCCTTGACTTCGTGTGACTCAACCCCTGCACACATACATACAAAAAAAAAAAAGCAAAACAAACGAAAGAAGGAAAGGTAAGAAAGTCAACACACAAAGAAACAAACACACAAAGTCACAAACAAACATACACACATACATATACACAAACACACACGTTTTCTCTCTCACGTACACACACAAGAGACAAAAGAAAACAAAAAAACAGCTTTCTTTCCAAAACTCAAAAACCAAAATTTTTTCGTTTTGTTTGCTTTTTTTTTTTGTCTTGTTTCTCTTTGTTGCATTGCACATGCATCAAACATCTGCACACGCCCCATTCACACGCATTTAAGTACGAATAGACGCAATTAAAGCCCTGAGACTCAAATTTGATCCGAAATTGTTCGATATTATCGATTTAAGCCGTTTTTAGCATATTCAAGCCAGATCACACATATAGACCTTGTTTGATACGGATTTTGAATTTGGGTCCACGAATTTTTAGATTACACGCTTTAGAGCTGTTTCACGAGCAATATTGCATTTTG
Source organism: Adiantum capillus-veneris (assembly GCF_014529385.1). NCBI lineage: Eukaryota > Viridiplantae > Streptophyta > Polypodiopsida > Polypodiales > Pteridaceae > Adiantum > Adiantum capillus-veneris. The sequence goes on along the minus strand of NC_140952.1, from coordinate 44,570,794 downwards.
GCTCGATTTGATCGCAGAGTCCCACGATTGACCATATTTGACCTCAACTTGCGATAGAGATTCGTTTGGCATTGATATTGACCAAATTTAGGTTTCACACGCGAGATCTTGATTTGGCCACTTTTGGCTATTCTTAGCACACCGACGCACGATTAAAGCTCAATTTGGTTACTATACTTACATTTGGCTACGACTTTGACCGAGTGACCGATTTTAGCATGGAAAAAGCCTAGGTCAATGACCTAGGTTTGAATATGTTAGGTTTTGTTCCACATGGAAAATCTTGATATCTTGCAAGACATGAATTGCACGCATATCAAACTAGAATATCTTTCTTCTCTCTCTCTCTCTCTCACACACACACACACACACTCTCTCTCTCTCTCTCTCTCTCTAATACAACTTAGTTCGTATGAAGTGCATGGTCAAGTCTTAATCTTTGTCTTGTCTATACACGACATTGAGAGGTCCTTTGCAAGACAAGCACAACACTCGATACAAAATCTAGAGGCCTTGTTTGTGAAAATTAGTTTGTAGAAACCAATGCTCTAATTTTGGATTTTATCCACATGGAAAAATCTAGAGACCTGTTGCTTGACAAAGAATTATTACCATAGAAGGTTTGAGACTTCCCTTCCATCTCTCTCTCTCTCTCTCTCTCTCTCTCTCTCTCTCTCTCTCGGACCATGGTTCACGAGAGGTCAATGATCTATGTTTAAATTCTTGGGTTTTGTCCACATGGACAAATAAGGTCTTGGAAGACATAAATTGCACCCATGTCAAACCTATATAGTTTTGTTTCCTTGATGTCTATATTTCTCTTTCTCTCTTTATGTCTCTCTCTCTTCTCCCCCCCCCCCCCCCCCCCCCCCCCTCCTCTCTCTCTCTCTCTCTCTCTCTCTCTCTCTCTCTCTCTCTCTCTCTCTCTGTGTCTTGCAGATTGGTAGGCAAAAGGTGGATGACTCTAGTTTGAATTTGTTTGGTTTGGTGTACATGCACAAAACCTAAGTTGATGAACTAGGTATGAATTTGTTGGGTGTGTTAACATGTACAACACCTAGGTCAAGGACCTTGGTTTGAATTGGTTAAGATTAGTTCACATGGACCAATCTTGTATTGGAGTCAAGCAAGACAAGAATTACACTCATACCAAATCTACATGGAACTCTTTTTTTCCTCTCTCTCTTCTCGCTTCCTCTCATTTTCTCTCCGGTACTCCCAAGTAGTCAATGACCAAGTACTATTTTTTTTCCATTGTCTATATAAGATAATGAGACTCCAAGATGTAAAGAAAGAGGATGCAAGAGAGCTACACAAGATAAGCACAAAGCACACAGAGATGGAAAGCTTCTTCTTCTTTTCACAGAAAAGAGAGTACAAAAATGACTAAGTGCTAAAACTGAAAAGTAGCACATATGTACATGCGGTCACTAAGTGTAAACTCGCTAGAAGCGTACTAGGCTGGCACTATAAGTGTAGTCCAGCTATAGAATCACTAGCAGAGATCCTCCGTGTCGGTCACCTAACGTGCCAGTGAGTAAATGTCGTAAGCGGCCAAGACCAGTAGTGGAAGCCAGCTCAAGATGTAGAGCTCGACATCTCAACACTCCCCCTCGAGCTCTGCATGTCGTAGAGTCCAAGCATAGTCCGGAAACGTCGAAGCTTCTCAGCTCCTAGGGCCTTGGTAAAGATATCCGCTATCTACTCCTCTGTGCTGACGTAGACCAAGTCGATGTCGCCCGCCAACACTCGCTCTCGAACGTAGTGGTAATGGACCTCTATGTGCTTGGTCCTGGCATGGAACACTCGATTCCTAGCCAACTGCATGCTGCTGAGGTTGTCACAATGGATGAAAATTTGTTGGTCCACCTGCACTCCCAAGTCCTCAATTAATGTGCGTAGCCAAGCTACCTCGCACGCCACAACTGTTGCACCTCTGTACTCAACCTCTGTGCTCGATAAAGCAATCGTAGGCTGCTTTTTGCTGCTCCAAGTAACAGAAGCACTCCCAAAAGAGAACATGAATCCACTCGTAGATCTCCTATCAACAATGCTACCTACCCAATCTTCATATGTATACCCATACAATGCTAATGGAGCATCTGCTGCATAGAACAATGCGTAGTCAAGATTCCCTGGCACATACCGAAGTGTGCGTCGTACTCCATCCAAATGTGGCTTCCTCGGAAGCTGCATGAACTGACTCTCCAAGCCTAATGTGTAGCTCAAGTCTGCTGGCCTCGTGATAGTCAAGTAGATTAGACTACCCACAATCTTCCTGTACATCTTGACATCCTCAACAACATCACCCTTCTCTGCACTCAGCTTTGCATTCACATCCAAGGGAATAGAAATTGTCTTACAATCACCCATACCATACTTTGACAACATGTCCAAAGTATATTGTCTCTGTGACAACCATACACCCTCTGGAGTCCTGATCACCTCAATGCCAAGAGAGTAGAGCAACTCGCCCAAATATTTCATTTCAAACTCCTATTTGAGAAGACCCTTCACATGGTCAATCTCCATAGCATTGTCACCCACAATAATAAGGTCATCCACATATATGGTAATGACCACAATCCCCACATCACTCTCACGTACATACAGTGAATGATCAGCATGAGCTCTCCTAAAACCAATACTGACAAGATACTTGTCAATCCTGTCATACCATGCTCTAGAGCCCTGCTTCAAACCATACAAAGCTTTGAGAAGCCTGCATACATAATCTGGGTAACCTGGATCGACATAACCAGGTGGCTGATCCATATACACTTCCTCTTGTAACTCACCATTCAAGAAGGCATTCTCTACATCCATTTGATGCATAATCCATCCTCTAGATGCAGCCACTACTATGACAGCTCTCACAGTCGTCATCTTTGCCACTGGAGCAAAGGTCTCCTCATAGTCTATGCCATACGTCTGTGCATAACCCTTTGCGACCAGCCTTGCCTTGTGATGCTCAATGTTACCATCATCCTTATGCTTGGTTTTATACACCCATTTACAGCCAATAGCTTTCTTGCCACTTGGCAATGGCACCAACTCCCATGTGTCGTTTGCTTCCAATGCAGCCATCTCTTCATTCATTGCATCATCCCAATGCACATTTCCAACTTCATCCTCAAAACATGTGGGCTCCACATCCTGTATCACCTTAGCCATGTAGGCTTGGTGATGCACTAGATACCCATCATAAGTCAATTTCTGAACTGGATTTCTGACTCTGTTAGATCTGCGCGGTCCTGGGTCACTCCTTTGCCCTCTAGCATCTTCTTGTACTTTCCTTACACCAGGTGTCGTGATAGCCGTAATTCCAAATTCCTCATCAAGACTTTGTTCAGAACCATCTGAATCCATGTCTACATGTGAAAAACCTGATGATGCATCAGCCATAAAGGGAGGTTCATCAACCTTTTCCTTTCCTTTTCGTGATACATTCCCTGTACCTGTTGGTGGAGTAACCTGCGTACGTAGTCTACCATTCCATAGCTTCTCAACACAGCCATGAGAAGAGGACTCTTGTGGTCCACTCAAAACCTGTGACTGTGGCCTCACATTTTGTACAACCACATCATCTTTTACAACAGCCCCAATAGTGCCATGTGCATTACTATACCAGCTGCTCATCTCATCAAAGACTACATCTCTGCTCACTCGTAATTCTCGTGTAGTAGGATTGTAGCACCTGTACCCCTTTTGTTCAAGGGAATATCCCACAAGAATACATTTCTCTACTTTAGGATCCAATTTCCTACGCAACTCATCTGATACATGCACGTAAGCTATGCAGCCAAACACTTTCAAGTGTGCCAAATCAGGCTTTGTACCTGTAAACTTTTCCTTAGGCGTTACATCATGCACCGGAGTTGTAGGTGTCCTGTTCATAATGTACACAATTGTATTTACAGCTTCAACCCAAAAATGATGAGGCATGTTCATCTCATTCATTAATGCACGTGCAACCTCTGCAATGTGCCTGTTTTTCCTTTCTGCGGCCCCATTCTGCTGTGGAGTATATCTGCATGTAAACTGCCTGCGTATACCATGCATTCACAGAAAATCTGAAAAATCATTGGAGAAGTACTCTCCCCCTCCATCTGACCTCAATGTCTTGATTTGCATATCTGTCTCCTTCTCAATCATGACTTTGAAGCCCTGAAAGTGACCAAACACTTCACTTTTGTTACGCATGAAGTAGACCCATACTTTCCTTGTATGGTCATCAATGAAAGAGACATAATACCTGCAACCATCTATACTTGCAGTATCGGTTGGACCCCAAACATCTGTGTGCACCACCTCAAGTGGCTTTTTACATACATTGCGCTCATGTGGAAATGAGCCCTTTGACTGTTTTCCAAACTGACATGCTACACACACTTTATGCATACCATCCACCTTGAATTTGGGCAAACCTTTTACAATCTGTTTTGATTGCATGATGCGCAATCTCTACTCATTGACATGGCCAATGTGTTTGTGGCAAATGTCAACATCATCCACAACACCTGTGCCCTGTGTAAATAATGCAGCTTTTACCTTAGGCATGTCTACATTCAGCGTAAACATTCTGCCCACACATTTGCCCTTTGTGATCAGCTTATAGCCATTCTGGAAATCTTCTACATAATAGCCATTTGGATTGAAGCGAACCTGCAAACCCTGCTCAACCATTTGTCCAACAGAAACAAGATTTTTTATAATGTTTGGGACATGAAGTACATCTGCTAAGTACTTTGATTTCCCACTCTTCGTATTTAGAGGTATGTCCCCTACAAGAGCAATGGGGTGAGTTGTGTCATCTCCTGTCTGCACATAGCCTGACACATCTGGTTTGCGCATATCTCTAAACCACTCTCCACGAGACATCATGTCCAAACATCATCTTGGGTGGAATTCTGTGCAGTCATTGTATTCATTACATGCTGCATAATAAACATGCGCTTGTTTTTGTTGTCATCTACATCTCTGCTAGTAGATGCATAGTTGCCGTGTTCTCTCTTTCCACTTGCTTTTCCCTTTGGATAGTCAGGTGACATGTGACCTCTTTCACCACAAGTCCAACATTCTCTGTTATCTGCAGTATGTTGCTGCCTGCTTGATCCTGCACCACGACCTCTTTGACTCCCCCTGCCTTGAGACTGGTTTCCCCTGCCACCTCTATTGTTTTGATTTGATTGACCTTCTCGAAATTCGCCCCTGCAACCACTTGGTCCTCGACCACAACCTCTACCTCTACCTCTGTTGGAGTTACAATAGAAGGCCTGTTCAGAATTATTTCTGCCATGAGAAGAAGATGTGTCAAGGTTCTTCTCCTCAAGAATAAGCATAGAAATCAAATCTTGGAACACGGGGATGTCGTCTCTTGTATTCATGGAAGACCTGAAATGTACATACTTATCTCCTAGGCCATCCAAGCATGCACGGACAATGTCATCGTCTTCCACTGAGACTTTAATAGATCCAAGAGCCTCAATGATACTCTTGATCTTCAAAGCATAATCATTGATGGAGAGATTGTTCCTCTTAACCTGATTTAGCTCCGAATTTAGTTGAAGCTTCTTGGCCTTGGTGTTCACCTTGAACACTCTGCCTAAGTTTTTCCATGCAATGGCGGGGGTTTCAACATCCTGTAGATAGCCCTTTGTTCTGCTGTAGCATTTTCCTCGGGAATCTCTGGTTCCTTTTCATTGTCTCCTTCTACATAGTCCCAATAACCTTTTCCTTTTAGGAAATTTGTTATTCTGAACTTCCATGCAGAGTAGTTATTTTTCTCAAGCTTCTCAGTAACAATCAGACTGAAACCGTCAGACATCTTGAAGCACTAAGACAAAATAGCTGCAATCTGCAAAAACCTGCAAATCTGTTGAACCTGCTATCGTGGTACCTGTAACGCTTTCTACACTCAATGAGTGTCCACAATCAAGCGTACATACAACCACTGTACTTGTATAGTAAATCTCTGTATACTGCACTTTGGAGACCTGTTCAGAAACTTGTACAAAAATCTCTGTATACTGCACTTTAGAAATCTATTCAGAAACTAGCATCTAGTCGTGGATTGCGAACGAAGGGATTGTGATGCTCTTGCTCTCTTAGCCTCTCTTGCCTGCACCAGGCTCTGATACCATGTAAAGATATAGGATGCAAGAGAGATACACAAGACAAGCACAAATCACACAGAGATGGAAAGCTTCTTCTTCTTTTCACAGAAAAAAGAGTACAAAAATGACTAAGTGCTAAAACTAAAAAGTAGCACATATGTACATGCGGTCACTAAGTGTAAACTCTCTGGAAGCGTATTAGGCTGTAGAATCACTGGTAGAGATCCTCCGTGTCGGTCACCTAACGCGCCAGTGAGTAAATGCCGTAAGCGGCCAAGACCCGCAGTGGATGCCAACTCAAGATGTAGAGCTCGACATCTTAACACAAGATACACATATCACTCCATATAGGTTCTAGAGGCCTTGATTTCAACCTTTCTCTCTCTCTCTCTCTCTCTCTCTCTCTCTCTCTCTCTCTCTCTCTCCCCCCCCCCCCCCCTTCCCTCCATCTTGCAGTTTTGTTTACATTGATTTTTTTTTAGTGAGAGTGGTTCCTACTCACTCTCCTTAAATGAGTTAGTTTATCCCTCTGCCTTTTTCTTTCCTTGTCTCCCTACGATGTTGTCCTTGTACTTGGCTTGCTTGTTGCCCCCAACACAATCTCTCCCCCATCCCCCCACACCCCCTCTTCTCTATACTAGATACATGGACATGAACCTGCCTTATATCTCATAAGTATATATTTGCTAGCTCAGAGTAGCATCACATAGGCTATGGATTGAGAAAGGATTAGTTGATGATACTACCAACAAAGACAGAGTTTGTAAGCTATGAAAAGAGGAGGTTGAGTGCAATGAGAACTTTTCTGCATATGAGAACATGAGACGTAGAGAGGAGGCCTTGTATAGGGGTAGTCTACTCTCCAAGAGCTCATGGATTCTAAACATCGTATAAGTTGGGT